>NC_135124.1:15984159-16628818 GCF_050908995.1 Andrena cerasifolii
GCCCACTTGGCCTCACATCATCATTTACACCAGAAATATCCGGATGGCCCATTAATTTTTAATTCTCTAGCCTATTACGCTGAAAGAGAAACACTCAAAGCGGTTTCTCCCCTTAAAAAATCACCTTCCTGCTTCTTCAAAACCACGAAACTCTAAAGTAAAACGATGCTTTCTTAAGAATCTCAATTTTTTGCTCCGCCCACTCGAGAATTGCGAGGTTACTTTGTTACCGAAAATAGAGGCCTTGAGGATTTCTGCCGCCTCGGCCATTGCGCGTGGAACCGGAAACTCAAAGTCTTTTTTCTAACGCGGGACGGAGGCAAGGCCCATCCTGATTCAGATGGGCTTATAAATTTTTTTCCATTCCGCAAAGAGGACCAGAAACGTTGTAAATCTTGCGGCCAGGTTCTTCAGCAGCCGCAACCGAAAACCACAGAGGATCGAGGATTATAAATATGTGACCGACGTAGGGTCATAGAAGAGCAACAGTTTTACGAAGTTACCTGAAAGCAGTAAGTGCGAAGCTGTCTTCCAACCCCCGTATAAAATTCGTGAAACGAAAACGAATTTCAGCTCTTGTTTTCGAAGCCGACATTTACAATACCACTTCCGGGGAAATTTTTCTATAGAAACAGGGGTGGATTTGTATATACCTTGGCTAACAAGGGATGCTGGACAACTCAAAAATTCAGAAAATTATGCAACTTTGTGTGTAAGTAGAGTAGATCATTTTTGTTGGTGCCATAGTGCGGTTTTAGGGGGTGAGATCACTCCTTGATAAAATGTCGATATCGAAAAGAAGTTCACACAAAAGTTGCACCTTTTTTTATAACTAGGAAACTGCGTCAAAATATTTATTGAGAAGTCTATACTTTTCACCTTACACTTTCCAGCAATTCTTAAGTCGATAATTATTTTTACCCACTTTTGTAGATTTTGTCACGAAAAGGGTGGCAGACGCTTGTTAGCCTAGGTGGCGCTAAATCTCCAAATCCGCCCCTGATAAGAAGTTCTTTTTTCTTCCACGCGATATAACGAGGATTGAGAAGAATATGTGTAAAATTCCTGCAGAGTTGTTACCACCCTTAGCAAAGCAAAGTCGTAGGGGATGGAGCACGCAAGATAGTATCTACAAAAATATCATCGCGACCGAGCATCAGCTTTTTTTATGCTCACGAGGCGAATATGAATCCGGATCAAGCTGCCCCGTTATAAGGTTTCGCCTTTCTCTTCTCGGAGCCGTCGGTAATTGGCGTTCGGTTACATCGATAAAAGGATAGCGTGACACGTTCCTTTCTGAATTTATGCCTATGTACATCGCCGCGTTTCTAACTGGTATCAATATTTATAGCGTGCCATTAATTCTGGAATGGATCAGGCCTGACTGCCGATACCAGAAACTCCCCTTGGATCGATACGCGAGCTCGAGGGTGAGCCTCCTAGGACGACGAGTCCAAGGAATATTTTACCTCCAACTCCCTTTTAATCGTTCTTAGACTCGTGATTTAATATATCGCGTAGATCTCTTCTTTTTTTAATTTAGTTATTTTAAGTCGCATCAACCTGTAAGTTGGGTTGTTAGCGACTCGATCTATAGTAATAATATTTTTAAGGTATCTCAGTAACTATTTCATCTTCTTCTGGTCGGTCAGATGTTTTTAAATACGGTGGTCAATCTCGAAGATTTTCCTTTCGGCTGAGAATCTGTCGCAGGGGAGAATAAGATGATCGATGGAGAAAACGCGGTGTTGCATGTGTCACAAATTGGGGTGTCTCCCTTGCTCATTATGCACGAATGGGGCATTTCGGTGTGGCCGATTCTGATGCGTGATGCGTCTTGCAGGATTCGAGGTGTTTTCAAAGAAGTTGTTTTTTAGTAGTAGCTGCCGGGGAGGTGCGTTTAGTTTCCATTCCTTGTTCCAGTGCGTAAATCTTGTTAGAGATGTTTGCCCATTAATGGCAAAGTAACTCTATCCAGAAGCGATTGCTCTCGCGTGACAGTTCCCTCTATTCGAAGACGAACAAAGAGAAGTCTGTGTAAGTATCTTCGAGCCGCTGCGTAATCCGCGGGATGATCTAGAGATCAAAACGGAAACTGGACGTTTTTACTATCGTGCTGGGTACACGGTGTTTTTCTGACTACCGAAAACTTCTGGACAGCCTCGTAATCCGATATCGCGCGCACAAACGGTAGATGATATCTCAGAAGATACAGTTCTGCTTTTCTTCATATCCCGGGGACAATGGCCTCTTTGTCTGTAATCCGATCATTTCCTTACACACGGATCCTGGCGAGGCGCGCCGAACAGAGGAGCGCCCCTGCCGGCGACTGTTCGCTTTCCGCGCCCAGCCATTGTCTACTTAGGAAATACCAGCGATTTTAGCGAGTTTGGCAACTTCGTCTTACTGCAGATATCATTAACCGAGGTAAACATCCTAGTCGCCGAGAATTAGGTGGCCGGGAGGCTTAATCCTGCAATGACACTCAGGCATCGATGTCCCCTCGTCCATTCTTCTACCCCAAAGTGCTCTTTTACCCATAACAATTTTCTTAAGATCCAAAAATTCACGTCTTCTAATTATCTCTAAGAAATATTGAAACTGACCTCTTTCCTGCTCCGCGGGCGCTTTAGACACCCCGCGTGCATTACTTTTCAGTAGCGCATTCTAGATTTCATGTGGGGGGAGCCGAGTTGAAGAGATAAAATATTTTTTATATATATTATTACATATTAAAATATAGATTATAAAAATTTATTTAAAGAATAAAATCCTTATATTTTCTTTTTATAAAGCTCTGGAATTCAGTCGTGGTTACATTAATCTCCTTCTTCTTTCTTCTTTGATGGTGCTTGCGCCGCTTGGCTCGGGAGCCAAATATTAGAGCGTCTACTGTGTGTGGAATATTTGTGAAAACGGTTGCAAACCATTCTAACATATGTTACTTTATTTGGTATTTTAAATTAAAAGCGGTGATCATTCAATCTGACAGCAGCGCAGTTTCTGCAAGTACAGCAGGTGTACTAATGCGCGGCAGTGTAGATACCCACGCCCTAGCGCTCTCGTCAGTTTCGTCGCCCATTCACTTTGCATGGTTGATTTAAGAATGACTGTCCAGCGACAGATCCAGGTTGCCCAGGGAAGGACTCACTCCCGGAGGCGTGAATACAGAGATGATTGGATAAAGAGGAAGCCTCCTGCGACGCTTTGTGCCGATTCCCAGCTTCTGAAGTTACCAGGACGAGCCGCCACAATGACCCACTCGGCGAATACGCTCCGCGTTACACGCTCGTCCTCCTGCGGATCTTGCACGGAGGGGACCATGGCCGCGCGTCTTTTCTCGGCTAGAATGAGCCCTCAATAGGGAACGAATGGCAGCGACGACGAACGGAAGGCCGAGTCGTTAAACTCGCACCGAACACCTCTTTCGAATATGTGCTGACTTACGGGCCATCCTCCTGGACCACGAATAGAGGCTGTAAGAGATATTAGGTGTCATTGTTGCAAACCCTTGTTCGAAACGCGATGACGAATGGTCCGGGGCCATCCTGCGCTCGATCCTTCGGCGCGTGACACGCGGAAATTTCTTTCCTCCAAGGTACATAGTATTTTTGCCCATCATCTTCTGGCTAGCTTGTTTCTAACCGTGAAATTTGATTGTGTTGGTTGTGCTCCTTGGTCTGTCGATGCGGGTGGTCGGCATTCAAATTATAGATATTGGACCCAAAAGTTGAAATTTTAATGAAAGTAGAAATGTAATCAGAGTATTTCCCTTGGCTATCTTTGAGCTTATGCTACTTTTCTGGAAAAAGTACAAGTAGACAGTGACGCACTCAGGATTTAATCTCGAGGGGAGCCGAGTTGAAGGGATAAACATATTTCTACCACAAATTCAATGAGATTCAGTAGGTGATTAGAAACATTTATTTAAAGAGTTCCGCCGGATAGATCGCGATTATTCGCGGGACTGATCGCAATGGTTTACGGCGCCCAGAACGTAATAAAGTAGCCTTCCCCTTAACATCGTTGCCGTCCAAAGTTCTACATGTAAGTGTACTGTGTAGTAGCCAGCCACGGAAAGTGAGTCGAGAAGAGTCGCGCTTCGCAGTTCAATGGAAACGAGAGATACAATAAACACGCGCTATAAATGTGCGTAAGCGCAACAAACATCAGCCCGGCGATGAGAGCACGTCGCACCGGATCGTTAAAAAGCTGTGACAACCGATCGACTGCCCCTCCATTCTGTCTGTTTGCAAACGTTTCCCCCGGTTAATAGAATAATGAATGCACGGATCAACTAATCGCCCCCGCCGAATATATATTCGCCCCGCTCATAACCGCGCTTCTAATCTCGTTAAAGAAGATTTACGGTGCGTCGACTCGCCGGTTCCACGAAATCTGGCTCGAGGGAACAATCGTTGGCTATCATTTCGCCGGCGAACGCCACTTTAAAGCGACAACGTGTAAATAAACGGCAGACACTGGTTTATTTGTTCCGCGAGGGAGTTACGCATCGCGAGGGACTAAATGGAACCGTTAAAGTCGCCTCGAGTGCTTCTCGGCATTGCGTCCGCGGCTAACACTAATAATCTTTCTTTTCTAATGGATCGTCGACACACGACGAGTACCTTTTACATTTATAACAAAAGGCTAGGCTTTTGGCAAAAAGGCTGATCTTACGATTGTTCCCTGTTGCGCGATTCGCAGAGATCTATGAGTCGGTAGATACAACGAGCTCCCAATTGGGAAACGATAGTGCAGAATGGAATTTGAACGCGAAAGTATCTCACCTATCAAACGGGCCTACTTACAAGGGAAGATTCCGAACCCGGAAATTCAAAAAATTCTGAAACTTTGTGAATAGTAGGGGATTTTCTCGTGACTACAACGCAATTTTTTGTTTGCTGCCCAAATTCACTCTCAGAGGGTGGAATTAACCCCTGAAAATCCGGTTGTTTTCCGACTGTTGTGCGTTATAACTCGTGAACTGTAAAATAATTTTTTACCAAATGATAGATCTAATTAAAAGAAGTAACTTTTGTCTTGAAACTTCTTTTCTATCTCTTACAGTTGGCGAGGTATAACACAAAATCGGAAAATAGCCGAATTTTCAAGGGTTAATTTCACCCCCTTCGAGTGAAGTTGGGCAGCAAACAAAAATTGTGTTGTAATCAGGAGGAAATCCCCTAGGTATTTACGGGGTTTCAGAATTTCTTATTTCCCTTGTTAGTTATGCAGGAAGCTATCAACCCCCACAATAACAAAAAATTAGTTAAACGTATTACGCACCTCAGCATTTAGTGATCTTTAATTTGCATAAAATGACCAACCCATAGAAGAACTCTTACGTTCTACAAACTATTAAAACTACCAAGCCATAGTTCCATTTTAGGCTTAAAAAATAAAAATTGCAGATAATGTAAATTGAAATAAAGCTAATCTTCTTTAACAATTAGAATCATCAAAATAAAACTCACTTTCGGATGATTGAGGGTTGGTAGCTCCCTGCAAAACTACGCCCAAATACCTTTCAAGTGATTTCAACAGACCGGCTTAGCCCATTACGTTTGATTCGGTTCCAGATCCATAAATCGTGGAGTAGAGATGCTTCTGACACTCGTTCGATCCGTAAGAGCGATCGAGCGTACCGCGAGCGCAGTGTGGCCGAAAAAAAAGGAGAAGAAAAACGTTCTCCTCGACCGAGGAGAAGGTTTACATTCGTGGCTCGCGGTTGGTGGCGGTTGCTTCAAAGCGATCGCGTGTTTCGTTAACATCCCCCGAAAACAAAGTGTAAACTAACTAGACGGGCGCGGCCGGTGTTTACTCAGCACCAGAGGATCCCGCCGCCGCGGGAGAGCCGCGAGGCCGTAATAACACACCGTCCCTGCATCTTTTTATCGTCGCGGCCGCAGAACGTCACCGCGTCACCCGAATTCTTCAACCTGTCCCTGCTGTGACACGATCCTGCTCGCGGGCCTCGCGCCTGCCGCGGCAATCGTTACGAGCTCGGAAATAACTTTTCAGACACCGCCAACTCGCTCCTGACATTATACCGCGCTAGATAAGTAATGGCACCATCTAAATACCATTTCCTACCATTCCCGCCACTTAATTGTACCACGTGCCTAACGGAGATTCAAATACACCAGAGGCACTAAAGAAAAGAAGCGTGGAAGATGTAAACGGTTTACGTTGTAGCTCGAGAGGCCCCGCGCCGCTGAGAATTATTTTACCACGCCCGTTGACGTCCGGGCGTAAATACAGCGGCGAGCTTCTTCAAACAGAGTCGCTTTTATGCGATCGATCCGGGGTTTTTCGCGCGATCCACGGATCGACGAGGCGCGCTGTGCGTGGCTGTTGAACGAAAATACGTGGAAGCACCCGAGGCGGGAAAAAAGCGCGGGGCGAGGCTCCCCCGGAAGCGGAGGGCTGGTGCTCGTCACTTGGTGAAGACCGATCAGAAGAGGCTTCCAGGAAACCGGCCCGGGCGAAGCGCCATTGGATCGTACGAATTCTTCGGTCGGAGGGAAAAAAGGGAAATGATCGAGCAGGCTACCCGCCATGCCGACGATAAACAAACTACTCCGAGGGGGCAGGCTTCCTACGGATCTTTGAAGACTCGCCGTTGATTAATCCCAGTAGGCGAAACCTCGGGCGGCTGGGTCGTCGCCGATGCTCTCGCAACACAATTAGAACAGGAATCGATTCCAGGAATATATCGGGGCTGCTTCCTTCTCTGGGCAGAATGCTACCGAGAAACGT
This sequence comes from Andrena cerasifolii, assembly GCF_050908995.1. NCBI lineage: Eukaryota > Metazoa > Arthropoda > Insecta > Hymenoptera > Andrenidae > Andrena > Andrena cerasifolii. Next base: position 15,990,922 of record NC_135124.1, read on the forward strand.
AGCGCACAGTGTATCGCGCAGTGGTTTAGATTATTTCATTTCTCCTCGACCAGCTGTCACGGCGAATTCAAGCGTGCCTTTAACGTCACTCGCGTTTAAAATGTCAGAATTAAAATAAGTTCGGCAACACTTGACCGGGGGATGGAAGTTGGAAGATGGAACAGTGGAAGAAACTGTTTCTTGGTGACGATATCGCAGCATTAGTTCCACAGAAGTCCTCCAACCTATCTGCCATCGGCTCTTCCGGAACAAATTTCCGGCCAATAGAAGGCTCAGCGTCCCGTTCAAGACGCATCACGCTGGGCAGAATCGCCAGGATCTGTAGGCCATTGTCCAACGGACACGCGCCCCTGGTGGGGCTACATTTTCAACGTCCACCGTGTCCGTTTTGGTGAAATGATCGCCTTCTGGCGTACTGACCTTTGTGGTGGCTGATGTTCTTCATTCATGGTGGATCTCGCAGGGTGTGACAGTTCCTCTCTCCTCCTGCTTCCTTTCTTTCGTTGCGACAGGATGCGCGAACGCTGCATTATCGTTTACAGTGTAATAATCTGCATATTTAGCGTGAACGGGAAAAATGTCCTTTTGTTTGCAATGTGGAAGCTATTTCTCGATAGGTGCTACAATAAGGTATGTCTGTATTGGAAAAGATGCCGCTTTATTGCAAAGGAAGATCGAGTTGAATACTTATTGCTAAAAGTGTCAGAGAAAACTGTCCTCTTTCCTCCTCGTCCCTTTTTTTTTTTCTTGCGTTCCGTCGCAGCAGGACGAGAGGGCAGCGGGCCCAGAAGCGTTTAGGATGGCCATTGTGCCCCCCGAGACGCTCATGTACCCTAAAATTGCACATAACTGCGACATCCGAAGCTGTCCATTTTCCAGCTTACTTTACAACGGCGGTCCTTCGGGATCCTGGCGCAGCAGGATCGCGCAGGATGGACGGCCGGCGCGAATAGGAACGCCTCTTCCTGCCGACAGCTCGATTATCGCACTTGACACGCGTTTCCAACGATTCTCCTATCCTCCAGAATCGTGTCTCCGACCATTCGAAGATCTCGCGACTTTGACTCTTTAAAGTTGTCCAAACTGTCAAAATTTACGTGGAAAATATCTACGCTCGCTAAACAACGTACTTACCCACGCGTTCACGTGCATTCGTGGAAATATTTGCAGGAAAATCGTAAATCTATACTTATATAATCGTTGTGTCATTGATTCATCACCGTCCAGCCCAAACCGCTGACCCTAGAAGCATGAAAATCGGAAGGTATATTCCTTTTGCGACGTAGGGGGTAAAAGGGGTAAAATATGTTTTCTCAGACTCATTATTTTTTAGGCCCGATTAGATATCAACTTGATTCTTACTTACAAAGGTTACCCACACAAATGTTTAAAAACCAGATTCAGCGTTTTGCCCTAATCAACCCCTAAGGGGGTGGTGAAAAGGGGTGAAATGTGTTTTTACGGAGTCCTTAATGTCTCTTAAGCCCGAAGCGAGGCGCGGGGGTGTTTTTCTAGTTTCCTTATAAAAGAATCGCAGGAGATTTCAAGCAACCGCGCTCGCGAGAAATCAAATCCGCGTCGAGCTAAGCTGGCGACGAATTTGAGACTTCCTTGCCACCGGAGATGATGGATCATCGAATGATCCACAGCAGGGACTCGACGAAAGAAAAAGAAGTCTTTGTGAGCGCGATTTGCATGCGAGTCCGAGCTGAATGCGATGTGATTGCCTTTTCAGCGGGAGAATGTCTTCCTCCCTTCGTCTTCCTGGGAAAAATCTGTAGCGACTGGCAACGTTTTCGAAATATTATTATGTACACAGTGTGTCTTTTATTCTTCGCTGTCAGCCTGCCTGCTCCTCACTTGTGCTCTGGAGAATGTACAATCAACTCAGGATCTTTTCACGCCAGTATCTCTATGCTACCAACGCTCTACCAGGATTCCATTTGAACCGCTTCTTACGATGGCTCTTTGCGCAACACTTTAATTTAGCTACAATTACCTGCTACAAACGACTCCTGCAATCGGAGGCGTAGTTCAGAGTGTTCATTTGTCGCTCGTAAGCGAAACGCTAATCGCCGAGATCCATGACGGACGCAGCCAGCTAATTGTCGAAAGTAAACCGAACCGGAACCAATATATAACGCACGAGCGGGCTCCCGAAAATGTGTTCCGCGTTACGTCGGCGACCCGACAAATCCCTTGGATCTACGACCGTGGCTGTAACACGGCGCGACATTTTCCACCTTGCTCGGGAAACCGAAGCGCCCGACTCGACGGTCGTTTTTACAAATAGACTTCCTAGGGGGCGATTATACGTCAAGGAGGCTAATCCTTTTCCAGGAGGTGCGCCACCCTTTTCCTCTTCATCTTTCTTGTAACTCTTTCAGCTGATTCCTCCTGCGCTATTATTAGACTGCCTCGCGATTAATTAGAAGGGCACCTCACAAATCACCTTTCAAGTCCACATTGTGCTAGTTAATACAATGGAATGGTAATTCCATTTATTCCGAGTGAAATTGTTCACTTTTATAAATAAAAGTTATTCATCGAACTTTTAAATTTTTAATCATTTTCTTTCTGTTCTAAGCTAATTTTGTGTTGTTAACAATTTAACTCTGTGATAAGAGTTCAGTTTTAATAGTTGTTTTATGTTCGATTAATAAAAGTTCTGGAGGATCATATACTTTTGATATTTAAGAGTAAAATGTAAAGGTTGGGGATATATTTTTTTAGTTAGTATTATTTAAGGAATTGGAAGCAGGATAAACATAGAAGAGAAAGCACAATGTGATTTTCATATACAGTCGAAGGGAAAAAATCTTTGAATTATAGAGTTTTCGAGTTGTAGGTAGAGGTGTTTACAGCGGAGCCGATGGGAATGAAGAAAATTTTCGACTTATAGAGGTTTTCGAATTATCGAGGTCCAACTGTAATTACAACGAGAATGAGACATCTACTGAAGATATATACTAAGTTTGAAGTAGATCGGGTGATTGGTTTCTGAGATATCGTGCTAATTAATTCGAAAAACATCGTTTTAAAAAACACGCGTTTCAAGTTTTAGGTACCTTTCTTTTTAATTATTTTTTTTTTAAATGTTTCTCTTAAAACAAATCCGAAATATCGCGCTCCTTTTCAGGCCGTCAAAGTAGGGAGACCCCTCAATACACTGCATTTTGTAACTGTTTTCTTGGAACAGAAAAGACAACAGTAAGAATCTTACAGTTATTTGATAATTAATTGAAAATTATAAGTTTCACTCGACCCTCGATGTAAACACGACGCAGACCTGGAACTTCTTGGACTTGCTTCTTTAGGTTTCGATATAAATACACCGATGTCTGCTACGCCAACTAATTAGTTTATACAAGTCCATTCCAACGGAATGGTGTAACATGACATGCCCCTATCTCATCGCGTCTAATTAGCGGACGAAACGAATCTGCAGAGGACATTCGTTTGTTAAAAGTTGCCAATCGCGGAGCTTCTGAAAATATTTTTATAACAAGCGAAGGACTCTAAGCACCGAAATATCCATCGCGCACGTTTCCAATATCAAATTCTTAGATTTAGGCGAAACTATCCTACAAGCTTTCCAAACTTTCTCCAGAGTCCTCCTGCGACGGCCAAGTTGCACAAGAAATTTTTAACGACAAGCTGCGCCCCCGAAGAGACAACGGAAATTCTGCCCCCGGAGAGGATGCTTTGGGCTCTCGAGGTTTCTCAAAAAGAGAAGCTCGTTGGGGCCGTGTTTTCGAGAAAGCTCGGGAAATAACGATTCGGTGGCCGGTGTCGCGTGCTCCCAATTTCCCGTGGATGCCACGCGGTGCGAGCTTACACCCTCGTCGCATAATGTAAGCATCGTTCTCGTTAAGGGGATCAGCTGCGGCGCATTGTCGGCGCTAACAAGCGCTAAATAGAGTGCCGGGGTGAAATCGCATGGACACAGTGGATCTCCTCCAACGTGTAGTTGCTACGAATCCTCGTGCAATGGAGTCTCGACGAACCGAGTTTCGCTTGAAAGCTTTTCGCCGAACGTTCGCAGGCTTACGAGTGATACGTGGTTTTTATAGCGCTGAAGGGGTTGATTCCAGCTCTGCTTAAGTCGATGACGGCTTAATTGAAAGAGGCGATCCGAGAAAGTTGAGGTTGGGGGTAGGTTTTGCGTTGGGAGGTGTCCCCGACGCATAAAGAAAAGAATGATTCGTTCCGTGCGTGATGATGACCGTTTACTCGTTACCGCGTGTACCGCGCTCGTGCAGCGGCCCTCATTTGTCGGCGTGAACGAAGAGGAAAAAAAGGGAAATAAAAAGAGAGAAGGAAAAGCCGCGGGGCGTCTCAGGCGTGTATCACCCCGCAGTGCTACAGTATAAAAAGGGGATGGAAGGAGGGCCGGACAAAGGGAGGGTGGTTGTTAAGTTGTCGGACAGATGCCTCGCCACGTGAATCCGCCATCTAAACACCCCTAACTTCCACTCCTTCCCCCTCGCACATTTCTATTCTCACCTCTGCAAATTCAATTCCACCTTGGCGCGCCCCCGTCATCCCCCGCGAACCGCGCGATACGTCTGATTTACACTGTAACGATGCTTGTTAACCAAAACAGGGCCGTCTTCCCTCTTGCGCATCAAATACGTGTTCTCCCATTCACTACCCTGTTTTTTATGAGTCTTACCACCCTGGTTTGTTCCTTTAGATATAAAAACTTTGGACAATACATTCTTATGTTTAGGGGTGACTCGAGTGAGTCGAAGTTATAGAAATTATGAAAATTCAACATTTAATGGCCATATTTTAATTTATATATTTACAATTACATTTGTATTTGATAATTTGTTAAATTTATTGTTCACAGAGGCTCAAACATCGGACAGTGTCTGTTTCCTACTGTCAGGGGTAAATCGGGCGATTGGTCTTTGAGATATCGTGCTAAACAATTCGAAAAACATCGTTTTGAGAAAAACGCGTTTAAAGTTTTAGGTACTGTTTTTCTTAATTATTTTTTTTTTTAAATGTTGCCTAAACATGTACAAATATAGGCATAAAGTTTTCAATTAATATAATTTGAGGGTTTCTCTTTAAGAAATCCCAAATATCGCGCTCCTTTTCAGGCCGTCAAAAAAGCGAGACCCCGTAATTATACGTCACATGGAGCACAATGACATCTTTTCTCAATTTCTATTTTGCTTAATGAATAAATGAATGCATGTGAAAAGATTTCTAGCGTTCCATGCCGTTCCATATAATTATCACCTACATTGTAAATTTCACCATCGTTGAGCTACCCCTAAATATAGATCAACTGTGTTCATATTTTTCTCGATTATATTTTTTCTAAAAAGTAACAAATTGAAATGGTAACAAGATCATATTTTCACAGTTGAAAAATAAGCTCTACCCCAATAGAGGTCAGAGATCTTATCGCACCAGGACCAATCCTGAAACCCTCGAGACTTCAATTAAATCTCCATCCTTCGGTAACCGAATGCACCACGGAAAGCTAATAATTCCCCGAAACTAGAGTGTCGGGGGCAGGTTGAAAGAGGCGGCCTGGAAGAGCGCATCACCTGGTGCCCGTTTATTAAGACGTCATTTCCCGGGGATGGTGTTAAAAACCTCCCCCAGGGCGATCCTTTTCGCTTCTTTCTATTCCGGATTCCGGGCACGCTTCCCGAAGGACCCGGAGGAGAGAGAAGCAGAGGTGCGAGCAGCGCGGGAGACCCGCGGAAGAATGGACGCGCGTGCACGCCCTATTATACGCGCGGCCGGCGCGGATCCGCTCGGGCTTTGAGCGAACTGTAACAAACGGACTACACCGGCCGACGTGCAACTTTTTTTCACCTGCCCGTCCGACAACAAGCCTCATCGGGAAACCCCTGTCGGTCGCTAACGAGCCTTTGAAGCGGCCATCCCCGCACGCTGGGGAATATCGTCCGAGGCGAACCGATCGTACGTGACTTCGCGGGGATGGTGGGCCCTGCTCCACCATTTTCGTGTGTATCGTCTGGCCGGGGGAAATTATCCACTAATTTTCTACTGGACGATGGTGATCATCGGTCGCTGATCGAGTAGAGGGTACCGTTGACGGGGGTGTGTTTTTAAGGAGGTGATTATTAAATAGGGGATGTAGCGTATTCTTCTTGGGAATAGTGCTCGACCATTAGTGATTGAAGAGTCCTTGTAGAAAACACTGTAAGAGCCAAAAATCAAATTCTATAGGTAGGTACTAAAGTATTGCGATTGCCACATACAAGGGAAGATCCTGAACCCGGAAATTCAAAAAAATCTGAAACTTTGTAAATATGTAGGGGATTTCCTCCTGATTACAACGCAATTTTTCTTTGCTGCCAAAATTCACTCTAACGGGGTGAAATTAACCACTGAAACTTCGTCTATTTTCCGATTTTATTTTGTAACTCGCAATCTGTAAGAGACAGAAAAAAGTTTCAAGACAAAAGTTACTTCTTTTAATTAGAACTATCATTTGATAACTTGCAGTTCTTACAGTTAGCGAGTTATAACACAAAATCGAAAAATAGCTGGAATTTAAGGGGTCCATTTAAACCCCCTTAGAATGAATTTGGGCAGCGAACAAAAATTGCGTTGTAATCAGGAGAAAATCCCCTACATATTCACAAAGTTTCAGAATTTTTTTGAATTTTCGGGTTCGGGATCTTCCCCTGTTAGAATATTTGCAGATAATTTTTTTTTAAATTTCAACCCTTTCAGTGCTTTCTACAAGGATTCTTCAATTGCAGTGTAATACTATTTCATTTAAATAAAAATTTCGAACAACGAATAAAAGTTAAAAGAATTATTGTCGAATGAAAATGTTAACTATATTCGTGAAATCATCTAAAGTTAAAGTAACGTTAAAAAATATTTTATTTAGTTAATACCCAACTCTGGACTGTATAGTACACAGGGTGCAGGGTGCCGAGTTATTGAGGGGATGAAGCACAGAAAGTGGTCGTTAGCGAAGTGCTTAAAATTGGATTTCGTGACAGGAGTTTCGTTTCGGGGGCTTCGGCGGGCATGGCCGTCGTTCTCGGATCTTGGATCAAATTTTACGATCGATTTCCTGCTACGCCGGGAATAACTCGACCGGGGTTGATTTATTGGTTCTGGAGGAGGAGCGCTTAAAATAGATCGTAAATGACCAGAGTCATAGAAAACACGTCGTAAACGTTTCGAGATTGACACATTGTGCTTTGTCGCTCGAAATTCCCACTGGCCGCTGTGAAATTTTCAGGTTCCCAGTGACTTCGTGGAGGAATATTGATCCCTCGTTAGGGGAGTGGGATTTGGTGGATGTTGATCTAGCACGATCTTGGCAGAAGTTACTCCTTTATATATTTTAGGTTCTATATTCATAATTTTAAATATAACTCGGGCAACTGTAACCTTCATTACTGGATTATACCAGTGATTCCCAACCTGTGGTTCGCGAAGTGTCTTCGGATTTTTTTTCTCAATATTATTAAGTTAGAATTATATTACGAAGTACCCATTTTTAATGTGTTTCCTTTATCTTATTAAATTTACCTTACCTTATATCGAAGGCGCAGGTCGCAGGTTATTTGAATATTATAAAAGGGGATCGCGACTCAAAAAGAGGTTGGGAAACAGCTTTTGAAAATTATTTTAGGAAAACGTAGAGGAAACAATCTCCACCGGGGAATTCCCAGAAAAGGTCACTGGCTAATGGAATAAACGCCTATTTCACGCTCTTCTTGAGTCAAGAATGTTGTCAGAAATGAGCTTTAAAATTCCCATTAAACTGTTTCAGAGCATTAAAGCGATCGTAAAAGCAACTCGAGAACCTGTATGAAGCTCCTATCACTAACTGAGTTCAGGGTTCAGGGCACGAGTATCCAAAGTTGTTGAAGTATTAATTATTACAATTAATAATCAAAATCATTCGATTTTAGAATGTTCACAGAAAGCAATTACGTATAATATAATTATTAATTATCCTCAGATTTCCGCATTTCTTTAATATTTCAATCTTGTAATCCAACAATAATTTAACAATTTACCTATTTTTTAACCACAGCTTGCCGCTGAACACTGTCCTTTCCAAGACAATTAACAGGCCCATTATCATCATCGTCGTCCGTCGGCGCACGATAAAAGGAGCCGCGTGAGCGAAGTAGGGGGTGATTTTAATACAAAAATAAGGGGGCACTCGCTAACGACTCGGACAATCACGGGCCATTGGCTCGCATCCTTCATCCCCCGCGCTCGTTTGGTTTCGTTGACGGCCCCCGGAGCCGCGTGTCTCTCGCCCATCTTTTTACTATGTTTTAACCACGGGGGGGAGGACCTAGTGACATCGCTGCGTGCCGGCCACGTGCCCCTTTCTCCAAATTAATGTCCCTGTAAATATTTCTGACCGACTCGCGACAATGGGCACCTCGCCAGCTCACCTTTCAGAGGATCCGAGCTTGACAGCATTTGGGCTCGCGCGAACATATTGCTCGTTAACCGTTAATAATCGCGTGTAACGATAACGCGAGCAACTGCACCACTCACCCTCAAATCAGAACCAAAATGAGTGCTTGTTTCATGAAAAATTAAAAAAAAAAGGGATGACGATGGACAAGCCTAATTTCGCGCCAATTTTCCTTCGCCCTAATTTCGAGTGATTCGTTAAAAATAAAGTCGAATTTCAATCAGATCATTATCGCTCCAGAATTCTTAGTTGTTTCTATTATTCTAGTACGTACACCGTCTTCACACCCTTCGCTCCATTCTTTCTACCCTTCCCGTTCGAATAAAAACAACAAAAAAATAGATCCTGCTGCGACGCGGAGCACGGCTAAAACGGAGGTAAATCCTGTACACCGGCCAGACGCGGATACATCAAAATATAGAGAAGAGAGAGCAAGAGGAACTTTCCCCTGACATTCACGTGTCCGACGTGGACGTCGACGATGTCATTAAACTCCTCGTTACGGGGTGCCGGGGCCAAACCAACTCTCGCAGCCGGTTGTAGGCGAACTAGTGCGGAGGGTGCACGACCAAACCAACACACCGACGATACCGCCGAGCTTTATAACCAGACAGACTCGCCCCGGTGATTGGTTACATTACCGATACGCGCGTCTCTCGTCACCAGCAATGCTGTTACAGCAATCGCGGTGAAACTCTCTGGCCCTGTCCTCGCCTCGACGAAAACAACACCATGGAAACCGTCTGCGCGAGAACCCGCGCCACTCCTGCCTTTCCCTTCGCCTTCCTTCCGTCCCTTCTTCGCGCCCATTGTCGACGCGCGATACCTTTTTTCCTCCCTTCATCCGAGGGCGCAGATAACACTTTCCTCGAGAAAGAGGTTGACCCGCGGCGGATTTAACGGGCGGCCGATTTGCAGTTGCCGCCTGGGGCCCCATCTTCCAAAAGAAATACTATTTCTCTTGTTTTCCATTAGGGTAAGTCAGGGAGAGATGGGCAGTGACAGTATTTTTTAGAAGGAAAAAAAACAATATTCTCAGTTCAAAGTGTTGGAATAGAACGTTCTTAAAGGTTTGTAAATCCACTGTGAAATTCAAGCTAGTGCTTCAAAATGTTTGGTCTATATTTTGCTCACCTTATTTTTGTTATTTATGCTGAATATTTTTAGTTTTCAAGGTGCATTTTCGATAGTGTATTGTTTACAGTGTTTTTAACCGTAAAGTATTCGGGGTTACGTTTGTTAGTCTGAGTGAAATGGGAATGGTCATCTTATCAGAGCTTTAAGGGAGAGGTGGTCACTTATCGTCCGGGAGAGATGCTCATAGCTGTATTTGATGTAATTTCAGATATTTTGAAGGTTGCTTTTGTAGGTATTAGAGATTGTAAATCGGTAAATCGGTTTGAAGTTTTTTTTCACTGATAACGTAGTAGATGTCGACGGAATTATGCGCTATATATATGCGCTACATTGCTATACATCCAATTTTTACCGGTAATTTGATAAATTACGTATTTCTCGATATTTACCGGTAAATCGATTTACATCATTTTCGTTGGTTTATTTCAAATAGGTTGGTTGTAGGAGGCTCCAAACGAAACTATGACCATCTCCCCCGGACTTACCCTACTTCCACACCACACGCGCGTAAAATTTGTAATTCTGTTATATATACTGGGTGTCCCAGAACGTTTGCCACCTGGGCCATTTTCTTTAACTCCGCCACTGAGGATCAGCCTTCCATTGGGAAGAAGAATAGGGTCGTGCGTTTCGCATGCTTCGAATATAATGGTATAAATAAAGTATCCTAAGAAAACAAGTGGTTCGAGCCTTTACAGCTGTGAGCCTCTAACTGCGCGCGTTAAGGTCCCTTCGCGCGTCGATAAACGGCGCAATGTATATTTGAGATCGCAAGAAGCATGCACAAGCCCGTAATCACGGGAGAATCAATCTTCCTGGAGGGAGAAGGACGGAGTGCGAGATCACCATAGGGGGCGAGCGGGTTGTCTCGGAAACCTTGGGAATTGACCGGTCCGGATGTCACATTTTGTCTGCGCGGCGTGTTCTCACCCTTGTTGTTAGGGTTTCGTGCCCCGTTTGCACTCGATACACGGCGCAACAGACGCACGTGCGTGAAACCTACGCACACTTCCCGGCGACCCACCCCGGACCCTTCCAGCCGGGCTCCCTCTTTTCCACCCCTGCCGGTTCCCTGCCCCTCTTTCATCGAATGATTTGTCCCCGCGGCTTCCGCAGCAACTTCGGATACAACTTCATCCGCGTATGATCACCATTCGTCATCCACAGGCATTGTCCGCTGACAATGAGATTAACCATCGGCAGAAGAGGCAATTGCGGCCGCGCGTCTCCATTATCCGCGGCGATAACGCTGGGAGCAATGTTTTAGCGTCTCCTCGGGATGGCTGGAATAAGATTCCGTAGATTTCGAAGGTCTCTGTTCACACGAGGAGCCGAGGCCACCCCTGGATCGGGGCTTTTGTGAAACAGCTGTTTCCACGGTTGTCGCGCCTCGTTACCCGGCCTTTTTTCTCTGAAACAAGAAGCCCGGCATCAGGACGTCGTTATAACGCGAAGCGTCCACTTTTCCGCCGCCCTGCGCGGGCCTCGGCCACCCCTGCCTCTCGGGCCGTCGTCCTCGGCCCCGCGGCCCTTGTGTGCTGCAAATAAAGCTCTCCTGGAAACAAACAGGGACAAAACTGCACTTCCACGGGACAAATTGACACCCCCAACGGACACGTACGACACGTCCGAGCCGGGGACTCTCCCGCTCCCGCGGCTCCAGCATGTTGATCCACTTTTCTCGCCCGTTTGAGGGCCGAATGGTACACACACCCGGTCCATTATATTCCCTGTCGCTGGCTATCCTCCTTTGTCGTTGTTTGCGCCGAGATTGAGAAGCGCGCGGAAATCTGCGCGGAGATAATTAAGGGATTAGAGGCATTAAGGATAATAAAGGCAACTCTTTCGATTTTCACGTGGGTTATGAAGAAGAATCGATGACGGAGCTTTTGATGATGTCTCTCGCAAGTTTGATAGAAACGCGTGCCTCGATACCACCAACCGAGCATGATACGATCATACATTTATAAAGTGATAGTCACGTGGCGGACAGTGATACAATATCAGAGTATATACAGGACTCGCCACGTGCCGAGCGACGTGAGTACAGCAACAGCGCTCTCGTTTTATTATAATACACCCCACCACCCCTCTCGACGCCCCCCGCGATCATAATCGCGTTTGGCTTCTGCCTTTCACACAGGAATCACGTACGGGCACACAAATCACGTTAGGGGCTCGTTTCTGTGTAGTAAAACAACACACTCCTGCCATTCCCTCGGTAATTGTCTTTATTATTTCGCCTTGTGACACGCGAAATGGATACGCACCGCGCGTTGAATAACGTCGAATTGTGGGAAACGGTGGTTGCGTCGAAACTTCTGTTACCTACTGACATCTTTCTACCCTAGGTTAACTAATCATTAATCGGATGCAGGCATTACAATCTCCAAGTTCGCCTTGGACTTCGAAAGACATATACCTCACGCGAGAACGATCGAAGAGTCCTTGCAGAAAACACGGTTTTTACACTAAAGTGTCAAGAATCCAATTTTTCATGAGAGAGATAAAAATTTCCCTTACTTTAAATTATTTACGAAATTTGATTTGTCTTGATTGCTTAATACGCTTAAGTATACAATAACCTAAATGCATCACGAAATTTTCTATTTTTTGCATTAATATAGTCCACTTCTTACTTAGTTGTAGAGAAAACTGAATGTGCAATTTATTTAAATTTCCAAGCACTGTGAGTGCCAATTCTGTTTGCCCCTAACTACCTTCATTTCTACAGAAGGGGCGTTGCACATCGGTGGTACCATCTTTTACCACTTATGTACAACGGGAAGTTGCATTAAAATTCAATAGGTACTACAGTATTACTATTGGCAAGTAGAACATTCTCCGATGAAAAAGAAATTTTTTTTAATTTTCGCATTTACAGTGTTTTCTACAAGGTTTGGGGAATATTTTCAGCGAAGGTTGCTGCTCGGGACGAGAAAGATGGTACCTTGTTCAAGCGACTTCTGCAAGGCCCTCGTGAAAACTGGCCGAGCCTTGATCGTTTACGTGGAAGCGCAGAGAGCACGTCGGTGAAAGAGGCGAGCCAAGGAGAAAGCGCCGAATGGTCTCTGTACCTTCCGGCCGCACGGAATTGACCCATAAATCCGTGCCACGTGATTTACTGTCCCTTGCGAACAGCAGTGACCGAGGGAATGCTCGGTTGACTTTGAATGCCGCTGCGGCCGCAGATTCCCAAAACATCGTGCAACCACGACGATCGCAATATTCGTCATTCTTCGATCGTATTTCAGGCCCACGGCCTTGCCGGGCCCATAAATTTCCGGTTAATTTTAACCAAATGCTCGACACGAACCGCGTGGCTTCCATTGAATCACAGCGAGGCAGAAACGCTGGCTGCTCCATTTACGAACGTTCCAGGGCGAGGAACAGTTCCGAGCCTTCTTAACGAATGCTCGCGCGCAATCTGGGGACAGCTGTAAAGTCAGGGAAGGAAATTTATTTTACAGGAAGACTTGGTTCGTCAAGTGTGCACTGTTACATCAAGGATACAGATAATTCTTTACTAAAGGTTGCATCGAGGACGGAACACCCCTCTTTCGAACGAGTAACTTGAAATAATCGAGGGATCGTCGAATCAGAATTAAAGAAATTAAAGATATTAATGATATTAGAGAAATTCAGAAATTTAGCTCACTCTATCTCACCCTGCCCACTTTAAGGGGAGGTTTCGATCTAAAAATCGATTTTTTTTTAATTCATTTCTTCGAATATTCAACCCTTTAGGAATACGCGTTTAAAAGGATTTGTTGAAATTCGTAAAATTCGCAAAGTTATAGGTATTTGAGTAGCGGCAAATGCATGGGTAACAACCAGCCACTGGGCGCTCACGTAAAACTTGAAACGCGTTTTTCTCGAAACAGTGTTCTCAAAATCGGTGGGACCTGTATCTCCAAAAATTATTATCCGATTGGACTGAAACTTTTTTTTATTTTGAAGGGGAGAAACAAGAAAAAATTACAATAAAATTGAAAATTTATAATTTTCAAAGGCGTTGAAAGGACGAAAAATACAGGGGGAAAGTGATTTCAAACTTCAAGTGTCGTTCTTTTCTAAAAAAATGTCCTTTTTGTATTTTTTTTCTGGTTTCCCCCGTAGCCAGAACTATATTTTTCAAAATAAAAGCTTCAGTCGAATCGGATAATAACTTTTGGAGATACAGGTCCCACCGATTTGGATGAATTTTTTGACGCCTCGACTTTAACGACTCCCCAGTCTGCAATGATTAATTATAAAACAAAAAATATATTTCTATAATTTAAGACATCCTTAATACAATGCGAAAAGTCCCATTAAATTATATATAGTAGTTTTCCCTTAATTAATTTCTAAAGATCATCTATTTTTATGGGCTCTAGACCGGAACCTCCCCTTAACCTTCTGTAACTCTATTATTTTTCTCTTTCTCATTTTCTTATATGTATTTGTATTTTTTTTAATCCTCTTGGTACTTTCGTAATATCTACTGTGCAATAACGAATTATTATTATTATTATTATTATTATTATTATTATTATTATTATTATTATTATTATTCATCCCTCGAAACATGGATTCATTTCCCTTCGAGCACTAAGAGCATTGCCCTATGATTCCATTACACGATAAATTTCACCTGAATCGTTACACGTGGACTATTTCCCAGTCGAAAATATTTGTGCCCCGGTGGAAGGTTCGGGCGACCTGTCTCGCAGCGCATTGTGCGCGGGATTATGCCTCGCTGGACGAAATGGATCCGTTTAAATGGGAATCGTCCCGGCGGGATTGTGTTGCAGGGCCGCAGCGCGGCGCGGCGCGGCGGCGAAAGGGGAAGAAAAAAAGGAAAAGCACTTATCAATATTATCCTCCGTCGTTGGAGGCTCATACGGGCGTATTTACACCGGCGTGGCATGCAATTTTGGCGCGCGACGTGTAAATACAAACGTGTCATTGGACAACAATATACCCGTGGGATCCGGTAGCTAGATCCCCTCCTTGCTGGTGTCAACGACCACGCCATTCTGAAGTTTTCGACGGTATTCCATGCGGCTGTGCCCACTAAATTATTGCTAAATGCCGTGCCAGAGGCGGATGTCAAGATGCGGGCCTCGTTTCGGGTGGTCGTGGGATCTTTCGTCGACAATCCCTCCCCTTGGAAATATGTACCAGAATGTGGAACAGTATCTACTCGATCGATAGCAGACGAATTAACCGTTTAACCAGCTTTTGGGAAAATCACGCTGTAGTATATCGAACGGGGCACATAAAACTGTGCGAAGTTCTTCAAACTCAAACATCTTCGATCGGAGATTGTTCATTTCACTTGATGTTTATTCTGGATACCTTCAGCGAGGAGGTAACTAATTTTGCTGGGTGCTGGTGAGAGAAACAACGCGTTAAAATGGGAGTGGCAAAAATTTTGAGTTCGATTGAAAGATAAAAAACGTTATTCGATAACGGATAGAGATAAAGCATCTTTTATTCGATACGATATTGAATATTTTTCCATTTCGATAATGCCCAACTCTGCTAGCTGGTACGATAGAAGCATTCGGTGATACGTGGGTGTCGAGGAATCAGTTTTTCCTTGTCCAGCCAGTTTTGTTTAGGGGTGCTAAACCCTTCGTTCGAGAAACAGGTTCTCGTCCTCCCCTTTGAACGAAGGAAAACATATTCTAAAGTTCGAGATTTATCAATCGCGCCTCACGAATTCCGAAACCTTGTTCCCAGGCGTGGGTATCGTCTTCCTCTTGGAGACGGATAAGAAACAGGCGTTATTCAGGGAGGGACATTGACAAATACGTCGTCCAACGGGCGTTTAAACGGAGCACCTGAAAAATCGGAGGATTAGCCTGTAACCCCCTCGAGAATCTGAGACCTTTCTGCCCTTTCATCCTAACTTCTTTCATTTCCACCGCGCATTTGATTATTTATTCACCAATGAGACCGCTCTGTCGCGTCACGCTAACGTGCCAGCAGGGATTTTTATTTCTCCTGAATTTCGAAGCAACCACCTCGTTGCTCTACCTATTCGAATCGATAGCAGAAGAGTTCAATTACCATCGAGAATTTTGACATTGAAAAAAGTGGCCACTGGTGTGCAGAATCTGCGGGAACTGTGCCAAGCTCCGAATACCCCAGAAGATCGTAAACCTTTGCTGGATCCGCTCCACGAGCCTCTATTCTAACCAGAGGAGAACGAAACAGGGGCACAAAGGCAGCGAGAAAATCGAATTTTCACTTTCCCAGCGGCTCGGCCAGACACGTGACTAATCGCGGCCGGCTACCGGAATTTTCTGCCACTGACGACCGAGTAACCCGGATACTTCACGGATCGGCCGGTTTTTCTATTATCCCTCGGTTCCGTCCTCTCCCCCGCGACTTTCTCGTCGCCTCGTGCGGAGAACCGAGAACTCGGCTGCCGAATTTTTCCAATTCGCCCTTTTCCGCCGATGATTTACGAATCCCCCGTGTCGCATCTTCCAGGTCAGCGCGAACAAGAAAGGAAGAACAGCAGTCGTCCACCAACAGGCTGGTGGAGGTGCGGGGGAGGGGGGGATGAAGGATGGTGACCGTCGAGTAACACCAGGGCAGAGCAACTCCCCGGAGCCGATGAGCCCTGTGTTCCAGCGCGTTTCTCCTTGTCCAATGGCGAGGATTCAGCTCGGGGCAAAAGCCACCCCATCGAGGCTTGCCACAACAATTTCTCTGTTCACGATGTAGGTTACCGAGACGATGCTTTCAGGGACCTTTTAGCCTAGTGCTTTACTGCCCCACAATAAATCAATTGCTACCGGCTGACCGCCAAGGACGCGCGGCCTCACCCTGCCGAGGATCCTTTCGAAAGTTCATCGACTGTGTCGACGTGAGCAGCTTCCCTTTTCGGGGGCCAGGAGCAAATGCGCCGGTGCCTTCGCTCCTCGGGCGACCCGGGCAACTCCTTTCGATCGCAGGGGGATTCGTCGGTCGTGACCACCCATTGATTTTAGATCTGGAATGGTGAAATCTCGGAACGTTTGGTTCTAATCGTGTCGGTGATTGCGGGATACGCAATCACGGCAAGTGTAAAGGTACGTATACACGACGACACTTCTGTGTCTAGATCAAGTGCATTTTGTGTCTAGCTAGAGCTAGTTGCAGTGTCTTCAGTCTAGCTCTGGCTGCAACTCCCGCGACGATAGGTAAAATTCAGTGTCGCGGACTGCTCTAGGCAGTTTCCAATCTTCCGGAAATTTATTTGAGTGTCGCATACACTTGACCTAGTCACAAAAGTGTCGTCGCGTAGACATAGCTTAAAAGTGCGAGTCCACGATGAGAGAAAAATATCGTGCCTCACGCGAAACTTTAATCTAAGGAGACAGTTATTTTATTACTGTATTATTCTTTAATTATTCTGTCATTAGTCTCGTGAAACTAAGTAGATTTCAATGAGAGAAGTTTCATGATATATTTTCAAAAATCTCATCTCTCGCGACTATTTCGCAAAGTCTCATCGAACCTTAAGCATTGTTGGATAAGATCTGGGTGTTTGGGTAGCGTTTGTGGTATTTAAGGAATTTAGTTACTGAAAAAATAGATCGTTTATTGTAATATGACTCTCATCAATCGAAGTCACCCCTTCTGTTCATCACTGGGATCATCTTGCGCGTCAGCTGCACCGCATCTGGGTTCTTGAAAACGTCCATCTTGGTTTCGCCGCAGTACTTCATTAGTACTTGGCCAAAATCCTCGGTGTCCTCCTTGTTCGCCATCATCCGCAGGTAAAGCACGATTCCAGACAGGATCGAGTATGCTCTCCTCTTGTGCATCGCCTCTTTCAGCTGCTGCATCGTCGGCGGCACCGTTTTGCAACCGATTCTCTCCATCGTCTCCTTCAAGGTAGCCAAGTAAAGGTCGAGGAAGTACTCGTCGTTGTCGTATTTCACGGCGAACTCGGGGCAAATGTTTAGGAAGTACAACAAGTCCACGGCTGGGGAGGTGTAGACGGACATTTGATAGTCGACCTGAGAAAAATTGTAATTCATTATGTGTAGTGCCTCTGCCTTGAATGCGACACTTACGGTAGTAGTAACATAAACCCAGGTTATCAAGAATGAGGAATTAAAAAATTAAAAGATTCAGAATACACATTAATTACCAAAAGTAGATCGACTGGTTCGCCTTTCCGATTCTCCTTAAACATCATATTGTTTATCCAACAGTCCCCGTGGTTCAGCACGCAGAACTCGTCCGAATCATAATTATACGCGGCCATGCATCGCGCTCCGATAGTTTCCGCCAGCTTAATCAATTTCCCCCCCGAAGCGGAGCACTCCTCGTCCGACCATTTCTGCAACTGTTTGCCGATCCGGAGGAGGCTCACCTCCATTAGCCTGATAAAATGCGCGGGGCACTTGGTTGACACGATCCCACCGTCCTTGAACCACTCGATTGCCCCTGGATCCTGTAGGATTCACATTCTTATGGTTACTGCAGCTCTAAAACAGTAGAAAGCTTCTACTAGAAACTACAAAGAACGATCGAGCATCCGAATCAGAAGCGAACCAAAGACTCGACCCTCGTTTTGCTTAACCCTTGTACGGATTTTTTAATGTTACACGGATAAGTAGATTTCGGTCAAATTGGCCCAATATCGTATGTATATTTACAAGAAACGAGCATGCAAAAATAAAGCTCGGCTCATTTAATTATTACGATTTAATATTTTAAGAACGTATTCATTTCTACAATAAGAAATATTAAAAATAAAATTATTATTATTGACGCTTATTAGTTATTTAAAGATATAAACGAGTTTCAGTCCAAATAATAGGTATATTAGTAAATGAGAAATGAATTGGCCCAATTTCTGTTAATAATTTCGTAAGGATAAAAGTGCTCGACATCACCTTCTCGTGAACAGCGACGGACCCAGCGTGGAACTTGGCAAGCTGCTCTACGACCACGCGGCAATGCTCGAAGGGCAACCCTTTCTGGCGATCCTTCATTCCGAATTTCCTGGTGGCCAGGTTCTCCATGATAAGAGCTCGAGGATTCTCGCTGCCATAGAACAATCTTGGCCCTACCTGGCCGCCGACGAATTCATTTATCCTCGGCAGAACGTCGCGCAGGACTTTCAGCTCCGTCACGAACATATTCTGCTGGCGCACCATGTCCCTGGACACTTTGTTCAACGGCTCGGTTTTGATAATCAAATTCGCCAGGCGCTCCGGCTTCGTCTTCTCGTTCTTCGAAGTCACCGCGTACCTCACGGACGCCTCGTAAAGATCGCTTAGGAAGTTCATCCCTTTATCAGAGAGACAACGACTCGTGATCCCGAGGACCTTCACCGTCTCATCGGGCGCCAGCATCCGCAACGCCTTCTCGAACGTGCACTCGTCGATCCTCAAACCATTCGCTTCCATCCTTGCAAATCGCCGAGCGAATAGGTACAGTAGCTTCCAGTGGCTGCTTGTTTTCGGGCGTTCGGAAGGAAGATAAATTGTATCAGAGTCGGAGAGCTTATCCTGCACGCGACGCAAGTGCGTACTAGGTTTTCCCCGTTCGTCAGCGCAACGGGAAGGAAAGAAGAAAACAGAGGACGCGGTGTGCAGATATCAATTACTACGAAGATACGTGCAGTCGTTATTGTAATTTATAACACTAATTAAAGCTCGAGTTCAATTAGTTAGCTTCGCTTTAACAATCGAGACACACTTGATATGCTGACGGCTCTGTCACTCGCAGTAGCGTATTGCAGTACCTTTTTAATTCGCTTTATCAATATGCCCGTGAAAAAGCGTTATCTATATATTTATATAATAGTATAGATATCGTAGAAACAGCTGAATCTTGTAGTCATTGAAACTCTGTGTGCTAGATCCTTTCTGCACTTTATTACACCTTGTAAATGTGTCTACACGCTATCGGATTCGTACAGAGAATAGGTAGTTATCGTCTGATGAAGCATACCTGACGCACGTCTTCCTCTCTCTCTCTCTCTCTCTCTCTCTCTCTCTCACACACACACACTCTCTCTTCCTCATTCCCCCTCTGTCTCTCTCTTCAATAAAGGCACACAGCGCCTGAAATTCCTGTGCCACAATCTCACGTGTAGATAGCAAACCAGAGCCGCCCTTAGCACCGGACAGACGGGGCCCTAACCGCGGGCCCCGCGCTTAGGGGCTTCATTTTATAAAAATTAAACGAATTAACTATAATTGTCAAAGTATCAATTGTTCTAGATCAGATTTTCGGCAAGCCTAAGTGGGGCATGAAGTAGAGACGCAAATTAGATGTTTTCAATAATATCGACTTTTGCCCCGGGCCCCGCAAACTCTAAGGGCGGCTCTCAAGAAAACAAGCGTTTCTCCACTGCTCCTTCCGTCATCGTCGGTATACTTACCTCCAGGGGCTACCAAAACAGCGATTTCAATCCGAAATACACATTCGTGACTTTGCAGTCCCGACGTCGTTATCCTTGCAGTGGTCACAGCACAGATATCAATGCAGCCACTTAAACTTCCACTAGTTATTGAACACTCTGCAATCTGATAATAGATGCTCTCAGGTGAGCCTGTTATGGGTGTTTTCCTAGCGTTCACACTGATCAATGAAATTTTTTATATTAGAACGGACGAGTAACGTGGCGAGATTGAAGATCCAAACGCAGATCCTCCTACGTGTCAGGGAAGACTAGAGTTTTTTTAAATGGGCCTTCTTAGTACTTCGTCTTCAGTCGCGTAGAACCTAGCCTTAATTAGAGTATAGTATATAAAGAACCACACTGCGCATAATGAACCTCAACGAAAAGAAACGCTGCGTACCGCAGAGTCCGCGAAGCTACGCGTAGCTTTCGAGTGATACGAAACTCTTCTCGCAGCAAACAGTTAGGCCTCTACGTCTGTTCTTATATCAGGCTCGCCTGCGAACGACTGGGCAGGCTGCTCCTAGCATACTGCTGCACGAATTGCACGTTGATTGATAATAAAGAAGTCGCGGCTGCAATGAAGTCATCTCACACTGGCGATGGCATTGGAGGGGTCAAAGACCTTGGCACACATATCAGCCCGGTGTCAGTTTGGTGCCATAGTGCCATTGGTGAGAAGAAGAGAGGGTAGAGAATCGCTTCTTACCACTGCTGGCACGGAACTGGCACCGAAGTGATATGTGTGTACTGAGAGCTTTAAGCTTGATTCACACTACCGATCCGCTCAGTGGGGACGAGTGCGGACGAGCCTAGTTTACATTAGTCGGCCCAATACTCGACTCACCCCCGACTTTTGTGCATCTATTTACACGATGCTAGTTTAGTATAACAGTAGAAGAAATGGCGAGTGCATCGTGCTAAAGCGAAAAGCGAGCATATTTTTACCGCTTCAGCTGCGAGACTGACCCGTGGCGGTGGTGGGAGACGGCGAGTGCGCGAGCTACTATGCTACCGCTCTACCACTCGACTCTGGTAATACTCGTTCGTTTACTCGACTTTTTACTCGACCAACTGTTTACACTAGTCTATCTAATTGACTAATGTAAACTAGGCTTATGTGATCGAATCGAGAACGGACCGTGAGCGGATCGGTAGTGTGGATGGGGTACCGGCGTACCAGTGGGAAGAAGAGATCCTCCGCGCTCCTCTTCTTCTTACCAGGGATTATAATCCCGGTAAACCAGTTTTGATTGAAAATTTTTAACGAGTTATCGATAATTAAAAAAGTCGGTAAACTTACAATCGCTACTTCTTACCACTGTGCACGCCAGCGCGAAACTAATAAGTGTACCCAGAACTTTAAGCTGTAAAGCCTAGTAATGCTTGTAGGCTCGCCATGCCACGCACCGTGGGATCGCGCCTTTAGATTAGTCAAGCGTCCTCGAATATCGGTACACTGACCCGTCACTTCAGGAAACAATTATCAATGTATCGCCTCATAAGAGAGGAGGAAGATCAAGACCACTCGTATTTCTGATTCTATTTATCACTAACTTCATATTTCTTATTCGAACGCACCAGTACCGAGCACTGGGATATAAGTGAGATATAAAATGACATAATTTATCTGACAGTGACTTTTCTTATGTCGCTTTCCCTGTCAAGGCAAGATCGATCCCGAAGAAACACTGGTTTTTAAAAGGAAGCTGGAGTATAAAGGAGAAACTACGGTGGGGCCTGATCAGAGGACCCACAAATCATCCAGGGATGCCAAATTTCGGGAGTGCCACGGCGGTTGGCTCGGGGGGACCGTCGTATAACTTTTATAGGGGGCCACAAAGCGGCTACCGCGCACCCCTCATCTCGGCGACGCTTTTCCTCTTCGTTTCCACAGCTACCACCGAGCTCTCGGTGCAGCGAAAAAACTTTTACGACACATGCGGTAAGCCGAGAGTCGTTTTCGCCGGCCACCGCAGCCAGACGGGGCGAACCATGGCTTTCCGAAGATGCTCGATGGAAACTCGGTGACCTCCGCAAACGGTGATAAATCATCTTCGCCCGTTTTTTTTCCACCGTTTCTTTTACTACTTTGTTTCTAGCTTTATAGCCGCTCGGGCTTTGTTCGGGAGACCACTGGCCCGGTCGTGGTCTCCAATCGAAACCCCCAACCTTCGGTTTTCCATCAAAAGAGTCTAGCATCCCCCTTTTCTCGCCCTTCTATTTTTTTTTCTTATGCAATTTTAGGTTGTTCTGGGGAAGCGTAATTGGTAGTAAAAGATTATTTACATGGGATAAACTTTCTTTCCTTTTATGCGCCATCATTAGAAGGTGAGCAGAGTCAACTCCAATCCGTTTTTGTGTACCGAGTGCTCAAACAAACATAAAACTTAAGCATTCGTATCGTGTTTCCCTCCAATTTCACTGCCACATCCTCGGTTTTTCTCTCATCCACTGCTGCATCTATCAATGCAGACTAGAGAGGTAACAAACAAGATGAATTTGCAATTTTCTCGTGACACAGCTTCGCGTGATAGGAGCCGCGAATCCTTCTAATAGAACGCATTAGAGAAGCAATAAAGTTTATCCTACTATAGTCAGTACAAATTGTTCGACATTAAGTAGTATAGATAAACCTATCAACAGCGATTCTTCAGAATGGAATTGTTCAAACGCATCAAGTTCGATGTTGGTCAACCCATCCAGTGCCAAGAGTGGGGCAAAGTTTATCTCGAATCGCGAAAAAAGAATAACGAATAAAGTCACAGGATATGTTCGCGTCATAAATGAATCTGTAGCGTTATTCATTAGTCAGGAATCTGCAGCTTTAGTCCGTGCGATAAGGGGAACGCTTCTCGAGATAACACACATTCGCCGATGACACGCAATACTATTCGAATAAAAGAACTGTTGGATGCAAGAAAGGCCTGAGTGTCACAAGACAGTTCCAAGCAAAGTATTTTTTATATGTAGTAAATTTGTTGTAAAAATGTCTATATTATTTAAAAAAATTATGTATCTGATTTGCAGTTGCAATATTACAATCGGAACTATGTAATAAAATAAATTAATCAATGAAATTAATTTTAATTATAGCCCTCTCAGGCCCTCCTTGCATAAAATGGAGAAATATAGAAAACAATGTTATTTTTTAATATTATTTTTTATTAGTTATTTAATATTTGCATAATATTTGAAAAAAATATAGTCATAAAGTGGGTGTGTGTAGAGAAGAACGAGGAATCTATTGCGTTTTATGCAAAAAGGGCCTGAGTGCTCTAAGGCCGTTTTTGCACCCAATGATAGTATGATTATTGGTTATTCCGGAGCAGCTTCCTTTTATTCGCAATATTTATTGGAAATTTTATTCGAATAACGCCCAACTCCGCAAGACATCACTACTCTGATTCATTCCTCGCATCCCCTCCACCCAACTCTTCCGTATCAATTATTCCTCCCGCGCCGATAAAGGTGCTGCTTTCCCGATGCAAATGGGCGCCGGGGCTGTCAAAACTTTCTCCAACCTTTCTCGAAATGGAGACGCGAGAGCGTGGACGCGCGTGTTGACAGCATGGTGCGCGGGGCGCGGCGTGTCGTGCGCGCGTCGAAGGCACCCCCTGTGGGCCGTTGGCACCCCTGCCTCGCGAGGGCCGTTTGTTCGGTTCGGTGCGAGTTTACGACCCTGTTGGGCCACAAAATTTACGGTGCCCTCTTAAAAGCGATCCAAACACGTACCGGTCCATCCGGAGCACGGCGCGCCGCTTCGCCACGCGCTTTGCCGTGCGGACCTAGGATCCACGCTGCTGTTTCACCCTTCTTCGATGCTCCTCTCCTCCACTCTCCGCTGCGCCTTCCCTCAGCCTGCTACCTTTCCCACCTTTGTTGCGCTTTTTAAACCCTTTCGCTTTGGGAAACGGCTATCTCTCTTCGGGAGAGACGTTTTCCTTGGTAAGGGAGGACAAGGAATTGAGTGGGCTTGGGAGGTATACACGAGCTCTTTATCTTTCTATCCGTCTAGCAGGATTTCTCTATTGTCTGCGAAGTGAGAAGGAAGCTGCGCTCAGCTCTCTTTACACCTGAGGGTATGAAACTCGGACACAGGGTGGATACAGTTTCAGAGCCCGAGGGGCGTCGTATTATTCAATCAGCCAGCCTTAATAGGAGACCTCTGATGTGCGAGCTCCCTGTGTGTAATCAAGTTAAAAATTTATATAAAACACTGCCAGATAATCGCGAACGATGCCACGAGTGACATAAGCTCGGTTACATAAAACAAATGGAGGAGCACGCGAAAGGGAATCCCCAATCGCGTCTCTGTGGCCGTGATGCCGCAGAAGAAGCCCCTCTAGAAGTCTTTACATATGCATGGACCACCAGCGATACCATACGACATCGTCATCCCCTGCAACGTCCACTCCTTCCCCTCTTCCCTGCGTCATAACAAGTACAGTTCAACAAGAAACTTACCCTTAAGGGGTTAGGCCACCTTGGACGGAGCAAAACTGTAGTCATTTTCGGCACTTTTTTAAGGAAGATAATGAAATAAACAGAAAATTCAATATGAAACCTGTTATTGTACAACTCTCGCAGGAAAAAATCGTATTTTTTTCCTACAAAATGGCGGTGGTAGAGCAGTGATATGCAAGATCTTGAGGACCGACGTTTTCCACGGGGTCGAATCTCACGGCTATACCGTTTGACTTACAACAAAAAACCAAAAAGTTTTATTTTCTCCATGCCTACATCTAGAGAAGTACATATGGGTTCTGTGGTGTCTTTAACATATTCATTGCAATCGACACTTTTATAAAAAAATTGCATTTTTTCTCCGCATGTTCACCATTTCGAGACAAATAAATGTTTATGGATTTCCACATGTACTTCCTGAGCAGAAAATCTTCTTAAGAAAGTGTCGTAATTCATGAATTTCCTTCCCTCCGCCGTCTCTACATAAGCATACGGGATCCTTAGGAGACGCGGTTCCCAGAACGCGGCCATATTGGTCTCACCTCGCTTCCTCGAATGTATTTATCAAGGAGATAGCGTTTCAGGATTATGGAAGGGATCGTCGATGCAACGAGCGCCTGACGAATATCCGTGGCATCCGGTCAGGCGTCGTCCCCTCCCGATATAATCCTTCTCGCGAAACCTCGCCTGGGTTACCACGAAAACCCCTCGCCCGCCGAGCCTTGGCCAACTGTCTGCGGACGTGAACGAGGCGCTAGTCGACTCGAGGAGCAGAAATACGACCGACGACAATAAATTGGAAAGCGGAGGACTTTCACCCTTGAGGACCTTCCCCGAGGAAGCTGGCCGACCTCGAGGCCCTAGGAGGAAACGAGACCGACGCGGGAGATTTATTGACCGTGGATCTGCTCCCACGGGATAATGACGGGCACGTCGCTCAGGAATATCCGCGATCATAAAACGGAGATGGCGGAGGCCTGCTCTTCGGCGCGGCGGACAGGTCCATTGTTGCATTAATTTCGTTTGCAAACAATCGTTGTCTCCTTAGCGGCCTTCGGGATAGAATGCGGGGGACCGTGACTGGGTCACGATCAAGTGGACGGGGCCCAGGGGTCTGTTACGTTGGCGCCGATCTTTCCATAAACCGTGGTCCAAAGAGCCACGATTGTAATTCTTAGGGACAACGAGGGGACAATTTTGTGGCTCAGTGTTTGGAACACAGGTATTCGTGTGTTTTGTCCTATTGTTCTTTTAAATCGAAGCTGTATTTGTTTGAGAAGGAACTCGTTAATATAATAGGGTGGAGTAATAAGAATTACACAGCGCCTCGAAATATTTCCGCCCTTTTAAAAGCAAATGAGATTTATATGTTGAAAAATTACTCACAATGTTGCCAGATGTAGCTAATCAATAAATGAAAAAGCAATAACATGCATGCATTGTTACTTTAATTACAGCCACGACTCTCACAGATTTTCACTAAAATCTTTTGAGTATAATAATTTCGCTACCCTCTGTAGTATTCTCTTTTTAATGTTAAGTCAAAGCAATAAATTTATAAACAGCTTTATCTAATTTACTCGAAGTTGGTAAAGACGGAGCTGCGCCTCTTTTTCAGCAAGGCCCTCAATTTAGGATTCAATGTTTCGTTCTTTTGAATGTTTAATAAGTAGAGCGTATCGCGAAGAAAGATTCGAAACGTGCCGTGAAAAAGATATGGAACAACTGCGCACGAGTGACTGGAATAAACGTGGCGTACATATAATATTCACGGCAGGAGTGCTTCCAACCCTTCGATACTCTTAATGCACGGTATTAAGTGTCCGTGTTGCATAATAAGCACGAGAAAGAACTCGCGACAATAATCCACGGAATTGAATAGCACAGCAGGCGCGCGGAGCACTATGAGGCACTCGTGTCGAGCGCACGAGCGTGCTGCATCGAAACCGAATTCTGGCTTCCAAGCATGAAACTGGAATTAAAACGCGCCACCCATAAGTTATGTTTTACGTGGCATTTAGAACGGCAGAAGGCCCACGGACGTGACATCGAAACGATCCTGCGAAACTGTCAATTAGTAGTCCGTTGGCCCCTTTCAATATCTGCTGAATCGATCCCTTCAGAACGATTCGCAGGGCGTCAGAAGTAATTGCTGTGGAATTCCCCTGCTTCTATTATACACACGCCAAGCAATCCCTCCGAGACCTACACGCGCATAGAAACTAAGTAATTCGATGTTAAATTTGTTTATTCGCCAAGCGCATAAATTGATATTTTACAAGAAACAATAAATACATACTAACAGACATTTGCATTCCTCCCCGTGCATAATAGGTGTTCGTTTTGCCCCAAGGTAATTTAGTAAACATTTAACCCTCTAGTGCATACGCCTGCCTTAAGGCGGGCACCTGTTTAATTCAGATGTTGGGTCCCTATAATTTTTTTTCAGAATTTTCATTTGCCAGCCTTAAAAGTATTGCCACACCCGCACATATTGGCCTAAGAAACATGGCGATCTGACGTTTGGATTTTACAGAAATCTACTTTGGGGTGCATTTTTAAGCTAAGCACGCTGCGAGAATTATTTGTGAAACTAAAGAAATCAAATAAAATATTTCCCGACACCGTACAGCTAAAAGAAAATTATTCGTAAGTAGTTTGTGTAGTGATCTATCGAATTAAAGATTTGAAAGCAAAAAATAATTTACACCTGTGAAGTGAGGCTTGGCCGGTAGCCGCCTTAAGGCGGTATCGCGTTAGTAGATCATCCTAAGTTAGTTAAGGTGTTAGTTTTTCACCGTGAAAATTTTATTTGTGCACCTTTTTAGCTCTTTATTTATGAAATTTGGTACTTATATACATACATTATATTATATCATACTATTATAATAAAGTTAAATTGTTTGTACGCTCACAAAAATCTCACAAAGTATCGAACAAATCATTACGAAATTTTAACTACAGTATCTTTGAACATCAGGAAGGGATATAAGCTATGTTTTATGACGTCAAATATAATTAATCTGCATAAAAAATGGTATGTACATAAAGAAGTCTGGGTTAGGCTACTACTACTACTACATATCTATCTTGGATATTAAATGAAAAATTTTTGAAGAGGTTCTGGATTACCTGTGCAAATTTTTTATAAAGGACTTATTTTTAGGTTAATTTGTAGGCATACAATTTTTCTAAATTGTTAAATAAGAATTTAAAAGCACCTTCACCAGTCAATAATGTCGAATCTTCCCTACTGAGATTTTCTATTGTAATTCATACAGGTAGGTTCTAATGTTAATTTTAATATTTTTCGAGAAGGAACACTAGGTCATACCGATTTTTTAGCAGGCGTGGTCGCTTCCGAGCGGGTTTTGTCTTTTACTTGCATGAATTCAGAGATATCGAAGGTGGTAATTCTTGTTGGCCCAGCCTGCACATGTCAATTACAATTCCTAAGTAGTTCTTCCGGTACATCTCGAGTGCTAAACACCGAATGTTAACAGCCTCAGGCTACGAAGCCAGCGCGCAATGAGTACCCAGATTAAATCCTGGATTCTTTAAGTTTGAAAATAGCTGGCATCGAGTTGCCGTAGTAGCCGGGCATGGGGTAATTATATAACTCCTCTGCTGATCGGGTTTCACAAAACTGCAAAGACTTCCGGCGGCGGATCCCCCTTTATACACATCCGTGTATCGCTAGGCGAGAGGATCGGGCGTAGACGAGCGCACACAGCGGCGTGGCGAAACAGGAGAGACTATCGCAATCCAGCGGCGGGGTAGCGATGATATTATTTAACAAACAAGCCGGATGAAGGGCTTAACAGGAGGATACTGTTACCGTTAATCTTCGCGACGACTTTAGCGCGCCTGCCTCCGAGCCTATTCCGCGGGTAATTAAGAGATTAAACCCTGTTGCCTGACGCCTGTCTCTCAGCCACCCCCCCCCCTCTTCCTCCTCGACCTGGGCCCGTTTATTATATTACGTATCTGTTATCTCGATCACCTTGCTCGTTGCACACTTTACGTAACGAAACGCCGCCTAACCCCGCGGGATTCGTGCCCTCCTTTTCTCTTGCCCTCTATTCAGCGTGCTTCCATTACGAAGGAAACACTAACCAGGCGGCTCGGAGTCGTTCTGTAGTAAAAAGATAGACGCAAGTATGCGGAGGTCCGCGGATCAAGATACTGGGTCCGTGCGGACCCGTCCCATTAAAAATCTTTTCATTTCGGGTGAATCGGAACTCCGGTGCACCATTGTAGAATAAGATTCCTCGGTATCGCAGCTTCGCGAAGAAGGCGTAAGGACAGAGGGTTAATAGAACGGTGGAGGTGGAAGATGGGAAGCAGGTGAAAATAGTAATAATAAAGAGGAAATAACAGCGTTGGAGCGGGACGCGGGTGGAGGGGGTTGGGTACAGGGGAGGGTAACCGCGAAGAGGGGTTGGCGTTTTCATCGGGAAAAGGAAGGTCGGTTCTGGCGTCTCGTTACAGCGGTTGGTTGCTGAAAGCGTGGATGACGCGGAGGTGGCGTGAGGCGGCGGATGAAAACTCCCGGAGGGTGGAAGCCGGTCCCGCCGTGTTTTTCGCCGATTGAATCAATTAAAGAGGAAAAACTCCCCGGGTAAAATATTCGAGACGTGTCCTTTCACGGTCTTGCACAGCGGATACGTGCGTGCCCGTACGTGTCCGTACCAATCGTTGGCGACGCCGCCATGGTGCCCGCCTTCGAAAATTGCTGGACCTCCGGCCGATTGTCCCTTCTACCTCCCGCCGGATCGTAAGAAAAATATTGTAGAATATTGTCCCGAAGTGCCACCGTGCCCTCCGCCTTCGACAGCTGGAAATACGCGCTCACTCGAAACGCCCCCGAATTCTCATCCCTCTCGCACCCTACTTTCATCATACTGCTAATCCTATTATCTCGAGAAATAGTAGTAAGCTGGATAAGTGTATTTTATTGCGGACCAGAAGACAATGGAAGGTGGAGTTGGGAAAATGGCCACGTTGAAAGTCATATACTGTAAAATTCCCAAATAGCGTTTCTTTGTCTGGCATTTCCCACTTGCCTGATCTGCTCAGTGGGGGGCAGAGTATATCGACAGCTCCCGCGCCGAGGCAGCCCCCCCCGTGATATAATATGGAAACATTTATATACAGAGGAGCGAGCTGAAACAATTGTTGAAGCTGCTGGTGGGTTGCGGGTGCGCGCAACCGCCCTCGAGCTGGCTCCCCCTCTCTCTGGAAACGGACCTACCCGTAAATGACGGGAAACTCGCGAATTTTCCGTTTGTTATTTTAATTAGAGCCTTCGGGCGACACTTAACGAGAATCCGGCTGTCTGCGTTTATAGCGCCGTGTAGCTTTCCGGGGAGACGATGGGGGACATGATATTATTGGACTCCGTGTCGCGTAATCCACGCTCTGATCGTGCAACACGGAATTCCCGACTGTATTTCCCTAGTATTTCTGGTTCCTTTGTGTCCCGTTCTCCGCGACAGCCCGTCGCTGTAAAAAAAATGCTTGCCACGTAGTCGCTGCGAGAAACGAACCCTCGCCTTACTTTTGTAATCTCGAGTCCCGGGTGCCTTTATAAAGTCTCGCAAGGGATGCTCGGCGACTGGAGAATTCGAAGTGGTTTTAAATTTTCCGGAGATGTGCCTCGAGTGATGCTAATAATTTCCAGCTCCATCTCGCGGAAACAAACGTCGAAAAGAGCCGCGTTAAAAGAGCAACCCCTGTCGTTTTTTCTAACATTTTTTCCACGACCTGCCGTAAAATCACCGTGGCCCTTCCGTTACTTACGACCTCACTAGCAGCTCTACTTTTTCTCGCCGTTACGGGGCGCGTACCGTTAAAAAAACCACCCACGGAAAGGTAATTTACAGGCGTTCGCATTTTTTCACTGGGTCACTCGAGGGCCAGCAAAAAAACGCGCGAACGCTTCCAGCCTTTAAACCCCATTGCTTCGCGCGAAAACAGACGTGCCGGCGCTGTAAAACGACGGAACACCCCCGTTACTTAAAAACCTTTGACTTCTCCACTCTTTTCCATGTACCGTACTTTTTTTAACCGTTTCTTTTCGCCGCTTTCGCGCGTTGACGATTTTTAAGGGCGAGCGGGCTTTACGACGCGACCTCTGCTGTTTACCGTAAAAATTCCGGCGTGCTTCTTTTGGCGCAAAAAGCTTGGAAAAGGTTAAAAAAGGCAGCTCTTCCTAGCTGTTTTTTTTTTTTTTTTTCTTTAACTGAAGAAGTTTGTTCGGGGACGTCATTTTTTTAGAGGGCAGTTGAAAACACGCTATGCCAAAAATCAAATTTTATATAGTACCATTGGCACGTAGAATATTTTCCAATAAATTTTTTTCGTCAATTTCGGCACTTTGTATTCTACAAGGACACTTTAATTCCCCTGCTTGGGAATGTAGAGTTTTTAGTTTTTAGACGGAGTTTGGGAAACTGTTTAGAACGAATGAAAGTACATTTTAGTATATTTCACCAATGTAGATTGAATGTCAGGGGCCGAGTTCGAGGTTTCGCGTCCCTAGGCTTGAAATATCGTGAAATAATTTAATATCAAAGAGTTGGGACGAAATGAAAGGTTACAGGCAAACACATTTTGCTACTTTTTTCAATTTCTCTCGCCCAAAATTTGCCGCCCTAGGATGCAATAGATTAATCGCTTTGAAGTGGACTAATTACTACCTGATTTATCGTAATTAAAATTTACATTCGCCGAAAATTAAGAAATATGGACTTGGTCAATTTTACCAGCAAGCAGGCGATATCTTTATGTATTTATTAAAGCCTGTTACTCGTTAATAAAATAGTAATAGTAACAACGGAGCGTCATTTTCTTCGTCACTCCTTTTTTTTTTAGTTAGCTAACCGTCGAAGGGTCTAAGGACTTATTAAAGAAGTTGCGTAGGAAGACAAAGGCGCACAGCGGCGCAGATGGAGGCCAATATTGATAAAATAGCGGCGCGGAATATTTTGAAATCGGATATTTTAATTTGTAAATAGAGCATATTATTCCCATTGAAAGGGCGCCATTGTGGCAGCGGCGGTGCTCGCCGGGTTCAGAGGAACCGCTTTTAATGACCCGGATGCGGATGGTTCCACCTAGCAGTGTCGTATTCAATTCGAGCCTCTGCACTCCGAGTAATCTCAAGGTAATTCCCCTCGCGGTCCTTCCACCCCTTCCACCGCCTCCACCCCTCGAGTAGGTACGTGTCGTGTTACGTCGCGTTACCTCGCCTTTTCCTCCCTTTTCTCCCTGTCTTTTCATCCCCTTTCATCGTTTTCACGAAACATCGAACAGCCGAAGAAGAATTATACGAAAGTGTTCCGCTCGACTTTGGACCAGACGTCTGGACGCGGCGTCAAGAAATTCAAAGTCGATTTTCTGGAAAATGAAGCGTGATATCAAAAAAAGTCACTGTTCCTTTTCGACTTATAACAAGTAAATAAGTCGAGAAGAAGGAATAAATTTTTTTCATATTGCGCTTCATTTTCGAGAAAATCGACTTTGAATTTGTTGACGTTGCGCCCAGTCGCGTATAGGGAAATCTACATTAAAGTGTAAAAATTATTAGAAGAAAATGCGTAATTTCTCGAGGGAAATTAACATTCAGTAATGATGACATCAGGTTTCGCATACTTAATACGCACTAATTTCGTCCAAGAATTGATAATTGGGTTACCGAACACCACCGTTGCATAAGTCCGCCACTGACTCCAAAAACGTTAGTAATTTTTGTATATAAAAACTTAAGCGCCCTTCTGTATGGTTCCAGCCTGTATTGTCAGATAAAATTCTAAAGTACATAAAGTATTCATGGGAAATTGGTAATTTAATCGTATTCCGCGATAGTAGGTATCATTCACAGAGAAACAGTTTAAATGTAAAAATGTACAAATTTGTTTATTTCTTTGTTTATTCACGATCCAAGGTCCTACGCCTCTTGGAACGATTACAAGAAATTATGCAACTATTTCGAACAATAACATTGCTTATTTATTGCTCTAAAACGCGTTTTGGAAATATGCTGGGTCATGGACACAAATGCTAGCGGCGCGTAGCGGTGAAGAGGGCGAACTGAAGTGGACGTTAAAACGCGCCGGAATGCCAGTCTTGAGGATGCAGTAACATATTCCTTAGCCTGGCGTTGGCGCATTTAAACGCCCAATATTTTCGCACGTATAATGTCGAATAACTGGTAATAACTAATTAATTAAGAGCAGAATGTTACCAGCTGCACAAGTAAAAATAACAAGTGTCTATTTTCCAAGGGTTGACACTCAAAGTGGAAAATACAGTTTCAAAAAAGCTCGAATTTCAAATTTGGCAAAGGGAGTTTAATTTATTGCGAGAGTCGTGCTGCCAGAATAGAAATTACTCGATTATCTATTCCTTTATTTGCCATTTACAGGCATATACCACTTCGGGGCATCAGTGCCGATCAGATTGCAACAATAGTCAGCGAGAAAACTGCTTATTTATTTCTCGAAATGCGATTTAAACAATTGAAAAAACGGGCGTTAAAACACGCCGGCGCCAATGTAGAGCATACGCGTCGAAATGAGTGCCAGCCTTAAACTGGCGTAGGCGTATTTTAACCCCTACTTTTTCAATTGTTTAAATTTGCATTGCTAGCAATAAATAAAGTTTTCTCGCTGACCATTGTCGCAAACTGATTAGCAAAGATCTCTCGAAGAGGTGTAGAACTTCAGATTGCAACTAAATTAATAAATAAAGGAGGAATTTCTATTCTGGCAACACGGTTCTTGCAATAAATTGAATTCTCGTTGCCAGATTCGAAATGGCGACTTTTCGGAATTGTATTTCTACACTTTGAACACTAATCCTCAAAATAGAGACACTTGTGATTTTTCTCTACAAAATTCGTAAAGATCGCGTTCTTAATTAATCAGTTATTATCACTTATTTGACACCGTGCATCGATGAAAAACGGGCGTCTAAAGACGCCGAGGTCAGTCGATAGCAACTGCCTATGATTTAGTTCCTCCTTTCGCCGCTACGCGCCGCTCATATTTTGAACTGTTGCGCGGCCACCTGGGGAATCTTGTGCCTTGTGGGAATTTCTGCGAGTTTCAATGCCCGTGGAGCCCTGAAGGGCTCTGCTCGCAATACGCGTTAATTTAAATCAACTAATTATCTTGTAACAAATAACTCAACACGACGAATTCCGAGGAGAAGAAATAAGCTTCTTCGTATGTTTCTTTTTTTTTTTATTAATACAATGTTTTCGAGTGTTTAAGAAGGAGGCGAAGACAAATATCAAATCCTGAAACGTTCACTCTTAACTCTTTCCTAATAAATTTAATTTGTTTAGTCCAATCTTCACGCATTAGGAACTTACTTTCACTAAATACCGCTAGGGTGAGGATCGCAACAGAACAACCTTGAAAAATTCCCAAGGACGAAGAAATCAACAATATTATTGTATAAGGTGTATAAATAATTCGCAGGACTGATCGAATAAACAAATAACTCCTTTATTCATCATAACAATTGGATATATAGGTTCCACCGTTAGATAGCATGACACTTTGTATGCGTTCCAATACATCCATTTATTTTAGAAATCTGCCACTGATGTGTCGCTAAATAAAGGAGAATCAATTACTACTCTTTAATTAATATAGAAGCTTCTATTTCAACACAGAACAATATAGAGCATTGCATCGATTCAATGCAGGCGCTAAGGCCACGTCAAGAGCCGGCTTGGTTGCGCAATACCCCGTGTTTGCGAGCCGGTTACTGATACTGTCTTCCGATTTAACGAATTTTCTTTACACTTTCTTCCATTGTAAACGATCGATTATTTGACCTGCTACGTCGACAGCCACATACACAGATGAACCAACTCATAAGTCGCGTACTCGCTGTCAGCGAGCGATCGTCATTTAGTTGCCTCACAAGACTCTTTCACGTATCCTCCCAAAACATGGTTATCGCTGTAAGTCCCTCATAAAAACGTAATTTAAGACTTTTATAATTAATAAAATTGACAAACATGATTTTTAATTGCAATATTACATATTTTCAATGATCGTAGCCGCGAGAATATTGTAAGACGCAAATACGCCGAAGTCGTTCGTCCATGATCTCTCAGACCTCTAAGAATTAATATGTTCTTTGATATGCGTAGGTAGGTGATAAACTACCCGCGGTTGATCTTTTCGAAGATACGCCAGCGAATAAGGTGAATCTTGCGAAAATTGCAGATAAGAAGAAGATAATTGTTTTCGCAGTCCCAGGTGCCTTTACACCAGGATGTTCCAAGGTATCCAT
Organism: Andrena cerasifolii; assembly: GCF_050908995.1. NCBI lineage: Eukaryota > Metazoa > Arthropoda > Insecta > Hymenoptera > Andrenidae > Andrena > Andrena cerasifolii. The sequence goes on from NC_135124.1 coordinate 16,025,700, forward strand.
TAGTTTCAGATTCATTTCTGTTATGGAAAGAAGGGATGTGTACGAGCGTGATATTGTTTTAGACGCATCTTCCGGGCTTCATCCAGAGTGCAGCTACTTTGAAGTCTCAAGGGGTATCAGAAATCTTTTGCGTTGCTGTGAACGACCCGTTTGTGATGGCGGCTTGGGGTAAAGCTCAAGGAGCGGACGGCAAGGTGATGTTTATTATCGTATTATACATACGTTATACATTGTTATATAGGGGATATTAATGTACATTTTTTCTAAATAGGTGCGCATGCTAGCAGATCCCACAGGCCAATTTGCAGATGCGCTAGAACTCTCCGTGGATCTGCCTGTATTGGGTGGGAAAAGAAGTAAGCGCTATTCGATGGTTCTTGAAGATGGAGTAGTTAAGGAGATAAACGTGGAACCAGATAATACTGGCCTCTCGTGTTCCTTAGTCGAGAATATTAAACTGTGAAGCACCCTTTACTAATTGTCGGTTAGTAGGTTCGCTACTTGAAAGATCATAGACTCACACTTTAACTTATCTTGTTACACGTTTGTTACACGTTTATATATTAAAAATGATACTGTAAAATTCTTGTTTCTTTAATACCTGCTACCTTAAATACTTAATACATTGAGTATGTCGTTTGCTTTATAGTTTAGTAAATAGAGAATAGTTTTAATCTTTCCTTGCAATCCTTATACATCTATGCTTTGAATAAAACAAAGTTAATTTAACTGAGATCATTTCTGTAATTAGTCGCCCTATCTACAGCTAGCCTACCTAGTCTGATAATAAAATATTACGAGCATTTATTTCTTCATTAAAATGCAATATATTTATTCATGAAGATTATTCGTTTACACGTAACGAAATAATTGATAAAATAGTGTAAATGTTTATAAACATGGTATCTATAAGTGTTCCGTTGGATAGCATTATGCGGCCAACTTCAGAGTAGGAGCTAAGACCAATTGTTGATATATAATGCTTGTTTGTGTTGGAAACTTTATGGCGCCAATTATGCTACTACGCTGTTGCTCGTGAATTTTTTTTATCATTTTGAAAATGCCGGCGTTTCTGAAGCACATCGAGGTGGAGAACTTTAAATCGTACAAGGGAAAGCTTATTATCGGACCTCTGAAATCATTTACCGCTGTCGTTGGACCAAATGGATCTGGTAGGTTATGTTTTATAACCTATGCTAGCAATAACAGTTTCTGGAGCAGTCTAATATTTTGCAAGGTATTACACGCGTTACTTTCATACAGGAAAATCTAATTTCATGGACGCGATCAGTTTCGTTATGGGGGAGAAGACGAGTAGCCTGCGCGTGAAAAGGTTCAGCGAGCTCATCCATGGAGCATCAATAGGGATGCCAGTCGCCCGAAGCGCATCTGTCACTGCTGTCTTCGAGCTGGAGGATGGGTCGGAGAAAAGTTTCATGCGCTCCGTGCAGGGCTCCTCTTCCGAGCATAGGATAAACAATAATGTCGTTATGAGTCAAGTGTACCTTAACGAGTTAGAGCACCTTGGGATTAACGTGAAGGCAAAAAATTTCTTGGTATTCCAAGGGGCTGTCGAATCTATAGCCATGAAAAATCCAAAGGAGCGCACCGCGCTGTTCGAGGAGATTAGTAATTCCGGGGCGCTGAAGGCGGAGTACGAGAGGCTAAGGACGGAAATGTTAAAGGCGGAGGAAGAGACTCAATTTTCCTATCAGAAGAAGAAGGGCATCGCCGCGGAAAGGAAAGAAGCGAAATTGGAGAAAGAGGAGGCTGAGAAGTATCAGCGATTGAAGGAAGAGTATGTGGAGAAGCAGGTCGAGCTGCAGCTGTTTCGTTTGTTTCATAATGAGAAGTGTACAGAGAATTTGGAGCTTCAGCAGAAGAAGAAGCAACACGAGATAGAGAAGATCGAGAAGAAGAAAGAGAAAGCGGAGGAGTTGTTGAAAGAGAAGAAGAAGGAAGCGGGGAAATTAGGAAGAGATCTGGCTAAAATAGAACAAGACATTAGGGAGGTGGAAGTTGAAATAACGAAGAAGAGACCTACGTTCATTAAAGCGAAGGAGCGCGTGGCACACATGCAGAAGAAAGTGGAATCCGCGAGGAAATCTTTGGCCCAAGCGCGCATCGCGGACGAAGCGCATAAAAAAGACATACACGAACTCCAAGAGGAGCTGCGTCAAGTAGAAGAAGCTAAAGCAGCTTACGAAGCGAGCATTGCGGGGCAGTCACAGCTACAGGGGCGAGATGTGCAGCTCGAAGATGAGCAAGTTAGAGAGTATAATCGCTTGAAGGAGGAAGCGGGCAAGCAATCCGCGAGGTACCTGCAACTTCTTGATTCTATTAATCGTGAGCAGAAATCAGATCAGGACAGGCTTGACAATGAAGGGAGGAAGAAAACGGAAATAGAGAATAAGCACAAACAGAAAGGTCACATGCGAGACGAGGCTCTGAAAAGAGTAGAGAAATTAGAAGAGCACATAAAAACTTCTGAAGCTGCATTGGAAGATCAAAAGAAATTGCGGGCTGACTTGCAGTCCGATGTCGGTAGCTCAAAGGATAAAATACAGAATATTCAACGGGAGTTGGAAAGTATTTCTGAGCAGCTAGGCGATGCGAAAGTTGATAAGCACGAGGTCTCGAGGACCAAGAAGAAAACTGAAATCGTGGAAAATTTCAAACGCCTTTTCCCTGGAGTGTACGATCGTATGTATAACATGTGCGAACCCATTCACAAGAGATATAACGTTGCGATCACAAAGGTCCTTGGTAAATATATGGAAGCTATTGTCGTTGATACCGAAAAAACAGCTAGACAGTGTATTCAGTATCTTAAAGAGCAATATCTTGAGCCGGAAACATTTCTTCCTCTCGATTACATTCAAGCGAAACCTCTGAAAGAGAGACTGAGGAACATACAGGAGCCGAAAAATGTAAAGCTGTTGTACGACGTGTTACATTTCTCTCCCAAGGATATCGACAGGGCAGTGTTGTTCGCTACGAACAATGCTCTTGTCTGCGAGACTCCCGAAGATGCGAATAAAGTAGCTTACGAGATGGATAAAAAGGCGAGGTACGACTGCGTCGCATTAGATGGGACATTTTACCAGAAAGCTGGGATCATATCCGGTGGTAGTTTAGACCTTGCGAAGAAAGCGAAGAGGTGGGACGAAAAGCAGATGTCTCAGCTTAAAGCGCAGAAGGAGAAGTTAACGGAAGAGCTGCGCGAGTCTTTGAAGAAGTCGCGTAAGGAATCTGAGTTAAATACAGTCGAATCTCAGATACGTGGACTGGAGACCCGTTTGAAATACAATAAAAGTGATCTCACTGCCACTCAGAAACAGATTTCTGAACTTGAGGCGGAGCTGGATGGCCTTCAGAATGATCTGAACATGTTCGGCCCAGCAATAGCGGCGATTGAGAAAACCATGGCTGAAAGGGATCAGGAGATACAAAACATCAAGGAGAAGATGAATAATGTCGAGGATGACGTATTCGCTAGCTTCTGCGAGCAGATAGGTGTGTCGAATATCCGTCAGTACGAGGAGAGAGAATTACGATCGCAGCAGGAAAGGGCGAAGAAGAGAATGGAGTTCGAAAACCAGTGCAATCGCATTTACAATCAATTAGACTTTGAGAAGCAACGCGATACGGAGAGCAACGTTTTACGTTGGGAACGTGCTGTTCAAGATGCAGAAGATAAGCTCGAGTCTGCACGGCAGACCGAATCTAATCAAAAGGCAGAGATAGATCACGACGAGACTCAGATGGAGCAATTGAAGTCCGCGAGGAACGCGAAGAAAATGGAAGTCGATCAGAAAGAGGACGAGATAGGCAAAGCTAGACGCGAGGTCGGAGCAATTGCAAAAGATATACAAGCTGCTCAAAAGCAACTGAATGGTATCGAAAACAAGATTGAGCAAAAGAAGGCTGATCGCCATGCTATCCTAATGCAGTGCAAGATGGAAGATATCGCGATTCCAATGCTCCATGGAAATATGGAAGATATAGCCAGCGAGTCTGGTGCAACTAACGCTTCAGAAACCAACAATGACTCGTCTATAAGCACCCAGCAACAGTACGAACGAGAGAAACGGATTACCATAGATTATGCATTACTCCCAGAACATTTGAAAGACGTAGACGAAGAGGATATTAAAAAGACTAGTGACAAACTCACAAAGTCGATTAATGATTTACAAAGTACCATTCAACGCATCCAAGCTCCTAATATGAAGGTAAGAAATGATTTAGAAAGGTATTACTAATAATGAGACGCATTATTTTAACGCCTCCATCGTATTTTTCTTTTAGGCAATTCAGAAATTGTATCTTGCCAAAGAGAAGTTACAAGAGACCAACGAAGAATTTGAACAGTCTCGTAAGAAAGCAAAGAAGGCGAAGACGCAATTTGAGAAGATAAAGAAAGAGAGACACGACCGATTCATGGCCTGTTTCGAGCACGTGGCTAATGAGATCGACCCAATTTATAAAGTACTTATAAATCATTATAATAATTACTTGGTGTTAATAAACCCAATAAAAGAATTTAAAGAAAATACAAATAAAAATCTGTGCCATTTTAGAGCTTAGCAAAAAATCAATCTGCCCAAGCGTTTCTTGGTCCAGAGAATCCAGAAGAACCTTACCTGGATGGTATTAATTACAATTGTGTAGCGCCAGGAAAACGATTCCAGCCAATGTCCAATCTATCCGGTGGAGAAAAGACTGTTGCAGCATTAGCTTTATTGTTCGCAATTCATAGGTAACTACGTATATGTACACAGCCATGGATTTATGTTTTTGTACACTTTCCATTCTAATTAGTATTTCATTTTTGCAGCTTTCAACCTGCGCCATTCTTCGTCCTGGATGAGATTGACGCTGCCTTAGACAATACTAATATAGGAAAAGTTGCAAGTTACATACGCGATAAAACGAGCTCCTTGCAAACTATTGTTATATCTTTAAAGGAAGAATTTTATTCGCATGCTGACGCGTTGATTGGCATTTGCCCCGATGTAAGTCTCTCTTTTTAACACTCTAAATACTAGGGGTGGTTTCGGAACTCTTGAAACTTCAAGGTGCTTTTTTTGCTTTAAGAACTGAAGTCGACAAACTTTTTGCATAAATCTCTATTGGCCATAGTTAAAGAAAATACAAATAAAAATATAACAATATAGAAATTCTTCATTCGTTGGTTTTATATTTTTGCTTATCTGGCTTCCGAGAGTTCCGCATCACGAAGAAAGTGCAAAGTTTCGAATTCCCGAAACTTGGGACTTTCTTGGGTTTCGAAGTTTAGACGCTTCGAGAAACCCATGCCTACTAAATATGATTATACCTACCAACGTTACTTTATTTCTGTTTAAATTGCAGGTTGGCGAATGCTTGGAAAGTAAAGTATTAACTCTTGATTTAACTGCATATCCTACGCACATTAACTCGTAGAACATGGTTCAATTCAATATTTATACATTTCGATTATGTTCGTTTTGTACTGCAATTCTAATTTACATTATATTGACAGTTGGTAATATTGGAATAAACCATGTCTCGGTTTATAAAACAATTTTTCGGAGGGTTTTATGTCAGAATGTTAATCTCCAATGATGAAAATCTTTTATAAAAGTATTCAATCTATTATTTGGTACTCGAACCATTTGAATATGGCTTTCATGTTGTTAATAAACATTCAGTGTACTCCTATTATTTTTATCATTGTTTAAAGATTAACTTACAATGGAAAATTGCCTTTCATATTGTAAAAGAAGTTGTAGTTGTGTAATAAATTATTAATATAAACGCATAGAGTTACGTGTTAGATCAAAATATTCTGTCAATTTTCAAGTGAAATATTGAGACATAATTTTTACACCGATGTATGTATACAAATGCACCTTTGTAGAGTAAAGAATTTCACTATGATGGTTTAATGTGGAATAATTTTTAAATTCGCTTCCTCGACCGCGCAAGAGCAACGCAGGTAAGTACGAAAATGAAGTTTATGCGAAGTTAACTTCACCTTAAAGTTGGTAGCATTGCATTAAGTTTAATTCGTGAAGAAAAAAAAACGAAGAAATTTGGCGCCAGTTGAATCCAACGGTGTTTTGTCGAGCACACTGTAAAAGATGAAGGTGCAATTAGAACGTGTCAAAATTTTAAATTTTAAGTCCTTCAAAGGTGAAGTAATTATCGGGCCCATCAGGCCGTTCACGGCAATTATAGGTGCCAATGGTTCCGGTAAGTTTCATCCCTTCGATTTCATTGATTGTTAATCATTTATCGAATTTAAAAAATGGAACATTTATAAAACAACATGTACTTACTAAATCACTTACTTAATAGAAATATCTAAAATAATTGGCAATTCGAGGAAATAATCTATTATTTGTTAAATTACAAATCGTTGGTGTACGGACGCAACAATTTAAAGATAATAATATATTCTAGGAAAATCGAATATTATGGATGCAATCAGTTTCGTAATGGGAGACACATCGAGAAGCTTGCGCGTTAAACAATTAAATGAACTTATTCATGGTGCACCTACAGGAATGCCCATAGCAAACAGGTGTTAACATTCTTCCTATATATTTCGAACTTTGCTTCTGAATTACTTTAAGTAATATACTTAAAAGTTCTAGCCAAAGAAATAATGAATTCTTAATTTAAATAGAAACTCACTTTCATGTAGATTTCATTTTCTTTCCCTTCATCGTGTAATACTCGTAGAAACATTTCTAACGCCGTGTTACTTATGATGCAGAGCCTATGTAACAGCCGTTTTCACGTATGACGATGGTAATAGGATAACTTTTAATAGAACTATCCATAGTAACTCTTGCGAATACAAAATTAACGATAAGGTAATTCTAGTTCTGTAATAATTTGTACATTTCTTATGCTTATCGTGGACACTTTTATTTGTAATAAACACAAATACAATTTATTTTATGTATTATATTATCATGCAGGTAGTTACAGTCCAGTTTTACATATCAAAGTTGAGGGAACTTAATTTGAATATAAAGGCCAAAAATTTCTTAGTCTTTCAAGGGGCTATTGAGTCCACAATTACAAAGACATCGAAAGAATATACTCACATGTTTGAAGAGATTAGTAATTCCATTGAGTTGAAAGAGGAGTACGAAAGGTAACAGCATTGCCACGCAAAAGGATTTTTTAAAGTGCGCTTTAAATTATATCAGTCTTTTGTACCCAAAGGTTAAAGAGTAAAAGGCTCGACGCAGAGAACGAGGTTCAATATAAGAAAAAAGAAATAAGACATCTTGTTGCAAAAATGAAACATGCTCTGTTAGAAAGAGAAGAGGTGGAGAAGTATGAAAAGCTTCATAGCCAATATGTATGTACTTTAATAATCTATCTTCTAAAGTACTCTCTCAAAGTCGTACACTATGCTTCCGTTAGAAAATTATCGATGCAAAGTTTACATCAAATTCTAAATATTCTTCTCTTTTTTTTCTTCTATTTTACACAGTTAAGTAAAAAATCTATGTTGCAACTTTTCGAGCTTTTTCACATTTGGAAAGATATCGAGGACTTAGAAGTCACATTACGTGCTATAGATGCAAAAATAACATATCACGAAAAAGACAAAAAACTTGCTGTTGATCTCTTGAAACTAAAACAGAAGCAGCTACAAAGTGCATCTAAATATTTGGAGGAGATTGAACTAGTTCTCTCAGAAACAGAGCATACTTTTCAACAGAGGAAGATCAGTCTTGTAGAGATTGAAGAAAAGGTTTCATACTGGCAAGAGAAATGTAATTCTCTGAAATTATTGTTAGTGGAAGCGTATATATCTTACGGAGCTCATATAAGAACAATAAAAGAATTGAAAGACGAATTGATTCAAGTAGAGGAGCTAAAAGTTAGATTCGAACAAAACATGGCAACACAGTTATTATCTCGAGGCAGCAGTATAAAATTGAACGATACCCAAGTACAGTTATATTTAAAATAATATTTTAATTAAATAAAGAGAAGAACTCGCTACCCAAAGAGTGAATTAATTAATAGACTTATGTTCTTTATAGAATACATTATTTTATTATTATTGGTGATTGAAATTTATGTTTTTTAAGGTACAAAACTATTTTCGTTTAAAACAAATAGCAGAGTTACAGTCCTTGAAATACACACAGCTCTCTGACACGCTTAAACGTGAGCAGAGCATAAATCAAAATAAATTGGATAACGAAAATAGAAAGAAGTTCGAATTAGAAGCTAAGTTGCATCAGAAAAAGATTTTGCAGGATGAAAAAGAGAAGCATATTAGAAATATGCAACAACGTACAGATGAAGCCTCAAATATGTTAACCGATGCGACAAATAGGAAGCGTGATATGGAAGACGTACTTATTACACAGAAAGAGGAAATGAAGATTGTAGAGGAGGAGCTTCAAAATGTATCTGAGCAACTTGGTAATGCTAAATTAGATCAATACATAACATCACGTTTAAGTAAAGAAGCAGAAACAGTCAAAGCTTTGCAAAGTTTATTGTCTGGCGTGGTATGTTTTGAAATTAACACTGCACAGGTATTAAGAACTAGAATTTTCTTAAATAATTAAGCATCCTTGATATACTTGAATTTCAGTACGGACGATTATATAGTCTTTGTAAACCCATCCATTCCCGTTATGAAATTGCTATGACAAAAGTGTTTGGAAGATATTGCAATTCCATCGTCGTCTCTACGAACAGCGTAGCAATGGAATGCATCAAGTACTTGAAGGAGCAACAGATAGGAGCCGAAACGTTTCTACCACTAGACTCTTTGAAAGCTAAACCCGTAAAGGAAAAGCTACGGTACTGATGGTTCATTAGATTTGCATATTTGATCAATGAAGTATATAATTTCCATTTTTTATCCATCCAGCGATATAAACCATCCAAAGCATGTAAAACTTTTGTACGACGTACTCCACTTTTCCCCTGCAACGATTAATAATGCCATTCTGTTTGTAACTAACAACGTGCTTGTTTGTGAAACCTCGGACGATGCAAGAAAGCTTGCGTACGAAGTTGATCCAAATTGCAAATATGACGTATGGACTGCCTCAATTTCTTTATCGTCCCTAGAGCGGTTCTAGCTCTAGTTAGAATAAAATCAATTGGCCACTCAAGGTCATCGTGCAGCTGTTCCCCCATATACTACCTTTTTATCCAGATATGGGGGAAGTGACCTTAAATCAGTTGATTTTGTTTTAATCAAAAATTTAATATATCTGCCTTCTGAACATGTTAGTAACGTTTGTAATGTTATAGTGTGTCGCGTTAGACGGGACCTATTACAAGAAAGGAGGTCTAATGTCTGGTGGACAGGTTTCACTATCGCAGAAGGCTAAAGTGTGGCAAGAACAGGGCTTGCTTGAATTAAGATCCAAAAAGGTTTCATCGGCTTTATCGACCTTTACTGAATTAAATTAACTTTAATATACTTGACCCTGGTGCACCATATATTTCAGATGACATTAATAGAGAAATTAAGAGAAGTGCCCGCAGTTGCACAGAAAGATGTTGAAATGAACACGTTGGATATACAAATTCGTGGACTCACGACCAGACTCAATTATTATAGATTGAGCTTAACAGAGATTGCAAGTGTTCACTTAAATCTTTGTTTTTAATAAGAAAATGCAATCTCTAACTGTGTAATGTAACATTTCTCTTAGCATTTGTGCTGTTTTTTAGGAGAACAGTGTAGCTGGTTTGCGGGGTGAAATAGAAATGATTGAAAATGAATTACAGCTAGTAAATGCAAGTATTTGTAGCATTCTCTTCAGCTACAGTATTTTATATTATCGTGTGCGTTGTAGATAATTTACATTTTCTCCTGCGATATATTGTTTAGAATAATTTAGAATCGATTAAACAAATAATGGAGGCGAAGGACCAAGAAACTCAGAACATAGAGGAATCTATTGCCATTATAGAGGATGCTGTTTTTGCAGAGTTTTGCAGGAATATCGGTATAAAAAATATAAGCGAATACGAGCAGAGAGATATAAGGTCTTTGTCTCTTATTTCTACTCGTTCTCAATTTAAAAATTCTAAACGATCTTTTAATTTAAAAACACAACAATCTTTCCTGTAACAGAATTCACAACGAGCAAGCAACCAGGAACCTTGAATTGGAAGAGCAGTACAATCGAATTTACAATCTATTGGATTTCGAAATAAAGCGTGACACGAAGAGTAAATATTAACGAAAATGTTCAAACGAGATTCTTCGCCAAGAAAGCTTATGTTCCTTTTCCGTAGGTGCGCTTTCCAAGTACAAGGAAAGTATAAAAGCAGCTAAACAGGAGTTAGATAAAGCACGCCAGGAAGAGGCTTCGAATAAAATCGTCATCGAAGAAGAATTAGAGAAGGTAAACAATGTAGGAGCCAAGTACAATGAGGCCAAAGCTAATGTGACTGAACAGGAAACGAGTGTTAAAGAATGCAGGTATCGAATTAGTATTATCGCGAAAGCAATTCTGAAAGTTCAAAAGGAACATATATCGATTGTGACAAATATTAAGAAGAAGAAAGCAGAGTACGATGCTATCGTTACGTATAGCAAGGCAAGTGTATTATAGCGGGCAGATGAAGTACATTTTTGGACAAATTTAAATTCATTTATTACATTGACAGATAGAAAATATTCCCATTCCAATGCTTTTCAATAATGGCGAAGACATACAAGCTTCCGAGGCGAGTACTCTGAACACAGAGGACCAGCAGATCATAAATGTATTTTTGTGTATAAACTTCAGCGAACTTAGTGCAAGTGAGAAAAGCAGGGTTGAAGAAGACATAGATAGATCAAGATCCAAACTCACGGGAAAAGTTCGAGACTTGCAACAGGAAATTGAAACCGTTAAAAATCCCAACTTTAAGGTACAGTAGATTAAAATAATTTTTCGAGGACATCCCGCGCTTCCATATTTAAATTCGTCTACAGGCCGATGAGAAAATTGAGCTCACGACGGAGGAATTAAAGGAAAGGAGGGCCGATCACCGGGAAGCGCTCAAAAACGCGATGGCAATTAAAAGGGAGTTCGAAAAGGTGAAGCAAGAAAGGTATGGTCGCTTTTCGAGCAGTTTGCAGCATATCACCACGCAGTTGGATGTTATTTACAAGGTCAGAGGGTGTTCTTGTACTCAATTTAAATGTTTCCGCTGAAACATTTCGATCCCCACGTTATTGCAAAATGCTCTTCTAGTCCTTAGTTAACAACGATTTGGGCGAAGCTGTCCTAGTGCCAGAAAATCCCGATGAACCGTATCTGGGCGGCATCAACTTCAGTTACATAGTGCCAGGGAAACGGTTCCAACCTCTGTCGAACCTTTCGGGCGGAGAAAAGACTATAGCAGCTTTAGCTTTGCTATTTGCAATTCACAGGTGAAGCTTCTAGCTCAACATCTATCAAGCGATTTATCGCAGATGTACTCTTCTATCAATAATTGTGAATTGATGTTGCAGTTTCAGACCAGCCCCGTTCTTCGTCTTGGACGAAGTGGACGCAGCTTTGGATAACCAGAACATAAAAAACGTTATACAATTTATGCGCTCTAAATCGACAGACATGCAATTTATTATAATATCTTTGAACCGGAGGCTGTACTCGCACGCCGACGCCCTTGTAGGGATTTGTAAGGATGTACGTTCCCGATATCGCTGCCATTCCTTCAAAATTGATATAAGATTTTCACAATTTATCTTATTATCTGCATGCTATTTTATTGTTTAAAATTACGTTCTGTTTTACCTTCAGCCATGTGGAGAACACCTAGAAAGTTTACTGTTCACACTTTCGTTGGAGCAAGACCCCTTGACTCACGAACAATAAAATTCGTACGAATCTTCATATTCTATAAAATTATAGATCAACGAATTTACATTTTCGTTTTATAAACGTGATAGTCGAATAGGACGACTTGAAATCGATAAGATTGAAACATATTTTTTTATTTATTTTTTAAACACAATATTTAATTTATAGACAGCGTTATATGTATTAGATAACTGCAACATGGGAGTGCAGAATGGAACCGTTGTATTACTCTGAACTCTCACTTTTAGTGGCCTTATTGCATCTAATAAAAAGCATTGGAAAAACAATAGTTAGAGTGTTACTGATGCATCGACCACTCCGTGAACTGTAGATCTCGTTAAGACACATTTTATGCATCCGGTTTGGCGTGACTGTCGTCAAATAGATATCTGGCGCATCGTCGAGAAGATGGAAGATCGCATTAAGGGATACATGTCTCGAGCAATTTATCAGAGAATCCTACTAAGCACAGAGACCGTGGACAACGAGCTTCATTTGTTAACGTTAGCGAACAATGAAGTTGCTATAACTTATTGCTGAAAGATTCCAGAGGCTACGAACATATAAAACCAGCATAGAGTGTTACGCTGGCCCAGTTGTACTATTAGAAATAGTGGCAACTCTGATTTATAGTCAACTGTAACGAACGCACAGACGCGGGTCAATGCAGCCTATTACGGTTAACGCTTTGTAAAGTAAGTCGCGCTCCGGGAATGCGGCCAAAATGATGATTGTCGTTTAATAAACTTATTAAGCGGGAACGACGCGTCTCTGTGCACCCAGAATGGTTCCGTGCAACCGGCTGATAAAAATGAGGGAGAACTGCTGAAGTGGGTCGACAGCCTGTTCGTCCGTTCCGCGGATTGGATTCGCATCTGAAGCAAGGACGCATCTACTAATTGGCGCTATCATTGCTGAGAACTTTGTATGGCGAACGCAACCTCCTATTGCGTGATCATTGGAGTTGGCTTCCTCTGAAGTGTCCGTGGACAATGTCGCGCGAAACGATGAAAAGAATTTCATCGATACCGGTAACGATGCTACTGCGATACAATGAACTGTTTCTTATGTTAATACTAACATTCAACCGATGATAAATTGGCATTCATGAATGTCTCGATTGGGCCGCGTGATAAGTAGCCATATCTTGCAGAGGTGTTTGAATAGTGATATCGATTAAGAGATATACCGAATGTCTTGTATTCTAATTGATACAAGCATTGGTAGCTTGTATTTCAAAATAGTCGCACTATTTTCAGAACGCTAACAGCGAACCATTCCCTTCAAATTCTGAGACACCATACTCTGTCCTAATAACAGATACCATCTGTTAGTAGAAGAAAATAAGTGGGACTATAGATAGAACGATAAGCCAATTATAGAAATGGAAGTCAGTTCTCTGTTCAGTTTCTTGGTAAAGAATGATCACCTATTTACTCTGTTAAAAGAATCCAGAATGGCATATGCGGTTGCAGAAGCAGAGAACTGCACGCGATAGATATTACACGGTCTATAATAAAAGCACCCAGTAGTAATATTCAAAATTTAGGTACACGAAGTTATCCAAAATTACGAATGTATACAGAAGGCAACAGAGGGATCCCCAAAATTCTTTTGCGATCCCCTCGACCGCGAGGTAGTAGAAAATACCCCCAAAGCGATACGAAACCTTGAGCGTCCCCTAAAGTCTCGCAGTGCCAAAAAATTAGAAGAGCACCGCTGAAATTACGTGCGTTTAACATGCTCGAGCCAGGTCGCTGCCGAGTCATTGAGCTCCTCGAAACGGAGGAAGACGGGTATGGAGAAAAGCGTATCGAAAGAAAAGGGATCAAAGGGGAGGGGTGAGATCGAACCAAGGCAGTGGGAGGACTGCATCTACATCGTAAAACGGAGGATGATGACCTCCCCCGAGTTACAAAGCATCTGGTAAATAGATGATACGCCGGTTGTCGTAAGTCTAGTCGCCCTCAGCTTCAGGCGAAGGCGAGTTAGCTCTAGGACCCCGCGCCACTCGCTTTTTCGCTGACGTGACTCCCTCATGGGGCCGAAGGCCCTTCAGCTGGCCACGGCCCTCCTCGTGGTGCAGCTTCTTCTGCCTCTGACGGCTGCCTTGGTCGGCTCTGCCAGGACCAAGCTCAGGAAACAACGGTCCAAACCGCTGCAAGCCCAACAACCCGCGAACGGCAATTACGACTACGAAGAATACTACGACGGCTACGAGGACTATGAGGACAAAACCGGTAAGCCTCGCACGCGCTGAACGCGACAATTACAAGCAAGGTAGAAGAAGGCAGCTCTATATCTTATGAAACTTCAGAAAATCCAGGGCTTTCAGTGCGAGGGACCTACGGGTGGATTTCGTAGCTGAGTAATATGTAGGATAGATTACCGTGAAAATGGGGTGAAAATCTCTCTCAGTGGGTATTACTCAAAGCTTTTGTGATTCAAAAGTGACCGACGGTTTTGCATATTATAGTTAGAAATTAAGATTCCGTTGAGGGGAACCTGGGTATCTCAGTTCTACCTAGTGTAACTTTAGATCTTCAACGATTTATAAATCGACGAAGTAAATGGGATCGATGATTTTCGAACCACCCCTATAAGAGATCCATGAGTGGATGTAGAGATAAAATATGTTATGTAAGCTAAAAGTAGAAAGGTCCCCCTGCTCTTAGTTGTTAGAATCAACCCCTATGCTTTGCCCCCACTCCCACTTTGGCCATTAGAAACGAGGATTAGTTTTAGTATAATTTTTTATGGATTTGGAACAGAGTAGAATGTTTCGCCTTTGGTTCGATCTAATTTCTTTGATGGTTGTGCAATGATCAGTTAAGTTCTACGTTTCTAATGACTGTCTATCATAATTCTGTGTGCATGCTACATGTGATGTCCTACTTTCTGTGATACACCCTATTTTACTATTTCTAATTTCATATTCGCTTATTGAAAATCATTAATAATATGCTCGAAACGATCCACACGAACGTCATTCCATGCGTTAAATACAAGATAATTAAAGGAAGTATTAATAAAGCACGTAAGTGATACCGGAAGCCTTGAATTGGATGACCTTTTTAGCGTTTCGCGTAATGCAATTAATCAATTGCGTTAATTGATAAAAATTAACGGCTGACAATTGTTTTTATTGTTGCCTATTAACCGACACGCGGTTTAATGACGATCGTGTACTAATGCTTCCCGGTTCTATTCATTTCTTGCGCACCGTACTCGACATTAACACTCTTCTCATTAACATCGATTATAATGCGGCTAAAACAAATTTCCTACAATTATACATTTTCCATCAATTGCTCCGAAGCAATACCTTCTGGCACAATATCTTACTCTATTAATAGAGTTCCGTCTCCAAAGTATTATCTCTTCACATTTCGTTGCATATTGCGATATGTTTATTTCTCTATTTTTTACATGTAGAAACATCACCCTCGACCACCTCTTTCCCTGCCACTTCACTTGGCGCGGGTAGCACGAGTAAGTACTAAGAATTTGATGAATCGTTAAATAAAATGGTTAATAAAAAATGAAAGCAGCACATTGTTTTAACAATTCGTATTACATGCTATGTGAAGGCAGGGGTGGGTTACCAGTAGAAGGGTCGCAAACATTTTACAGACCGTCATTACCAGTACTACCCACCGATCTACCATTGCCAACGACGACTCGATTTAATAGTCACGGTACATTTTATATTTCATTAATTTCTTTCGCGAGAAATATTTCGTCTTAAGATATTAATCTAACGAAAGATTGATAACGCTTGCTCTATCACAGAATTACCGGACGAAGTAGCCACCACTCCAGAACGAGATCATGTGGTAAGTGTTAAATTAGATTTGAAGCAGATTATGATTTTAAATATAATTTCTATTTATAGTCACCAACAGAAATCGTGCCTGGCGAGAGCAATGTGATAAGTGCAGTCGCCGTGCCTGGACCCAGGGTAAACATTCGATAATTAATACTGAGATTATTGCGCTAAAGTGTGGAAGCAATGCTTCAGTGAGATTATTTGTACAATTCCCCATACGTACTCATCAGGGTGAGCCTGGACGACCTGGTGACATTGGCCGTCAAGGCGATGCTGGATTTCCTGGGCAAGCCGGTTCCCCTGGAATTCCAGGCCCCCCAGGCCCGCCAGGACCAGTGCCTGACGTAAGTAATTTATCAAGCAGTTCATTAACACTTTCCTTTCTACACACTTATCAGACAAGTAGAACTTTGCATTTCCATGCATAAATTACTGCCACTAGGTGTCAATGTACTACCAGCAACTGGCACTGTCTCAAGCAAACCAAGACAAAGGCCCAACAGGAGCAGCAGCCCCCTTATATGGTCCAGATGCTTATATGCAGGCCCAAGTGGGCCCCGTTGGTCCACGGGGTATACCAGGTATTCTCACACCCTGAACAATCATTCATTATCTTCTCAAGCGTTAAATTACATAATGTTTATCCATATTTTAATATGTTACAGGACCGCCTGGCCCAGCCGGGCCACAGGGCTTTCAGGGTGTACGAGGAGAATCTGGTGAATCTGGCACCCCTGGTCCCCCAGGTGGACCAGGACCGCGAGGATTAGCTGGTCTACCTGGTAAAGATGTATGTTATTAATTATGTAAAAGGGTAGATGCTTCGAGGAGCAGTGTTTATATATCGATATTAATGTTAGGGTAATACTGGCGAAGACGGAGAACCTGGCCCTCAAGGATCCCCTGGCCCAGTCGGCCCGAGGGGCCTTCCAGGAATGCCGGGACTTCCCGGTGTGAAAGGACACCGCGGTTTTCCAGGATTAGACGGAGCAAAGGGTGAACAGGGAGTATCCGGGGAAAAGGGGTCCGCTGGTGGGCCCGGACCAATGGGTCTTGTGGGTCCTATGGTATGTTTAATTTGTATAAAGGTGAATTTTAAAAATACACTCAAACTTAATAGAAATCTGTTGCTCGGTAGGGCCCTGCGGGACCTCGCGGTGAAAGAGGCAGGGAGGGCCCGTCGGGACCACCAGGAATTAGGGGAGTGGATGGGATTTCTGGGCCTCCTGGACAGCCTGTACGTTAAATAGTACGTAGCAAAAGCGCGAGACTTGTATAATAATTCGTATATGGTCTTGTAGGGTGCTGTAGGGAAACCAGGGTCTCCTGGGTTCCCCGGTAGTCCTGGTGGAAAAGGAGATCAAGGAGCTCAAGGCCCAAAGGGAAGTCAAGGTCTACAAGGTCCCCGAGGTGTGTCAGCGCAATTTTTAAATATTCTAACGTACTTCCTAATTGTTATACTTCATTTATTTATTTTTTTTCATAGGTGAAACTGGTCGTCCAGGACAGCCAGGCGAAACAGGACCACAGGGCCCGCAAGGAAAGGACGGTATACCAGGAGAGAAAGGAAGTATAGGAGCGAGTGGCTTGGTTGGAGCTCCTGGTTTCCCCGGAGCTCGCGGGCAACCTGGGATAGCTGGCAATCCTGGTACTGCGGGAGCAAAAGGGATGCCTGTAAATACTAATTTCGGGCCTTTGTGGGACTACAATCAAACACTTATCTAGAAGGATAGAGCATAAAATTGATCGTTCTGGTAATTATAATTTGCAGGGACTCCTAGGTGAAAGAGGATTTAAAGGAGATAGCGGGACAAAAGGTGACGCAGGAACACCTGGGCCACGTGGATTACCTGGCCCCCCAGGGAACGAAGGAAAACGAGGGAAAAGAGGAATGCGCGGTCCAATGGGTATATCTGGTCCTCCCGGTGAACGTGGTGCATCTGGAGCACCAGGTTTCCCCGGGCCAGACGGACCCATGGGTCCCAAAGGTACTTTCTGATTAACTCGATGACTTGGAGCACTGTTTTTGGATTCACGTTCATTATTATCACGTCCCTGGGAAATTCATTAGGTCAACTTGGGGATCGTGGCCTGGTCGGTCCATCGGGATTAAAAGGTGCCACAGGAGATCCTGGTCGCCCCGGGTCACCTGGATTACAGGTCCCTATTACCAGAAACATTTAATTACTTTGAAAACAAACGCGAGGCCTGTAATTCGAGAAGGAAAGTCTGAAATGTAATTTTCTACAGGGTGTTCGCGGCTTAATGGGTCGGCCAGGTGCTTCTGGAAAACCTGGTAACCCGGGAGAGCGTGGAATACAAGGTGCTGATGGAAAACCTGGCGATCATGGGCCACCTGGATCGCAAGGCTTACCTGGTCCACCAGGCTTCACAGGGGAGAAAGGGTACCAGGTACTGAATATGTTTATTTCGTCTTGCTTGTTAAGAGACCTCAAGGAATGCTGGTTCTATTGAAATAATGTTTGTTAACAGGGCGAACCTGGAAAAGCTGGGGAGCCAGGAAATCCTGGACCGCCTGGGCCTAGAGGTGATACAGGAAAGGAAGGGGCACTAGGACCGCAAGGCTCCCCTGGACCATCAGGAGCAGACGGTGAACGGGGCCCTCCAGGATCCCCTGGTCCTAGAGGTTTCCAGGTATACTTGACGTATATCATGTTAAAATAATCACAATCTCTTGAATATAGTGAACAACGTACTCGTAACCAAGCCAAATGATCTGATGTAATCAGGGCTTCCCTGGCGCAATTGGTAGCCCAGGTACACCTGGAAAAGATGGAGAAGCAGGAATGCAGGGACCACCTGGGCCTCCAGGCACACCAGGGAATAGGGGTGAACGTGGGTTTCCTGGTGAAAGAGGACCACTAGGAGCACCGGGATCAATGGGACTCAGAGGAGAATCGGGAGCACAAGGACAAGATGGTCCACCAGTGAGTTCCTAGCTTTTGCACAAAAAGCTTTGTTAATTTAAAGTCTTATGAAATAACTTCTCTAGGGATTGCCAGGGCCGAAAGGAGACAGAGGAACCCCAGGTCCATCTGGATTGCTAGGATTACCAGGATTACGAGGTGTGCAAGGGGAACCAGGCTTAAAAGGAGAAAGGGGATCTGCTGGCCCATTTGGCCCCGAAGGACCACCAGGTTGTATGTTTAAAAAATAACATACACTTTCGAGGAATAGTGAAGTATTAACACAGTTTCTCGTAGGAAGAATTGGAGAACGTGGGCCACAGGGCCAAGTCGGTCCACCTGGCCCACCAGGCGAACCAGCCGAACGGGGAGACCCTGGCTTGTCCGGTCCTCCAGGAGAGGTTGGTGCACCTGGTAACCCTGGAGAGAGAGGACCTCAAGGACTACAAGGGTCTCAAGGGTTTCCAGGACCTCAGGGACTCATTGGATTACCGGGACTGAAGGGGGATCGTGGCTACACAGGTTTAAAAGGCGATCAAGGAAATACTGGTTCACCCGGTATGTACACTAAGTATGTACTGCGATTTAAAACGCGAATGGAATATTACACAAGGTATCTTATGAATATAGGCAATCCTGGAGAAACTGGGCCACAAGGGTTGATGGGACTGACGGGTGCCAAAGGAGTGAGAGGTGAACCTGGTCCCAGAGGAGAGACAGGTATTATGGGACCACCTGGAATACCAGGAATAGTTGGAGCAGCCGTAAGTTTCTGCTTCTTGTCAGCATACGTATGTCCTAGGATGGCTCTTATTTACTCTTGGTGAAAATTTTTCTCAACATTTTCTTCACGGCATCCTCCAGAATAGTTTTAAATAATAAAAAAAAATCTGTGTAAAGTTTGAGCCCGATCGGATAAC
This sequence comes from Andrena cerasifolii, assembly GCF_050908995.1. NCBI lineage: Eukaryota > Metazoa > Arthropoda > Insecta > Hymenoptera > Andrenidae > Andrena > Andrena cerasifolii. Next base: position 16,045,222 of record NC_135124.1, read on the forward strand.
GGGAAAAGGTGCACCTAAGCCCTTGAACATTACAATAATTATTTAACAGTTCACAAAGTCGATTTTATATAATATCCTCCAAGTTATTGATTACATAAAAAAATATGTCAAACAAAAGTTTTAGATCCAGACAAGAAGCATCTTTTATGTTGTATTACTTTTTCCCGGGCAACAAACCGTTTTCGAAAAAAACTGAAAAAAAATTTCCAAATTATGAAATTTAACAATCCTTCTCGAACACTTTTTATTTATAATTTTTATTTTCGATAACTATTTTTTAAAGGAGAGCATATACCGAGAGATGCTAAAAAGATAACAAAATTTTGTTTCCATATTTTCAGTGTTCGATATGTCATGAATGTTTCCTGACAATTTGGGAAAGGTGGTGAAGAAGTATTTAAACTTTCAAAATTGGAAAAAAAAATTTCTAGTAATAGAACATAAAAGATGCTCCTTGTCTGGATCTAGAATATTATCTAAATGTATCTTTGCGATTTGAAATGCTTTTAGGGCCCACCAGGCGCAACAGGACTTCAAGGACCACCTGGATTCGCGGGTATGAAAGGTAGCACTGGAGAAACTGGGCGACCAGGAAGTCCTGGACCGGCTGGAAATCCAGGTTTAACTGGTATGGATGGAAACAAAGGGGAAAGTGGTTTTCAAGGACCGCCGGGTCCACTTGGACCTCCAGGCCCTCAAGGTTCACCTGGTGAAAGGGGTTTACCAGGTTTGCCAGGTCCTTCTGGACCGACAGGTGCCAGGGGAATACGAGGAGCACCCGTGAGTTTAATTAGAATCTACATACATACATATACATATATAGTTATTTATTACGTTGTAATTTGTGATTAATTTAAAAGGGTGAATCTGGAGTATCTGGCAAGCCAGGACCAGAAGGCCCACCAGGACTTCCGGGGCTAGTGGGACCGATTGGACCAGCTGGACCTTCAGGGGAAGTAGGAGCAGAAGGACCCGTTGGTAAACCAGGACCTCATGGAATATCCGGTCGTCCTGGAGATAAGGGACCGCCCGGAATATCTGGACAAACGGGGCTGCCTGGTTCCCCAGGTTTACCGGTAAGATGTGACTACATACGAATCAGTTTTTAAGGATGTATCGGACATATCTTCAAAATGGTATCAAGTTGATGAAAATTTGTGAGATTGTCCTTTTTAATCTTCCCGATGTTCTCCAAAAATTGTAAACGAATTCACTAAACGGCTGCTGAGTTATAACTAATTTTCACTGATTTTACACGTACTCTTATGGAAAGAGATGATCTTGACAGAAAAAACAGCTGAAAAAATGTTAAAGAAATGGTACTAAAACTGTTTTCAATTTTTTGTACATGTAGCATATGGATAAATGAAAATATCTGCCGAGTTTCAGTTGTTTTCATTACACCGTTTTAAAGAAATAAATTATAACTTGAGAAAAATTTGAATTCGGGGCATTTTCACTGCCAAAAGTTTAGCAAATATTGCTTAAAAAAGCATTTGTAAAGTGAAAAATACCTTTCTAGGAGTAACAATAAGACTCCAACTGTCGTTCGAGTTAGGCGTAAGACGTAGATATTCAAGTATTTCAAATTTCATATACTTTTGTCTAATATCGTATGCCTGATACATCCTTAAGTAAAAAACCAGTTCTTTTCAATAGATAAATTTATTTTCAATCAGGGGCCACCTGGCCAAGCAGGACCTCTAGGGCCAGCTGGAGAAAGAGGCCCAAAAGGCGAGACAGGACCACAAGGAGTAGACGGGCAACAAGTTAGTCTCAGTGCAATCAATGATAACAATTCTTAATTGTATACCACAATTTGCTTTCGCTTTAGGGCCCCAGAGGGAAACCAGGACCTATAGGATTGGAAGGTCCGAAAGGCGATCGTGGAGAAGAAGGTCAGACAGGTCTTAAAGGACATAGAGGATTCACTGGTTTACAAGGTCTGCCCGGATCCAATGGGCTACCAGGAGAGAAAGGAATGACTGGACCTCCTGGACCACCTGGTAAAGATGGAGAATCTGGTCCGAGAGGTAGTCCTGGAAGAGATGGCAATCCTGGACCAATTGGATTAACTGGCAATCCAGGACTAAAAGGCCCTGCGGGTGACGAAGGTCGACATGGATCACCAGGCCCTCCGGGTCCTCCGGGTCCTCCAGGCCCACCTGGTGAACTTGGATTAGGATACGATGCTGCATCTTTAGCGGCCCTCTTAGGTAATTGTTAAACAACGGGATCTCCTTAACACTATAGTAATTCCGATCATTGTGGATCATTATACAAGTAATCATTGTTATGCGTTTAGGACAAGGTCAAACTAAAGGGCCAGATCCATTGATTGGCGATGAACCAGCTAGAATGTTTAGTCAAGACATGACAGAGGAAGAAAGAAGGGAGCTGATTTTGAAAGCATACAAACAATTAAGATCGTCTTTCCAAAAGTTTGTGAAGCCAGATGGTCAGAAGGCTTCACCAGCTAAAACCTGCAGGGATCTTTATGTTGCTTACCCTGATAAACCTTCTGGTAAGTTTAGAATGTAGTTAAATATCTTTCTTTAAATTATCAGTTCATATAAAGAAGTCCAAAGTATAACACTTCTTGATTCTTGAAAAACTTAGGGGAATATTGGGTGGATCCAAACGAAGGTGATACAAGAGATGCGATTTTGGTACACTGCAATGCTGCAAAACGCGCCACATGCTTGCTACCAAATCCAGTGCGCTCTCCAGAAGTTACTCATATCACCGTTCAACCAGAAACGTGGTTAAGTGAAATAGAGGGTGGACTGAAGGTAACATTTCACACGATACGTATATTTAACACGATAACTCGTATTATAATTAGTTTGGCCTCGCGTAGATTACATACAAAGCAGACAGTAACCAAATCGGTTTCCTACAACTGCTATCAAAGTACGCTTATCAGAATATAACGTACCACTGTAAAAACAGCGTAGCGTACTTCGATTCCGAACGAAAGACATATAGAAAAGGTATGAAACTGTTAACGTGGAACGACGCTGAACTAACACCGCGTGGGAATCAGCGTCTCAGATACGAGATGATAATGGATGAATGTAGGGTAAGTTTCAAATTATTTAAATAACGATATTCACATCGATAGCACTTTTAGAACTGAAATATTGTAATACATGCTACTTTTCTCTGTAGACGCACGAAGGAGAATGGGGCAAGACCATAATCTCATACGACACAGATAAACCCGTAAGATTGCCTATAATAGACGTTGCTTTACGAGATATTGGAAAGTCTGATCAAAGTTTTTATGTCGAAATCGGTGCTGCTTGTTACGAATAACAAAATCGAATTCCATGAATTATGGTATCGAACGTTGCTGAAATATTATTCCATTTTTAATACTCCGTGAAAATTATACATGTGTAATTCAAAGTCCTAGGTATCGAACACACTAATACACGTACCCTAATAGAGATAAGAATGTCTTCCAATACTTTCTAAGTGGAAAGTTTATAGTACATATGTGTATGTAAGTGAGAAATACTTAAAAAGTAGTTTAGTATTGGAAAGTTACATAAGAAGTATCTTACTTCTTATCAAGTTGGTAATGGTTATTTTTTAACCGAGTATTAAAAAATTAAGTTTTTTACCGTATTTATTATATTTTCCTAAGACAAAACGAAACTGGAAATAAATTTTTTAAATTCCACAATCAAAAATATCTATATTACCATCGCGAAGTATAGAAATAGAATGCAACAGATTCGGTTAAGTTTTATATATCTCACACAACTGCTTATTATATCAAACCTATCATATTTCTTGTGTAACATCCTCGTAATCAAAATTCTTACTTATAGCGGCCTGTACTGCAGTAATACTATTACTTACTACCCTGTAAAGAATCGTGTCATAGTTTAAGACATTTACATATACCCAACACTGCCAAAGATTAAATATAAGCTAACTATATTGCACCTCTTGCGTTCTAAGATCATTATACAATCTTTTTTTTATATGCTTACAAGTAATTTTACAGAGTATGTTCGTATCCGATGCAAATTTATGTAAGAATTAATATTTCATGTATGTGTACATTCGCCAATAAAACTTTTCAAGTAATATATAAGCACTGGCATTAATAAATTTCATTTACTTCCTCTGCGATATCGATATGTATATAACAATATATTTAATTGATTACGACGTTATTTCAAGATAAATGTCATACCCAGGAAGATTTATTTATCTCTCATGCAATAACATAAACTAACGAAACACTTTTTGTATTGGGAATTAAATAGGTTAAATTCGATGTCTATTCGAATCGGTTTTCCGATTCCCGGTCATTTTAACTTCGCAAAGCAGAGTCGAGGATATTTAATATTACCTGTGCGATTTGATGCTGACGTAGACTTCGCGTTAATCTTGAACCGAGTATTTCTTGTGTCACATATTTAAGTAATATTTAACTCGCGCAGGCAACGAGAAACAAACGTAGAAAATTTAAACTTTCAAACAAAAGTTTACGCTGGCTATTGTATCAATATTCGCGCTACATACCCACACACTCAACAGGTGACGCCCGGAGAGGGAAGCTGCGCGTAGAAATTTTTTTCTAATCAGCGGTACGCAGTGGGAAGTTCAGTAACATTTGCGCTACACGCGTGGTAGGTCGTTCGATCGTTTGCAATTTTTGGATACAAAGTATCACATTGTATCCTATTGTGTGATGCAACGCTGGTAAAACATAAATTAGGGTTCTGTTATCTCTCGCGGTATTAAGTTTAACCAGCATGTATACTTACGCGAAAAGCTCGAAAAAAGTGATCAATTTTCTTTTCTACTGTCGACGATAATGGTTTGGAAGGACAGCTTATCCTCCCGTACACCGATTAAAAGGACACGCGCCTGACTGCTTCTTGTCTTATTTTTCGAGGAAGCAGACACGTTTCAGAGAGGTTAGTTTGTACACGACTGATACAAATATTTCGTTTTATGTATATAGATTACTGGATTTACTTTGCATCAGCTGCAATGAATAATCTAAGATATTTATAAATAATCTAAGGTATTAAATAATAGAAATAAACAAAATAATAAACTGCTAATGTCGTAAGAATGTAGTAATATTTATCTGTATTAACACTTGTCTTCTATCATTGACCTCTAAGCAGATGGAATGTGAAATAAAGATTCTGTATGGAATACATTTAATTAAAAAAGTAAATGTATTAACCAAAATTTTCCAAAGTACAATAGTATTTGATAAATTCGTAGACGATTAGCTTTAGGATTTAACGTCAGTAAGGATGTTTGTTCGAATATTAGACGAGTCTTAAATCATTAAACGTTCAATCATTTGTTAATCTCCTTTGACCTAAGGAAAAAAGTGACAACAAGAGATAACTCGTTAGTTCACGTAATTGTTTCGTTCTAAATATATGTCACATTTAAGTATCAATTTCTCCGTATCTCTACAGAAAGGAAGATAAAACACAAATAATCTTGAAAACTATTTCACACATCTAATATCCTAATCTTCGAACTATCTTTGAATACACTTAAATTTATGTCATTTATAGTAACGTTTCTTTCAAATCCCCCTTACTTTCAATATAATCTTCCACCGTTAATATCCCCAATGTATAACCTAAGAAGTTCGATCGAATAAAACGAGACACGAATCAATCAGAAACGTTCCTGCAGAAACACGATGAATCAATAAAAGTACCTACTTAGCCCCGTAAAGCTTTGTTGAAACGTTTATCGCATTGTACTAAAACCAATTGAATGAACAATATTATCGATACGCTGGAAATGATCAGCAGCAGAGCCTTATCGATAAGGCTCTCCATAAATTGCACGTAGATTCCCATCGTGTCTCGATATGTAATCGTCGCGTGATCACCATCATCGCGTATATACAGTGGTATATTCAAATGATTCACACGTCCGCGGAATATCCTCTTTTTATCATGTGCATACACGTCGAACGGAAAATATTGCGTAAGCCCGACCAACTCTAATATCGTTGGAGATTAAATATAGCGTTCAGATATAGCGATAGTATCGTGTCTTTTTCAGCATCTTCGCGGAGGTGTATGATTTCACGTGCGTGGACGTCATCAGCCAGACGAGAGATAAGGCCTGTAACGTCCTTTTATCAGACACAGGGAGAGTATGATGTAATTGGAACGGACCAATAGTTAATCGAAACGATTGAATATCGAAGGCACGTCTGCAGGCCGTCCCCCCGAAGAGTTGTCTGTCGGTCGATAACAGTTAATGGTTATTACCGACGGTCCGGTTCCAATCGACAGAGTCTGTCAGGCCGAACTTTGAAAAGGATCGAGCGCGGTCCCACGCTGGTATAATCTTGCCCAATTGTGCGCATTGATAGACAAAATGGCCATCTTCCGGAAGTTTAATGGTGAGTGGTTTCTTTTTTTTAAACTCTTAATCATGCTCTTAATACTTTTAAATTCGCGCAGCGCGAAGTAATTGCTAAGTAATTTCACGGCGCTCGTTTCTTAAGATTAAGAATATTGTTAAGAATGTTTGATGGCTTGTGGGACATTCTGCATGCAAACGCATTCCTTTCGCGCTCTGCTGTCTTCTTATCATTGTTCTCATATAAACAATTATACCGTCTCAAGTGTCTTGAATGGACTCAGCGAGTAAACTCGAGTTCGAATTCAACGAGATAGATTTCTTGCGTTGTCCTCTGAATATAAATTTTTAACGACTTCGTAACTTTTTTATGTTAAATCCGAGTTTCAAATACATTGTTAGAAGGATTTTAAACACTTGTGAAGATAAGCGTGAAGGTGGACTGATAGGTTTTGTGTAAGTATTGTAATTTCCGACGTCGCGTATGTTCAATATAATTTCGTTAGCACGAGAAACGGGACACAAACCACAAGTACAAACAAGTTACGCAACATTCTAGTAAACAGAAGATGCAAAGTATACATTCATTACTGCTTATTCTGTTGTAGTAACACGATATCCCACGCGTTAATTAATCGCAACAGTTTTAGCTTCTATATAATTCCTACATCGTTCCCTAGTAATTTGCCGCGATGTCATTTCTGTTTAAAATTCCTCTTATTTTCCGCGATGTACGCATGATGCGATTCGTTTTGGCGGGATCCTTCCTAACTGCGTACCAATATTACGGAAATAGCCCAAAGTACGCACATATTTCAGCTACGTATATATAAATAATGTTGGAAATCATAAATGTTTCTTTCGAGAGTAAAATAAAATAAATGGTTTAAAACCTACGTTGAGATTTAGAGAGAAGTTTTTGGTATAAAAATGTTTGACATAGATTTTCACCTGTTGCAGCGCGATTATCATAATATAGTCTAAACTCTAAACAATGTATCGCGCAAAAAATATTGGCCGATCGTCATTTAATGATTACCCCCCCCCCCGTATGCTTGGTCCATTTATTTTATACACAAATACTACTTGGGATTTAAAAAAAAAAAGAATATTCCATCCGCATTACTTATTTTCGAAACCTTCTTCACGCTCTAAATATAAATAACTATCGGGAGTACGAGAACGGAATTGGAATAAAACGATTTTTCTTTTGTTTTAAATTACTTTAATTTAGAATACATAATTTGCTCGTATTAAAGAGAACGACGGTATTTGGAGCAAACAAATGCGTCAGTTCTCACTGAAATTTATTGGAAGACAAAGGTCAAGCTTCTCAATTGAATCGCGTTGCACCGTTCACCGTTAATGCGTATATGTACACTGAATACTGAAAATGCCCATCTATTGTAAATGCTTGATCGGCAGACTTCGGAAATGACTGGAATGTTAAATATAGCTTAATATCCAAAATTTTTGTTAACCATTATCAGTAGACTGCTATTTTCCCAAGCAGAGCCTGTTACAGTATTAACACTAGATCTACCAAGGGGGGTCAAAATTACTTGTTTGGCATTTCTTCTAATCATTACTCATTTCCAGTACATTTTGTTTTCTAAAATTTCATAAGACTTTTTCTAAAATATGTAAATAATTAATTCTGTAAAATAGTTTTGATCTTCGTTGGTTTTTTCTTTAAAATTTATATGTAGTACACCTACATATACCGAGGTGGGTCATTTTCACCCCTCACGGGACGCTGGTAAATTTTTAGTTTCAGAAGTTTCTTGTATTATTTTCGTATAGTTCAAATATATTTTTAGAAAACTAAGTATATTTTCATACATATACGATGTACAAAAAGTGGTACATGTAATAAATGAGTCTGTGGTACATGAAACGAGTCTGCTAAAATAATTGTAACTTGTAAAAAATGTCTTTGAATTTTATGCGTAATTATTTTCAAAATTACTATCGTTATTATATTATTATTATTATTTTTATATTATTATACAGTTTATATGCAATTTTCGCTCATAAAATAGGAAAATATATAAAAAAAAAATAAAATGCAATGTTTTTTCTTAAATGACTTGTTAATTTAAAAAACAAGTCATTTTGAACCCTCTGGTAGAAGTAGGTATACGTCAATCGTTGGTTGTCCTAGTGTTAAATACCTATCCATGCATATATTACAGAGAAAGTACCCCGAAGAGGAATCCTAGGGGCGATGATGTTTTTAGCCTGTATGTTTTCGTACATGATTCGCACAAATCTATCCATTACTATTGTCGCTATGGTAAATGCAACCAGCAAAAGTGGCAGCAGTGGCCCAGCTTGTACTGTCGCAGCCGCTAGTAATAGCAGTAACAAAACTACCGAGCTTAAAGACGTAAGCATTCTTAGGGATCTTCTGTTTGTAAAGATATTAAATAGTAAAACATGTCGAAGAAAAGAGTGTCTCACATGTGTACACCTTTTAGTTTGGTGAACGATACGAATGGGACCAGCCTACGCAAGGTCTTTTACTCGCAGCCTACTTTTGCGGGGTTCTTCCAGGAAGCATACCTGCTGGTCTTTTAGCCGAGAAGTACGGGGGGTCTAAAGTAGTAGCGTAAGTAGATTCCCATTATGCATAATACTATAGTTAGAGTACGTACCTTGCCATTAAAACCATTAAATGCTAATATAGATTTGCAACACTAATACCAGCAGTATTAAACCTTCTGATGCCTTGGGCTTCTGGTCTTCATTATGGTTTGGTATTGGTACTTCGCTTCCTGATGGGTTTCTTTGGAGTAAGTGGTCCACTAAACTCTATTCCTTTGAAAGTGTACATAATATTATTACACATAATTTTTCTGTATTTTGGGAGAAATACACTTCGACTAAGACCGAGCGAATTTTCAGGGGGCAGTGTATCCTGCTCTTCACGCCATGATTGCTAGATGGGTTCCGCCTAGTGAAAAGGGAATGTTTGTGTGGACGATGCAAGGTATAGCTATCGTAAATACACTAATTAATGCACTAAACAGAATATGTAAGATAACGTTTCTTTTAAGGTGGCCCTTTTGGCACAGTAGTAACATTCGCTTTATGCGGCCAAGTAATCAGTGCTTTCGGGTGGAAGTCTGCGTATTACGTTACAAGCGGAGTCATACTGGTCTTTTACGCTCTGTGGGTTTATCTCATATATGATACGCCCGACCAACACCCGGGAATTACAGAGAAAGAAATAACTTACATCAGAGAACAGATAGGTACAAGCGTTTCTAAACAAAAGGTGAGTCGGAGGCTTTGAAGTTCAAATTAATTATTACGATAAACATGTTTCTCTTGACGCATCATTTCCAAATTGTAGGCGCCACTGCCTCTGAGGTCTGTCGCCACATCTGTACCATTTATAGCCCTGCTATGGGCACATTTTGCCAACATGTGGGGCATCTACTTCATAGCTACTAACGGACCAAAGTACACTTTAGGAGTTCTTGGTTTCGATATGAAATCGGTACGGTTCTACTTACGTATTTTCAAACTGCTTTCTGCACACTGAATTATAAAGTTTCTTAAATCATCTTCAGGGAGGATCAATTACGGGATTACCGTATATAGCTAGACTTGGAGCTGGAGTATTATTCGCCGCGGCTGGTGATTACGTACGAAGGAAGAACATGTTAACTTTAGGATGGATTCGAAGGATATTCATGATCTTCTGTAAGTAAATTTCAATAATAACCGATGTGAAGCTTGTTTAAATAATGAAAATTTGTAGCAGAAATCTTGTTCTCTTTTTTAATAGCGCACATAGGACCTGCTGTTGCTCTAATAGTAATGACATACGCCGGTTGCGACGCGGTAACTGCAATGGTCATGTTAATAGTGGCGTTAACGTTCAATGGTGCTGCATGCCAGACTAGTTTGCAGAATCATCAAGATCTTGCTCCAAACTTTGCTGGTTCTTTATACGGGATCATGAACACTTTCGGGAGTTTCCCCGGATTTATTATTCCATCAGTTATCGGCGCTCTGACGAGCGAGAGGGTACGTTTAAATTTAAATTTACCATCCGGCTTAATAGCGTTTCTAGCCAGTGTGATGCAAAGTGTCTTTTATCGTTTTTGTAGAACGGAATAGAAGAATGGCGTATTATGTTCTGGCTCTCGTCAGGGATATTTATCTCAGCAACAATACTGTTCTGGCTCTTCGGTTCAGCAGAGATTCAACCGTGGAATGATTTAAATCGATACAACGCAGCGAATCTTGCCGCGGAGGAAAAACAGATGACTGAGCTACCTGTTAAGGAGTTACAGACGGAGGACGAGGAAGAGAATGAGCGTCTGTAATTTTATAGGAATAATTTATAAATCATGGTAGGCATCGAATTCAACTTACAAATTTACTACTTAAAAGCTGCATTTTTTGAAGGTCGAAAGTGAACTATTTTTTACGTATTTATTGCAATATAGGGAAATATATTGATACAGGAACTCAGTTTCCGGAGGTACGTACAAACACGATAGACTTGTCTGTGATTATTCTATATAATTGCTTGGGTAAACCTGATTGAGATTCGCCTGCAGATAGATCGAATTTACATAACCCCGGTTGTATAATACGACTGGTACAATTGTTCATGCGATACACCTTAATGCAGGCAGTGATTGCAGCGGCACTATAATACGCCGAAAGAACGAGAAATGTGTGTAATGATTATACAGTTCCATTCTGCAGTAACTCATTATTTTATTTATCAGTGATGGATGTCCCGACTGATCCAATATTTTCGATGTTTCAGTTTTTATTTTAAAGTACGTATCTTACTGAAGCTTCAAGTTCAAATCTCGACTTATTGCCCATTCAAATTTCAGGATTTTTGACACGAGGTGCTTTTATTATCACGTAGCAGTATTTTAGAAATTTTTCTAAGAATATACTAGCTATTTATGGGAATATTTTTGCAGAAATCTTTTTTACTTTTACACTTTATACCGATGGATGGAAACACTCGGTGGCAACGGTGCCATAATTTAGTTTCTGAACAAGTATTTGTACATTGACAATGCCATTTCTCACTTAGATTTAAATGTACAAATACCGAAGCATATTCGAATTGCCATTGGAATATTTGAAAAGAACAATATCACGCCGAAACGAGAAAAATACTCTTGACCGCGTTTCTTGATTTCGTGCCAAATCATACGTCGTGTATTTAATTAGAATCAATGTGGGTCATGGTAACGCGTAATGCTTGACGTCAGTCATATCTTGGCATTGCCGTCGGCCATTTGCTACGCCTTTCGTGTCACAACTGTATTATTATAATGGCAGTGACATTTCATTCATGTTGTACATAAGTCGTGTCGTATATGTGAAAAAAACGAGGAATATTAAGCAGTGAAATAAAAATGTGCGGGTGAATGAGAGAGACCAATTTAATTTAATGTGGCGTTTGATTCATTACTAAACTCGTATAAAAGAGTGTGTGTGCGTGTGTTGACTTTACATATGAAAGTGTGGTAACAGCAATACCATGTTTTACTGAAAAGAGAATCTTTATAAAGGCTGCTTCAGACACGTCCAGTAATTTAGTCGATTAGCAAGTAATTTAGTAACTTACCGTGTGTGGACACCAAAACTTCGTCGAGTAGTTTAGTAAACCAATAGTAAATTACTAAATTACTCGCCACTCGACTAAATTACTGGACGTACCTGAACCAGCCAGCCTTAAGCGACAGCGCCAATTTAAATTATCGAAGACATGGGCGATTTTGTTTCTTTCACCACACTTCGTTTGAGATTTGCTCTCGAAATATAATTATACGTATGCTGTATGTACGCTGTTACTCAAACGTACATTATAAGGAATTTCAGAGAAGTGTTTTTGAATGTGACGTGCATAGAGTGCTCTGTAAATACACACAAGCATTGTATATGCATTTATTTCTGTCAATTATTAAACGTATAAAAAGAAAAAGGACTCCGATAAATTATATTGATCCTCAAGCATCGGAGCTCGGAGAGATACGTATAGGGATAATTTTAAAACCATCGCCGCGCGATTTCGTTTGAGTCTGTGGAGAGTTACATTTATTTTGGCTACTCGTTTTCGGCAAATGTAGTTTGCAGTAAGGTTTACAAGTTTGCTGCGTGCAGAACATCGTGTGTTGTCCGAACGCTTTATCAGCGATGCTACTCCTACTGGAACTTGTATCCCAGTTTGAAGGAACACAGTTATGTGCGCTTTCTTTAAGAGTACAAGACTCTTTGAAACTTTGCAGCGAGGTGGCGGTGCAGGTTTCTTGATTGCAGAATGTAGCCTTCAGTATTTGCAAAGCATTTGCAGCATCCGCGGCCAAAGTGCTACGAAAGCATAGTGAATTTTGGTTCGATGAAATTGTAGTTCGACTTGTACTGATGGATTCTGTTAAATACGATAGAACGCCACTATATTCGACGGAAAGCACGCGACAACGATTCATGATAAATTAATTTTATACCTTTCATCGAGCATGGCTTCATGAAAGTGGCGTCAATGATGTGAGACCATTCGTTGATGGAAGCTAGAAGATGATAGTTAAATAAATGCTCCTTGGTGGACAGCGATTATGAAAATAAGTACGCGTACCTTGTGGTTTAATCTTGTTTTCAGGCTGTAGGAATACATTAATTGTTTCGCTAGATTCTCCAGCAGAATATTTCGAGGTACAAATGAGTGGTAATGGTGGTGGTGGCTGGGCTTTAGCCACTGGTGGACAAGATGGTAGGAGACCCTTCTTATCTTTTTCAGACGCCTTGGTTACAATGTAACAGGGCTTGTACGCTAACAATATGTCCTGGGTGCGAAGCACTTTGGTATCCTGCCACGGGGCACCCACGTCGTCCTGATCCATTAAACACGCTTGGCACATTGATGGTCTTCTGCAAACCGAACATATCAGATCTCCGGATTCCTTTCTTCTCTTCACTTCGTAGATCCCAGCTAGACTTGTCTGAGTGTAAACCGTCTCAGTTTCCTTCTTTGTCATCGACTCTAGAATCTTCTTTCTCCTTTGCTCCAATTTCTTATCTATTGGCTTAGCTAAAATCACAGAAGATACCATGAAAACTGTGACCTATTTTAAATCATCTCGTATTCAAACACACTATCGTTCAAACTATTAAAAAACGGTACTAACGCTTTGATTCCTTTTGCAGTTCCACAAGCCTACTGACTATGATCATTGTCCGCCGGAGGACCGCTGCTATAACGTTCTTCACTGCCTTTGAAGCATTCCTAGACACATTATCGCAAACTATTTGCAATATGTCGTTCATCAGGGGCACGACTACGATCGACGCCTCCAGAGGATCCACGATCATAGTGGCCCTCAGCCTCCGCAACACGTCCGCCTCTTTCTCCTCGTGCAACTTGGCCGCTATAGTTTGCGTGATCTGCTCCCTCTTGGGAAGTCTGATTCTATCCGCGCTCTTGTCGATAATCTCGTCCATTATATCCTCTATTACCGTCCCAGCTTCGACGCCTCTCGAAATGCACTCCTCCAGCAAGTCCGAAATCATATTCCTCGTCTTCATATAACCGGACAGAAGCGTCGTGTTAGATTTCTTTGGCTCGCAAGTCAATTCAGTTTGCGTCTCACGGTCAGAAATAAGAGTGTTCGTGTGATAATTGAATCTGAGGCGAGTCTGTGTCTCTTTATCAGCTGCCTCCGCCTCCCTCTGACTACCCGGATCGACTATCCAGAGTGCACGCGCTGTTAAGAAGCGCAAAACGTCGGCGATCTCCATCTGCGCCTCCTCCTCGCTGCTCAACGTAAACTCTAACTTCTCCAGCTCTTCTTCCTCTACGTCCTTAGACAATCGATCTATCACAGCATCTTGCAGTGCCTCGGGAGGGAAGCTGTTGAACGTTGCCGTTGCGTTGGTTTTCTTCAGCATGGGCATGAGAATCTCGTTCATGGACGCTGAATGGAATACGAATGTGGATCAGCGATGGGAATTAAAAAACGAGATTAGTAACCTGCAGAGCTACGTACTCAGGATGTCTTTGAAGTACTTCAAGGGTGGACATGGCGAGCTCATGTACATAGTTTGCGAAGCTTCATCCCGATGCTCGATTGAGATTTGAACGACTGGCATCCCTCGTAGATACGTCTGGTTTTGGGCATCTTGTTTAGATCTCTCTTCTGATGCCAACTCCACTTCTGCCACTAACTCAAGCTCCTGCTCTGGCTCTTTGGAGTCTATAAATTGCCTATGAGTGAAGGACCTCCTGTACACGATTTTGTCAGCATCGAGGGCCAAGGATGTCTCCGACGTAGAAGACAGAGTAGCTGTGTTTGAAATCTCTCTGATTGTTGCGTCTTCCTCCGGAGTCACCGTGATGAGGGTTTGGGCCCACGCGTCACCTTCCGATGCCATCTGCTACGCAAGGGGCACGAAACATGGCAAATGAAATTCATGATCAGTTTCGCTACTCCGATATTCATTTAAAAAACTACTCAATCTGTGATTGAGAATTCTGTTCGTCAAAAGGGCTCGTCCCCTCCTCAACTCGATTTCGATTCGACGAAAAAACACCTTTGTTATCCCAAGAGGGCATTTCAGACTTCCCTCAGCGGCTTCTCTGTAGCTCAAGGAACTGTTCGTAGACTTTGCGACGGAGAATTTTGCATTGTAAAAAGGTTATAAATTACGTTACGTGTCAAAGGCGATGACAGTTGTTCACACATACGACCTCCATAAAACACTTCACAATGAAACGTTTCAACTTTCGCTTTTAGAAACTTTTCATTGGAAAATGGGAGAATAATAGGTTCCGCAATATTTCCAATGATTATTTATTACATCGCTCTTTTAATACAAGGACTAATATGTGCATTTCATCTTACAGAAAATATCACAACGTTGAAGTTACATATAATATAAAAATCTCATTCGCGTCCAAATTAAATGTTTCGTGGTGCTGTTTTAACAATAAACGTTCGTATTTCCATTGGTTTTAAAAGAACGTTCGTAACACCTTCTCCGATTTCTACCAGAGGAGTGCTAGTCCCCTGTGTTTGAAGCACATCGTTTGTTTCCGCTTCCCACTTCATACGATCCATATCTTTCAACCACTGATTCCCACCCAACGTGGTTTCCTCGATAGATAAGATTGTAAAGGTTGAGAATAGATCCTGCAGCAACAGAAATTACAATTATAATATAAATTGAAAGTACTTCTCGCTGAGCATTTAGTTTAAATATAAAAATACCAATTAAATAACTAAAGGAAAGAAAAGGTACCTGAATATTAATGTCTACAGGTTTCGATAAGTTCTCCGTTTCACCCACTTCAAAAATGTGTTCCAGTCTCAGCAAGATGGTACCATCTTTCCATGGCTCCAGAGTTAGGATGTGCACGTTTGGCGGCAGCTTCCTGGCAAGACCTGACCCCTGAGAGCACAGAAATACAATTGCCCAGTTTCTCCCACTCACACTAGGTAACTACAGAAACGGCCCTCTAACATTTTATCTAGTATCCAAGCATACTTACTTCAGAGGTGGACGCGTCTGCCATTACCGAGCCGTTCGTTATCGGTGTAATAAGCGTCCACGGTCGAAGCAGCATTTTAAGGGTCAAGGCTTTTTCCTTCATCGCAAACTCGTCTGAGTCTCTTATACTGCCGCCGACTACGTAGTGCGAACCCCTGACTACCAAACCTTCCCCAAACGCAGTCTCGTTGAGAGCTTCGCCCACACCGAATGCGTCGTCTCTTAAGAGTCTTCTATGAAGCTGTAAGGTATTTAATTAAGTCACTTCTGCGTGCGTTTCTCTTTATTTCCTATACTATAACGTGTTTATCTAATTCTCACCATTAATTCGATTTCTCCATCCCTCAGACTGGTCCCGCCCTCGGCCCGGTCAGTTAGCACGCTGAGTTTCAGCAACTTCTCCTCGTCCTTCAAGGAGATCTTAGCAGTCACCGGGTAGTAGTTACCAGACACTTCTTCCTGCAGCGTTAAGCTCCACGTCGGGCGATAATTCCTCGTCCGTTTCAGCATCTCGCGACCGTTGCTGTCCGTGTAAAATTCTCCCGAGGAATTCAAGCTGCTATGGTACTTTGTTATAACTTCTTTGCCGATACTGTCCCTAGAATCGCATTCGATATAGCACTCGTAGATCTTGGTGAATAATTACCCGGTTGCTTACTTAACGGGCGTCGGTCCAACGAGCCAATCGAACTCCACGTACTCCTTTCCATTGTAAATTCGAATCACCTGGCTGATCCAGTCGTTGATGGTTTGGTGAATTTCACTTACCACTGGGCCTGCAGGGGAAGAGAGTCTGGCTCGTTAATCGAACATTTCGATGGACGACTTTTAAGTAGAATATTACCTGTGTAGATTTTGTGAGAGCCAGGTTGCATGAAATTCTTGGTGGAGGCTGTTCTGGGTCTGAAGATGTACGCGCCTGAGGATCGGTTTTTAAATACTTTATTATTCCCCTCCATGCCTTCGTAGTAATGGAAAGATTGAGCTAGGCTCATATTCTGCTGCTTCTTCCACTCCACGACCACTTGACCATCATCGTTGATGAACACGTTGTAGAACTGAAAAAGGAATCGATTCTCTTGTTATCCGCCGATCTTCATCTTCCCCTCGGGAAATTAGAACGAAAGTTGGCACCTCGTTGCCGATGGGTGCTACTGAATCGACTTGCTGGTAAGGACTCTCCGATCTCTGCAGGACCTTGTAGGATTTGTAGCCCAGAGCTGGCAGCATTGCGAGGAATACCAGTTCCTGGGTTGCTCTGCTCCTTCTTCCAGGTATCTTTCGCACGGGATCGGGAATGGGCACCAATTGCGAAGTAACATCACTGTCATCTTAAAACAAATATTCCAAATCTCAGAGCTTTATAGTCTCCGTAATCACGAATTGACTAGTGCACTCTCAGGGAGGCAATCGAATCTTCTTAATTTTTTTAAAACAAACACACAGGCGTATAAACTTTCTGTTTTATAATATTAAGATTGTTGCTACACACCTTTCAAATCTACAACTGAGTACGTCCCTTCTCGGACTGGAAGACGAATGGGCGTTACGATTTTATGACTCAGAGGGTTGTAGATCGTCAGCATGAAATCCCCATCCTCCGTGTACTGGCAGGAGCTAATGTTTAATTGCATGCAAGAGTGCATATCTTGCGGCAACGGTTCACTCCCGCTTGCTTTCCATTTCCTGGCGCATTGAACGAAGTCGTGGATGATTATAAATCAAACGACATCCCAAAAACACACCGGTGGATACCATCCTCTTTACCTTATAGCTTCCGAGACAATGTTAGTCCCATGTTGCATACTATCGTACAACAAACGTGCATAATCATCGGCGACAAGCTGCTTCTCGGTTCCAGTTACTGCGTCGTGGTGCTGCATCACGCCCATCGCTTCGCGGAAATGTTCCAACTGCTCGTCGTACTTCCCCAAAGCAGTCAGTACAGACAGCTGTTTGGATATCTGAAACGTCCGTTTCGTTAAAATCATTCTACGCAATGGCTCTGGAATTAATTCAAGCAGATTGTCACTCTTACTTGCAGCAGATTGTTCCCCATTCTTTCAAAGAATTTGATCGCCGGTCTGGAGGAGAAGTAACCGGTCCAATAAGAGTGAGGATCACTCGCGTAGGGGAAGAAGTCGTCGGTTTTCGTTGACCATTGAAGATTCGCGTCGTGCACTGCTTTCAAGTAGCACGACGGCGTTGAGTAAATTATATTCACTTCCGAGCCACGCTTTTCCCTCACGTATCTGTTAAATACGAATCGATCCACCTTAAGAGCTGCTGTTACCTTTTAAATACGAGTATAATCACTCGAATAGCTTGAACTGAAACTGCGCAGGCGAGGGAAATAATTTACTTGGCGTTGTTATTGGAAATCTGGTCCTTATTTCGTTTGGCTAAGGGGCATTCAGCAACAAGTCTGGAACGCCTGAAGCACGGCAACGCGGTGATGAACGGGGCGCGTTGCGTGGGTCAGTAAGCGGCCGTCCTTAAATTACGTAAGGGTAATTTTTGCCATTTCTCAAACCCCTCTCCTCGCGTAATATTTATTACATTTCATTTTCTTAGTTATCAAAATTCTTTTAAAGGTTTACGTAATTTATTTAACTCGGTTTTGTGTATGCGATGAAACATCGTTTTTAGGCTGAAAATTACTTTAAATTAATATTTCGTAACACGCTACCTGACTCCCCCTAATGCCGTCGGACCAGAGAGGGACAAAAAATATTTTAAATAAAAATGTACACAAATTTTTGTTTAAAAAAATTTCTTGCGCATCTCTGCCTCGGAGTGGCCACCGTATTGCCGTGCCTCCAGGCGTTTCTGAGCGGAACTTTTAGAGCAGTTCTAAATAAAATAAGGAAGCCTGCACCGCAATTTCGGTGCCGTTGATTTCCGTCACATTTTGTCGCGTGGAATCATCCAGTTTCTTCCTCTACCACCTGTTGCCGAACACTGTAGACGTAAAGTGTAATTATCGCGCTAACTGATTATCTTTTACCTGATTAGCCTGTCCAAGTTCGTGAACCACATTTCAGCTTGCTGGTAATTAAAATCATTGCCCATCGTGAGGATAATGTTATTAGTCCTGTAGGCCGCGGCCTGGTGACGCGAGTATTCTAAAAATTTGCCGACCTGTCGACAGCGCAGTAGGTTTTACTCACCCGCGAACAGACACAGGGTGCGATTAGAGCCATAAGACCTTTATCCTCCTTCCCTTCTGGGCGCAACTCGTGCCGGGGTCGATTCTCCTTCACTTTTATTCTTTTAAGAAACGAAACTGAGCTAGCTAAATTAATACCTGATCAGCTTGTCCAGATTAGCGAAGTACATTTCTGCTTGCTGGTAAGTAAAATCTCCTCCCATCGTTAACATGACGTTATTCGTGCGGTACGCTCCGGTTTGCCCAGCCACAAAATGCATAAAATTGCTGATCTGTTTCGCAAGAGACATCGTTGTCAATCGACGACGGCTTAGAATTCGTCACGGCACAATCGTGACGTTTAATTAAGGAATTATGCTCCGCATTGGGCCGTTCCTTTTACAATCAAAGCTGAGGGACGGTTTCAAAGCAACTACCGAAGCTTTCTAATTAGCCAGAAGCGGGTGTATTAATTGCAACCCCGCGCAGTTACCAAAAAGGAAAGAAGTACGAGGTCTATGAGCACATTCGCTACGCTTGGACTCACAGTCTGCAAATTAAATCTCAACCGAGTTTTCGTTAAACGCACTGTCGTTGAATGTTAATTTGCAGAGTATGATCCGTAAGGGAGTTACACCATGAATTACCCACCCTCTCGTCGACGTTATAGTCTGGACTGTTAGGATCGTCAATTATCGGCTCGTCCGCGCATAATACGTCGAAGCAGAAGCCAGGCGGTGGCGAATAAGTGTTGTACAATGCGACCGTGAACAAGTTTGCGCGCGATCCTGTAACGATGTTCATAATTAAGTTCGCAAAGGGGGTGATCTTCCACTTCTCGAATTAATTAAGGCAACTGCTAAGTGTCCACCTAAATTTGGACTTCCTTTCCATATAAACTCCATGGTTCTCTCCGCGATCCTTGCGTTCTTGTCCTGGTAATCTAAACGACCGAAGAACATGCCGTCGAATCCCAATTGCGCGAACATGGATGCTTGCTCCCTCGAGTGACCGAAAGGATCTATCTGCCATCCTATGCGCGGCGTCGCGCAGCTCCCGAAGGTATCGTTAAGCCGTCTGAAGAAATGGGCGTAGAACTAGTCACTTCGGGGCTGGCTTACCCCAATTCAATTTCGCATACCTGAAGCCCCAAGTGTATTGATCGACCATAGAGTGATAGTGAGTAACCGCCTCGTCGTTCATGCTCCATCCACCACCGATTATCTCCAATCTCCCTTGATAGATCAGAGTCCTCACGTCTTCTTTCACCCTGTCGCTTTGGCGTTGCCACCATTTCCACAAGAAAGAAGACTCCACGTAGATAAACCTGGCACAGAGTATAATTGCACAGGTACCTTCTGAACGTTTTGTAACGTGAAACAAAGTGGAAGGTATTTCTTGGACACTTTGCAACGACTGAGGAGTTCGAGTGTTGGTAGTAGTCGTAATTGTGATGTGTAATTAGGGGATGGTTATAATTACCTCCTTTCGGGATTGGCTAGTAAAGCTTGAACAACGCTGTCCAGAATGTACTGCACTCCTGCTAGCTGTATTCTTGATTGACCTTTATTAGAAAATAGGAACAGAAAGGTGGCATTTTTATTTGTGTTAGGAATACTTGTTAGATTACATAATAAGTGTCTTTGAGCACACTCACTCCCGAAGTAGTACTGGTCGATGGTTTTCAGCCAACCGACGTCGTCGTGAGTATGGGCAACTAAATGGATATTTAATTTCTTCGGGTCCACCGCGGAGCATGACTAGCACACAGAATGCATTAAAGAAATCTTAAAAATTCGCTCGAGTCCATATTGAAGCATTGCAACTTCTTGATACAGTGGCTCGTTAAAAAATAATACAAACGTAGCGATAACAGGAGGCTTATATTCGCAATTAACAGTAGAGCGTCAATTATCCGAATCTCGATTAACCGAACCGTGGATTATTCGAAGCAGTGGTGCATTATCGCTTTCCCCACCACTTCTTCGAACCAGTGCAGCGGTACCGATTGATTGATTGACTTTTGCGTAATATAAATTCGCGCAGTAGTTCTTTTGTATTTAATAAGTAATTTTAGGTGTAATTCCTATAGCTATAAACTGTATTCCTATAGTTAGAAACTGTGTAAAGTACATGCATGTTTCATTCTCCGAACAATTCGAATTTCCGAACCACCTCGGTACCTTACGAAATACTTCTCTAATAATTGTAGCTTAAACAACGAGCTCGGCACAGTGCTGGCAGCACTAACACATTACGGGTTCACAATATCGTTTGAACATAGTTTTTAAACGGTTAATAACCACCAACTTGGAGCACGATTCGTCATGGAAATGACTGAATTAGCAGGTACCACATGCATCCACATTACAGGCATTGTATTACATTTGTTTACACTTCACGTTACTGTATAAACATCGAAACGTATGCCTACCCATTGATGCAGGAACAAGCGACAGGCGTCAAAAATCGAAATATGTAAAATATTTATTTATTTCAGTTACCAGCCGAAAACTGTGGTTTCCATCACATTTAACTGTTTGTAGCTCATAGCTACGTTAACCGATTTCGATGAGAAGCATGTATACAACTTACTTAGTTCATTACAGACTCAGATAACAAAGTTGACGAGGCGACCTTCACTATTTTCTTGGCTATCCCGATCAATCGCATTTTTTTCAAAAAGCCGTGACAAGTCACTAGTGAAACTGTTGTTCAAATTTTCACAAAAAAATATATAATTAAAATAGTAAATAAATATTTGGACTTATTTTACAAAGGTTCGGTTTCCTTAATATTTATGGAATTACAGAAATATAACGAAATAAAATATACTGTATCTATACAAAACCAAATAAATGAAATCCGCACAAAATATAAATCTTTTACAGTGGTAGCAAATTATAAATCTTTATTCCATTTAGTACTTTTTCTTCAGAAAATATGAAGATTAGTTTCTACAGTAATGAGTGAACTGTTACCTACCACAATATGCTTGTGTCCGAGGCGATTTCAAGTCAAAAGGTTAATGCATATAAAACCTGTGTGTTAAATTTAAAAACCGGTTTTTAAATTTCACAAAATTTATAAATAAAAACCGATTTACAAACCCAGTTTTTTTTTTAAACCGACAAACCCTACAAGTCATCTAGTAAACTAATCCTTCCAGCTTCTAAAAAAACTCAAGTCCTTTGGACCAATTTTAAAAAAGTTATTCTGTTTTAAAAGTGTCGCGATACTTTTGCCCAACAGTGCATTATACACCTGCTTCGTTAATTTCTAAATTTCTACCTACAAAAGCCTCGACTTGCCAACGTTTCTCTATAGAGATAGCGCATAATAACAGAAATGCATGAAACTCTTCAAATTGTGTCCACCGTGCATGAATTCTCTTTAAATACTTCAATCACCCTTTCATCCCCTACTTCGGCTTCATCGTAATTCGATCAGTGTACGTTCCAGCCGTGCCGTTTTAGGCGTACAATAAGAACTGAATCTCGACGACGGAGAACAAACTAACGCCCATGTTTCGCCAGTTTCAGGAGACCGTGACACCATGGTATTGGCAATTGCTTCACGTACCTGGTAGCCGCACGTTTCGCCAGCCGTTCCCCTTGGTATGCTCGCCGCTTCCTCACGGCCGAGGAGCAGCACGGCGCACACCAGCGCGAGCAAGAAGCCAGACCGCGACATAGCCGAGCACTGGCCGGGATGCCTTCAGTCACAACTAATGAAATAATCACCCACGCTTCTCTACTTATGCTGCCTTGCCGCGCGGCCCTCACTGCGATTGCGTCGAAGATAGATGATAGTCCGTTCGCCGCCGCTCGCTCGGTATACACAGAGACGGGAATATCGAGGGAAGTCGAATCGTTTCAGGTATTATCTGTTTTGCATTTTTTTTGTGCGGCTAGATTATTATTGCAGAGGCACGATACAGTATATGTATTTATTTACATGGGCGGTTTCGGTTGATGAACCGCGCGCGGCCCGAAATTCTTTTCACGCGGCACCTAAGGAGCACGGTAGATATTTATTTGCTAGTTTTTTAGCCTGCCTTCGCCAGGAATTACTACCCTACAGCATAGTAAGACGTCTGAGGTAAGCACAATGAAATATGAAATATTTCCTTTCTATTTGATCACCTAAAGGGCATTTTGAAGAGCCTAAGTCACATACGCGCCCGACGGCATTTAAACACACCCCCCACCCCCCGGTTGAAACGAAGTATAAGTTTCCACGCCTTCAAATCTAGCCCCAAACCTACACCGATACCTTGGAAAAGATCAACACAGGTGTAGCCGATGCCGAATAAATATTAAAACTAAAGCGGCGGCAACATGTATAGGACAAAGTTGTTCATAACGATGACACGTGTGCCCTCTTCTATGTAATTACCTGGGCTTTTATTAGGTTTTATTAAACTATGCACGGCAGCAGCGGTGAAAAGTAAATACAGGAGCGCAGAAGCGAGTGATTTTAGCTCAATATCGAATGGCTTATCTTCCGCGTGAATGCAGAATTAAAATATAAAGTACACTCATTGATTGGGTCAACATCGACAGCGCTTGTTCTTATTACACTTGTAAAAAGTTAGTTCAGTTATCGGTAAAATAAACTGGGCAATGAGGTCTGATATAATACTGTCGCTTCAGTTGCACTCGAAAGATTAGGAACCTGTAAAATATTCCTCTTCAGGAACGTGGTTTACACAAGGTTCTAACGACTGACAATGAGTAACAGGGTTGCCCAAATTTCAATCATTTATCTCGTCCTCTTCTCAGCTGCCCCGCGATCCAAATATTTGTCGGCAGAAACGAATCATGACAATCTCGCTTACGAAAACAACATTTATTTCGCATAATATCATAATATTAATGCTTTACAAAGTAAAATGCAATAACACTGTCGGATAAGCATAAATAAAGATCAACGTTTTAATAATGGGAGAGGTAGGTACATCAAGCAAAACGAAGCTTCAAAACGTGTGTGTATATACGCTGCACAATCGGCATAGAATCCTCCTCGCCTCTTTCGAATCGTGGAACCCGTTGTTGGAGACATTGCCATTCGACGAAACCAGGAGAAAGACGAGTTCGCTCGCCGTTGTCAACAGGGGAGAAAGTCAGAATAATCCGCGGTGCTGTGAATAGATCCATAGCTGCATCCTTCTGAAAGAGAACACTTTAGATCTGCTGTACTACATTCTATAGCTTGTGAAAATTCTGAGAAGCAAGATCAGACATATAAATTCTTCGTTGCAAAACGAACGGAAAAGTCCTTTACCATTTCGCGATCCGAGGTTTCGTCCTCGAGTTACGAACGATTAATGTTTCAGTGGCCCCACTTCCGGCGCCAGGCGTTTAAACAGCGCGCGCCGGAAGTTGAAGGCCTCTAAAGTTTAAACGCCCGTATCTCGAGAACGGAGCTTCCGATTTAAAAACAGTAAAGGACTTTCCGATTCCTTCGATCGCAAAGAACGCAGCACGTTTCATCTCGCCCCATAATTTTGAAACCTTGCACCTTTAAATCTCATTAACCCTTCGAAACAACTATACGCTCCACTAGAAACCTACCCGTTCAAAGAGTGCCCTTCGATAAATACGCTAGAAATCGGAATAAACGATTTCCTGCGGTTTCTCGAACTTGATCGGACGATAGGTGGTCAGAGACTGATCCCATCCTCGAGGCGCCGTATTATAGTTCGCCAGGTTGTGAACGCTAGCCAGCTTCGGCCCCGTGTAGGTGTTGCTATCGTAAAGCTTCTTCCCTGCAACCAGCAATCATCGAACGTCGCGAATCAAAGCCCAGGATACTTATAGAGAAACTGTCTATCAAATTGTCATGCAGAGTGTCATTGTTCATGTTAGCAGTGCAAGCTTGTTAAAGCAAAGCGCGTGCGTGTTAACTTGCCGTCGTCCTGGCACACGCTGCTGAACTTGCCGTCCGGCGACGGGACGCCGTGCAAAAGATTGTCCAGGACTGGCGTGTTGCGCAAATGCTTGATAGTGTCTAGTATGTCTTCCTGAGAAGCCAACATAGAGAGCAGCAACGATTTCGCCTCTACAGGCACATCCGTGTCCGTGTTGACGAACTTCGCGTCCGCATCGTTGCAGAAGCTCTCCACCTCCTCCGAGGTGGCCGATCGGCGTCGGTGGCTGGAGTACTGCTCGCGGAACATAGACGAGTACTCTTGCTCGCCGTTCATCATGCTCGAGGTCTCCGATTTCTCCTGGTACATCATCTCCTCCTCGTTGTCGTAGTCGTCCATCTGGGAATCGCTCTCGTCCGACGTGTACTCCGTGTCGTCGGTGGACACGTAACCGTTGTTGCAACGATCCTGCAGCTTCGCCGGCTCCTCGTACGGTTGCTGGCTAGGTACTCTGCGTTAGAATCGATTACAATGAAACCGCGATCCTGTGACTAGTTTCAGCCCCGCTTGAATCGCTTTTGCACCCTAACTAAAACCACGCCAAACTCTAGATGCTTTGGCTCGTAATTGGGGCACACGAGTTATCATAAGCGTGCCGGGCAAAAGTATTGGGACACCCTTTCAAACGGAATAACTTTTTTAAAATTCATCCAAATGACTCGAGTTTGTTTTGAGAAGCTATGAGGATTAGTTTACTAAGTAGCCGACATTTTCGTCGTTTTGAAAAAAAATTGCAATTGGTCGGAATAGCGAAGAAAATAGCGAAGGTCGTTCCTTCAACTTTTTTATGCGATCCTATAAAGAAAATTTCAAAAATGCCTTTTGACCATGTATCAAGATTTCACAGCTATCTAGAAGACCTACAACTCTTGGATCAACGAAAGCTCGATTCAGCTAGATCTTTGAACTTCAAACTTTCAGATTTAATCACTGAACGTTGCTAATTATAGTGCACATTCCTGTGGATAATCCTCACCTCCTCTGCTCCTCCTCGGCGTTGTACTTGACGGCTGTTCTTGTCTCGAAGAATCGAGCTATGTCGCTGTCTAGAGGGCATTGCTGGACGATCGGTATGACCTTGGGACTGATCTGCTTGTACTGTAGAACCGGCCTGCAGGTCTTCTCGAACTCCTGTATCAGTTGTCTCACTGGCACCGGTGTGTACTCGTTTCCCTCGCTATCCACCCGGCTGGTATCGGTCTCTCGTTGATAACTCGTCAGCTTTCCCTTCTCATTAATCGCGGTCTGCGCGCGCTCCTCCTTGCCGTGACCCTTCGCCTCTTTGTTAGTGGCAGCGTTGTGCGTGTTAGAATAGTTAGGTTTGCTCAGCGAAGCCTTGTTATAATTGTGATTGCGTCTGTTAGAGTTAGCCGGCATTATCGCCGCGTTCTCGCTGCCGTTATGCCTGTAGCCGTTGCCGTATCGCTCCGCGTCAGAGTCGAACGTGGTTCGTCGGGATTTCTCGACGATCGACGACCGAGAATGCTCCGCGGGGAAATCGCTATCGGTGCCCACCGCCACCTCCCTTAGATAGATCTTTTTCACCTCGTGCAAGTGGGTGCACTCGTTACCGTTGCATCGGTACTGATTCCTGCCTGCAACGTTTACGGCACAGTTCGGCATTAACTAAATCAAACAAAATATTTAAATAACGATTCGAATAAAAGTTACTTTAACTTTAGAACATTTGACGAATTAATTTTTTCATTCGAGAGATTTCTATTTAAATTAAACTTTTACCCATCCCTGGTTTACGGGAACCTATGACGCTCGAAATGAAAAGCTACCCCCGCGATATTCAACTTCCAATGCGTGTGCTTTGAACCAAAAATACCATTCCATTTCCAAAATGAAATGTCCCGTGATATTACCCATATTCGAGAGAAGCGATGAATGATTGTAGCACCCCAAAGAGAATGTCGAAAAGATTGCACGAGTAATTGATAATATCGCAGACTCCGTCGCGCCTCCACCTCGATCGACTCGAACGGCACGATCCCGTCGATTGGCAGCCGACCGTGCAGATCGTTGTTTATTTTAGATATACAACAAAAAAGAATGCGGCGGTGGTGTCGCATCGATTGAATAACATTCACGTCGTTTGCCAATCAGTGCCCCCTCCTGGGTCGTTGCACTCCTCGAAGCTTCAATTTAAACCACCGATCTGCACGCTCGGGAACGCGCATCCACATTCTTCTCCTTCAGCCCGCTGCGACGGGATTCCGCGCAGGGATCTACGCTGCGAAGCAAAGCTGGTATCCCGATGGAAATAAAGCGCGAAGCAAGCCCCTCCGGCTCGAGCCCGCCGGGTCCTTGGAAATCGTTAGCCACTTGCTCGCGGATCGAAAACAATTCGAACAAACAGAAATACAATGTGGACCGGCGCCAGGCGATCGTGCCAACTAGATGATGTGGCCGTAGACGACGTAATCTTGTATTTTACGCACCTGTTGTGGGTGGATTCGTGTTATCCAGAGACAAGTCCACGGTGAAGGGATTGTAAAACGGCTTCTCGGCGACTGGCTCGGGCGCGAACGAGGGCGCGCTGGCAAATTTCGAATTGCCATTCATCTCCTGGACACGAGACAACGCGGTTTCTCAGTATTCTTAGCACCGTCCCTTCGATATACGCGAATCTTACCAGCTTCCTCGGGTAGAGGGGCGTTTTAGGGGTTCCCGGCGCGCTGAGCGTCTGCGACGACTGATCTCTGTCCACCACCCATTTTTCCGACCTTTTCCTGCGCTTCGCAAATATCTCCGCACCTGCACAGATCACTCTAGTCTTTCGCCGTGTTCGAGCAAGGATTTAGGGGTGTCGCGACTTGGAAGTAACACCCTTATCTATTTGCAACTATTTTATGTTATGTTTATGTTAATTCTTACCACGGCCTCTCTGGTTGTTCAGGTCGCGAACAATGTCGAAAAGCTTCTCGGGATTCTTCGGCATCGGCTCGATATTCACTTCTTCCCCCAGAGCTTGGATACCGTGTATGTCTAGCACTTTTCCGTGCGGGTTCATCATGCACTTTAGAGGAACCTTGTCCTGGCGAGAAGTTTTAAATAAATTAGAATTCTAGATTCGTCAGATAACTTCGTCTCAAATAAACTGGCAAATTGGGCGGATGTACCAGTGAATTACTAACCCTTCGTTGACGCTCTGTACCTTCTGTATGCAAAATAAATACCTTTTCTCCAAAGCCGACTTATAAACTATTTTTTCCTCAAAATATTATATCTGAAGAACAACTCTGTAGATGTTTAGCTTCTAATATTGAAATTTGTAAAAGTTACAATGTTTTGAAGATTTTCTTCGTTTTTTCTCGACGACGATGGTAATCTAGAAATTTTCCACAAAAACTGTGATAAAATTTCAATAAAACAACTATTGGAATACATTGTAGAGACTTTGAAAGTGACCCATGATTTTTTTTCATAACGATTGGATTCTTTAGATGGGAATGGCAGTCGTTCAACAATTGCTCTGGGTGTGAGCCACCCAGGTATGTCAAAGTTGTTCGAAAGAAGAGGTGTGTCAACGAATGGTTAAAACGAGTAAAATAAGTTAGTAAAATAAGCCGCTGATTAATTAGGGAGTTCTTTTAATTTCTTGCTTCATATCCAAAGAATTTGCGCAGCAAACATAATTTTCTAATAGTGTTCATTCATTACCCTTAAGTGTTCATTTACTGGTGCATTTACCCTACCATTTTGTTAACAAAATAATGACTACTTTAACTTATTTATTCATGAAATAATTTTATTAATGAAATACTCACTCTGTGGACAGGTGTGGAAGGCTCCTCCGCGTCTTCTATGCCTGCAATGAATCAATTCGTGCACTCGTTACGAAAGAAATAGCAGTGGATCTTAGAATATTCAACGTTAACAGCTTCCAAGCATGCAGTACGAAAATTAACGACGATCTTCTTGTCTTCCTCGTGTCTGGCCATAATGCGGGCTAAACTACTGAACTTGTAAAGATTCCAGCACGCACGTACCGTTACCATCGTGAATCCATTTCACTGACCGTTTCTTTCTGTTCACGTACATAGACTGACCCTTGCTTTTCATGTTCTTCACGTCGCTCAGCGAATGCGAAATTCGTCGAGCGAGTTCCACCTGATCCTCCACCGTCGGATGCGTTGGCGCGTAAAAGTAGGAGGATGCGAACATCTTCCCTGGGAACGATACTCTTCTTATTCACTCGGAAATAATTAATCGAGCAGTCCCGACTCGAAAATCATTCGCACTCGAAAGGCTACTTACTATTTTTCGACTGCATCATCCCCTGCGTGTCTTGGGCAGGGGTGAGCAGTTTCTGCAGATCGACCGAGCCGGTTTCCTTGTGCTCCTGCGGGACCAGAATTATGAAAGTCACGGGAGTTAACTCGTCCTCTTAATCATTAAGACTATCACGATAATTCAGGAAATTGATAGTAGCTTTGGATCCGTATGTATCGTCTTCGCTTAAGGGGATGGATTCCGGTCTAGTTCCCATAAAAATGGGTGATCTTTAGGAATTAATTATAGGAAAACTACCGCAGATAATTTAATGGGACTTTTTGCATTGTATTAAGGATGTCTTAAAACATGGAAATATATTTTTCTTTTTGTAATTAGTCATTGCATATGGCACTGGAGATTCGTTAAAAGGGCGTCAAAAAATTCATGCAAAACGGTGGGACTTGTAGCACCTAAACTATCGGTCTGAAATAAGAAACAATGCCGGATTATTAAAGGGCTTGAAATTCTCTAGTGGACAAAGCTTTAGAAGCTACAAAAAATTACATTTTTTAACAAAATAACGACACTTGAAACTTGAAATAACTTTTTCCCTAAGTTTTTCGCTCTTTAAACGACTCTAAAAAGTACAAATTCTCCAAAATTTTAGAATGTTACAGGTTCCTCTACTGCGCAGAAGCATATTCTTCAAAAGAAAAAAAGTTTCCATCGAATCGGATAATAACTTTTCGAGATATTTGTCCCAAGCGTTGGCCGCTACTCAAATACCTATAACTTCAGGAATTTTTCGAATTTCAAAAGATCCTTTTAAACGCATTCTCTTAAGAGGTTGAACATTCGAAAGATGAAATAAAAAAAAAACGATTTTCAGACATTTTTACACCGGAACCTCCCCTTAAGCCGACTCAGCTTGCGATTTATTTTAGAGCGCGTGCTCACCATGTCGAAGTGCAGTATCTTGGAAGTTAGGTGCTCAAGGAAGTTCCTTTTCACCGGGTCGTGCCTGTCGGAGGGTTTAAATCCACGGGAGCGTATTACAACATTGTCCGCGGAGACGCTCCGCTGCAGATGATTCTTCTCCTGCGCGCTGCTATAGTTCACTCTGTACGTGTACTCCGCATCCTTGGAGCTTTCAGACGCGAAAGCGTACGATTGGTACGCGCTGCCCAGCACGCTGCGCTTCGCGTTGCTCGATCTGTCGAAACGGAAATTCTCTTACTCCGCCAGGCCGCTCCTCCAGAGCTCTACTTCAACCGCAAGCTTCGGTGGATTAATCTAGAAGCGAGCACGCCGCGAAGCTCTTCCCTTCGGGTAATTAGGAATCGCAGCGATACACGAGAAGCAGAGGACACCTCAAGCAACTTCTTCGATGTTAAAGAAAGGAAAACTATGATCTTCCTATTTAATACAATTAAGCTGTGTATAATGCTCTACGAGCGTCGCGGAGTTTCAAATGATCGAGGTCTAGCAAACGCTGGCTCTTCTATCTGTGCTCGCGAAAGCTGGGAGATGAGCGGAAGTCGAGGGTGAAGAAAGAGAAAGGTGCGATCTGAATTCATTCTTCTGGCTGGCTAAAATCGCGTTTGGAGCTTAAACAGAGATCGTTACAGCCTCTGCTTTACTGGCTTTCTCGCCGACGCTACTTTGGTCCACAGAAACGACCGTCGCGCGTCTACAATTACAATTGACGAATGCAAAACGAAGCATCGACATCCGGCTAATCGGTTTTTTTTTATCGGAGGGAATTGGTCCTCTTCCAAACGGCCGATTAATTCCGCGTTGCGGTATTGGCAGCGTTACAATGAGGCTCTGTGCGAAAGAAATGCTAAATTTATCTGTTGTAACGTAATACGCAGTAACAGTTCGAACGGTCGCGCTCGGGGTGTACAACCGGTGCTCCATTTATCGGGAGCTCTGAAAGCGAATCGCGGGTGTTAATGCGAGGGAAATAGATCCGGCCTAGCTAAACGTCCCTTCGAGTCGAAGCTCGGTAGCGTAAAGTACGAGGTGAGTCGTGGGGGACGCTCGCGAAAAATTCCATTTTACATTCGTTCCTCCTTTGCCAAAATAAACATAAACGGAGACGGAGGCTTTGTTAAAAAACAAATCGAAGAAGTTCACTGGCAAAAATTCATTTCACGCTCTCGCAATTTTTTTTTTTTGTTCCGTAATATTTCGCGCGTCATTTTTACTCGAGTCTTTGAAATAACCGCTCTCGTGTTAATGATCGAGATGGATCAACGATTAATGAATGCGCATGAGTGTTTGAAAAACAGACAGGGTTGCGAATTTTTTATTCAAATCCAGCCACAAACTTGCTTCACCGATCCGCGAAATTTTGGAGCGCAGTATTCGCCCTGAATTAAAGCAATTTACCGTGTAAACATTTCGACTGCGCGACATCTGCGATTGATCCACGTCTTTAAATAGACCGTTCGGCAGAAGTTCGAACAATTTCGAAGATCAGCGAACTGGCGCGCAATAAAGCATATCGAATCGTCGAGAATCGCTTCTAGCTTTCCAGTGGCTTACGAATTTTGCTGCTGATCTTGCAAAACATTTGTAACTGTTCAAACGGCGATCTAGCTCCAAGGAGAGCTCAGTTCGTAGGCTTTGAGTGAGAAAGCAAGGTATCTAAGGTGGGCAAGCTCGGAAAGACGCTCTTTGACGTGGGAAACGTGACACAGAAGAGTATCGATGTTAAGCATTTAATTGCCTCGAAACTGTAGCATTAAATACTCCGGACTTCTTCGGTGTCGAAAACTCAAGCTTGAAACTGCACTTAACGATGCACTTCGCCACCTCCTTCCCTTGAGCCAGCAAAGCACACGGTTAAGCACAGTTGAACCCAAACAGACTATCTCTGGCGGCAATCAGCGCGAAACTTGATCGAAAGCGCTCGGGACATGAATGTTTCTGAGCGTTGAGCGGGCACCCCGTCTCTCCCCAAAGGTCTCCCTTCGCAACGAAGAAAAATGAAAGTTTACTTATCGAACGGTGCCCTCCTCATCTCGACGTTCTACGCGCGACCTTCTTCGCTCGTTCCTCTCCTCTCCCTCTTACTTTACAAATCTGCTCCCTTCTCGGGCGCGCCGTCCCTTTCTTTCTCTTCCTTCCCGTTCCTCCCGTATCGTTATTCTACGCGCGTATTCTCCGCGAGAGATTTACGTAACCCGCGAGGCCGTGCACTACGAGCGAAACGGCGGCGGCCCGTGCACGGGAGACCGACGTATCTCACGACGGACAGGCCATGAGGCACGAAGTCGCATCTTACAAAACGCTTCCCTGGCACGCACGTACGCGGGGCTCACGGTTGAAGCACCAAGAGGTGGCCGAGCAGGCACACACAGGCCACTCCGTCAGCGCGGCACACTAAGTGGCCGGCAGCCACCAGCATCGCCCAGGATCGGCTCCGCTCATTCATCAGCCGGCGGCGATGCTCCCCGAGGGAAACGGAACGAGATAGAGAGATTTATTTTTACATCGAGCGGGCCACGCCACCGGGCCGTACTGTAAATTCGTCGCGATCCCTCGGCGGAGAACGGTTTCGCGCGGCGGGCTCGCGTATCGCCTCGGTAAACCAGAAACCGAGGCAAGGCCCGAGCTCGCCAGCGTTTCTTCACCTACGGCACGTAAACGCTGGGATCCTCTTCACGGAGGGAGCAGCGCCGAGATGCCCCTCGCTCGAGCCTCCTCCCTTCTTTGACTCCGCTTCGTCTGGAATGAATGGGAGCACCGTTATTTCGCTTCGCCTTGTTTTCTTGCCTTCTGTTTCCCTCGGTCCACCGAGGGAATCCTTCTTCTCTTATCGGATACGGACACTTAGAGGAGATGAATTACCGCACGGCCAGCACACGGTGCTTTATAATAGCGGCCAACCGTCGCTATACCGACTTCCCGACTGCCTTGAGTCGTCTTCGGTAAAAATAGACCATCAGAAAGCGACACCTCAGGATTCGGCGGCCACCGCTGCCTTACGCGACATGAATTATCGCTGGCCTGCTCGGCCGAGTCGCGGGTTGTTGTGATTCCTCCCAGAAGTGTACCCTAGTTCGTTGCCGTGTTAAAATAACAAGCCCGCGGGAATGGTTGACGGAACTGAGGTCGCACGAGGTCTGGGACGAATAACGCGATCCACCCGCTGGAATCGCAATGATGATTAGATACAGAGTGCTAAAGAGAACAGAGAAACTCGCATTCTAATAAACAGAAACGTGCTGGTTTTATTTCTATTTTAATAACCATGATTCAGTACGTGCGTAGGACATGTGAAACATTTAATGCTGCAACGTGTAAAACTTTAAGAAATATTGTATGACATTGTCAAATTTACACCGAGGCTTTTTATTATCGCACAGATTCGAGTGGAAGTGTACTTAGTCCCAATCGTCACTATTTATATCTTGAACAATATCTGTATTCTCCCTTGGTAGATCGATATTATCGTTCTTTTTGCTAGGCTTCAGCTTCTTCTTCTTCGGCTTAGCAGGTGGTTTAGGTTTAGGCTTCTCGTCGCCGGTCTTGATACGCAGCTCGAAATCGCTCTCCTCCCCGCTTTCCTCCTCGCTGTCTTCGATCAGCTTTCCCCTTTTCGGCTTCCTTAGCTTCGGCAGATTGTACTCGGCTATGTCCTCGTTCCTCGTGAGCAGTTTAAGCTTCTGGGATTGATGAATCTTCACCCAGGACTCGTAGAACTTCGGCAGCGATGCCCCTTCCGTTTTTATTTTATTTTCAAAGTTCTTTATCGCCGGCATGTTCTTCAAGTCGATCACGGTTTTGTTGCGTTCCGTCTCGATGTACTTTCTGTTCTCTTCGATCTTGTCTAACAACTGCTTCATCTTGCGACAGTAGTTCGCTACGTGGCATTTCTTTAGAAATGCTTTCAGCTGAAAGTTAGACGAAGGAAATGCATGAGAATACATAACTCACGGTGGTATACAATAATCGTAATAGCAAATTCAAAGATAATCTACTTGCCTGTATCACGCATGGTACGTATAGATCTGGGAAATATATCGTGTGACTATCCTTTGCGGCGTTTTCTAATATGAGCTTGTATATGGAGTCGATCACATTATCTTTGAAGCCGTTTTCCTGCAACTGGGACTTCGACATCCTCAGGATGCAAATGAAGGGTACTGGTTTCATGGAAACCGCTTTGTGTCTTTTGTTAAAATCGTAAGAGCTTAATATCTATAAAAATAATCAGAAATTCGGAATATTAGAAGGCTGGATATAATTGCACGCTTTAACTCTAATTTTAAAATACGATACCTCTAATAAGAATGGTAATGTAGGTATAAACGTGTCGGTTTCCTTCGAGATATCTATTAACATTTGGAGGCAGTGGAATCTCAGGGGATAGTATTGCGGAGTTGGTATCACCTTTATTGTTCCCATAATAATCTGCAAATAGATAATGAAGTTTTATTAGCGGCAAAGCATCCCATCGATTGAATAAACTGTACTGTTAAAAACATCCATACGTACTTGTACAAGGGGGTACAAAAGCGAACGTAACATCGAATCACTTTTCGATAGCTTAATTAATTCCGTCCAAAAGCGCAATGAATTTATATATTGCCAATTGTATACAGCTTGGAAGTGCTCCTATAAAAGTCTCAACATACAAAATTGCTAACAGCGCATGAATTATGAAACTTAAAGTGTCTTACCTTTTTCTTCAGAGTCGTTGCATTTCTTAAATGAATGGCTAATTGCCTGATATACAAGAAGGCATGATTATACGCTAGATTATTGTCAAGCAAATATATCTCCGCCAAGGAGTGTCTCATAAAGTTTATCCCTGGTAATGTCGTGAAAGATACGAATTTGGAATTTTCAACGTATTTCACATACATTGTCTGAAACGCATCGCTGTAAGATTAATCGTATACAAACTGCTTTGCTAACATCGAAATACCAATCTCACCTTGAATAACATATCTAAGACCGATTCTCGATTTGTGGTAGCTATGCGCAATATACTTAAAAAGGAAACAACGCGGACAGACTCCTCGCCACTTGACCAGACTTTCAACAGAATCCTTAACAGTGGCTTAGTCAATGATGAAAACGACTGCGTGTAGGGTAACATTTGATGTAAATGCTTCAAAAGCACCGTGAGTATATTAGTGGACGTTACATTTTGCAAAATCTACGGAAAAAGAGATATATATCTTGGGGTGGGTTCGAAGCTAATTTTTAACTTCTCGAAACTCGAATCCGAGACTTTGTAAGGCTCCGAAACTCTGGAAACTTGAAGTACTGATTCTGTTTTGTAAGCGGAATATCTTGCTTTAAGAACTGAAGTGAACAAAATTTCTGTGTAAATCTCTATTGACCATAGTTAAAGTAAATACAAATAAAAATATAACATACAAATTCTCGAGACACGCTGCGGACGATTGTTTATTCATCGATTTTATACTTTTTCTCATCTGAATTTCGAGAGTTTCGAATCACCAAAAGAGTGCAAAGTTTCGAATTCTCGAAATTCGAAACTTGTTTGGGTTTCGACGCGTCGAGAAACCCCATCTCTAATATTACTCAGCAATTACACTTACTTTTATTAGGTCAGTCAGGTACGACTTTAAAATGCCCTTTACTTTGCCAAATCTTTTACACTTATGAGCTTGAAACTGGCTTTCTGGTCCCAACTTTAAAAACCGTTTGAATGCGTCAGGCAAATACAGTATGCATAATTGAACAACTCCGTTGAACACTAGAAGAATGTTTAGTCATTTAGAGATTGGCTAATATTTAATAAACACGAAGATGACGTTAGATAGAAATCAACCGACCTACACCACCCTCAACTTTATACGGCAAAGATTCTGCGCCTGTGGATTCCGATACTGTTTGCAACGCAGCATGGAAAGCTTCCACTGCGCATTTGATAATCTTCAACGTCCTGTAAATTTTAAAGCGACACGACTGTCATTTTGCAAATACTTAAGTTACTTTCCACGATAAGTTAATTTACTTGTCCTTCTGAATTTCTTCCTGCCATGTTTTCAACAACTGTAGCGTGACTCTTCTTCTATCTTTCTTTTCTTCCCTATCTCCATCAGGTTCGTAATCGCTCTCGTCACTAGCAACCTAGAGTATCGTTCAAACGCTCCAATTAAAAACTCATTCATTCTGCGTAGCCTTTTCTTTTCGCTCCATTTACATACCTCCAATTGATTGTTAGGTACGTGTCTTATATCAGACTCATTTAACGAAGATTTATCATCGTCGTCATCGGTATCGCCCTTATTATCGTCAGACAGATTGAATTCTAACAGGTTCTTATCATTTTCTTTTAAATATGAATAAAATTCTGGGTCCGTTTGCTTTAGTTTCTTCAAAGATTTCTTATGTTCTACTGCATCCATGTCACTGTCGCTGCTTCCTGCGTCATCTCCATGGTCATTCCCACCTGTTATGCATGCGTGTAATTACACGGACTCGTTGAATTACATGGTATCATTCAAATGAATATCAGAGCATTTCATTTCAAATCATTGCCTTCCTAATATCCGAGTAACTCGCTACAAATTCTTACCTTTATCATCGTCGCTGTTAGAGTTATTCTCAAAGTCTTGATTAAAAAAGTCGTCCGTAGTTACTTTGCTTAAATGTTTCTTTTTCTTTGTCCCAGATTTCTTCGACTTCTTCACTGCGCTTTTGGTATTCCTTATTTTCATTATTTAACTGAAAGTGAGAAATGGTGTTCAAATAATGCATATAACCTGTGAAAAAGGTGGTTACGCTACTTTCACGCTATTAGTATCTTAAAGAGCATGTTCCGTGCATGCGTTAAAAACACAGAGGAAGAATACTTCGCTCACATTTTTATGATATATCCCTGCTTAAACGTTTAATATTCAGCCCAGAATTGCTTCACAAACAGTGCCAGTAATTGTTTTAAATTTCCACGTGCATAACCTGACGTAAACATTGAATGCTGTTAAAGATGAAATCGTCGTTACTATCGGAGTGGTAAGGCTTCGTTATCTTGCTAATAGAGAGCCACAGGTGCTAGCAATTTCTTGTAAGGTATCCCATCTACGTCAGTTACTTATCAATAGGGGGATCCTTGTCCGCTATGACAGTGTCTCTTATGCAAATTTAATGATAACATCGCGTAGCAGACCGAAGGGCCATGAATTAATTAAATATGACTAAAACATAGGAATACAACGTGTAATTTATAATTAAGAGGTACAATCATCTACGTTAAATAGAGACAGCGTATTCAATAGAATCTAGACACATTGAGAAGCAATTCCTGAACATGTGGAATTGCACTTTTGGGTTTAAAACAAATATACGTCTTTGAGCAACTTAACTTCTTCGTCTATAATGCGATAAAGAATTCGGAGAAGATTTATTCGCAGCGCTGAGCATCATAAAAATGTATCGCTTAAGGAGAACGAGGTCCCTTTCCGAATTTCGAATATTGCGAAAGGAGGAAGCTCGTTCTAGCGGTCGTTCGACAAAGAGCAGAAATTTCGAGGGATCGCGAGGCCGAATAAAAGAGCATCTAACGTCGAAAGATAGATTATGTATCTTTAGACTGGTTTATCTCTTATCTGGCAGTGTTAGCTAGGTCATGCCCCCGATTACTTTAACCGGTTCGCGGGGGAGTACTATCATATGCGTAATATTTAGTCTGCAGAAACGTCTGAGACTGTTCAATTCTCCGTGCAACCTGTTTATTGGACCGTTATCATCGCTACGGATCCCCCTCTGATAACGCCCACCTATAAACATATTCGCCAAGCTGCTGTATTATCGATCTCTCGTACGAGCCTCCGTATATCTGTTATTCGCTCATGGTAATTTTATTCGCCACCGAATCAGGCTGTTTACACACGTTGCTATAGTGTCGCTGTCGAACGCGAGAGGGCCGCTGGCGTTCGATTGAAAAAAAAACGTGCAGTTAACGACGAAACGGTCCGATTCGAAGTATCGAAAAATTGTATAGACGGCCCCGCGTGCAGCGATAGTGTAATTCATCGGTTTGTCCACTCTCGCGCGAGTAATTAATGCGCGTTATGAAAGACCCCGTCTGCCAGCGAGGTGCAGCGTCTGACATATCGAAGGTTCGCTTACAGTGGTGTATCACGCAGTTTCCCAATCAGTTCGATAAACCCTCTAGATTACGCGTAACACTTTACGCGTTATATCACCATTTGCAACTTCCAATATCAAGGGATTACGGAGAGCTTGAAAGTATGATCGACAAGAGTAATACTACTTCGAAGTATTTCCAGCAATTATTTCTTGAAATATCTGTTCTTCGGTACAGACCGCTATATTTCCAATTACCATGTTACCAATAAGATTCCCATTATTATAATTCTTTCAGACTTTAATTCCAACGCCGCGTTCGAGTAACTTTTGCTGTTATTAATCAACTCCTCGCTCAGTTATATAATCTTGCCGGACACATCCCTTCTTAAATACGCAATTTACTCCGCAAGCTGCGCACAGGAATGATATTTGTGGATCGTGAAGAAGTTTAGTACGTGACTTTCAACGAATTACGCGTCGGGCGAAGGAGGGGATGGCCACGGTTCAAATGGAACAAAACGATATTGCGGTATCGCTGGTTCGCGCCTTTATCGCGTACGGCCGTGAAAGAAATGTCGCGCGCGCGTACTCGCGTGTCCTCGGTTCGGCGGGAACTTACGTATATAAACGATGCGTACACGCTCCGTCCCCTCGATAACTAAAACAGAATACCGATGGTGTCATCGGTATAGTGTTCGCTGTGTGTTTACGCACCTCTCCCGGACATACTCATTCTCCCTTTGTTTCTCATTTTCTTTCGCATAATCACGGCAGAAGGAAGCCCGTGAAAGACGCGCTGCAGGATGGCGAACGTTTCCTGCGTCGATTTCGCCCGCCATTTAAAGAACGCGGGAAAACTTTTGTACATCGTCAACCCCTACGAGACCACCTTCGAATTTCCTCACCAAGTGCCCGATTATCAGCAGCAGGTAACTATTAACACGCATTTGCTCTTCAACTGTTATATCGAGGTAGTTAAATCGGCGATAAGAGAACAAAGATCGAAATTTAAATCGCATATATTAGACAGAAGAAGGTGCCGTTTTCTTTTGTTTCTTACGGAAGGAAGTTGAGGCAGGCGATTCTACGATTGCGGATTTGATTTTTGGCGCGTTGAGGTAGGAAACTTATTTCCAAATGTTACGGTCCGAGTACTCATTGTTGAGCTTGTAAAATATTAAGGCTCCCGTTATGGATAATTAAGGTTAAGTATTTCGGGAACTTAAGTAACTGAGATAAGATAATTGTGCACGCAGGTATGGTTCCCGTTCTTCATCCTTATCATAGTGGAGCAAATCATACTGACATCGAAAAACAAGAGGTTTCGTTTGAACGACCAAGTGACGTCATTGTCCCATTGGCTGTTTCAAGAGACTGGCCGGTAAGCATAGGTAACGCTTTGTTGTTTAAACACTTATTATCTCCATCTGCTATTTCAACACACGACCCGTCGCGTATGTTTAATGTAATCCCCTATTTAACCAACGCCACGATTCTCCAAGTGTATATTTGCTCGGATAGAAATCCCTCCGTGCGAATCCAGCGTACGAATACCCGCTGCTCCGTTTAACGCTACAAAATCTATTTGCGTGCGGTTGTTTTTAAGGCGTAGATATTCTTAGCCACCGCGCTACCCCATGTATTTTTATTGCCTATTCAGAGCGCGGGGAAACGCAGAGCTATGTACGAATCTGTGGATTTTTACATTCACCCCAGACGAAGGAGCTTTCAAGCTTAATTAACCGCTAGTATCACCCCGATCAATTCTCGAT
Source organism: Andrena cerasifolii (assembly GCF_050908995.1). Lineage (NCBI taxonomy): Eukaryota > Metazoa > Arthropoda > Insecta > Hymenoptera > Andrenidae > Andrena > Andrena cerasifolii. The sequence goes on from NC_135124.1 coordinate 16,085,282, forward strand.
GCCTTCAGAGACGGGCAAAATTTGTATTCAAGTCAAATTTCGAATAGCGAATAAAAGTAAAAAGAGACTATTCGCCACGTGTCGATTAAACTTAATTCGGTGAATAATTTCTTTAACTTTTATTCGCTATTCGAAATTTTACTCGAATAATAATTTAATATTCTATCGGAGGCTTTTTCTTACTAACATTTAGGACTCAAGTACCTCCACTTTTTTTCATAATCCTCTCCTTCCTAAATCTTCCAATAATCTTTACCGTCGAAACAATCCACCCCCGCTCCGCCCAAGTCTGATTTTCTCCACGCTTTCAGCATCTTCTTCCGCGGCGCCGAGTATTACGCGTACATCGTAATCCACGAGCGATACCACTGGTGGGATCTGCCGTGGAATTCAACCTGGACATGGTGCATCACCGCCGTCGGAGTGGATTTCTGTTACTATTGGGTGCATCGCAGTAACCACGGTTAAATTCCTATAAAAAAAAAAAACAAAACAAAAAACGAACGCGCGACCTCGCCGTCCCTTCTACCTGACGAATCTCATTAGAGCTATTCTCGCCCGTTTGCAGAGGTGCACTTTTTATGGGCTCACCATCAAGTACATCACAGCAGCGAAGAGTTCAATCTCGCGGTCGGCCTGCGGCAATCCGTTTTGCAACACTGGTGTAACTTCGTGAGTATCGCATTACACGCCGATCGGGATCCCGCTACGTGCCCTCGTGCATCCGTGCGCCGGAAGTCGGCGAAATCGATGCCCTCCCCTCTCCCCCTCGGTGCACAGATCGACGATATTCCGCTCTCTTGGATCTAGCGAGATCGCTTTGTCAATCGCGAGGGCGCTTTGTTCGCAGATGCTGTACTTACCCCTAGCCCTGTTCATACCGCCGTCGCATTTCATCGCGCACAACCAGTTCAATCAAATCTACCAGCTGTGGATTCACACGACCGTCATCGGCGATCTCGGCCCGCTAGAGTCGGTATTAAACACGCCGAAGCATCATCGCGTGCATCACGGTGAGCAATTCCCAAGTTGACTATTATGTAAAGCTAGAGGCATCCGCGCGAAGGATTGACAAGCGTTGCGATACCTTTGCGCAGGCTGCAATCTGTATTGCTTGGACAGAAATTACGGCGGAGTCCTGATACTCTGGGACAAATTATTCGGCACGTTCATGGAGGAGAAGCGGGAGGATGAAATAATATACGGCCTGGTCGTCAGCCCCCAGTCTTTCAATACCTTCTATCTGCAGGTGAGACGCTGCGGACCGCACGAGCTTGCGCGTAACTGTTCCCTAGGCGATCCGCGGCCGATCCAAGCACGCGATCACACTGTTACATAAAGTGACAATCGGTTATGCAAATACGAGCACGGTTGACACGATCTCTGAGGCTCCCGGGTATTAACGAGCATTCGCACGCAGTAACCAGCGGGAACAGTTAGCCGCGTAATTTAATCAGGCGAATAAATTACGGGGATGAGATAATTATGCGCGGCGCTGTTATAGCCGCTCGTTACGCACGTGCACTCTTTAATTTTCGAGGGGAGCCTCTTTTTTATGCGCGCGATCGATCACGCGACGTAATGATTTCGATTACTATAACGCGACCTGATAAACTTCTACCATGTCGCAGGTGTTCTATACCGCGCAGATGGTTCGGAAGAGCTTGCGGATGTCCTCTTTGACAGACACGCTGGCTGTCTTCTGGAAAGGACCTAGTTGGTTTCCTGGTAGCCCTCGGCTGGGCCTTGACGAGTACAAAATAAACGTGAGTTCCCTTTTCGCACGGTTCTAGTTTGTTGCTGCAGCACCGCCGGTTTTAATTCATAGAAATTCTCTATTTTATTCCTCCGCTTTAACTTCCATATCTAGTCAATGTCTGTTGCGATTTGTTTTGAAGGAAGTTTAGGAGATTAACAGAAAGCGAAGCAAATTAAAGGAATCGACGCCGCGGTCGAATCAGAATCGAGGACCAGCAACAGGGGTGCAGCTACATTTTTTACAGTTTTTGAGTTATAACGTGTAATATACGTAACAAAATTCTACATCGCTTGGTGCACGTTTGAGGCACACCCGATAACAAATGAACGATGTATTGTAGGGCTGGGTATTAGTATGGTGTGAATTAAAAATAAGATCTTTACGTTCATGTTTTTTACAAGCTTTTAGTTAGTTTCAGTTTGAGTTCGTTAGGTTCTCAGGGTGAAATCTTGTAAGCATCAATAACTACTGCTTATTGCGTGAAAATATGTATTTTTCAATTAGTGATCTCTTTTCAATGTTAACTCGAAGCAATAATTTTGTAAACAGTTTTTTTTTTTTAATTTACTCGAAGTTGGTAAAGATGGAGCTGCACCCCTGTTGCTGCAAGGCCCTCGATTCTAATGCATCATCGGGCAACACCGTAAAGCCAATAATCTATTATTAAGAACACCAATGAACTTACATAATGGGCCAACTAGCAGGCAATGCATATATGACATAAGCAAAACCGACATAAGTAAACCGGTTTGATTTTGTAAAGAGTCCTCTATTACGCGCGCACCAGCTCCGCCTATATTTATGATGATCACAAATAATATATTTGTCAATGCTTCCTTCAGGTCACATCTAGGATTAAGCACGACAACCGTGTGCCCCCGTGGCAAACCCTTTACATAATTGTACACTTTTGCCTGGTGTTCTACAGTCATCTCCAATTGTGCGACGAAACACGGGTGAGGATTACGATAGAGCGGCTTGTCCCGTTTCCGTTTTATGAATTACAGAGAGCCGCTGTATTTGCATGCGAGCGTAAACGAAACTTTGGAGTGGCTGCCAGAGGATTTACAAGTTTCTTTTGTTCGTAGGATCTGAGGACAGTCTCCTCCGGGTTCGTAATTATTAACAATCTGTTCGCTCTCACCGCGATCGGGTTGCTGTTTGACAAATCGGTCTACGCCGGCGCCGTAGAGTTTATCCGATGCTCCATGTATTTAAGTTTCCCAGCGGCGCACGAGCCGACGAACGTGTACGTTTATCACGCGTACGTCGCGTCCTGTTGCGCCTGGATTTTGTACTTTCTTTGTAAAGCAAGATCGAGCATTGCAAATATAAAAAAGTGATGGAAGAAATGGGAGAATAGTTCTATGAATCTTCCTAGCTCGTACTGACCTTTATATAATAAGTAATGCATTATCTAATCACCATTCGCTGTGGCTAATGGGCCTTGAAAAAGACATAAAAGCCAAGTTAGTCTCATTCGTTCGAAAGCCGAAGTCACCGGAAAATTTTTGAAGCACCTCCATTTAGAAGCATCGACAAACGTAGAGCTTCATGGATTAAAGGAGGATTGAGTGCCGTTCTTTAGAATCAGAGTTGGGCATTAATTGAATAAATTTTTATTCCGAATAAAAAACGATTCGTTATACTCGAATAATTTAATTTTATTCCAAATTTGTATTCGAAGATTATTCGAATAACGCCCAACTCTGTTTAGAATAGGCACTCCGCGAAGAAAATCCAGTTAATGTTAATGTAACTGTTAACGTAAGAGGCATAGATAAATCTCGTACAATTTACTTTTATATAGATTTATATTTCGATCGATCAAATAAAAACAGATCCTCAGAATAAATTAAGAACATCGTTAAAATCTCGATACAACATATAGCGCGTACAATCGACGACATACATAAAAAAAAAAACGTCGACGATAGAACCGAAGCAACGTTATCTCGTACCGATTTAGATTTCGCATACAAAAAGTGTCTACAACGTTTGCGCGTATGCGTCTTACCTTTAATAGTAAAGAATGTACGCCCTTTTAGTCTGTTCCTTTCCCCCTAATTGTCTTAAACATTACGTGTTTGCATATAAAATTTCCTTCTATTCGATTAATAGTTATATATTCTGTTCTTCTGTGAACACTTGCAACCAATAATGTTAACGAGTAAAACGTTCCTCGATACCAGTGTGTGGAATTGGGTAGAAGTGTTTAGAAGTCTCTGTGTATCGGCGCTCGGAGAGAGCGCGCCCGCGAAGACACGTTATTATAATCGAAGAATTTACAACGCATGCCACGTAATCGCCTAATCGTTATCATACAAGTAGAACACATAAATAGCGGTCGGAGTACAATATTCTCAGAGATGCAACTTAAGAACGACCGCGGGAACGGATCGAGCAGAGCGCCCCGCGGACCCTTTAAATAATTGAATCAAGATCGCTTGGTCTTTAGATATAATATTCGAAACAATCAAGCGTCGTTCATATTTCAATCTCATCTCGATAACAACCTTATATATTAAACATCATAACTATCTTACTTAAGCATAATAAAGTAAACGCTCTTAGAATATGTTGCCACTGAAACAAAGACGAATGCGTTGGTGTCCTGCGTTATGCCCAACGCGGCAAGTACCTCCTTAGTACATTGTTTCCTGTTTGTGTGTATGTGTGTGTTCTTTTTTTCCTTTTTCTTTTTTAATATTATGTTGTACACGTAAAGCATTCCAAGTGGCTCGATAATACATCGTTGCGGCCTTGTGGCTGGTTGCTGCGACGAATTTACCGTGATGGTCTACTATCTGCAATTTGAGCAGTAAGTATTTAACGTCACCTCGCTAGTGATTACAAAGAACATTGGGTGTTTTATGTATGGGTGCTAGATTAATACATTACTAATATTTTTCTAGCTCAATCGGTACCGAGGGCAAAACTGAAACTCAAGTGCAATATCCGGAGTGCGTAACACATTAGGAGAAAAGATCAGCGTGTCCAAAAATGTGTTTTAATCAAGGTACATATTGCGTATCAACGGCTTTTCCATTTCCTTTCATATGCCGATTACTTTCAAGGGGAATTCTGTGTGCTGACAACGCAAATAGATAGTTACAAGCGTACGATACCGTACAAGCGTATGATACCATTATTATACTTTTTATCGCCACAAATAATTAAATATTTATTTTATTAAATAATTAGAATCGTAATTGCGTTACCAAATGGACACTAGTACCCGCTACGGCGCACAGAGTAGATATCGCAGCGAACACCAGTACCCATTATATTCTCAATTTCATCAACATATACTTAATAGGGTGGCCCTTATTTCTACGTGTCGATTTTTTTGTATTTCTTTGCTCTCACCCCCCTAGAGCGGTGTCATTTGATAAAAAAATAGTCCCTGAAAAAGTTTATTGCAATCGGACAACAGGAAAAGGTGCCGACCAGATCTTAAGCTTCTAAAAGTACAGTAATTGTAGAAAATTGAATGCTCCTTTAATAGTATTTGAACAAAATTTCGATAGGGCTTCATATTCAAAGGATTGATGAATTCTAAACTTTAAGACCTGGTCGGCACCATTTCCTGTTGTCCGATTGCGATAATCTTTTTCAGGGACTATTTTTTATGAAATGGAACCATATTAGGGGGTAAGAACAAAATAAATCGCAGGTTGAAAATAAGGCCCACTCTAATAATTAATTCACAAAACTTTCTTCGACTGGTTAACTGACTATTATCGTGCAATCTGTGTAACACATACCTACGAAATTATTCCTATGTACCAGTGGTCGGCGTCGTCCTGATTTTGTCACCCCTGGCGTCGGTCTCCGTGGTCTCGGACCTCTGCTCCAGAGAATTATCCGAGTGGTCGCTACCCCTCTCCTGACCCTCGACGTTTTGCTGTTCCAGCAAAGGCATGTCCAAGGAGTCGGACGAGATGCGCCTAACGTTGCTGGCGTGCTCAGCCATATCCAGCTGTGTCTCCTTCCCGTCCCGAACATTGTTCAACGAGTCGGAGCTCAGCGACGGATAATCCAGAGTGGTCTTCATCTCCAACGAATCGGAGCTCCGGCACAGAGGATGGTGCTTCTTATCCATGTTATCCTCCAACTCGAGGGAGTCTGTGCTCGTCTCCATGATGTTACCCTCCTTCTGTACAGGTACGTCCTTGACCTCCTCTTGCTTCAAGCCGGGTAGCGCTTGCGCGCCGATCTTCTCGGCGTCGGTGATCTCTATCTGCGAGATGTCCTCCGTGGTGTCGTCCTGCCGGTCGAACTTCTCCACGTTCGACTGCGCTATGCGTATGATCTCGTCGATCTCCTTGATCCGCTTCTCGTAGTCGTCCGACCCGGACGTGCTCGGATTGAACGAGCCTGCCGTGCTGGTGTCGACCCTCGTCCGCGGCAGGCCCTCCAATTTGTACTTGTTCTCGGGGCTCTCGTGCTCCAGCAGGTCCTCCTCCTCCCTGGCGCGCAGCTCGATCAGGTGCGCTTCCCTGCAGGCCTTCTCCAGGCCCTCGAAGTCCTTCAACGACGACAACGACACGTCGTCGCCGTGCCCGGATCGGCTGGCCACGTACTTTCTCGGAAGACTGCCGTTGTTCACGGAATCGTGGGACCCGCATTGGAGCTTCTTCGAGTTCTCGGCGGCCACCGCGCTCTCCAGGTTCTCGAACTCCTGCAACGAGCTCAGGGATATATTGTCGTGATCCGCCGGCCTAACGAAGTACTTCTTGCCGGCCAGAATATCGTAGTCGGGGGTACTCCCCAAACTTCCGCGCATACTGCCCACGCTCCCTATGGACTCCTTGTGGCTACCGAGGCTGCCAAATCGGCTGCTGCCAGCCTCGAAGTCGGTGATCTCCTCCTCCTTGATGTCCTCCAGGGGGCCGCGGTCGTACTCGATGTCGTATGCCCGCGGGTCCGCGTGGAACTGCATCTCTATCCACTTCTTGCCACCCTCGTATTGCTCCTCGTCCGAATACGACTGCGAGTACTGGTCATCGTTGGACGCTTGCGGCGGGCTCTCCTCCGACTCGAAGTCGAACAACTCGTTGTTCTTGGATGTCTGGCTCCCGGACACCTGGGAGTCCTCTTTAGGTTCGGTGATCATATTCTCCAGATCTCTGTCGTACTGCTTGCTACTCGCTTGCGGTATGGCGCTGATGCAGATACTCTTGCCTTCCGAGTCGTACTCCTCAGCCTCGCGGCCGACCTCCTCTACCACCACAAAGTCATCGATAATATCCGGCTTGTCGACCATCTCAAAGGAGTCGCTGTCTGGTGAGTGACGGTCGATCTTCTCCTTTCCTATCACCGTGTCCACGGACACGCCCGAGGCCGAGGACGTGGACATGCTTGTCTGCTGCATCATCGACAGCGTCGATGCCTGCGCAGACATCTCGGGACTCTCGCTCAACGCTCCCGCGCACTTCTGCTCCGGAGCATCGGCTTCAGGTATCTGCACCTCTAATTCGGTCTCCGTGTCCTTTTCAGTGGTCTCTAGGGTCTCCGTGTCCTTTTCTGTGGTCTCTAGGGTCTCCGTGTCCTTTTCAGTGGTCTCTAGGGTCTCCGTGTCCTTCTCAGTGGTTTCCATAGGCTCCGTGTCCTTTTCAGTGGTCTCTAGGGTCTCCGTGTCCTTTTCAGTGGTCTCTAGGGTCTCCGTGTCCTTCTCAGTGGTCTCCACAGTCTCCGTGTCCTTTTCAGTGGTCTCAACGGTCTCCGTGTCCTTCTCAGTGGTCTCAGCGATCTCCGTTTCCTTCTCAGTGGTCTCAGCGATCTCTGTGTCCTTCTCGATTGTCTTCGTATCAGACATCTTCTCTTCAGTCGTCTCAGCTTCTGTCGCGGCTTGAACCGAGCTCACCTGAGTGCACACGCTCTGCACACCATCTTCGGTGACCCTCGACGTCATTATGTCCACAGAGTGAAGAGCCCCGGGTGTAACCGTCGAGGTAGACGTAGCAGAATCCACGCCTTTGGCGTCTTCTGGCATCGACTCCTCCAGACCCTCGGCATCGAGGCTAGCGTCGCTGTCGACTACCTGCATGAAGATCATTTCCGACGACCTCTTCATGCGATAAGGTACATGGCTGTCGATCTTGTCCATGGACTCGTCAATCGGCATATCGCTGCCCGAGGAATCCGACTGCTCCGTCTGCTCGTCCTCGAGGTCGCTCTTCAGATTCTCCTCCGATTCTTCCCTCTCAACATCGGCCTCGGAGGCCACCAGCGTCTCAGATAATTCACTGGTGCTGTCGATACTGCCTAGGTGGCCCGAGCTCAATGACGCCAAAGACTTCATGGACTCTCGCGAGCTCATCGTAGTGGCTGCGGTATGGTAGTCTTGGGAAGTCGGCTTAGACGACGTGGAGTGCTCGATTGACATCACCGCTGTCTCGTATTCCGAGGCTGTCCCTGACGGCATCCCACAGGATTGCATGGCCTCCACGTCGGAAGAGCTGGGTCTACTGCCGCTACCGTACTCGTAATCGCAGGATTGATAGTTGCTGCTGTCGCCTGAACTGGAACCAATGTCCGCCTCGCTCTCGGAGGTGACCGCCCTCTTGGACGACCTGCCAGGCTTCTGGCGTCTTCTCAGCACTGGCCGCGGCAAGGCCAGAGAAGAGCTTTCGTCTTTATTGTCTACGTCCGATCCGGACCTGCTGGTGGGCCTGGGGCTCGGACGATCCTCGTCGTCGTCTCTTGTATCTTCGTGGACGGTTATCGCAGTCTCTATGTCAGACATATCGGTTTTGATCACAGGTAGCTCCGTTCTCGGGTGTGGTTGCTCCTCCATGCTACTGGGGGCGGACTCCTCTATGTCCATTCTGCATTCAGTCGTATCTTTCTCCTGAAATTTCGATGATTCGCGCGGCTCTTCCTTCGGCGAGTCGCTGCTCGTGGCTTCCAGGTCGCGTTCGAGGACCTGCTCGCGGGCACGCTCGGGGGATGGCGGTTTGTATAAAAATGGCAAGTCGTTCGGGATGGACTCGGGTTGCAGCATGAACTGAAACTCCGAGGGTGAGTCTTTTATTTGAATGACAGTCTCGCTGTTCTCGTTTAACTCCTCTATTAGATCCTGCTTCGCCGCTTCTAAGGACTCCTGCACCTCGGCGATCTCCTTCTTAACTACCTGGTCTAGAACAGTTATGGCGTACCGTGCGCTTAAATCGACACTAGAGAGATCCTCTTTTTTTATTTTAAAGGCACAAGTGTTGGAAGGAACTGTCGTCGATCTTCCAGGCTTATCGGTCTTCTCCGTCGCTTTCTCTATATGCCTCTTGTAGTCCTCGCCGAACGGTTTCATCTTCGATAGATAACTCTCTGTCCACTCCTTTAACATGTCGTCCACGCGTATCCCTTTATCGGACCCAGTCACTTCTTGAGCTGCTTCCTCCTTCGACGGTTTCGTCGTGTTCTCTAATTTTAGCTCTATGTCTGGTCTAGTAACTGGTTGACTTACTTTCTGCTTATCCTCTACTTTAGACACTTCCTCCCTGGCTTCTTCAGAAGGCTCCTCAGTCTTTGTTTTCTCAGCTACGGCCACGCTAGCTTCCTCTTCTACTTCACGAGACTCCTCCTCCTGCTTCTTCGATTTCTCCTCCTCCTTCTCCTTCTGCGCTTCCACTACCTGTTCACTCAACTCCTGGCGCATGGTCTCCACGTACTCTTTAATGAGCGTTTTCGCGTCGTATTCCCGCTGCAACGTATCCATTAACTCCTGACAACTAATGTCTAATTTGTTCTCTACTAATTCGCTTTCAAAGTCCTGCTCGATAACAGGAATCACCGTGAACTTACTTTTGCTGGCTGATCCAAGACCATCCTCTAGGGCGGCCTCTTTCGTCGACTCTATCACGCTGATGTCCTCCGTGGACTTCGTGCCAGACTCCTGCTCGTGATCCGTGGACCCGTCTTGGGATGACAATCGTTCTTTCTTGCGCATCGACTCGTACGCCTCCAGTTCCTGGTTGAAGATCTGTGACGGCTGTAGCGTCTCTGATATCTCGATCTTCTCCTCGCCGATCATCCAACTGACCGGCTTAATCTCAAGACCGGGGGCCTTTGTCCTTGGAGAGACCAGAGGAGGACTCTCAATCTCGAAACTGTCCGCCCGCTTCGGCACCAATATCTCGTGCTCCTTGTGCGGCGCGCTAGGAATCGAAGGCTCCTGCACCAGAGAGTAATCTACATTTGTGTCTTCCGATACGGTGCTAGGGCTGATAGTTATATCTCGCTCTTCAGCCGCCCTATCAAACGAGTCTGTCTCCGCGCTTTCGCGCAACGATGGGATCCCCCTGCTGGTCTGCTCAGATATCTTCTGCTCGTCGGTCTCCAAGGAAGGCACGTCCACAGAGTCTTGCCTGGATTGGCTCTCCATGCCAGGTTCAAGGATCTCTAATACCCTGGCGCCCGAAACTTCAGACACCATCTTATCCTGAAGAAAGCTCCCGTCGCTGTGAACATCCCTCCGCAATTCCACTTGACTGCTCGACCTGTCCGATCGGATCTTCTCAGATTGAGGGCTCAGGGTTGGCTTTGACATATCTTCCAGGTCGTTTGTGTCGATATCAATGGTCTCCTCGAAGTCTATCTGCTCAGATATGCTACTAGGACTCATGGTGATGTCTCTGTCTTGCAATCTAGCCAGCGAAGACGATAGAAGAAGACTCTCTTCCTTATCGTGCGGAGAAGATTCCTCGTCTTTCGTTATGTCTTCGCTGACGCTTATGCTGTCTCTGGTGGAACCCTTATCATGCAGCTCCTCCGGTATCGATGATCTTAGCCTTGGCGTCTCGGCTAAGCCTTGGTCCACTTTACCTGCATCCGCCTGCTTGCCCGCTGACTTCCTCATTATACTTTGGAATTTACGTGTCAAGTCGTCAGCCAGCTTCTCGTGGTCGGTTTCAGTGCTCTCCCTCATGATCTGCTCCAAATAGCCTTTACTAAGTAGCTCTGCCTTCAGATCCTCAGCTGACTTCGCCTCGAGCTCACTTTCAATTGATTGGATCAATGTTTCTGCTATGGTACGTGCCTCGATCTCTTTAAACTTCTGTCGCTGCTTCTCTTCTAGACTCTCTTCCTCTTGAGGCACCTCCTCTTTCAACAGGTCCTTCTCTTCCGCTGCCTTCTCACTTGGTATAAATTGGATCACATCAAAACTCTCTTTAGTTTCTTTATGGGAGTCACTTTGAGCGAGCGTTTCAATATGATCCGCATCTGTAATAGGTTTAAAGGTCCTTTCTTCTGTTATCTTCTCGTCCATCGCGCTATCCTTAACAGCCTCCTCAGAAATGTCTTTCTTGATTCGAATGGCCACATCTGCGTCGCTCTCCCTTTGAACAGTACTGCCCACTTCATGCGTTGTGGTTCCATCATCGTCCGACAACTTTTTAATCCTTTCTTCCTTCTTCGACTCAGCTCTTGATTCCGATGCAGATGCGTCTATTACTTCCTGAGTGTCCGTCATATTCATGGACAACTTCTGAATGGCGGTTTTGTCTAATTCCTCGTGCTTGCTTGTCTTCTCCTCCAGCGTCTCAGTCGGTGATTCCTTCTTCATTTGCGATTCCGACGACTTCTTCTTTTCTACGCGCTCCGTCTCCTCAAGAGTTACTATCTTGTCCGTACCGCTGAAGATTTCTGAAGACACTACCTCTTTCTTCTCTAACGTACTAGAGCTCTTGTGATCGATCTTTGAAGTAACTGTGGTGAAGTCACTCTTCGCGCTATCCATGCCCTCGAACATCTTGAAAGCTTCTTGGGGATCGGTGAAGGTTTTAGAAAACGTTTGTGTTTCGCTCTTCGTGGTCAGATGTTCTTCTAACTTCGAAGTCACCTCTTCCTTTTTAAAGTGTATATCTTTCTTCCCAGGCTTTTCCGATGCCAGCTTAACGTCAAACACGCGTTTGGGAATTCGAGATTCGAATTCCTTCTTTTTACTCGCCAGAGAAATATCTGACGATTCTGCGCTTGGAACAGCTTCGGGTTTACTTGCAACTTGCTTGGTTTCTGCAGGTGCTTTAGCTTTCGTTTCTTTTGGACTCTTATCTGCCTTTGTCGTTGAGACTGGAATACGAGACTCGAATTCCTTCTTAATATACTTTGTCTCAATTTCTGTTACCGGTTCTTCTTTTGCGATTAAAGTCTCCTCGTCCCGTTTGCTTTCTTCTTTTATTTCCACTTCTTCTTTTGTAGTTACCTCAATGAAAGGTTCAACTTTCTCTAAGCTTTCGAGCCTTGCTTCCTGGCCGACCGATGTCACCTCCTCGCAAACTTCAGCTTCAGCTCTTCTTCCTCCCTCGAGAAACTTTTGTATTTCCTTCTGAACTTCCATAGAAGAAATTGTTTCAGGCATATGCTTCTCAAATATCTCCCTTTCTACTCTGTCTGCGGTAATTTCACTGAACGCTCCTACGCCATCACCTGTTCCTTCTATTTGAACAGACTTTAGCACTTGTTCCTGGACCAACGTACCATCCTTCTGCACTTTGTAAATTATAGTGGTCTCCTCTGTTATAATCTGCTTTCCACTCGATTTTTCCTTAATAACTTCTTCTGTTTTGATCCCTGGCGTTTCAGCTGTTTTTCGCTGCAAGCTGACGCGTGTAGCAGGCTGTGCCACCTCCTCGCGTCTTTCTTTTTCACCATTCACAACTTCTCCTTCTAACTTCGTATCTGTAACAGACTCTTGCGCGTCTCCAGTTTCCTTTGTGACTTCTTGCTTGACCCTTACATCTGTGAGAGATTCTTCTACCCCCCCTATCGTTTCTTCTTTTACTGTTTTTATTAATACAGGTTCTCCCATTTCTATTTCTCTTTTCTGTAAGTCTTTCAATGTTTCTTGCTGCACCCTTCCATCTGCAAGAGATACTTTTACCTCCTTTCTTGTTTCTTCAACGCCCTCCGTCATTTCTTCTTTTATCCTCACTTCTGTGATGGGCCCCTCTACTTTTAACTTTTCTTTCTTTATATCTTCCAGAGTTAATTGTTGTCCACTTATGTCCATAACAGGTTCTTTCACCTCTTCTCGAGCTTTCTCTGCATCTTCTATTATTTCTTCTTTTATATGCACTTCTGCGACAGACTCTTTCATTTCTTCCTGCTCTTTCTTTATATATATTGCTTCTTGCTGTACACTTATGTCTGTAAGAGGCTCCTGCACCTCTTTTGCTACTTTCTGCTCTTTCTTTGCATCTTCTACAGTTTCTTCTCGTGCACTTACGTCTGTACGAGATTGTTGCGCTTCTTCCTGCCTTTCCTTTGTATCTTTTATGTGTTCTATATGCATTTTTTTAAAGGTATCTGATATTTCTAAATGTTGTTCTTGAATAGTATGTGTTACGTCAATTTTTTCTTCTTTAATGTCTGAAACTCTTGATTCAACCGGTTCTTCTTTTATTAATGCAGGACTTTGCTCTATCGTCTTTGTGTCTTCTACTAGTTTAACTGCTCCTTGTGATTTCTCTTCGATAACTTCGACCACCTGGTCTACAGATTCTTTCTTCTTTATTGTAAGTTCGTCGCCAACATCTGCGGTCTTCGCAATCTCCTCAGCATCTCTCTGTAACTTTTCAGGCTCGTCTATTTTCTCCGTTGCAACTTCAAGGGCAGAATACTCTTCTTTCGTTGATTTTGCATATTCCTCCCTTTCCTTGCTCAGCAATTGTTCACTATCTAACACGCGTGTATCACTTACATGTTCCTGCAGCTCCTTGCTCTCATCTTTTTCCTTCTCATCTTCGGAAGACAATTTCTTTAGTTCTTTCGTTTCATCTTCTTTCTTGTCCTTCTTGTGTAGAATAATAACTTCTGTGCTCTCCTCAAATATCGTCTCCTCCATCACCTCGCTCGCAGACTTCTCATCGTCGTCCACCTTCTCCTTGTCACTCAATTTAGTTTTCGTTAGCTTCTCTTTCTTGAGCTTGAGCGAGTCTTGGTGCTGGAACTTAGGCGGAGGATTCGTCATCTCCTTTTGTATCTGCTCCTCGAAGTAATGAGCCTTCTCCGCTACGGAACACTCGGAAATGTCAGGCACGTTCAGATCCTCCAGCGTCTCAGACTTCTCCAGCTGCGGAACGTTCTCTGTGGTGTCCTCTGTGACAATGTTCTGCACGCATTCACTGTCACTTTCATTGTCCGTTAACTGCGACGTCCTTGACACTTCGGACTCTGACCGCTGATAACTCTCCCGCTTCCTCGATATATCTTCCCAGAATTTCCTCTTCTCTGAGTACGTCTGACTCTCGACGACCGGTGACAGATCTTGCTCTTGCCCGACTACTTTACTGGGATAACTAGCATCTACAGATTCTAGGGGAGAAGCCGCTTTTTGCGCAAGGGATTCGTGAATAGTAACAGCATCTAGAACAACCAAGAATTATGCTCACATTACTTTTTATTAGATAGGTACATATGACGCATAAAATACATTGCGTATATTTACAATCTCGTCCATAGGTTCATAAGATTATGCGACCAAACATCTATAACGAACACTTAGAGTTCCTTTCACGAGACCTCTTTCAAACGTTATCAACACAACGTTATCGTAAACTCTATTACTGTACATACAACAATTTGCTTCTAAAAGGAATACAATTTTAGAACGATCAATCATCGAGATATCAACAATACTTCCCAACGTGAAACATGCACGCTACGCGTATAATCGTGATATACGTAATTCTCAATTGCTTTAAAGACTATGAAGAATGCTCTCTCATTTCTTTTTCTCTAATCAATATCCTTAGACATTAGTAGCCTTCAAGCTTTAAAATTAATATCCCATACGGTTGTCTATGATAATGTTGAGGACGGCAGTTCTGTCTGCAAGTATAAGTATAGAAAATTGTGTTAATACCAAGTGACAATGTTAAAGCAAACATTTTCTCATCAACAAATCCTCGTTAAACATGAGTACGCAATCTGTGCTCTCGTGTCGTTTCATCGTTTCTAGATTTCTCGAAGTTAAGTCCCGGCTCGTCAGATTCGTCTACTTCCTACTGTCGACTTCTACTTGTCAACCCTTTCAAAGTTCTAACACAAGCAGCAGAAATTCAATCCAAAGCGTGGTGCAAAAAAGGAAAACAAAAGTTCTCAAAGAAGAAAAAGAGAAACTACTAAATTTACAAAGAAGCGCATGCAGATTTCATTCTCTACCTAAGTTTAGCGTCTGAAAGCCTTTATTTTTACAATTACACATAATTATTTCCCATGAAGTTTTCTTCCGTCGCCTTTTAACCGATCTTTAGTGACTGGGTTCCTCAACCTACAGATTACACTCTGACCAATGTATAGTCCCCTTGTAATTATTTAGGCACATGATCATCGCCATATCTTGCAAATCCATGCCCTTGCCCCCGATATGTTCCAAATTACTCTACTCAATTTGATCAACATCCTCAACATCAGTGTGACAATCGCTAGCCCCCTCTTCGCTAATATCCTTAACCGTTAACATATTTTCCATCTTATTAATATTTCTCATAATAATCTGAGACGCTGTAAGAACGTCCAAGTCTTCGAGTATCTCCTTCTGACTGTAACAGGCTTCCGGTAAGTCCTCCTCATCGGATACGTTCATATCCTCTTCGTCGGTATCGGTGTTAGTCACGACCATAATATCTGGCGTGGTACTACACAACTTGTTCAGTGGGATCTCCTCGCGGTACATTTTATTTCTTATCTCTACGGAAAACGGTCCGTCGCCTTCTTTGGTCATTATAGTCTCTCCGCTATAGTCGTAGAATATATCGGACCTCGGCTCCACATAAATCGTCGTCTGAACTTCGTCGTCACCCTCGAAGTCCTCGAGATCCGTGTCACCTTGGCAAGGGCTCTCAGCGACCTTAAGAGTCTGATTCTCCTTCTGCTCGGCCTCCGTTTCACTCGCATAAATCTCGTCGACGTCTGTGAGATTTTCGACAAAGCTATTGCGCCGAGAGGTGTCCACGTCCGGGGAAAGAAGATTCGAAATTGGATCGAGCTCATTCTCAGCCTCCACGACATCTGGTATCACAGAGATCACTGGCCCTTGCTGAGCGTCCGATGAATGACTCGATACTCGAACATGAGAATTGATCGCCGTCAACTCTCCTTCAGAATCACTGTCAGAGAAATGTAACGACGTGTTATTGATCATCGCATTAAGCTTCCTTCGCGTCGACCTCGCTTTACGCTTCACTTTCGTTCTCGATGGGCTTGGGTTTTCGACAATCACCGACGGCGATTGATTTTTATCCAGACTCGTATTTACCCCTGCCTGTTGAGTAGCTTGCTCTAAGGTATCTGTATCTGGCACGGATTTCTCCGTGCATGATAGATTCTCTTGGTTTGCCTCCAAAGTATTACACACCATCTCCACTTTTCCTTCGCGTCGCTCACTCAACTCCTCCATGACGAAGGAGAACCTTTTCGATCGGTTACTTCTTTTTTTTTTGTTTTAAGATTTAGCGTGCAGATCTTAAGTGCAAATTACTAAAGAACTTAAAAAAACCTGAAACTGAAAATCGAAAGGAAAGTGGAAATTAATGTTTAAGGTGAACAGAAATACAGTGAATGTATGAGACAGATTTTTAATAAACGAAATAAACAGAAAGATGCAAGAATTGTCACTCGGTTTAAATAAAGCAAACTCACGTTTATAGAATCGTGCCAAGACGATACTCAAAAGAAGATAGTGTCTAGAAATAACGTTTCCAGCAGTGGCTCAGAACAAACTAAACAAGTTTGTCACGGCTACCTCGACAGTTTGTTGATACTGTTATATGTATAATTGAATTAAAGAAGCCTTACTGGACGCTTAAGCCGTAAGCAGATTGATTTTCTCCGCTTGTACGGAAATAGAATTACAATGGAATTTCACAACCTTGTTTCCAATTGAACCGTTTCAGAGAGGATACTTCCCCCAACTCGGCAATCAAATTCATCAAACTTACAAATATCAATCACTGCAGTACTCTTCTTATTATTCATTCATTCAATCGCAATATCATGAAATTAGAATTATTAAAGTGATCTGTATCCAACAACTAAAGTATATTTTCTTTTTTGCACCTTCTACTTTGAACGTTCAATTAAAAATAACACTTCGTTCGATACCATTACGAAGAACAAGACATATATATTCAAAGTATTCATGAATATGCTACGAAAGCTCTGTGAAAGTTGGCTTTCTCTCCCGTTACTCGTTAGATTAAAGGAGCTGTAAGTGAAAATGTCATACCTGATCGTTCTTTTCGCAGAGCGTCGCTAATGAATTTCTTTTCGGTGGGTGAAGCGTCCTTAGGTTCGTCGCTTTTCTCTTTCTGCTCCATCTTGTACTTTAACTCATAAGAATCTATTTTCTGATTAATGATATTCGAGTCCTCGTAATCTGCGACAGAGAGATAATAACGTTGTCACGTGCGAATAGGAACATCTTCGTTAGATATGAGAATACTCGAGGTCCTCACCTTTCGATTTCTTCTCGACTTCCGCCTTAGACGTAATTTCTGGAAGAAAGATATTTAATACGCAAATCGGTTGCTGAGGCGGCTCTCCTTTGGCGACCTTCGGCTCTCTCATGAAGAGCATCCTAGCTACAGGATCTAATAACGGATCTTTTACTTTAACATGGAAAGACAAACGGTTCTGACGGAAAGCTCGAAAAGTGAACTTCAACTGTACACCCGACTTAGTCACGGGCACCAGATTTCCACTGAACTCGATGTAAAGATCCTTCCCATCGAGAGCCTGTACGACATAGAACTCCGTTACTTGGGACAGTTTGACATCATCATGCTACGTCGTTTCCAATTAAGTGCAGTTTGGATCGAAATTATACAGTGGACGATATTTACTTCAACGTCGCGGCTTTTCACAATCTCAACGAATTCCTCTTGCTTCTCCAAAGTGTGCATCCCTTCTTTCCCATCTGTCATGCACAATATTCTTAACGTCGCTTCCAGCACGTCCATTCGCTTTGAGTAGATTACAAAGCTACGTAAAAGAGAAGGTATAAATTTTTATCCGCTGGATCATAATAGTAAATCACAGTTAGTTTAATAATAACGCTCACTTTATAATGTACGGTACGTATAAGGATTCCTCGTATAATTCTGTAGCCATTTTTGGGACTGCGCTTATATTTCGACAGTCCATTAACCAAAATCGAGCAGAAACTGTTGTAGTGAACGACACCCTGTCGTTCATAAATGTTAGTGGCGTAGAGCCAGTAACATCCTCCCACTGTGACTCGCTTGTACCACCTGCGTTTGAGATGCAGACAAATAAATATTACCTGTGAGCCTTGTAAAAATTCATATAGAATATATATATATATATAGCAGTTTAATTATCCACTTACCCGCGATACTGCACAAGAGACGTAGCGTTGGTGTGTCACCTCCGTATTGGTTGATCATTCCTTTATTCGCAGCTTGAGGTACTGGTATCGTCAGAGTAATAGGTTTATGAAACTTCCGCCTTCTTGGCTCAATTGTTATCACAGGAGAAACAGCGACACAATTGCCAAGCAATTTTGCTGTAAGCTCTGCAGGAATCACATGAGCCTATAAGGAGCGAAACACATTTCATCAACCGTTCCTGTTTAGAAAGCTTCCGTGATGACTTACCTGCAATCCAACTTTAATCTTCTTTGTCAACGCTCCTGGTGGGAAAACCGCTTGAACGTGATTAGCTACGCTTGATATTAAAATGCCACCCTCGGCGCCGATCACATGGACCTCCTGCTTAATTCTTGTTACTGCGGCAAAGTATTGGGGAAAGTCTGTGGTTATTATGCGAGTGATTCTACCAGAATGAAGGGCACTCATTTGTGGATCTGTGAAACAAGGATGATTAGATTTTTATTATTTATAAAAAGTTTCGGTCTCTCGTGTCTTAAAAGTACCGTGTGGTGTATTTAGCAATGTATCGTCATTATCAACTGAATTGTCATGCTCCTTCCAAGTCTCTCCATTTTCGCTCCTAAGAATGATGATCTCCCTTCCTCTGCCCCGAATTGAGGCAAAGTGCGGTATGTCGATTAAAACAGGCCTAGAATAAAATTTACCATTCGGATGAATAATTTGTCGCTAGAAGTAATTGAGAAAGTAGTACTTACCCTAAGAAAGTTGCGCCGACTGGTCCCATCTCTATGATACGAGTCGCTAAAGCCTCGCCCTCCATTAGAGGAGGAGGATTCGCTACTTTACTGGGCTTTACCAATCTACAGGTGACACGAATTGGCATCGTCGCTCTGCGGGGTGGCACAATGATACGTACTCCGCTGTGTCTACATCCTTTCATAGCACCTCCACGTGCGTCCACTAAGAAGCTTACTAGAAATCTAAGAAAACGAAAGGGGAGCTACAGATTTCCAAAGACAAACAGTATAATCTTGTTATACGTATATAAATATACTTACGATCTGAAATGAAGTCGCCTAAAAATGAAAATGAACTTCTTTTAGTTTATAGCCAATTTTATACAAAATTTATAATCGATAGTCCGTAAATGCTGTTTACGTACCCCAGATTAAATCCATCAGTATCAAAGTTTTCTGCTAGACAGTAATTATTGCTTTGTGTAAACTCTTGTTTCTCTTCTTTTGTAACTGATAAAAAATGACTTTATAACTTACGCGAAACTAATTGTAGTATTCGAAGCTATAGAATAAGTATCTGCGTTTACCTTGCCTATGCACCGGGTCGTCTCTTGTAACATCGATAGGTAGGGAATCATCCCTTAAACTTTTCATTAAGTCTGCCGTAAGGTAGCGATATGGTTGTTCACTGATCAGCGCGTCTGAACCTGGAAGGCAAATATTTCTCCCTTAAATAAATAGCACATTTGCAGAATCTGTTTAGTCCAGCGAAGTGCCTTAATCGAACAATTATGAAAAGCAAATCTGTATACCTCCTTCGTCATCAGAATCAGACATGAAACTTGTTTCTTGTATACTTTCAGGCGCAATAACTTTATACTTTTCTTCCCAGTTCTTATTATCGGGTGTCAATGTATCGTAAGACAATCCTTTCAATACTTCCGTAACAGATATGTACCCCAGTTTCTGAGCTATATTTAATGCAGTTAAACCGTCCTGGAATAATTCGTATACATATCATCTCGTCACACCGTTGACTCATTTTACAACGTTAATACACTCAGGACTTTCTAAGTTATTTAAACTGAAAAATAAGTATAACACGCTTACGCTAGTCCTTGCTTTATGCGAAGCGTTGCCTTCTAACAAAGCGGTGACAATATGGGCATGACCCTGTTGAGCAGCCTGATGAAGCGGAGTATAATTCTGCTGAGTTTTCACATCGATACTCGCGTTATGTTTCAGAAGGAATCGAATCATTGAAAGATTTCCAAAATGCGCGGCTACGTGTATCGGTCGGTATCCGGTTTCAGTCTCACTCTCCACGTTTGCACCGTTCTTCACAAGAATGGAAGCTACCTTAATGAAGTCCTCTTGAGCGCATAGATGTAACGCAGTGAGACCATTCTGAGCAGGGAATGAATGTTAAATTCCATTCGCTGGTAATGTTTTCATTCGTTGCGCTTCGCTGCAAGTTTCTTTACCTTTGATTTGTGATCAGGATCAGCGCCGTGTTCAATTAATAGATTTGTCATATCGTAGTGTCCTTTCTGCGCACTTAGGTGCAATGGTGTAAAGCCCGCTTTAGATTCAGCATTAGCGTTCGCTCCATTTTCCAACAGAGTAGAAGCAATGTCCATCTAAAGATTCGTACGTTAATTAAATTTTAAGGGACCTGAAATATATGTCGAAACTTTACCTGATTTTTACGAGCAGCTATATGTAGAGGGGTATGTCCATTTTGCGAAGCAAGATGAGGAGATGCTCCCTTCTCCAGTAAAAGATTCGCGACATTTGGGTGATCGTAGTGGCAAGCCAGATGTAAAGGAGAAATATCATTCTGAAATATTTTACATTTACTGTATTACAATCAGGGGGCAATTGATAAAATTTATCGCGAGAAATATTTAACAGATATTCGATGAAAAATTTATATAGTAATATTAATATCGATGAATTCACACAAACCTTTCCTTGTGCGTCTAACTTGCTGTCCCGTTGTAAAAGTATCTTCGCAACACTCATATTGCCATACTTAGCCGCTATATGTAAAGGAGTAAAACCGTTTTTGGTCGTAGCCTTAAGAGAAGCATTATTTTCCACAAGAATAGTTGCCACCTGAATATCAAAAATATAAACTCAAATAAAAAGGCATTCAAACCTTGAAAAATGTGTTTTCAAATGTGTACTCTTCATTTGCTAAAACACTTAAAATGATATAATAAACTAACATTAACTAAACATACATAAAGGCTATTTATAATTATCAAGTAAAATCAACCACCGCAGCTCTATAATTTATAATGGAAATGCATAGCTTACCTTCGAACGACTAGAAATACATAATGAGGTTTATGGAAACTACGTTCACAGTTTACATTATGCACAACACAAAAAACAATACACTAAATAAGTTACAATTAACACAAATGAAATTATCTCCTATAGAACGGTACATCTGATAACAGTGTCCTGTAAAACTCACAACGGAAAATCCCAAACCCGGAAATTCAAAAAATTCTGAAACTTCGTGAATATGAAAATTCACTCTAAGGGGGTGTAATTGACCCCTGAAAATCCGATTATTTTCCGACTTTCTGTTATAACTCGTGAATTGTAAGATAATTTTTAACCAAATGATAGATCTAATTAAAAGAAGTAACTTTTGTCTTGAAACTTTTTTTCTATCTCTTACATTTTACGAGTTACAGCACAAAATCGGAAAATAGCCGAATTTTCGGAGGGTTAATTTCACCCCCTTCGAGTGAAGTTGGGCAGCAAACAAAAATTGCATTATAATCAGAAGGAAATCCCCTACATATTCACAAAGTTTCAGAATTTTTTGAATTTTCGGCTTCGGGATCTTCCCTTGTCAGTTTACATACGAGGTGAAACTAAATTTCAGCGCAAATACAATGTTCAGATAAGAATAATAACGAGACGGTACCATTAATTTCTAAAACTGTTACGCCGAATGCATGCAAAGTATAATATCGAAATAAGGCAACGTAAAAAATAATCAATATGACGAAAGATTTTATTAAAATTCAATACATATAAACAACATAAAATATACTGAACATAAACAAAGCTTTATTAACAACATATGAAATGAAACGTTGATGACGAAGGGAAATATGCGATAAGAAAGTAACGAATTCCTGCGATTACAGGACCTACATAAGGTACTCGCGATGCCGCGTCCAAAACAAGTGTAATCTACTCTGCGTGCTGATATAATCCGCGATTTTTGTAATTTCTTTGTACATTACCTCCTCTTGACCTTCCTTCGCAGCGATATGCAACGCTGTATACATATCTTTCGTCGTGGTGTCAACGGCGGCACCATGTTGCAGCAGTAACATAACGATATCAATATTTCCTAATCGTGATGCAATATGAAGCGGTGTTTGTTGCTCCTGCAAATGGTAATACAATTATACTGCAGAATATTA
The DNA here is from genome assembly GCF_050908995.1 of Andrena cerasifolii. Lineage (NCBI taxonomy): Eukaryota > Metazoa > Arthropoda > Insecta > Hymenoptera > Andrenidae > Andrena > Andrena cerasifolii. Next base: position 16,107,591 of record NC_135124.1, read on the forward strand.
TAGCACGCACCGCGGCGAGAGATTAATAATCATTACGGTAGATGTGTGAGATGATATGCATACATTATGATGAACAACAGTAACGTAATATCAACGGCAGATATAGAAAGAAAGCGGAAAATAAGACTGGTTAATGGAATGCATGAAATTTGTTAATAGTAATGAATGCATGAGTGATCATTTACGTGTACACGTATTTATAATTATCGCAAGTATTGTTCACGCATTACTTACCCGTGCACGAGCATCGACTTTAGCCCCATTTCTTAATAAAATTCGAATAATATCTGTTTGATTAGATCTAGCTGCCAGGTGTAGGGGTGTTTCACCCCTAACAGTTGGCACATCAGGATTGGCTTCGTGTTGCAGTAGAAATATCACGATATTCATACATCCCATAAAACTGGCCACATGTAAAGGAGTCAGTCCAGACTGTAAAATATACACAGATGTTCCATTAGAATTCAAAATCTATGACTCCACGATTCTCAAAAGATTGCTTTTTGAGCAGAGGATATATAGAAATGATCATCTGCATTGGTTGTAACAGCATCTATTAACCAGTCTTGTATCAGCTAAAAAAAATCAGTTAACTCCTACAATTTCGATTAAAAAAAAACTCTTTCAAACCCCAAGATCAACTTGGTGTTTTCAAGTGGGAAGCGCATAATGAGACTAATTCAGCCACAGACGGCGTTCAGCACGCTGTGTGGTTGAACTGGCCTAATCGTGCTCTCTTTCCTCTTTCTTCTATCCAAAAGAACTGCATTCTTAAAACATTCCTGACCTTTCCAGCCAAAAAAATTCTTGCTGGTGCTAGATAATATGCTCTCGCGCGTCAAATATCATTCGTATAGTCATTTTTTTTTCATCTCCCCAGACTTCAGAGATAATTACCCTGGTCAGTCTACAGGAATATAATTGAGGAAGGAAATTTTACACTTTGCAAATAAACAGGGTGCGCGGGATATAATCGGCACGAATAAGTAATCCTCTAGTCTCAATTACCTCGGTGGTGGACTCGATCGATGCTCCGTGCTTCAGTAAAAGCTCGACAACTTTTATTCGGTTCTTCTTGCAAGCGATATGCAGCGGCGTGAAGCCATTTAAGGCGCGTGCATTCGGGTCAGCTTTTCGGTCGAGGAGCAGCTTCGCGACCCTAACGTGCCCACAATGCGCTGCCACATGTAGGGACGTTAAATAATCGATCGTGACTTCGTCAACTGGTGCACGATGATACAGCAACACCCTCGCTGCGTCCACATGGTCCCCCTGCGATGCCATGTGCAACGGCGCAAGCCCATTCTGAGAAGCAGGTTCAAGCGATCAGTCTCTTACTGTCCGTTTCTAAAATCCCTTTTAACGCAATGCCTTACGTACTTTCGTTCGTGCACTGATAGGCGCAGAGTGCTCAAGAAGCGTGGTAATTACTTGCTCGTGTCCAGATCTAGCCGCACAGTGAAGCGGCGTTAAACCGTCCCTGGTTTTAGCATCGATTTGCGCAGAATTTTCTAATAATACTTTAACCATGTTGTTTTTACCCCATTTCGCCGCTACGTGCAGCGGGCTTATATTATGCTAAATAAAAGAAACCAGAGATATGAATACGCGACCGCCGAGGATCTCGACGGATATAAACCATGCTCTGTGTAAAAACCTTCGCTAAGTAATTCACATCGGCGCCCCTCTTTATCAATAGCCGCGCTATCTCCTCGTTCCCGTAATGAGCGGCGATGTGCAGGGGTGTGAAGCCGCTCTTCGAGGTAACGTCGGGTTTATGGTCGTTCTAAAAGGAGCAGACAGCAAACATCGTTCGGTAAAAAACTTAACGTACAGTATCACAGTATAGATAGTAACGAACTACAGTGCAGAGAAGAATGCATTTATCTCCGTCATCATTCACCTGTAACAGTAAATCGGCAGCCTTACAATCATCTTTCTTAGCCGCTATGTGCAGCGCTGGGAGCCGGACTTTCCCTTTTGAATCGTTCTCTAAAAGCACACTGACCACCTTGTCGTGCCCTTGCTGCATCGCCACGGCAAGGGGGGTGAAACCGTCCTGAACGATCATCGCGCGTTAAGTGGCATTGCTAAATCGCAAACGGGCCGTGCGTATAGATTACTCACCTCCGTTGCGAGGCTCTGGTTAGCTCCATTACCGAGCAACAACTTGACGACTTGGTCGTGGTTCTCCTGAGCGGCCATGTACAAGGGTGTGAAGCCATTCTGCGACTGAATGTTAACCGCAGCTCCGTACTGGATGAGGATACTGACTATCTCCGATTGACCGGCTGGAATCAAGCGTATGAAATATATTCGTCCGACGTTCATTGCTCGTTGTATAATAAGACACTTACCCAGCGAAGCTATGTGCAACGCGGTGTTCCCTTTTTTCGTAGCCGCATCGACCCTAGCACCCCTCTTCAGCAATTCGGTTACTATCTCGACGTGGCCATCCTTCGACGCTAAATGCAAGGCATTTAAACCATTCTGCAACGCGAAGCATACCATTGGAACACGAACGGGAAGTAGCCAGTGCCGGATACTCACCGAATTAGCTGTGTTAATATCTAAATCGGTGTCGAGGAATTCGATCACTTTTTCCAGGTTCCCGGAACGAGCAGCGCGAAGAAATGCTGTCGTGTCGTCGGCCTGAGAAACAAATTTGGTAATTAAATGCGACTCGGGAATAATGGATAATTAAAGGTGAAAAATTGCAATGGAGTTCTTTAAATACTTGGAAGAAGATTTGTACTTGACGAAGCTCAGTATTAGTTGAAAAGGAGTTCTTTATTTACGCTAATATTTATAATAAATGAATGAATATATATTGCACTAAGCTTTGTTATACTTTACTGCACACCTAGTCTTCGGACTAATCGCATTACTTATAGATTGACCGAAGAGTTTCAGAGAACTGGGTACAGAGAAGACTCGAAATGACGGTTTAAAAGCTGCACAATGTATAGCGCACGATTAAAAGCAGGAGTTCCAAATTAGAAATTCAAGCGATTACGAAATCGTGACCAGCAGTGCCCCATTCTTGACCGCCCGCGTCACCCCCTCGGCATAAATTTGAATTCGAGGAGATACAGCAGGGGTGGAAAAGGTATTTTACAGGTAAGAATTGGATCTTATAATTTATCGTTAGAATTCTCAATCGGGAAGCATAATGCTCGATGCTCCATTTAACGTGCTACTTAGGCATTCGTATCTCTAGAATAATGTTAATATAAAACGGTATTAGTATACATTAGAGTTGAATGCTTGTAAGCTTTACAAAAGCTCCAACAAGGCGTTCTGTTGTAAAACCACCCTCTTCCCGTTCATCTACTCGCAAACGACACGCGACACTATTTTTAGTCCGCATAATAAGCCGTAATTGCGTTACAGCATCGCGAGAGGAGGACATGTCTGACACCTAGATCCAACCGACGCAGTTTGCACGTTACAGTTCACCGTGACCTTCGCCTCATCGTTCTACTTTCTTACCCCCCATATAAATCTGCTTCTTCCCATAAACCTCGACCATCCACCTGCAAGACTCCCCCCCAGAGAAGCCTCCATACACAGCAACCGGCTCGCGTAGCCCTCCACCTTTCCATACCGTGGCACCTTGCTTACAATCATCCCCTTCCCCGACTCCCTTTTCCTCTATCAATAGCCATCAGGCGAGCACCAAAAAAAAAACATCCTCGCTCCCCCGTACAGCCATCATCCCCTTAAAAAAAACAATTTCCCTTAAAAACTAAAGTGCCCGGCTACCTGATCCATCGAACCGTCGCACGGTACGGGGAAGCCACGAAATTCTATCGCCGCGTACACCCCGGCTGAAGTTCACACCCTTCGATCGCTCGGGGGTGGAGAAGGGTACCGGCAACATTCCGGCACTCGCATCGCCGATGGCAGAATTACGCAGGGCCCATACCTGGCTAGTATTGTCCGTGACCATCGTGCCTCTCGCGGATCTAGACGCCCTGTTCTCCTCGATTCTTTCACCTATCCAGCGGCCGCCGGACACGGGAGTTACGCACACTTTTTTTCCCCGGCACGCGCGTCAAATCACCATTCATGCACTCCTGGAGGGTAACGCTGAAGGCAAACAGGAGCATAGGAGCCGCCCCCGTACGCCGGCCAGGGCGCAGAATCGGGCGGCAACGATTACGGGGGAAAAACAGGGGTCGCATCGCGTTGCCCTCCCCCGCCGCCGCCCGCGCCGTTATCGGTGTGCGCGCCACCTGTCCTTGTCCGACGGCCGCCCGGGGGTTGCAGCTCGCCACGGGGCGCGGGCGCGGGCGCACGCGCCCCTATCGAAGCCAGGGGGTAGGCGAGTCCTCTCGCTTCTTTCCTCGGCCGTCTCTGTTTCCCCGCGTCGCGGTCACTACGCGATCCTACGCCACGATTAGCCGGGTTCCGCCATGTGCGAATTATCGGCCGAGCTAGAATCACCGCTGACAACAACCGCTGGCTTGTGCGTACTTACAGGGTGGCGCGCTGCTGAATGGCGTAACCGGACGTCGCGGACGTATTCCGAGCTGCTTTACTAAACGGACACTCTATGTAGGAAGGATCAACAGGAGAAAGTATAATGTTAAGGATAATGTTGAGAAAAGACGTAGCTCTTGTTTTTGGTGGAACTGCGGATATATAAAAGCCAACGTATGAATAATTTTCGGAGTATTAGATGACACTTATTAACTTGCTTTTGGAAGGACTGCTTCGAATGCTCCGCTTCTTTACTATCCGACGAATTTTGGCCAGATTTAAGCGGCTTTCCAGTGGTATTGTAGCGATAGAGGAAGCATCTGAATTATATACAGTCTCTTGGAGCGTCAGGATTTGAAGCATGAGTGTAAGTGGTATTTTTAGATCGTTTGTTTCTCGTGATATTACTTCGCACGATCTCGTCGTGTAGCAAGTTATTTTTAATTTAATATTCTAAATATCGCTGTCCTCCAGAATCGTCATGGTTAGGAGAATTGTTTAATGATAATGTTCCAAGCGAGGTAGGCAGCTCAAACATGTTCAAACATGTAAGGCACGATATCTGGATCGTGGTCGGCTAAAGAGAATCGTAAGGTCCACTGAATAAACGAAGTAATTTATTAGTGTTATTACATTTCATTAAATACACGTTTCGAGTAAAGGCGAACCGCGTAACTGTTTCTGAGATATGAAGGTCGTTCGTGATGCTCTGAATGAAATTATGCGCGTTTAGTTAATAGAACGTTGTAGCTAGGTCCTCAACAATGAGAAGTCTGTTTTGATTAAGAAACTAACAATATGTTAGTCGTGTGGATTGTCTAAAAATAGTTATGAACTTCTTGGACACTGGAGTATCGCCAATATCGCGACATAAATACTATAACACGAAGCATCAATGGTTGCTTTACCTTATATTGTTTAGCACCTTTGTGGAAAGCACGGTCATATGTGTAGTTTTATGCAAAAACATGGATATTTCGGACAACACTATGCTCGCAGCTTAGAGTTCATTAAAAACCATGCGTCAGCGATTAATTATTCCATTAGGCCAGCTTCCCCGCAGTATTTTTGTTTAGGAAACTGAAGAAACACATTCAGCTTATTGTGGCGTCAAACGTGGGAAAGAAATGTCCAAAATTCCAGATATGTTGCGGGTATATTTAAGCTCAAACCGCGAGTCATATAACACAGTCTATGGTAGATGTTATTTGCACACATTTTTCGTTTTACCTTCAACCTAATGATCGGCGGAAATGCTTCCTCTGTCGTCATTCTTAAATAATAAACTGTGTATTTCGTTTGACAGACTTTACGTGTACGTACATTTTCTACGCCCCATGCTGAAAACGTAAGCCACAGGGGATATTTATAGCATTCTGTTTTATTCTCATGAACAGCTTTGCGGTGCGTCTGCTTCGGTGATCTGTATATACATATGTTTATTTAACTTAATGGGACTGTTTAACAGTCCGTTTAATCATCTGTTTACCATGATGGTTGTCTGTAGCAAAAGCTGTTATTAATCGAGCTGCAAAAATTTTACACTATATTTGATGAATACAGTCTTCCTCGGATTATTGAAATGCTTTTTACTACCCACCCCACAGTTTTGCTTCCTCGCTCCGATCGAGGGCCTGCGGTCCCGGGCAGGCCGCTCGTTAACTGCCGAGAGCAATAAAACCATTGGGCCAGGTAAAATACCCAGCACCGAGAAATAGAACGTTCATGTTTTTAATAAATGTTTTTATGGTTTCTCGATGAAAATGAGTTCAAACGCGAAGTAATTCGGTCGATTTTTAGTGAACGTCACTACATTCTACGAAGAGAATTTAAATGGAGAATATCAACGACTTCGCCAAATTGTATAGTGTCTGCTTAAGATTGCTTAAATGCAGCCTTCAGGAGAAATTGTCTGGAAGTTTACTACCTATTTGGTATTACGAGGATTGTCAAATTACTTCGATAATAATTGCAGGAGAAATGTTGCGAGTTAATCACGAGCAGCGTGTTTTTCCTTTTAAACCGGGGAACTGGCACTCTAATCGTGTTTTCATAATAAAAAATAGACCGAATTGCTTCGTGTTTGAACTCACTTTCGTCGACATAAACTCACCAATCCGTCGGTAATACTCTCGCCAAGGTGTAATCAGTAATATGAAAAGTTTCAAATTCAATACTGAATGACAAAATTCCCCGTCGACCGAGAGTCTCCCGCTGGTACGCTATTTCACTCACTCTCGGTTTACGCCAATCAGTCTCCTTGTCAGAAGTGTCAGTTTATTACGTGCTAACTACTTCCAATGCCCCAGTTTATTGAGAATTCCCCGGTCCCAAATATTTCTCGATAATCCGGGGAAGACTGTATATGTAGAATAAACAATGTAAATTACTGTACTCATGATTTTAATTCATTTTTATTTTACATATCATGTATAATACTGCAAGCTTGTCTTACAAGTTTTAGGTACTAGACAAAGCTTCTTTTTTTATAATATATTCTGTTTTAAAACCTTTTCTGCTTGAGCTATTTTCTCAAGAGAATTTTATGCTCAATTCCACCAAAAGCTAATTGAAAAGCTTGGAGTTAATGCGGATACATGATGCCACCACTTTGGAGGTATAAAGAGTATGTCGCTTGGTTTCAAATACGCCATAAAACCTTTGGCATTGATAAAATTCGGCCACTTCTTGTAATCTGGATTCAGAGGATCTACTTGTGCGGTGTTGTTAAGTAATCGTGTATCGTATGGATACAGATTAGGCGAGTCCTCTGGAGAATACAGAATGACCTTTTTATATCCGAATACCTAAGAGATAACAAGTAATAATACGAAATATTTAATGCAGAATAGTTCGTAAGATATGAATCTCGAAATAGAAATTAATCCTCGTACCTGACACAGAAGATTATTTTTCGGATCAAAGTGCAGAGGCGATATGGTTCCACCAGGCCCAAACCATGCATTTATATCTGGTGGTTCCACTTCGTCGTTGTCTGTAAAATTGCAATATTCAGGTATCGTGAAATCGTCTTTCAATTCGGGAACCTACAATTAGTACCACAATAATACTCAGCTTTTATTGAAAAATTTCATCACCATAACAGTTGAAAAGAAAGAAATGTAGGAACCTGTTCGAAAAGTTGATGTTGAGCCAAATATCCAACTCTGTTATCTTTTGCTAATACATGCTTCTGTAAAAATTCTGAGAAGCTAAGTAGCTGTTGCGTCCAATCTTCATCGGTATAACGCGATCCTATTTCAATCGGTACTGTACGATTTCCAGCTACTTTATTCAAATACTTTAAATCTTGCCATCGTCGTAGGGCTTCCCAATGATTAATACAATCTGGAAATACAAAGTAGACCTAAATAGACCCTTCATTTAAGTACCCCAACAATGAAGTTACCTTTCAATAATGCTGGAACTTTTGGCATGAATATCTCTTTATAAAATAACTCCATCGATGGTTCAGTGTAATGGGCAACTTTGCTAAATCCAGGAAGTGCGGAGTCAGGGAAGTTTATAGAATTAATAGACAAGTCATTCGAGGCCAGCATTTCCACTAAAAAAAAAGTAACACCAGCGTAACATAAAAACACAATATAATGGTTATAAAAGTACAGTGTTTACCTGTACAATCATTATTCAGTTTCGAAGCGATTCTTGGTAACAAACGAAGCATATTCGGAAGAGGTGCTCCCAATAAAATACCTTTATCAATTTGTTGAACAGTGTTTTTGGACAAAGAAGCATTCTTTGCGAGGTCTTTGGTATCAATGCTGTATTGAAATTCCAGTAATACTACCTACAGAGATATACTAGCAAATATTCTTTTAAAAATAAACGTTGTAACGGTGATATAATTATAATACCTTTAAAATGGAGCACAATGAATAACAATATCGATATTCTATTGGAACCGACTGCCAATACCCAGAATTTAATGTTTCCCATGTTCTATCCAAACATGCTTCAAGCAGAATCAATGAACTTTCTATCCATTTTTTTGGCAAATCCCTTTTAAAAGAAGTTAATTTGTTAAATAGAATAAATCATAGCGAGTATGCTATCAAGTTTTATAAAAAAATGTCTATATACGTCTCGTTTCCAGTGAGATTCTTTAATCTTTTCAGAATTGTCATTAAATGTCTTTTCATTTCAACGGGTAAACAATTCTGCGAATTTTCCTCTAATGAGTCCCAAGGAATTAGATTTGTAGTAAAGGTATAATTGCACATTTTCTAAAAATGGCACAGGTACATAGATTAGTAAAAAGCAATAGTATGTATAGATATTATTTTACTCATAAGTAAAGCGTCTTTTTATACATTGATTTTAAATATGGCCACTGTACAATTAAGTAGTCAACTATATAATACAACATTCTGCCTGTTAAAGATAACGATTTAACTCTGCAGAAACTTTCGATAAACACTATAGTAGTGTTTGTGATATAGAACGCTTTGAAGAGAAATGCTACGAGACACAAAGGGACGCAAGTGCCTGGACCATTGCACAGGAGTAGATCCGGGCGCTCTCTCCATAAAACAGGAATCGACTGCAATGTTGCATGGGTAGTAGTATAAACAGACGTGTAGTACGATTGATGAATTTCTCGGCTCCTGCGAATTTTTATTACTTTATAGTCTGTATTATTCTCTTCCAAGTGTTCAACTTTCAAAGTACTGAGCTCATCCGTGTCAGCCTGTACATATATTCTCGGCGAATAATTTTTAAAGTCTAGATTTTCAAGAACTCTCATCATTTCTCCGGTGTGTCCACCGGACCCTAATATTATCATAGTTTTAGCAGCATCAACCCGAACGATCTTTCTTTGCCCCAGCTGATACGGAAAAAATAACAAAAAACATATTCTTGTGACGATTACAAGACAGGCAGTTACGAAAGCATAAGTACAGTATGTTGCGTACATTTTCTTCAAGTAACCTGTAAAAATAATAATGAAAAAAATTGCAGGATACATATTAACGATGTTTCTTAGAGCATTTTCGTTTCTTCTAGTTGTTTATTAGAAGAAGAATGTGATACTTATGCATTATGGAAATAGAGGAATACAAATATCCCATAATTTCTACCTGATATTTAGAAACGTCGGTTTAAGTACAGAACATTGACTAATACAGAGAATATCGATACTGGCTATTCTGTTCGATGCTGAATCTTAAACTATTGTGTTTGTACCAAATATGGTACTTTTCTGTACAGCATCTGAGGTTAGTCCCAGGGTCGAAGAAGGTGCTATATTTGTGCAACACAGAAACGTAGAGAAGAAGTCAGTTATAAGGTTGTTTTGTTGCTTAAGATCGTTGCATTAGTGTAGTGTCTTTGCCCAGGCCAATTTCCGTGTCCAATAAATCTAGTAATAACTAATTAATTATAATTAAGATAACTACGAAGATCCCACTGGAAAGTAGCCACAAGTATTTATTTCAAAATCCAATCACTAAAGTGCGTGAATTAATTGCAGAAGAAGCGTAATTCGTTCGAATACGAAGTAAAGTCGATGTGTAATAAAATTGTATTGTTTGAAATTATTTAAAATCCCGCGCGCTTTACAATTTTCAAATTCCCTGTCAAATTGCGCAATATCTCTAGAGGAATAAAAAAAATACCAATTTTGTAACTATTATAAACCTTAGGGCGCGTCCGAACCTGAGCCGATTTGACAAATAGGTTAGGTTTAGCCGTGGAAAGCAGGCATTAGTCGTGCTCCCTTGTATAGGAACTGCGCATAGATCTGTTTTGCGCTACTATTGGCTATACCCCAACCAACGCTCCCTCGGAGCCAATGAGCTCATTCTGCATGCGTGAAACGAGTTCCTTCTGATATGACAAGAATGGCTATCTATAAAAATGTAACCACAGGTGTACATTGTTTAGGGATACCAACATTAAGTTCAGGAACGTGTATTATCCAGTATTAACTAACGGTCACCGCATTATATCATTAAAATAATACTTCATAAGCTTCGATGATATTATTTATGTTTCGTATATATTATTCGCTACTATAAACAATGAATAGTCGCGTGATTCAAATTTCAATTTGAATTTCGTCAATGGCGCAAGAAACGCGAATAATTATGGTTAGCGGTGCAAGAACTTTCAAATACGTAGCAAGCCGTAAATATAACAAACAGAAGTGTAGAAGTTATTAATGCGCAAATGAAGAGATTCTCTAATATCTGTTAAGCGCATAGAATCATACTATTAAAGAAAGAAGAGTGGTAAGGTTAATACGTTTGCTTTACTTAACTATTATGATCTGTATGCAGCCCTTAATCCTATTGATTTATGGAATAAGATGTAACTGGTTTGTATGAATACATGGATTTGTACAGAAGTATCACATTTCGTCTTTCAGACTCTGAAACATCGAGCATTGTTCGATGCGACTATCGCTGTTTAATAAATACAGGAAACAAGGACTCTAATGACTCTAATTAATCTCTGGAAGCTATAAATGCTGGTGCACAAGGAGGCAGCGTGTATAATTAATGTGTTGCATCGGTAAGTATTGTAGACTTATTTGTGTGTTTGGAATACTTTGAAACGGTGGAAGATGCTTACATATTGAAATGTGAAGGATATAAATAAGGGATATCTGATATTTTAATAGCAATGAATGTTCCTTATAGCTGTACGGAGTTACGTATAATTTAATGCTTTTAGATGTATAAATAATGTACAGGTGCTTTCCTGGGAAAATTGTAGTAATGTAATAATACATTTGTATATGTGTAAATGAAATGCAAATCGTGTTGACTAACACAAATATTCATATTTCAAGATCGAAGAGAATTTGTTAATACACGATGACGAAGATCGCCAAACAACACTGTAAGGATCGAGTGGAATCCAGGGACAGCAAGGTATCGAATATCAATGGTCTTAGGAATAATGGAAAACCAAAGAGGAATTTAAAGATGTTCAAACATAAAGATTATCTTTATGGTAATGAAATTCGTGACAGAGTGTTTATAACTGCGAGGCAAGAGGACTCTTCGAATTCAAAGGAGAAATGTTCAGAAAATAGAGTTACGTCTGTACGAAAGGGGAAAGAAACGGTGCAGAAATATCTACCTGTTTACGATACGGAATTAAATACTTCCGCCCCAAAGCAAAATGGGAACAAAGTTAATTCAAACTGCAAAGAAATTGTTCCGAGTAATTCTAACAAAAGACTGAGTAGCGTTTCGGAGTCGACTAAAGGGAAAGCTAAGTCGATCAGTTGTGATTTATGTACCGATTCTTTCTCCAGCAAAAAAGCATTGCATCATCATAAAAAGAAAGTTCATATAAGTGGAATAGCTATAGAGTTAAGGCGAAAGGGTACGGTAAATGCAGTAGAAAGGGCTAGAAGTAAAACTCCCAAAAAGCAGAAGGAGGAGGAAGTGATGCACACAGAATCTCAAGAGAAAGTACTCGAATATTTCCAAGAGGAGCGTACAACCGACGAAGCCCGAATGAATCTGAATTTGATGAATAGAACGCACATGGTTATCTCGAAGCAGACGGGTGTAACGACTTTAGAGAAAAAACGTAGGAGTAGTGTAACAAGAATACAAACGTCCTTGCACACCAATGGGACGCAATTGAACGAACAGGAGTCTAAAGTCGTGAGCACTACAGAGATCGAAGAAAATGTCGTAGAAAGTAAAGTGCACAAAAGTGCAAGGAGAAAAAGGAGAACTGAGGTCGAGCGAATTATTAGCGAAGGGAACGGAATGGGTTTCTCCGATTTTTATAAGAAGACTTTTACGGACGATACAATTCTACAGGATCGTGTAAGTAAATCGGGGGGGACTAGTTCGATGCGTCCATTGGAAAACCGTGTAAGAACAAGGTCTATGACTAGGCTAAAAAAACTCGGGGAATCGCTAAAAGATGTAAGCCATGTTACTTCAGCCTCGCATGCTCCAGAAGCAAAAGCCATAAATTCAGAGTCTATTAATAGTCAAAGTTTAAACAAATCCAGGAAAAGTATATCTGAATTCTCTTTTAAAAGCTGTGATAATAAAGGAAACGTAGATGATACTGTTATACCACGCATAATTCAAGTCGAACGTAAAACAGTATTTGAGCGTAATTTGCAAACGACAACGCACGTTCATTCTACATCTAATGCGTTGTCTTGTAATTTATTCGATAGTACTTTCCCCCCTAATGAAACATTAAATAAACATCGGAACGAGGGTCACGCACCGCGTAAAAGATCTTTGAAGCGAGAAAACAGTAAAAATGTTGGGCGGACTGCTTTACAACCCAATTCTCCGACACTGGTTGATATGCAGATTCAAAAGGAAGACAAATATCAAATTAATAAGTCCGTTACGGTTGTGAAGTCAACGAAAAGCGTTCCCAAGGAAATAAAGGAACCGGAAATTCTGAAACTGGGACGCAATGTTCAAGTAAATGAAACGAACCAGCAAGAAGGGTGCGATATATCGCAGCAACATGAACATTGTGCCATTGAAACAATGAAAAATAAATATTTTGGAGAAGCAGTAAAAAGAAGAGGCTCCGGGAACTCTTCTAAGCTTGATATAGTCCGAGCAGATAAAAATAATAGCGAAGTAAACAGAGACGTAGCGATACCTGAGAATTTTACGACCAACAAACAATTGACGATATCTTTAACTAAAGTGGAAAACTTCCCTTCGTCCGAATTATTGCAAATGATAAGAAATCCATACTGTATTACGAACGGAAGGGGGAGTGAAGGGAAACGGAAAGTATATCGGACGAAAGATATCGTGCAAGTGCAATGTTCCGTGCGTAAGTTGTATGAAAATACTCAGATAAAGACCGATGAAGGAATTAGTGTGAAGAACAAAAGTTTAAGATACGAGAGTCACAGCGAAGATAATTTATTTGGGAAGAAGGTGAAGAAACAGATCGTCTCGATACATCAATATAACGAAGAAACGTTAGAGGAGAAGATATCAGAAAATGGAAGCTTAAGTCCACAGATAAATGACAAACCAGATAAATATGGACTGCCTTCGTGCAACGAAGTTAGTAAGACGGCGACATTGCAAAATGATATATCCAAATTGGAGAATATTGTGAACTTTTTCCTGGAGCATAAAAAAAAGTCGATGAACGGGAAAGCGAAACGAAGATCTAGGCGTAGCAATTTGAAAACGTTAGAAGAATATAGAGTAAGAAGAAGCGTGGCGATGTGCACCACTTGTAAGCAAGTATTTAATCTTTTGCTACAGTTCTCGAGTAAGATCGATTTTGTGAAAGACGAGAAATTGTGCATCGAATGTACGCTTTGCGGTTTACAAATCTATTCTCTATCTCATTTCCAGCAACACATAATGGACATACATTTACAATGTAAAGGAATACCGGAAACTAGAGGGGAACAGTTTACAGTTGATATTATTAATCTTAACCAGCATTTGAGTTTAAATGATAAAGATAAGTTTATTTTCGAGTGCTGCTGTTGCCTGAAAATATTTAATACCATGAAGCAATTCGAAAACCATATACGCAAAATACATCACAATTTCAATTACTCCAAAAATGATATAGAAAAGTATGGGGGGAAGAAACTAATTGAAACTTCGAAGTTGTATGAAATGTACAAGCACGAGCAGGTATTTAATAAAACTTGTGCTCCGAACAAGAATCCCATGTTCGATGTAACGAATAATGTGGCGAAAGTTTCTAATCAAGATGAGAAGAGCGTAGTACAAACTAGCAATTGCATAAACGAGTATTATTACAATTCGAAAGAAATCAATTTAAAGAACAATACGTGTTACACCAATTCGAACCAGGTGAAATGTTCGAGTATCACTCACATCACGCAGAGAGTGTCGCAATTGGAAAGCAGCGTGGAAGATTTAAATAATGGAACGGGATATTCAATGTCAAATGATAGTCCATATGTTTGCGATATTTGCTCTAAATGCTATAAGAGAAAAGGTTCGTTTCTGTTACATATATCGAAACATGAAATAAGTCCTGATACTAGTACGAGTAAAGAACAAGAGATACAAGAACTTTCACAGAATAACAATATGATTAAATTCGAAAGCAACGCTGTTGTACCAAATGTACATATAGAGAACGGACAGGATTGCTCCGAAAGCTGTACAAATAATAATGTAGTTAATCCTGTTGCAACGAGTAGGTATTTAGAAGAACCAAATCGTAATATTTCAATGTCGAGCGAAATTAGTGAGGAAACTAACAATGCCAAAAATGAAGATGTGGAAGATATAGGAAAAGAAGAAAATACGCTAGACACGAATAATGCATTGGATTGCAATTATGTATTATACGTAAACTTGGCACAAAAGTCGAGAGGTGTGAAAAGGCAGAAATCAATTCAATGTAACATAAATATCACGAAGAAGTGTAAAACATATGATACTGGAGAAGAAATCATAGATAGTGAATTTCCAATAAATTATAAAGCAAGCACTGATTTTACGCTTAATACGAATAAGAACGAAGTTGTAACTTATTTACCAAAAGAAGTACGTTGCGATATGTGCGATAAGAGATTCAATTCTAAAAAGGTGTTAAAAGAGCATATGTTCTTCTTGCACGATTGTATCTTCGACGGTACAGAGTTATCGAATCTACTTACGCCGTATTTCAGCAATTTGTATATAACAGAAAATATGCCATCGCAGAGCATCGATATCTTTAGAAAGGAATGCAACGTTTCGCCCAGCAGGGAAATGTCAAGAATGCTTCTGAGAAAGAATAAGGAAATATGTCAAAGAGCGATTTCTAATATTCTTAGTAACAGGAACACGACTGAAAGGAATAGAAAGTGGCGTTGTAATCCCTGTAAAGAAAACTTTGCGTTAATTAGAAATTATTTGCGGCACAAGTATTATTGTCATAACGATGAATCGGTGGTTCATATTTGTGATAACTGTAATAAAATTCTTACGTCGGTTGCGATGGTAAACATTCATATATGTACTAACGTTACATCGTGGAATTGTCAGAGATGTGATCTGATCTTCACCAACGGTATATCGTTAACACAACATAACGTGAGTTGTCATTTTGAGATTGCGGGTCCACATGTGTGCGATGTGTGTAATTTAAGTTTCCTTACGATGTATATGCTAGAAAGACATAAACTTGTGCATTCGGCGCTTGGCGATTGCAGTGACGTAAACAATTCTACAGATTTATCTGCAGAAAGTAATATACCTCATAGTTTAAGCGATACGAATAGACCTGACATTACACTCTCCGAGGAAACGAGGCAGCTCATAAATGACAAAGATATTAGTTATCTAATTAGTAATACGAAAAACTTGAACGGGACAAGCGAAACGGTCAAAATACCCTTAGATACATGCATTAATTCGAATGTTATATCTCTACCATGCGACGACGATGAATTATTGAAATGTAAACTCTGCAACATAATATGTCTGACGAAGACACAAATGAAATTTCATTTGGAGAAGTGGCATAGCATTAAAGTGGAAATATGTAAAGTTTGTAACGATCTATATACTGCAGACGAAATAACGAAGCATCTAATAAGTCGCCACATAGTTTTGGATGATTCGGATTTTAAAGAAGACAATATTAGCATTCGAATGAGATATGAGAGAATGGAAGATTTTCAAAATGATATAGCGCGAATTCTTGGGTTGAAACGTTTGCTGTCCCTTTACGAGTATCAAAGATTTGATAATATTCCAGAGAACAAGTGTTTCAATTGCGTAACATGTTTAAAAGAATTTTCAAGCCTACAATCTTATAAAATTCATTATTTGAAGTGTCACGATGAAATATGTTTATTATGTAATATAAAATTCAAGCACAACTTCCAAGCATTCGAGCACAAAATTAAGATTCATATATCCGTTGATGCGTATCTTTGGGTAACGGAGAAAATAATTGCTGCGACTTTGGAGTATAACGAACATGGGAATACTATGGAAGATGTCATATTGCGTTACAGTGAAATAAGAATGAGCGACGAAGAGAAGCATTTCACGAATGAAACAGAACAGGATTCTATAGACAGCTTCCAAATGGAGATTTCTGAATATTATTGGTTGATGAATTACCAATTCGAGAGGCTGGATGCTAATAAGGAGTTTTTGTATACGGTAGAGAAATATCAAAGCTCTGCAGAATTGTCTGAAAATGTTAACACCAGCATAATAATTATAGATCACAGTAATTATAAAAATTTATCAGTACTGAGCAATTGTGAATAGAGTTCGCACAATATAAAAAAGGTTTTGAACCAGATTAGATTCGTCTTCATTAATCAACTCATAAACCGTTCGTGTATAAGTGATCGTACAACTCAGAATTAGATCTAACATTTACTTTAAAAGAAAATAATGATTCTTTGAAAATATTGAATTCCATAACACGATTTATTGTTTTTTATATCGGAATGTAAGTATAAGTATGTACATTGTATATGTATATATTATGTATAAAATATAGTTGCTATTTTATAAATACATTATAACATTGCCATATTGTTGTTATTATTATTATTTAATTGCAATAGTGTAATACAAATCTTGGAAAGTTATATTATATGAAGAATAGCTTTAGGTGTACAATTGGAATGAAAAAAGTAATTTTATTACGGATCTGGGTGAAATTTATTTACAAATAGTTTGAAGTACGACAGGTATGAATAAAACTTCTTAAGTATAGTTACTTTAAGGTTCCTATCTTTAAAATAAAATATTAAGTAGAAATCTCCTTCAGCCACCTCTCAAGATTATAATAATCTTCAGAAGCTTTACCTAGTAACTACTTGAATATTAATACAAATGTTTCTTCACAGTCTCTAAAAGTTAAAACTCCCATCCATTAAAATACTCATTAAGTATGTAGATCTAATCTTAATCTAATCTTAGCAAAAAGATAACTCTATGACAGAGGATTGGATTAATCGAGTCTTGGATTTAACAAATTTTCATAAATCTACTGATCCAGATTTCAAATTTCGCGCCAGATGCACAACACCGTCCAAGTCTACCATTTTTACTGCATGTATTTATACACTGGCTTTCGAATCAGTGGAATTTTGTGTTTCACGTTGATACGGTACGTGCAGTTTGGGCGTTTCGTAGAAAAATCGTAATTAGGTATATGGATAAAGATACGAAAATAAAGAAAAGCGACAGCTCTCGTTTAACTTTAAAAAAATAATTTACACTCCAGTGATTTAATAGCATGAATTACGGACTGGGATAGAACATCCGAATTACACTCGAAAACAATTGGTAGTCCCTTTGATTAATTGTAATAACGAAATTTATGAATAGTTGTTTCATTAAATGCTATTATGTAAATTAAAATGACAGTTCTATCACATACAGTGTATTATCTCGTTGATTAAAGGATATAGAAAATACGATTAATTGTACGTAATTTTAAATAATTACAATTAAATAACTGCTACTCTCGCCACAGCTTGTTAATATCTCTCAACTGATGCTCTTCTTTTTATGAAAGTGTGATGCACTACACTCTAGTCACGAACGAGTTATAACTTGCATCTAAATACATCTCAGTCTGCTGTCATAATTATTATTGCGATAATTGTTAAAGATACACACGCATTGTTATTACGTATTTATTCTTCTTACAGTTATCATGCTTTGAGAGGTACTGTAGAAACGCAGGTAACGATTAATGGAGAATTTAATGGGAGAGTTGGTTGTATCCTTCCAAACTTACCCAATGGAGTGAAAAAGTAATTAACCCGAGGGGAGTGTGTACAGATGTAATGAGTAGTGTTTGGTAGACGACAGGTTTTTCAGGAATGGATACGAATAAACGAACGGAGGAAGCTAGTAGCATTCCGAAGAATGTAGGAGGAGCTCAGAATTCAGATTCGATAGAGGTTGTTAGAAAAATGGTATTTTACAAATCCTTATTTTCCCGGCGAGAAATAAATTTCTTGTGTTCCTACTTAGGTAGACAATTCACATACAGTTCTATTAAAGATAGCAACCCTGTATGCCGAGCGACTTATGAATGATATTTGTCTCGTCGTCGATGGTATAGAATATCCTGCACATCGCCTTATACTTTGCGCTTCGAGCGATGTTTTCCAAGTAAGCGAATTCAGTTTTACATTAATGTTATTTTAAAGTTTACACAACATTAAGCAGTAAAACGAGAGGGAATAAAAAGTTACAGATTCAAATATTTTTACGAGGCTTTGTAAAAGTATAAGAATACCCAAATTATAGAATCGATATTCATGGTTTTTGGGTACCCTGAGCTCAATTGAGGTGCAGAAACTAGCAACTGTTACAAGAATTGAGTAACAGATATGTATTTTAAGAGAAAAGACTGCATATAAAACCAATGTTATACATTGATGATTTGTAATATGGATATTGTAGAAATTGGAACAAAAGTATTACTAGAAAATACAGAAGAGTGATGATTCTCAGATTGAAACTTACAAGGGGAGGACACCATGTGCTCCCCTTGTTAGAGTAAAATAATACTAAGTCAGTTATTTCGCTTGTAGACTTCCTCTGAAACTTTCGCAAGTAAATAATATATAAAATATGAAACGTGTTAAATTTCGGGCATTAAGTTTCTGACCCAATCGGAGCAAATCCATCCTGAATTGAACTTATACTTTAATCTTAGTAATTTTAGAGTTGAGTAGTATGTAACAGTTCGCAGACCATCTTGTTTATTCTGTTTCTTTACCGCAGATAATGTTAATGAGCCCACAATGGAGTGAATCTCAAGAGAGTAGAGTAACCCTCCAAGAAACGCCACAATGCGCACCTATATTTAGTGAATTTCTGCGGTACTTTTACACTGGCCAAATAAGAATCAACTACGAAGTTGTTCTGCCAATATTATCTCTAGCTGATAAGTACAATGTGAAAGATTTAATATCGTTGTGCCTTGACTACATGCAAAACCACATTGCATTAGCTGCAATACACGGCACTTTAGTATCATGGCTGCAATATACTTCAAATTGTGGCCACCACGATATAACTCAGGCATGCCAGAATTTCATCAAGTGGAATTTGGAATTGGTGGCCAGGACTGCGGACTTTGCGAACTTCGACCTGGATATTCTAGTGTCGCTGTTACACCAAAGCAGCTTAGTGATAAAAGATGAGATGACATTGTACAAGTGCCTGGAGTCTTGGTTGGATCACCAGGCGAAACGTTTGAGAACTCAGTTGTCGCCCGACGAATTCGAAGCTACGTTGAAACAATTGGTGATAACTGTTATGACGCCCATTAGATTCCCAATGATGTCTCCCCGGAAATTAGCGGAGCTGCTTCTGTCGCCTTTAACGAAGAAATATAAAGAGTTCTTCGTAGAGCGCATGTCCATAGGGATGTCGTTTCATTCGGGTCAGCTGGACAGAGTCAGGGAAGTGAGCTTAAACGAGGAGGACGGCGCGCTGCTCTTCGAGCCACGACTCTACACCGTAGACACGTGCAGTTCGCTGCTTACGATAGAAAAGTTTCACGGTTTGCCATCTTATCATACCAGAACGCTAGTGTTCTCGAGTCATTCGTGCTTGGCGGAGTATGGTGACGATCGCGCGTGCGAATGGGTCGTAGACATATACCCGAAGGGAGTCTGGTTTAAAAAGTTTTTCCTAATAGTCTGGCAGGGAACAGTGGAGATGCCTGAGCATGTGAAACGATCGGTTAGACTCTCGCTTACGTGCAAAGAGCCACCGGCGAATAACGATATTGGTATGCGTGTGAAAATAGGTGTTTTAATTTATGGACTACAGGGTGGTGTCGAGCATATCGCGAGAGTAACAGAAATCATCCATAGATTTACTCAATCAGAACGTGTCCTTAATCTGGACGATCTTCTACCATTCGAGGAGTTGAATCCGCAACAGGGTTCTGTGCCAGAAACTACGTCCCCATTTTTAGTAGGTCCAAAGAAAGATATGCTCAAACTGCACATCGTCATATCGCCAGCCAATTAATAGACCCCCTTACTTTATACTTGAAAGCAATGAGGGAAATCTATCATACATTTTGTGTGCATTGGACTCGTACAAGAACTTTGAAAACTGATCTTTTATGCATAACTTATGTATTTGCGTATATTAGAAGTTTGACTGTCATCCTTTCCGACAAAAGATGTGAATTTCGCATTCGGTAACGACACAATTTTGTATCTAGAATGTTATATGTGGTAAAGATGATGTAATAAAGCATTGGATGATGTAAAATGTATCTTGACCATATTGATTAGTGTTCTTAAAGGTACTATTAGACGGTAACTTTTAAGTTAGCCTGTTTTAAGATGTGTTGTACGCGTGCTAGTGTGTGGTACAGTATTTTATTTATATAGTCTTATGTACAGGGTAATTTGAAGAGGTATTTGCGAATGTATTCGTAATAGCAATGTGATATTTTTCTAGGTCTCGTACTACACGAAAGATTTTAATCTTCTACAAAGATGTGCGGAGTGGAAGTTAAAGATTCTTAACGGAACATGCTGCAAATTTACATGTTCCCCAAGCATTTATAAATCCAAACAATCTTTTATTCAAATAAATACTTGTATGCACAATTTGTAAAAAAAAGACTACAGACTTTCTGTTATGAAATGCATATTTAATCTAAGGTAAACTTCTCTCTTTTAAATTGTCTCGTATAAAAGTTATTTATTTAAATAAAAGTTTCCCAAATATTTGAAATTGTTGGGTGGTTCTTCAGAAACTAGCGTCCAATTCTAGGGAATGGGGTCGAGGCCCATGGAATGCTGAAGCACTCTACTCCATGAATGCGCGCTCTGGTCTCAGACTCGCGAATTGGGAGAATTTAAAAGCAACCTTATACTCAAGATTGAATAAATTGATATATTTAGTACAATCTCGTTAATACGTCCTTACAGAGCCGACTCTCGCATTTGAATGAATAGATCTTCAATTTCGGTTGTTAACATAAATAATTAACATTTGTTTTCGAACGAGCGTTTACATACCTTCAATAATGATAAATAAAAATTACAAGAAAAACTAATTTCGCGTAGTTCCTCCCCTTTTCTTTAGTTTAAATTTCCCTCCGAATCCAAAGCTATGTTGAGCTATGTTCACATCATGGCAAGGTAACGGGAATACAACAAAATGAAATTGTTTCGTAGAAATTTTCTTGTTAACCTAACGGTGCAAAAAGTCTCTATATGTATCTGAAGTCTATAATAATTTTCTCTGCAACGTAAATCAAAGATAAATAATGAGTTTGCAATAAAAAAAAGTGAAATAGCATCATCAGTTAACTTAATTTGAACGTAATAGGTAACAGAAATCTATTTTCCACGAGGACGTAGGGATATATATTTTGTCGGAAGATATAAGTGAAAGCCGTAGAATTAATGATCGGTGGCGCGTCTTATACAATGCTGTACTTCGAAGACCTTTGATTTTATGAGCGCCTACGCCATTTTTATTTATATGTGGTGGGGGGTAACAAAGTGTGCAACTTTATCCGTGGAATTTACAATTATCAAAAAAAATTGATCGAAAGAAACACTTGTTTCTGCAATGTAGCAGTAATGAACATTGCGGCTGCTCTTAAGGTGAATCGTACTCTCGCGGAATCGGTATAAAGTTATTAATGCAATTGGTGGACCTTCGTGTTGTTAGTGCTAACTACAAGTTTTTCCACAATTGTAACCCGGATAAAATGGATTATCGCCAAAAGGTGAGACAGAATTTAACGTAGGAACTAATAAAAGCAAACAATTTATTACTGAATGATCGCTCCTGCGTGCAATTTATATTTCAATTCTGCTCACAATGCTGTCACAAATACAGCTCAAAATTCTTTCAAAATCGTTTAAGCACTGACGATAAACGGATTTCGTCGCGATGCTTTTCTCGTACGATTTAAGTATCAATTTATTTACAAGGGGATGCGTGTACATATATATTATAAAAGCAGTGAGAAATTATAAACATATATTGCTCTAACGTACTCGCTTTTTCCGAGCATTTTTATGAAGTTAAGAAGTGTAGTTTCTTTAAAATAATCTTGATGCAATTTGCTAACTGTTGCATTAACCTTTATGGAAGATTCGCATTAACTTTATCATTTCAGGTGGTCATACCTACACAACAAAGTACAAAGAGCGATGACGAAGACGACGAAGATTTAGAAGCACTACGATTAGCAGCTCTTCAATCGTTAAGAGCGAAAGACACTGTACATAATAAAAAAAAGTACCCGCCACAAGTCCGTAAGGAAGCTGCAGAAGTCACACATACGTTTCGCCCACCATATAGAGGCCAACGTCCTCCGAGAAGAGGATATTTTCATAACAGATTACAGCGGCAACAAAATGGAGTAAGTTTCTATTTTTACGCATTCGATAAACTTTGTAGCAGGTTTCGATTGGAAGTTGTACATCGGATAGTTTGTTTTGATGTGTATTACAAGCGAACATGGTTTTCTTTGTAGAATTTATATTACCAAAGTCCACGTAATCCGAACTTAATAGCGATAGTTCCTGTAGACGAACATTTTCTACTTCAACAAACAGATGTCGCTTGCTCGGTTGAAAAGACTGACCCGTCTGTTGAATCTTATTCAGCAGGTATGTAAAATGTTTCACGTATGTTACAAAGGTATTCAGTGCCAGGACTTTTACTGTGCTTCTATCTCTCCTTCCTACTTATGAGGTGTTATACAAGAGTAATATTTTTAGAAGTATCAAAGTTTCATCGTTTCAAAGACAATGGGAGTGGTTCGGAGGACGAAGATAATAAAGATCAAAGGAGCACAGTCATAAAGACAGAGACAGTCGGGAAAGATGGTATGGAAGTTGATATACCTTCCACGGAGATTGAAAGTCAGATGGAGACTGCAGAAAGCTTGAAGAAGACTGAAGAAGATCAGGATGATATTAATGACGACGACGACGACGTTCTTATAATGGCTGATCTCGAGGAGGAGGATAGTTTAGAGCGCTTAATGGATGAAATGGAGAGGGAGATGAACGTTGACAAGCCGTCTGAGAGAAAAGAGAAGAAGAATAGCAAGAAGGAGAGTAAAGAGCCGATAAAGAAGGATGACGCGAGCAGAAATCTAAATCAGAAGAACAGAACAGAGGATAGTAATAGTAGGAAAGAGACCTATAGCCCAGCTTTAACAGTGACAGGCTTGAAGAATGAAAGACGGTCTATGTCACCGCATACCAATCGAATTTCACAGAAGCGTAGGTCATTGTCGCCGCGATCACGGTCAAGGAAAAAATCGCCCAGAAGGTCTCCTAGGAGATCTCCTATTAGACAGTCGAAGAAATCTCAGCGAGAGATAACGAGGTACAGGTCGCCTCGGAAGTCTCCAGTGAGGTATTCGCCGCGTTCACGGTCACCTAAGCTTTCGCCACGACCCAGATCACCGCGAATATCCCCGCGAAGGTCGCCGAACAAGTCCCCTACAAGAAGATCACCTATTAAGAAATTATCCCCGAGAGGAAGGTCGCCAAGACTATCACCGCATTCCAGATCTCCTAGACCAGTACGTTCACCTAAATCATCATTAACCAAGTCCCCAAGATTGACGCGATCACGTTCTCCGAAATTCTCGCCGCTCAGATTATCACCTCAATCTAGATCACCTTTAAGATCGAGATCACCTAAGTTATCTCCAAGAAGAATATCGCCGTCTCGCAGGCCCTCACCAAAATCGAAATCCCCCGGGATGTCCCCTCGAAGAGGGCCCTCGCGTTTAATGTCACCGAAACTATCGCCGCGAAGAGTGTCTCCGCGCTCAAGGTCACCGAGATTATCGCCACGTAGATCACCGTGGTCGTCCCCGAGAAATTCCCCTCGTGCTTCTCCCAGACGGCGGAGATCCCCGAGGTGGTCGCCGAAGGAATTACCACGCAAGCATGGACCGCGATCCGTTACCCCAGATGGAACTGGTAGCCCGTCGTACGTTAAAGAACCTTCTCCGATCGTTAAAGGTAGAATATCACCGGAAACGAATCGTGTGAAGGTGAAACAAAAAGAGGAGAATATTGAGAAAGTCACTGCGTCAGAGAAAGAGACTCCCGAGACAATGAGCGATCCTGTGTTAGAAGCAAGACGTAGGAAGTTCGAGTCTACGAAGCCTATAGATCCTATAAATGTGAATAAGAAAATTAAATTAAGCAAAAAGGAAAATACGAATAAGAAGGCGGAATCTGTGGAGGTCGGTGAACCTCAGTCAGGGAACGCAAGGAAAGTTAATAAAGTTACGGAAGACTATGATATTCAAGATACAGATTTATGTATAGATACTCATTACGAGTTCGAAGAATTTGAGGAAAGTATGGAGAATACTTCGCCCGCTGCTATTACGAGCTCCGTTAACTCGTGCATCGACGTAGAACCACAGAAAGTAGAGAAAGAGAGGATCTCGAAGAAGAAGAAAAAGCGCGACAAGGAATTGTATCAGGTGGGAAAGTTGAAAAATGAGCTTCCGCTCTCCGAACGTATTGGGAAGGATAAGAAGTGCAAGAAGCGTAAAGATATTATTTCGGATGGGCCGAGCGAGGACGTGGATGCTATTTTCGAGGACATAACGGTTGACGAAGAGAGTGATTTAAGAACTGAATTGAGTAGAAGACGAGCGGAAAGATTAAATAGGACAGTGCCGATTCAATCTGCGAGATTGGTGCAGTCTGCTTTTAAAGGTGTTGTTAATGAGTAAGTATCTTTAATGGGCTTTTCCATAGAAAAAAAAGACCGAGTTCTACAGATTACTTAAATAGCTTTATTTCTTTTCGCAGAGTTGTCAAGAGTAACGCGAAAGCGAATCAGAGACATCTAATTAAAGCAGATGAGAAATGTAAGTAACATCGTAACAAATTAGCAAAATGCCTACCATAGCATTCAAGATCCTTTTTCACTTTAAATTCATTGATTTTTCTTTTACAGCTAATCAAAAAGAAGTTAGACGAGTCACTGTTCTTCATAGATCGATACCTGAATTACATGATTCAGAAGGTTTGTACACTATTTTTAGACTATTATAGAAACTTGTTTGAATATTCTATTTATTTATGAATAAAATCAATTTTATATAACAGTCCGTATTAAAACGTCTATCGAACGTTTTTCTCTTCTTCACTTTATACATGCTCCTTGCACCTTTTTCTTTGCTTTTATTATATCACTTTTAACGATCTGTTATTTATTTACAGACGAAAGTACTCTGGATTCAAAGGTGCCCGTGCGTTTTAGACTGGGTCTCAACAAGCAAGTGCAAGATACTAGAGAGTCTAAAGTTTCACGAAAGGCATCTAAAAGGCAGGGTCGCAAGGTAAAGCACAAAGTCAGTTTGCCTTTAACTAATACTGAACACACTATATAATACAAAAGTTACGCTTTATCAAGTGTACATAAATTCATGTATTCAAATTTCTTAGAAAACTATTTACGCATAAGCTTGGTATCGTAATATCTTACATACCTAAGATTGTACTTTGTCAATTTTCTTTGCTTTCGTTCGGTTGATTGCATTTAATGATTTATCCGTCACGAGCAAATGCTGGCATCTTCAATATTTAGAAACATAAAAGGAGGAATAATAAATTAAACGAATGTACATACTTTATGTTTAGCGTAATAAGCATATGCAGACACTTTTTTCGACACACGACAGATGAGGAACGTACAACTCAGTATAGTATTGCAGTTAATGCGCTTAGCTGTTGAAACTTGCCAATTACATTATCGATATCAAAAGAATTAGTTGGATTTTCCAGTTCAACATAGTATTTACTATTTTATAATATGCATGAAAAAATATTGAATTCTTGAAACATGATTAATGTGATCATCCATGATTTGTAATTATTTAGAAGTATAATGTAAAAAGGAAAAAAAAACGAGTCTCTTCCCGTTCGTTTTGTTAATTTGTTAGAGACCGTTTGTACATTCACTCGTAATCAAAAGTGCAATGATTACAGGGGTTTAAGACTCTAGAACACTCGGCAAATATTTCAATAAGCTTAATCATATTTTTTGCCCTGTTTTTATGCGTTGAATATTTCGAATAGATAAAGCTTTGCGCGATTATTCATTACTACTTCGGAAAGCTGTGAAAGTAAATATTTTAATTATATGTCCCGATTAAATTTAGACCAATCTGCTATATTAATGCGTAATGGACAGAGCTATCGAACCACTAAAGAACTGCGATCTGAGAATACACAGATATCGAAACCTGCCACACCTTTCTTATTTTGTGAAGTAAATAGTGCATAGGTTTATACGACGTTCAGATATATTACAAATATGTTTAATTCTGCCTTTCAATGCCTGAAAAATATAAACACCTACAAGATATATCCCTCTGCGAGAGTTTCTCATTCTACTAAAAATTGTTTAACTACATTATAGTTTATGGATCACTGTGCAGGAATATTAATGATCTCGAAAGGAATTGAGAAATAAATAAAACGACTCGTCGTGATGCAAAATTTAAGAGAATTAGATAACGGATTCTTTTAAACCGCTATAAAAAAAATGTGAAATTATTCTTACGTTTTAGCAGTAGAATATAGATGTTGTGTAACTTCAAATACTTTTAGTTTCTCCCGATAGATTTACGTGAAACATTAATCTCTGTTAGGAGACGATAAACGTGATCTGTTGGTTTTTTTTTTGTTTAGGAATAAAGTAATCGTGTGTTCTCCTGATTCCATATTTATATGAAGAGTGCATAGCTGTTCATCTTACCTCCTATTTTATTGTCAGCATAGGAAGATAAAAAATGCATTAGAAGTTGCATTCTATTAAAGATTGCGCTCGTGTAGTGAAATATCTGTTTTTATTTGGAGTGTGACTTAGCATAAAAAGAAAAAAAAAATAAGAATTATAGAAGACAATATCGAAATTTCAAAATACTGTATGTATGATTGTATCTAATTATTTATTGTTAAGCATCATAGTAGATAGTTGATTACATGTGATTATATTAAATCATTTGTTGTGTTGAAGTATTTGTAAATAATTTACATCAGTCACTCATTTAATAAATAAGAATCATTGATAATCCCAAAGTCATCTTTTGTAAACCTAAGTATATTTATTGTTCTAGAGAAAAAGTTCTGTATAAATGGATCGATCAATTGTAAATAAGGCTAATTGTTAATAAGCGTGTGCAGAATGAGGAATAAGATGTATATCCTGTAAATTGAGTTAATATTATTAAGGCACTGAATATGCTGTATAATATGACCTATAGTGACAAGAGAGTGATTTTATTGAAATATATTTTTTACTGTACACTACACTTTCACAGTATAGTTTTACTGTATCATTTGGGAATGACAAAATAACAAACGCGAGTTTCTACATTCAGAGTGCAAGGCACACAGTATAAATTTATTATTTTATAACGAAACGTATCTGTTATCGCTAAGAGCTCAGTTTTTAAAGTGGTATACATCGCGAGTTTCGGTAAATTGTGATAACGATTTATTCTACTCTTTTATAGGATTTTTTTTTTATTATATGATTAAAGGAGAAGATTCTTATGAAATTTCTTTTTCTGTATTTTACATGATATTTAATTAAGGTGTTTCTCAATTAGCTATTATCGTACGTACACTTACTTTATGTTTTAATAAATAGCATGTAAAATACACATTAAAGGTAGACCGTCGCTATACGTTACCGATATACAGATCAGTAGTCACTGCATTGACAAGTATAAGCTTAGATTATTTCAGATATTATATTTGATATATGAAATAGCATACTTCATAGTATCTATGAAGGTGTAAGTGTTATTTTTAATCCAATAAACAAAAATTAATACATTTATATGATCGTATAATGATATATTAAAGATATTGTGAAATCTTCATGGAATTCGAAAATATATACAATTTTTTATAAATATGAAGGAAGCAAAACTTAGAATCATTATGTGCGTGTTATGATTTATATTCTGTTTCATCATATCATACTGATACATCCTTAAGTGTTTGTTAGGAACACAGCGTAATGCTCTTGCGTTAGTCGAACTATATTTCCAGTACTCTTTCGGTTATATGCCGTTACGCATGTATTTCAACTGTCGACTCCAAGAGTCGAGTAATAGGCACGCTGTTGTTATAAACGTAGAATAGCCTTGAAAGACTTAGAAACTGTTGAATTTATCTATCATTAAAAAATGTGATACACAGAAAGACTTTTACTGCCTTATTAATAATAAGCGAATCACTTATTGTAGAATAACACAAATACCTAGCTACTCGTGTCCATAAATGATGAATAATACACATTCTAAAGGCAAACCAAACGAAATGTACTATATTTTATTAAGCGAAGTGTTATTAAACATTTTGTTCTATTCGCAGTCTAATGCTCTCTATTTCTGGGGTGTGTAAAGTATTGTAATATAATTCATACTACTTCTTTGCAAACAGTGCTGTTTCGCGACTTTCGTCTCTCAGTGTTATTCTATAATAAAACTGGTTGAACCGTAAATTTAATTATGTGCTGTTATAATGGTTGGTTTATTTGACTAATTTTGTATTGCTACAGTAAATACAGATGGAACTTAACGGTGAAACGTAACAGGCACAACGCCCTTTACAGTAATACGCAAAATTGTACGAGAGATAGATAAAGAGTTATGTTTCTATGCTTCTATTGTAATACTGAATCTCGTAATATCTACTTTTAATGTTGTTGCATAAATTATTATTATGTATGACTGTATTATGCGTATGATTGTATATTTGTACTTAAATTTTTTTACAAGATAACACGAATAGGCTTTAGACCGTTTAGATATAACAAAAGAGAAACCTCAAGTATTAATAAGGAACAAGTCCGGTAATATTTACTTCGCATATTATTTGAAATAAATCAAGCCTCTTATTTCAGAAAAATAGAGAATAAAATATTTTTGTCTTAAATAATCTAGTATTATTTTCTGTCACCCTAAAATCAATACAAAGCATTCACCAAAGACAGATAGGAATTGAAATATGAAACATGCATTTCCAAAATTGAGATCCCCATTGATCCAGATTCTGGCTTCAATATTTATCGAAATACATCGACATTTAATAGGAACAAGTTGTTTATGAATGTACGGATATTTTATTAGTCTCTTTTTATACATATTCATTGCAAGTGTACTATAATCTACACTATTCTATGTAAGTATAATTTGTTCTCCTTAGTCCTTTTTAGCGCTATACTTCAAGAGGTTTCATTACTTTTAATATACAACATATATTTCAACAATCAAGTACTGCAAAATTCCTAAATTGTGTACGGAAGGCGCTTCAGATTAGATAGCTGAAAATTGGCAAACATTAATTGCTTAATGAAGCTCAATGAAGCGGATAGATTGCGGAAAGGGCGCAGACGCGACGAGGGTGTCCCAAATAGTGGTAGTGTGAAGTTTACGCAAGTTTACGGGTAATCAATGGCATGACACAGTGTACGTAAAATTACTAGAGGATCATTAGCGTAGACCGTGCGGAATTTATATAAACAGTGAGACAGACTCGGGACTCGAGCCACGGTTGTGCTTCGGACGTGATCGAGCGATTAATTAAACTACAATACGAAATGCTCGCTGCCGCGTAGCTGTACCTGTGCAATTTGTTTATTTGCGAGATATGATGCATAACTTATGCTCAATAACAGCGGGGCACAAATGCCCCGCTGCCGACGGCATTATTAGATTCCGTTAATAGGGCAGCCATAAAACATTTTAATCTATGGAACTGATGGAGTGGCAAAGGATGAAACTACCCTGCGATATAATCACGATAAAATCAAAGTGACGGCGCATGTAATGTGGAATAAGTAGTCCCGTGACTCCCGTGCATTTCATGCATTTCGAATGATGGATACGTCGAGTTTTAAGCACGTCGTGACCTCCGACGAAAAATGTGAAGAAGGTGAGCCGAGATTGATGCTACCAAGAGGTCTGATTTATTTCCTGTTAATGCATAATTCTTATGGAATGTCAATTATCCACATTGTAACGATTCCACTTGAGAGCAACCGTTACGATTTATTTTAAAGAACAAACTTAAGCATGGGTAGCAGAGGAGCCTTGGACATTCCGACGATATTTCATCCTCAACAAACTCGTGCTCCAAGTATCGTTCTTGGTGACGGTCAACATGGTCCTCAAGGCAGCACCCTTCAAGGCACTCACGACAATACTGGTTCGTAATCGTAGGCTTTGCAGGACGGAGTATCGGAGGTGTTGAACTAATTAGTTACTTTGCGACTTTTCTTATTCAGGCTGCGAGCAGCAGCAAGGATGCAGCATCTCTGGTGGCTGTGGGGATTCGGCACCAGCTTGTCGTCCTTTGGAGACGAGTGGAAGCGGGGTCGTTGCTGGGGGAGCTGGTGATAGTCAGGGGCATAACACGGGTCAGACACAAGTTCAGTCTCATATGACAACACCTGCGGTTACTTATCATCAAAGACATAATTCATTATCTGCTTGTTATGCGTCTTGCTGCGCTGAATCAGCGATAAAGGTCCGTTTGGATTATTAATATCTTCGGCTCTGTATAAAGTATGTACATTCCTTTACACGGCTGTGTATTATGATTGCAGATATACTTTGGGGTATGCGTTACAATATGTGTTACAGCGAGCTGGGTTGGCGCGACTCATTTCATCAAATATTTATACTTTCACAAGCTTGAAAGTCCGAGCAATTCGTCCTCCTCGAACTCATCCGTGACCGAACTACGCCATCGCCATGTAAGTTCGTTCTGTTCTTGGCTCTCTTTCAGTTTCAGAACGACAGGGGGATTTTAATAGTACTCTTATAACTATTTTCAGACAGTTCCATACAATGCTCCTTTCTTCACGACTTGGTTTTGTACAAATTGGGAGATCCTTTACTTCCCGGTTTACTTTATTTGCCAGGCAGCGAGGATCAAATGTAACACTCCTTCAGAAATAATTGCAGAGAGTCTGCGAGGATTTCGCGATAAAGGGCTCACTGGTGGTCGTTTCTTGATGAAATGCAGCCTCTTTTGTGGACTTTGGGTGGTCACAAATTACATGTATATTTATTCGCTTAGGATACTATTAGCTACTGATGTAATGACACTTTTCGCGACAAATGTCTCCTGTGCCTATCTACTATCTTGGGTTATTCTTCACGAACAATTTGTTGGCGTAAGGGTAAGTAGCGCTGTTCGATAAGAATTATAATTCATTCCGTCAGAACTTCATGTTCTATAAAAACGAATGCATCGCAGATAGTAGCAGTGATTTTATGCAATACTGGAATTGCACTTCTGGCGTACATGGACGGAATAACTGGGAGTCCAACTTTGGGGGGTGTTGTCCTGGCAACAACCGCAGCAGCTGGTACTGCGGTCTATAAGGTAAAATCTGATTTTATAATTACCCTCAATTGGCGATAAAGTTCAATGTAATCATACTTGTCTACTTACCCGTCCACCACATTATGTAATTTTAATCCAGGTGCTGTTTAAAAAAGTTATAGGAGAAACAACGTTCGGTCAAATGTCTTTATTCTTTTCTTTTATCGGATTGTGCAATGCGGCATTATTATGGCCAATTTGCCTGGCCCTGTACTTCTCTGGAGTGGAAAGTGTACACTGGGGTCGGCTACCATGGACATCGTTACTTTCAGCGAGCATTCTTCACCTAGGTAGTACATGATTCTTAAAGAAGACGTTGCTAGATATTACATTGACACTTTATTCCTGCTTGACAGTTGCAAACATGCTGGGTAACTTCAGTATCGCTCTGACGTATGACCTATTCATCACGCTGGGTTTGATCACAGCTGTGCCCGTATCTGCAGGTACGATAGAAACTTTGAGCGATCGTATTACACTCCATTCCATATAAGAGCGGACCTACGTCCCTACCGATTTGCGACCCACGCGATTGATCGTAACGCTTTTCCTGCCGGTTTCCTACCAATCAACGGTATATCCCTGCACGGAACGAGTTCGCTCTAAAGTGGAATGCAGTGTATATAGATTGCAATCGTTGCCATTTGACAACCGATTAATGCGATTACTTCGCAGCATTGGATGTTGTCCTGTACGGAGCCCATTTCATGGGCATGAAACTGGCAGGGATGATCTTCATAGCGGTCGGTTTCTTCCTCGTATTGTTCCCAGACAACTGGCCGGACTACATAACCAGACTACTTCGGTATGTTATTTCAAATATATCTCGTAAACATAACTTTACGGTATGTTCATTAATTCCAAGTTAATTTCTTTCTTAGCCTTTAGTTCTGTAGTAATTTTTCTAAGCGTCCTATGTTGTCTCTAACTCCTCACACATTACACGCGCACGCCCTCGCGTGTATATACTATTATACATATTTATATATTTCTTCTTTCCACTTCTGCAAGATTCTCGAAATGTCGTTCATCTTGTTTTGCACCAAATTAGAAGCAGCGTGTAGTCTCACTGACGTAGGATATGCTTGACACATGAAATTGCCTATAAATCTCTAATTTCCTCTTACATACCTTTTGTTCTCTCAATCTTCGAAGCGTACGAAAGCTCACCCTATAAACGGTTTCTATCACAGAAGTTCAAAGGCAATCTACTCTCCAGAACATTTAATCATACGATTCATACATACCAGCATTACGGATAAAATCATTGACACTTACTGAGATAGGTAATTTGTGTAGGTGAAATTAAAGAGGAAGGGATCGAATCAAGTAATCGGTCTGTTAATTGGAATCGCTTTGTTGCTTGGTCGAATTTACAAAACAACTATGTGACAGTTTGTTTAACGTTTTTATATTTTTGCTGCGTAGAAGACGTTCGAAGCGAACCGTAGACCTTTTCTTTGGCATTTAGAGGTACTTCGTGTGTGTATCCTGAATTGACAAAATTAAAAAAGTGGCACTGATATTGTTTTGCAGGATGCCTGGAATATGCAACAGGTTTAAAGTATAATTAAATGAATACCTTTTGTAGTTAAGAGAGATAATAGGATTGCATAAAAAGATCAAGTACATAATTCCCGGTGTAATTAAGATGATGAGATTGTATGTAAGCAGGCTTACAATTATTTAAGCAGTAGGTGATAATATTATTACTCGATTAACGAATGTTGTTGTTAATTGAAGTATTGTTCAGGTCTTATCAATAATACAATTACAGCGTCATAAAGATATCATTATCCTAGACCGTAGAATATTCAGGTGTGTCCGCGGGACTCGTTACATTCATATTTAAACTTTATTTACGCGGGGTATTTTACAGGGTTCACTTCTTCATATATCACCTGCGGGTGGCATGAAAAGTATGTCATAATTAATTTCTATTAAAGTATTTCAATTCTTTGACATATACAGACAGTTATCTTTAATTTCTGATTCTTTTCGTGCTATGATTTTACGATCCTTCAATTTTAGTAATTACTTTGCATATATGGATATTTTCGCCATCGTCATAATGACATCGTTTTACTATAATAGCAGTGAATAAAAAAGGTTTACCACGTATACGTTTTTAAGAAAGGTTTGCGAGTGTCGTACCTAGAGTCTCAGTACTTTTCCTTTCTTTAATTCAAGCTACAGAAATAGCGTTAAGTCTAATCTACTGTCTATCAGTTAAATGCAGTAAAATTGTTTCCAACTTGAATTAAAACATTCAGTTACATAAAAAAAAATACAACAAAATTGCTTGAGCTGCTTGTTGTGTTGTGTGTGAATCGACGTCAACACTTCATCACTCGCTTCCCAACAATCAGGATCCATTATATGCTGTTACAGAAACATAGTCCTCATGAGTCACAGTTCAAGGTAAGAAAATACATCGCCTTCGTTTTGTATGTTATTTACCTAAAAAATTCATCAATTATTCTTAATCTTCAAATCTCTCAATCCCAAGCATTTGTTCCTCATTATTAAAGATAAATACTATTTAACAATTAATATTAGTTCCATTGTCGAAACTACACCTGTTGGATCCTTCAATTTTTCCCTACTAACTTATGATAACATTTACCAAAAAGATTCGCCTAAAGTACTCTCTATACAAGTACGTAACATACGCTTTATAGACGCAGCGCAATTCTTAATGCTCACTGATGAATTTCTTAGAAATAACAAACAAGAGAATATCAAAAGACGCATGATATATCTTTTGCTGTGTCAGTTCTGAGTCTGTGTGGGTATGCACCGAATCTTATTTTCCAAATGCATCAGCCTCTTTCTACCAATTAAAGAGCATGACTATTCTCGCTTCTGTGAACATAAACTTTTTATTTCCTTCGTTACTCTCTATTTTCCTTTGGAATTATGGTACCATTATCTATATAAATGTAACAAAGAACAATGATATTCCAACTAACTCTATAGATTACTACCTATAGTCACGATTCATGAAAGGGAGTTTGCCTGCTAATAATATGTTGTGAAATGGTATCATACAGCATAGTTTTACCATGACGAACATTTAAATGCCAATTCCATCGACGCAGAAACTCTATCGTTTCCAATTGCAACAATCTGCTTCGATAACATAGTACAGATTCCACTGACAAGGAGAGGTTCCCAGGTGTCCACCCCCGATTGCTTTAAATTTTGGATATGTGTTAGAGGACCGAAAAATAAGATATACATGTTTTTTTTATAGCGACCTATTTGCATGTTTACCCCTCAAAGTTATATGGGTGGTTTCACCCCCTAAATATGAAAACAGGCCAAAATAAAAAGACACGTATTTCTTATTTTTCGGCCCTCTAAAACATATCCAAAAACCAAAGCAATCGGAAATGAACATCTGAAAATCTTATAACTTTGGTGGTTGGTTGCAACCCCTAAATATGAAAACGGGCCGCTATAAAAAAACACGTATATTTTATTTTTCGGTCCTCTAACACATATCCAAAATTCAAAGCAATCGGAGGCGGACACCTGGGAACCTCTCCTTGTGAGACCTACTACGAGTAACTAATCGACTGTATCATATGCAGGAGAATACTGTATCGTAGATGTAGCATTGAATTTCTGCGACGAATTGCATAATCCTTGCCCATGTATATTGAAACGATGTACATATGAAGACTGGAAAGTGTTGAGCGCAACAATATGACAGACGTTGCACATTCCCCTTAATAACGCGTACAAGTTTAATAGAAGCATCTCAAAGACATGTGATGAGACAATATACGCCAAGACGCTGCCCCAAGAAGCTGCACACAGGTCCTTGACGGAAGTAATGAAAGTACTGATGAAAGCCTGGGATTAACGTACACAGTACCACGGCCGGCACCCAGCGACGCAGGAGCACCGTTGCTAGAAGCCGCTGCCCGTCAATGCAGCAACGGCAATACCGGTTACGAAGCTACGGTGTGTCCTCGGCTCACGGCGACGGTCAAATGCTGCTGCCGATTAACAGCAATAACAGCAACCAGTCAACCGGTGAAGCACCGATGGCGGCGACCTCGAGTCTGACACACCGGCATACTAATTCGTCCCAACAGAACAACACGGCTTCCGAATCCCAACCACGCCGCGTTCCCACTTCCATTTCGACCTCGACCCCGATCTCAACCTCGACCTTCACCTCGACCACGTCGAACAGTCATCAACGTTCCCATCTTCCTGGCCTTCAGAACCAATAACAAGGTATGACTGAAAATATTAAAGGCGCGATTCAGGGTTCCACGGTCTTGTCAACGGCAGATAACGGCTCTAGACCCGAGAGCTCATCCTCGCTAGAGGATTACACTCTTCTTGTTTTTTTTTCTTCATTTCTGATGGATTATGATATAATGTTCTTGTTAAATATTTATGTGAAAGCTGAGCCAGTGTAAAGGACGATCCGTTTGGATAAGTTTTGTGTAATGTTAGTGTATGTACGATAGAATACTGAGCTACGACTGTTTCGATAACTGTTAACTTTAGACCATGCGCTGTAATACTATTTCAACAGTTCTTGTACTCGTGGAGTTTCGTTTTAAGAAATTAAAAACGACCGTATCTCAGATGTGGAGAAAGGTTGTGGAAAGCTCGTGTGGCATAATTCTTGTTTGAGAAACCTTTTCCACTCGGTGTACAGTGTACGTGTCATTAAGGTCGTAGAGTTAGGCGAATCATTTTGTATAATATAGAGCGGAGTGATAGACGTGCTAGAATTTGCTTCTTGGATTTTTGTACAGTAATAGTACGTGTTCCCTTAGAATTGCTGATTTCTTAGTAAGCTATGTTTGAATCCGTTACCTACAAGTACTGTACTTGTATTCGTTACTATGTATAATATGCCTGCGTTAAGGAATGACTTTGGACAGTTTTCGATCAACGTTTCTTAGCATTTGTCTACCCGTAGCTAATAGAAGATTCTTCTAGTATATCTCTGTTATGTCCCTCGATGTATCGAATAATTATTAATTTTTATGGAATGAAGCATCGTGACTGATGTCATGCTGCTGGGTGTTTCATACGACAGTTGTTCCTGATTCAGATCACGAATCAAAATGGTTCTCAGAATTTGTGGGCTCTTCCGCAGACCATGTAACGTCTAATCTTTCATTTTGATGCTTTATCTACTTCCGGTCGTTACAAACGAAGGAATAGTCTGCAAATTTCTAAACAAGAGATATTTGAAGCCTCGGCTGTAGAAATTTTCTGCAACTCTCAATTACTTGGAACGTTTCCACTTCAGAAAATTTCTACTACGTGGTGAATTGATCCTCAGAATGAGAAGCAATGTGATTATTTGCATGCGAATCAAAGTTTTAGTCTGGAAAAGCCTGGAAACAAAATAATTAATAGGAGATCTAATTGCAGGTGGAGTAGGAGACACGGACATGGGGTACCAGGAGGTACGCAACGAGACGTGATTGATTATCGCACTGGTTACATAAAATCGCATCTTCGTTCACCTTCAGGAAGAGTTCGGTGACCAGATCTACCATCATTCGAATCGCAGGTAGAGTTAAATTCTCACGAAAATAACGCATGGACGTTTGAAATGTTTGCATTCCAACCAGAAATTGAACTGAACACGTCGAAATGGATTCTTCGCCATGAAAGAATTCTTTCAAACTTCTTTGTTGCAATCTTTTGAAAATTTGTGAA
Source organism: Andrena cerasifolii (assembly GCF_050908995.1). Lineage (NCBI taxonomy): Eukaryota > Metazoa > Arthropoda > Insecta > Hymenoptera > Andrenidae > Andrena > Andrena cerasifolii. The sequence continues at coordinate 16,145,170 of NC_135124.1, forward strand.
CAAACTTTTCTAATAAAAAGAACTACGATTTCTTTTAAATGTTATAAACACATTTTACCCAGCAAGCAAATTGAATTCTTTATTTTTTTATGAAGTTCAAACATATCTTCAGATGGTTAATTGTTGTGAAAATTGAATTCCTTAACGCCAAATGTCTTACTTGGGCAGTAAGTAAAATGATAGTAGTGGACGTAGTATTATTCCCATTGCTTTGAATAGAGATTCGGACTCGTGACGAAGTAATAGATATTTTTCAGAATAAAGCAACAAATTTACACAAACTCATCTCCCCGATGTGGGTATTTTTATTTAAAAAAAGAGTATATATTTAAAAATAAAAGTATATTTCTCCTTGATCATTTAAATAATAAATTCAAGGGAAGTAGAATCATTTACACATGTGTTCAAACATTTTTGAAGTCCTCCCTTTAGTATCTATCAAACAGTTTCATCGTCGCTAGTAACTCTATAACAAACACAATTTCTAGTACAGGTAAACCATTATTATATTTTCACTGACATATGCATTGACTTATTTTGCAAGTCAATTACACGTGTAGCAAAATCTAGATTTTTATTATTTCATTCTCTACGCCTGATGTTTCGTTTTTAACGACAGAAAAGATTACGATAAAAGCCAGCGAGCATTTCTATCTATATTTGCTTGAGTTTTCAGTTCCCAGAAATTGTGTACATCTTTCTAGCGATAACTGTCACTTCTAGGAAATAGTCCTAATCTTCTGTTAGAAGTTTCTAATCGTCAGTATTAGCATACTGTAGGTAGGATTAGTTTACAAGTACGCGATTTGTAAAATGTAAAGACAATCAAATATAGCAGCAGTAGGTAGAGAAATAGACGATGTTTCCCTTCGGATAACTGTGCATGTTTATTACCTAGCGAGGATGATAACGTACTGTTACCTAATGACTATTGTTTTACCACACCGCTTATAAATGTGTATCCACACGTGTACAATTACGTTACTATATAAATTGAACGTAATACTTGAATAGTTCGATCGTGTCGATTCAATGAAAACCATGTACGTTTTACCAAAGTGTTCTCATCATTAAAATATATCGCCGATGTTTACTTTACACCGTACAAAATTAAAAGTATTCGCTCAACTAAAATCGTATAGCATAGCAACTATCGAGGTATTAATTCGTTAAGTTTTAACTCTACTTCGACGGTTAATAATAAGTAGAATCGAAGCATGCGATGGTTTCGCATGATTTTATTAAAAATTTGTACGTCGAGTTATTTTACTCTCTGAAAAATAACGTAGCGCTTTAGAATCAGAGAGCTGCGAACTTTGAAGAATTCGTGGGGAGATTGTAGGGAGATAGGAGTCTAGGAATTGTTAATTAAAGTATGCGAAACCATGTTCTAATTCATCCATGAGAGAAAATGTTCTATTGAAGGATACTCGTAAAAGTTTCGGCGTAGTTAATTATAATAATGGGTTCTCATTATTATGTGCCTATTCCTAAGTTGGATCAGATATGTGCGTATCAATTGAATAACGTATGACGCATATGGTCAATTAATACTTCGGCCATCATAAACATTGTAACTGTATAAAGAAGTACATTTACTAGTCATATGATACTTACCACGTATAAATACAGTCGCATCGGAAAGTAAGTCGACACTCTTTAAATTCGCATAACTTTTTTAAAATTGATCCAAACGACTTGAGTTTTTTTTAGAAGCTAGCGGAATTAGTTTTCTAGGTGACGTGTTTCGTCGTTTTGAAAAAAATTGCAACTGGTCGGAATAGCGATGAAAATAGTGAAGTTCGTTTTCTTTTTCAAATTTTTTTCTGAACCTGTAATGAAAATTCAAAAAACCCGTTTGTAGATTGTAAAAAATTTGAAAAAAATACTTTCACTATTTTCATCGCTATTCCAACCAGTTGCATTTTTTTTTTCAAAACGACGAAACACGTCACCTAGAAAACTAATTCCGCTAGCTTCTAAAAAAAAACTCAAGTCGTTTGGACCAATTTTAAAAAAGTTATGCGATTTTAAAGAGTGTCAACTTACTTTCCGATGCGAGTATACATAGTTTTGTTTAGTGCAAAGTTAGCGTTTAAGGGATTACAAGTCTCACATATGTCAATAAAGAAACACTGTAATTTATTAAAGGATAATGATACGTATATTTAATTCGAGGGAATAACAAATAGGTGGCGTAGCATTCCGTACAGTACTCGCTGTAAGATATTAATAAGCGACGTATGATTATTACTGGTTCTTGCGTACTGGATGGATCGGATGATCCATGTGTGATAAATCAGGCGGATTCTTCTCGAAGTAACTGATTTCTCGCATACCTCCCGCGGCGATTTCCCATAATTCTGGATGCTTCCCCTTGAAATTATCGTACCATTTTTCTACATAAGGCCAGGCACTTAATTTGAAATCGATCGCTTCTAGACACATGGTCGCAGTAATTAGTGGGAAATCGGCGATAGTCAGAGTATCTGTTAAGTGATAGAAAACCGTTGAGACTCTCGTTTCTGTTGTTTAATTCGATATTTTAATTATATAGCGTAGGTAGTGTGTAATAGGAAAAGTCACGGGACGATCATTTTTTGTAAAATACAACAGTATTATCAGACAGAAATTATGCCCTTGTTTGTTTTTATAATTGAGGAAATAAATCTTCTAAGTGAAAGACTTTAGCTTGATCTTATTGGATAAGGTCAAACGATGAACATTTCGTGTAATGAATAAAGGCGATACTTACTGCCAGCAGCGTATTCTGAATCCTCGCGTTGCAGATACGCGTTGAAAACATCTAGAGCAATTGTCATTTTCTTTAAGCCCATGGGGGTTCTTTCGTAATCAAAGAATATAGGAGCCATCTGTATAAAACGTTTCAAAGAAATTGTCAAGAAATTATATTACCGACAATTAAGCAGAATTTCTTTTTCAAATCAATGACTTGCACTTACCACATACTCAGAGATATTGCGGTAGTACATTGCCAAATTGAAACACAACCGGTGGTTAACAATCGCACGAGCCTTTGCATCCTTCGGATACAATTTGCCAGTGGTATCGTACTTGTCACCAAGATATTGTAAAATGGCATTACTGACATATGCGAGTAACAGAAAAGAAGGAGCATTAGTTTACAGTTTATGTAGGAACAATTAAGGGGGCAGACCACTGTAACGGTCCGAAATGTAAGGGTGTTTTCGGGAATTTATTTCAACCAAACAACGCAAAGAAATCAATGTATTGCTTAGTATAGTTAATAATGTACATATCGAAGCGTAAGAAATTTTTTTTTCAATCAAATTCATAAATTCGTTTCCTGTATCGTCACGTAATAGCGATGGATTTTTCGTACAATAAATGCCCTTGTTCGTGTCAATTGGATGTATAGTTTTCTCTGTAGACTGTCAACGCGGTTGAAAAATGTCATTCTGAGGAAAACGCGTTCAAAGTTCAAAGTTTCGCGCGGCTCAGTCGCGCGCTTGACACCGCTTCGCGGAAAATACTATATTTCCGTCAGTTTTGCGAATTTCTTCATAAAATTTGGAGATAACATTTTTAAAACGCACGTCTTTCAGAAAATGTGAAAGAAGAGAAAATCGATTTTTCCGATTTTTTACAGTGGTCTGCCCCCTTAAAGATCACGTTTAGAATCGATACCTTTCTCCCATTACAAGATCGCCGTCAACTAATACAGGTATCTCCTTTTGTGGGTTTAACTGCAAAGATAATTACAGAGCAAAATTGATTATTAACAATAAGAAACACTTCTGAATACTTTTTATTAGAAGCAGCGTACTTGTTCATATTCCTTTGTCATGTGTTCGCCTTTACCAAAATCTACGTCAACCAATTCGTATTCAATGTTTAAGGCTTTTAATGCTTGACGACATGCAAGAGATGGTGGCCCATCGAATACACTGTAAAGTTTCATTATAGATCTGAAATAAAAGATATTTGATGTAGGTATTATCCGACAAGCATTAATTTTGGGAATATCAAAACCTCATTTATTTTACAAGAATCTTTTGTATAATGTTACTTGCACATCATTTTCTATGAATTACAATTGTTAATCGTCTTCACAATACTTAAATAAAAGGTTTTTTTTAATAATATTTCGTAAAGAATTTATCAGCAGCTGGCGCACACATTGGAATCGCCCGCCAACCTTCAAATTCGTACCCCGCCTAACAGTACATATATGTATAGAGGTGCGGCTGCGGCCAATTCACAGTGTTCGTAGTGATCCTGCAGGAAGTGATCGGTATAACCGCAGCCATCTTGGAGCAAAACCGGAAATAAACATATCTATCTCTTTCTCCCCCCCTCTCTCTCTCTCTTTCTCTCTGTCAGTATTTCTGTCTCTTTCTTTATTACAGTTTCTTTCTCTGTCTACTTCTGCTTTTGCTCCAAAATCGCGGCAACCAATCAGCGACGATACACGTTGTTTCGATCACTCCATAGAGGATCACTAAGGGTGCGTTCCACTTGCACCAAAATCGCCCAATGCGCACGTTATTCCATGGAATAACGTGCGCAGTTCACTACGACTCGTCGGTAGATCGTTGATGTTTATTTGAATTTTTTCTTCTCTACCCTTTTCATCCAAGCACCCTTCTTATAATTAATGGTATATACGTGTTTTTATACGATACAGTCAAACATACCATTTTAAAAGAAGAAAAACTTGGAATATTTTTCAACCTAGCAATCGCATATTGCTGATAGTATGTAGAACTTTGAACGTGGTTTATTATTACAAATCTTTATTCGAGTACAAAAATGGGAAATGGATATAATATTGAATTCCAGCGGTACTTACTTAAGTTGACGGAACTCAAAATATCCGACCAGAAAGGCTACTGTTCGCAACGAATCTGAAACTACACCGACAACTCGTGAAACACGTTCGTGATTCCTTTCACTTCGTCGTTCCTCAAGGCTACTGCTGCCCTACATTTCAATAGCCGTCCGTTTTACTTTTTATATATTTCATATGCGTCACGAGAATTTAAATTTTTGCCATACACGTAATATTCATTTATTTCTAAGTACCACAAAAATCACGCAATTTCTCCAATTTATCGATCTACTTTTTCAATTTCCCGCTATTCTCTTCTGATTTGCAGAGCCTCCTGGTGGCTACTCTCAGAGTCTGAAACTCCATATTGGATTCTTAATTTCGTCAACTTCTCCGTTCTACCTATTATTCTCTTTATGCTCGAACGTTTGATAGTTTACCACATGGCTGAAACGTGATTCCGGGAACATCTCGTTGAATTTATGTGAACGGTTTCGTTCGTTAATGCAAGGATGTCAGTGCCCGATAAAGTTTTAATGCGGAAGATTAAGAAACGAGAGAAGAAGAAACTGCAAATATTAAAGGAACGGGAGAAACAAGTACAAAATGGTAAATATACGGTTAACTGTTTGTTACAATACACTTTATTCTTCAATGAAGTTGTTCTTAATGAATAATTTATTATATATTTACGAAAGACGAAACTGCGGTCGAAGACACGGAAAATGATATCGCAGAGAGCGGGGTGGAAGTGTCAAATGGATTTGAACGTTTCAAAGAGGACAGTCCAGTGAAGAGTAAGTTGAAGCTGGTTTATTCATACGTGATTGTGAATATTTTCATATTAACGCTAATAATACGTGTCACTGTTATTACAGAGAAAAGGAAGAAAGCGAAAGATGATACGGTCTTAATAATGGAAGATAAAAGTGTTAACAGCAGCGGCGAACATGACGCTCCTGTAAAGGAAAATTCTATATCGAGGAAACCTAATGTTGACAATGTACCCAGCGATATAAACTGTAAGTATGTATGTATGTATGTATCTTTATTGTTCCCCTTGGGGTACAAGAACATCCGTTTCCGCTTTACACTCAACTCTACTTAAACCTATTCCTTACACTTATACCTATCTCTCCCCTTTATTTACACATCTTGCTACCTTCTCTCACATCTCGCCGCCCTCGCTCGCATATCGCTCACACTTTCCATACCCCTCTCACCTCTCCCTCGCGCACTCATTATCCTATACTACCCCCTTTTGAATTCATCCTTCCGTTTCCGCAATCTCTCTCTCTCTCTCTCTCTCTCTCTCTCTCTCTCTATCCTCCTCTTTCTCCCTATAAACTGTAAGTATAATAATTGAATATTATGTCAGAGAATATTAAAACAACATGTTAAATTATGTTCGTTTTGTAGTACCTGGATCCACGTTGGGCTTAAATGTAACGAACGATACGAGTTTCAAAGTATTAGAAGGAACAGTATGCGAGAATACTTTAAAAGCGATACAAGACATGGGTTTTACGGGCATGACCGAAATACAAGCAAAGTCAATTCCACCGTTATTAGAAGGCAGAGACTTGGTTGGCGCTGCAAAAACAGGATCTGGGAAAACTTTAGCATTCTTAATACCTGCCGTCGAACTGATTTATAAGTTGAAGTTTATGCCTCGCAATGGTATGTAAGTGATACATATGAGATAGTTGAATTTGTTTCATTGTATTGTTATTTATAGGTACTGGTTGTATCATTATATCTCCAACGCGAGAGTTGTCTATGCAGACGTTTGGAGTGTTAAAGGAATTGATGGCGTATCATTACCATACATATGGTCTAATAATGGGTGGTGCTAACAGGCAGACCGAGGCTCAGAAACTCGCGAAAGGAATTAACATTATTGTAGCTACTCCGGGTAGATTATTGGACCATCTACAGAACACTCAAGACTTCTTGTATAAAAATCTGCAGTGTCTCATCATCGACGAAGCTGATCGTATCTTAGACATTGGTTTCGAAGAAGAGCTTAAGCAGATTATTAACATCCTACCAAGTTAGCGCGATATCTTCAAATTTTCATGTTTCGACTGATTAGCGAGAGGAGTAATGTATTAATCGTATACCGTGCTTGCAGAAAAACGGCAGACAATGTTGTTCAGCGCGACGCAAACTAAGAAGACAGAATTGTTGACGACGTTGGCTTTGAAAAAGGAGCCAGTGTACGTTGGCGTTGACGATGATAAAGAGAAAGCTACGGTAGAAGGTTTGGAACAAGGTTACGTAGTTTGTCCCAGCGAGAAAAGATTTCTGCTCCTGTTCACTTTCTTGAAGAAGAATAGAAAGAAAAAAGTTATGGTTTTCTTCAGCTCTTGCATGTCGGTGAAGTATCATCACGAACTTCTGAACTACATCGACTTACCAGTATTAAGCATTCACGTACGATCGTTTGATACGAGAAACATACGTAACTAGTAACGAGATGCCTGGCTTTTGTATTAAATTGTTTCGTTAAATAACAGGGAAAACAGAAGCAGACGAAGAGAACGACAACGTTCTTTCAATTTTGTAACGCCACCACTGGTATACTACTTTGTACTGACGTAGCTGCGCGTGGTCTCGACATACCAGCTGTCGACTGGATCGTACAATACGATCCACCAGATGATCCTAAGGTAAATTGTTAAGAAATGGTGTATTTTCAGAATCTAAAGGGTTAATTCCAGAGTAAGAGGTGAAACTAAATATATTTTCAGGAATACATTCATCGTGTTGGTAGAACAGCTCGCGGAGAAGGTAGCAGTGGTCACGCCTTATTAATTTTAAGGCCAGAAGAACTTGGCTTTCTGCGTTATCTTAAACAGGCTAGAGTGCCCGTGAACGAATTCGATTTTTCGTGGAATAAGATTGCCGACATTCAGTTGCAGGTGAGTCTTTTACTTTGAAAATACGAATAATGTACGTGCAGCAGGTGTGGAAGGAAAGTTTCAAATTGATATTTTTAAATATGTGCCTGGATATAACTTCAGTCTTAGATTTTATGCGTCACCGAATTAATAAGACAATGTATTACAAATGAGACTCTGTAAGAATTTCGAAAATTCAATTTAAGTAGACAAGACGGGAAGAAGCAGCTTAAGAAATTGGCAAAGGACACATATTTATATATTTATTTCCATTCCGGTGTTACACCTAAGTGCAGTATTTTTGTCATAACGATTTTAACAAAGCTCCTTGTTGACTACTACGTTATTTCTATTCGACTCACGTGGCGTGGAACACTCCGTGCGTGATTTATTTTTAGCATTTTCACAGATTTCCAAGTGACTGAAATAAATGGTGAAAAAGGCGAGACTTTGGTTTTCAGAAATACCATAAATATTTATATAATTACAATTTGGTTTATATAAAAAAAGAAAAGATGTAGTAAAAGTTCTTGAATTTATGCATTCGTGTGCAATGCCTCTGTATTGCAAACATGTAAATGGCAGTAACAAAGGATGGGGAATGTAAATTATATTCGCACATTTATCCTTGTTCTTGATCGCAGTTGCTAATCACATGAATAATATATCAGTCTTTCCTATTCATTTCTCTTCGCGTTAATCTCCTTCGAAATAATTAATTTAGAAAGCGAATGGAAATCTCTTTTCTTCTCTTTTCCTATTTTGGGTAAAGAGGCGATGGTTAAAAAGGTATGATAAAGAAGTCGAAGTAATAATTCAGATTAGAAGCCAATAAGGATCGAAAGACTGGAAGATAACGCCCACGTGTGTGATTCAGGGACCACTCCTTTTAGCCCATGTATCCCGACGATCGAATTCCAGATAAATTATTTATTATTGAATTATTGGCTGCTTGTTTTAGCTCGAAAAGTTAATTTCGAAGAATTATTTCCTAAACATGTCGGCGAAAGAAGCATTCAAAGCGTACGTGAGGGCGTACGATTCTCATCACTTGAAACAAATCTTCGACATTGAGACTCTAGACTTAGCGAAGGTTGCAAAATCTTTTGGATTTGTTGTACCTCCAGCTGTAGACCTGAGTATCCTTTTATAACACTGCACGCATTAGAACCTCAACGTTATACTATTCTTTATTATTTACTCTCAGCTACACTGCTTCGAGAAATATCTGTTTCTTCAGTACGTACCGCACGTTTTCCTTAACATTCTGCCATGATAGAAGTGGGAGTGAGCAAGAATTCACGGCCACGAAAGAGATTAGCTGGAAGCGGTGCTGGATATATGAAAAGCATGGACAATCTCAACTCGGGAAGGCAACTGCAACGCACGAAGACTTTCCGCCAAGTGGGAAAGCACGGGAACGACAATAGACAGTTTGCTAGATAACCATAATTGAAGATATGTAATAAATTCAACATTTTTGAATATTTTATACGTACATTACATAAATCCAAAAGTAGATTCATATATTTTTTTTATTGAATTACTTTGAACTAGCATCAGCCACTTTTCCTAAGAAAGAATAGTTTAATCAATCTAGCCAATCTCGATGTTACGAGCATTTTAACCGAACTACACAAATATGAAATTCTTAAGGAGCGTTAAAAAAATTGGGAACAAATATTTATTTGTTCATGTACATACGTCCTTACATTAAAGATGGATTACTTAAATGCAAAATGAATTTTTATACATAGGTGTGTCGAGTTGAAAGTAGCACTCTCTGAGACAATAGCTGAGGATTCAACATTAGATCTGCATTGCATTGCCAGAGTTACTGAATGTTCTTTAAATATCACGACTTGAGAGGCATGTTTCCCTTTTAATTTTTTTGAGGAGTACATTTTCGTAGGAGGAGAGGGACTAGAAAGCCAGCATCGATTGGTAAACGATGGCCCGTGACAAGAGAAACACTTTATAACGCGCGACACCCACGTTGCTTCTCGGTAGGACCATGTATGGCACATGTTGTATGACGTCAACGCTACTTTACATTAACCAATGTACGTGTGTAGGCGCGTTGGATATGGCGCAAAGGCAACGCTCGTGGGAGAACACTAAGGCGACAGCCTTTGGAATCGATCGTTGTCTCCGGCCAACGTCTTTATAGCTGACCACTCGTAGGAATTGCTAGCCCTCCTGTAAATCGCATTTCAGTATATAATACAAGACACTCCGAAACTATAAGCGCAAGCTCGAAAGTAACGTTTCAGGTAACTCCGCAACCTTAAATATTCCTTTCATAATTCTTAAACCTTCTTATCTTATCCCCTTTTCTTCCAGCTGTTGACCAATGGAAAGGTTCCACCCTGCTTTCATCTGACCTCCATCTTCCCACCACCCAGTTTCTTCTTTCTCTCGAAAGAAGAGCCTCAAATTAGAACGTTGGCGTGTTCCTTTTGATTCATTTAACATATTACTCCATAAAATTGTTTGTTACAGCACACATCGGTCACCCCGGGTGCTTTACTAAAAGACAGATAAAACTTGCGATCGCCGTAGCTCGCCCTGTCTATTACGCGTCTTATATGTAAGGCTGTTCTCCGCGTTACAGTTTTTATTTAACGACACTCTATAAACGAGAACGATCGTGGTAATTGACGTTAAATAAGTAACCAACGTCTGCACGTTTAATTGGAGGATATCTTCTTTCTGGTTACATATGTGAGGCTGGTTTCATTGACAAACAAATACGGAAGTTCACCCACGCGAACTTTTTGCGAACCTCCACCGATACAGGCAACACCTTTAAAAGGCGAACGGCGCGTTTCTGATTTAACCGATTAATTTCCGGACACTTCTGCGCCGCATATTGTAGCAGAGAATATCTTCCTTTATTCATTTTGTGCCACTTTATGAATCTAAGAGATCGATTCTCTTCTTAATGAACGTTAATGAATTAATCGGTGTCTGAAAGGTCTATGGTGTATCGATCGATGCGTAGTAGCGATCCATGATGCGATACTCTGCGTGGCAGCAAATTGAAAGTAGGTAGAAGCCATTAATTATGCATTCTAAAGCGTACTCGCCTCGAGATTATAGCGCAGTTGAACACCGTTGATACGGTGCGATCACATACATAGCGAGTCGCAAAATTATTGGCATGGACAGATCATTTTGCGTGGAGTAGGTTTCCCCTACGCTTCGAATTTCTTATCAATTGGGAAATGATCTGAAGCCAACAGACCCTGATCCATACTTTTTTGGTAACATATATGTAAAAGGCAATTTGGGGGAACGGTCTCGGAAAGCGACCATATTTTTTTGTGTACTTTGTCTGACAACCATGTTGCGTTATCTTAGTGCGCGATACAGTTACCCAATTGCACAATATTGATGCTGGAAAGCGAAGCGGGGAATGTAGTCTGCGCAAATTTCAAGGGAGAAGGAGTTATTATTTCTAAATAAGTTAAAAAGTGATTATACAATCCAACTCATTATTCTCTATATTTTTTCATGGCTCGACGTGGAAATCGTTCTCGAATATATTCTCAATGCTCGTCAAAGTTTCTGAGACAGAGTGCGTTGAAAATTTTAAAAATTCTGGTACCATCGCCAACGTGCGTGTCGGTTATAAAGAAAATTCATAAATCCATTCCGGATGCCTCAGGTGGTGCTTTAATATCGAGTCTCCAAATACCAGGAACCATAGTATATATGCCCTACAGTCGTATAACCTTTACTACGTCTTTTAGTATTTAGATCCACCCCCCTATTGACATGCATCTATGAATCATCCTGTATAATGTACGCAGTATTGTATCCGATTCCTCGGTCCGTGGGTTTACGCGTGAAATAAAGTTGTCGGCTGGCTTGAAAATATCGCGTTAACGTCGGGAACTCTAAATATAGCTTGGCGTTTATTTTGATGGCATTGCGCGGTGTTTCGGTCTAACACGGTGGTCCGATTTTCCCGAGATTCACCAAAATTGACGTACCACGCAGCGCGCGAAACGAAAGCGTCCGAGCGAGCTAGAAATTCATGGCGTAAAAGAAAAGGCGTTTCCCTTCGGCGCAGGATTAATTGGACGAGGACCAGAAAGCTATCTGAACGGCGACGGCCGTGTGTATCTACGCGGCGTGCCCTTGAATCTCTCGTGGTTCCTCGGGCAACGGTAAGATCCGCGATCGAGGCGCGTTTCGCGACGCGTTCCCGTTAGTAAAAAGAGTTTCGCGAAAGGGAGCCCGCTTTGGGGCGTGTGCGCCGTGGACGACGATCCACGGATCGTGCCCGGTGTTAAGACGCGGGGCACCTACGTTGAATAATCACGCCCCTGAATTATCCAACTTGTATGCGACGATGGTATGGCGCGTACCTCAGTATTCGCGCGTATGCAGAGGCCGTATATGGTAGTGGGCGGTAGAAGCGCGCCGATAGAAACACGCAAGAACCGATGCGCGTGGCGCGCATGCTCGGCACCCCGCGCCTGCGCATGCGCCCCGTGTCGCAAGAGTTTACGGGTAGCTCGACGCGGCACATGCACGGCTGGTGCAGTAGAGCCGAGAATCCCGTAGCGCGTGTTTGTTTTTAATTTCGCGATCTTGCAATCTTTAACTTTTTAACCTTAACAGAATCCGACTCTCGCGAGAGGCTGTGTACTCTCTTACTCCTCCTCTCCCCCCTCTCTCTCTTCTCTCTCTCTCTCTCTCTGTCTGTCTCAGTTGTCTAATTCTTCTGCCTTTCCCTCTCTCTTTCCCTATCTGTTCTTCTTTTTCCTCCCTCCTCACTCTTTCTCCTCCCTCCCCCTTCTTTCCTCCTCCTTTTTTCCCCTCCCTCCTTAATCTCCGCTGTTTCGGTCGTTCCTACCCGCTTCTCACTCTCCCTCGCTCTGTCTTTCTCCCCCCTCCCCTTCTCCTTATCCTTCTCTTCCTCCTCCTTCTCCTTACACATAGTATACTGACTCCGCTATTTCTAAAAACGTAACGCAATCGTGGCGACGTATGCGAGGAGCGCGCCAGAGAGAAACCACGAGTGAGGAGGCGCGACGTACGAACACATCGGGAGAGTTACATTAAAAGCCACGGGGGAGAAAGAATTGATTGTGCGAAGAGAAAATACCACACGAGAAAAGCAAAGTGATACCGACGTATTCGTACCGCAGTGTGAGCATCGTCAAAACACGGGAAGATCCTGCGTTTCCGATCGTTGTGCAATATTCGAACGTGAAAAGAAGAGCCGCTACGTTGTTTTTGGGAATATCTCAGTCGCAACGTCGCCCCGTCGTCGTCGTCAGCATCGTCGTCTGTCTCTTGCTCGTTCACACGTCTAACGTTTTCTTATTACTTTTTTTTTTTCTTCTGTGTCTCTCTCGTCTCGTCTCCCTCTCTTTGCGATACGTTTTCTTCCGCTAACTTCTCCTCTTACGATCTGTCTCTCTTCTCGTTGGTACATCTTTTACAATTTTCGCGTGACCGCCATAGGAGTAATCAAGTAATTGCGATGTGTGATAATACTAACACGACGACGCAGAGTATAGCGGACTACCTGTCACAGTTACTAAAAGACAGAAAGCAGTTAGCTGCTTTCCCTAATGTCTTCATACACGTAGAGCGCCTACTAGACGAAGGTAAGCAACCACCATTAATCCACTAATATCTTCTCTAACTAGACGACAAGTCGTAATATTAGCAATTACATATTCCACGCTGACCGCGACACGCCTTAGTTTGATCTCTGCATGATTAACCCGCCGCCTCTGTGTTCCGTGGCGATATATTCCATCGCGTCCGAGGCTCGAGCTCTCCCGACCAAACACGTTCCACATGCCTCGCGAAACTTTCGCCATAGTTCCCTACGGAAACCTCTGTGTGCATACGCCGCGATTTCGCGTGTACACCGCCAGTAAAACGCGCGCCCGCGCGCGCACAAACGAGCGAGAAGGAAGAAAAGTATGCGTATGGTGCTCTGCCTTGCAGCGCGAGAGGGCCCGGTTCTCTCTGTCTCTCATTCTCTCTCTCTCTGTCTCTCTCTCTCCCTCGTTTGCCTTTCGTACAGTTTGCCATAATCGGTAACGGACTTGCTTGCAAACATCGTATATCTCGAACCAGAATGTGGTGTCACGTGTTGCGCGTCCCGGTCTCTCTCTGCTCGTCGTGTGCTCTACCCTCGGGCCTGTGCCGTTCACTTTATTTTTCCAATTTGTCCACGTCGCAGCGAGGAGTGATGGAAATTAACGGTTGCTCAACGTAAGTCGACACCAAGAATTTAAATACAACACTATACAGCAATTTCTCGTGCGGGACTCGCGGCTACCGTTCCTACGATCGTTCGACCGATCGATTCGGACTAATCTTTGACACGTTACTCGGTCTCGCGGGCTTGTTCTCCTCGGTCCGATACGACTCCCAGAATCGTGGAATTAATACCAAAGAGGAAACGAGATATGATACGAAAGGGGGGAGGGGGGAAGTTGCCAGTGAAACCGAAGTGAACCAAGTGTTTTCGGAACAGTGACCGAGAAAAAGGAAAAGTCTGTGATGTACCCGGTGTCGCGAACTCGTGTTTATCTCTTTCTTTACTGGTTTATTCACTCCGTTGCGCGATTGTCTGTTCTCTTTGCTATAACCTCTTTGAAACATTGGTCGTAGCGAAGTTGTGAAACAGTCAAATTCAAAGGACAGGCATTTTGTGTATGTATGGACCAATATCACTTATTTATCTGCACTTTATCGCGTTGTGCATTATTCCATCCATTCGACTCGAGCACGTGTGCATTGATTTTCCCGATCACTTGAAAGCATCCATAATTATAATTAATACACGTAGTGCTATTGTTTTTTTTATGTACATTGAATATATTACAATCAGTCACTCAGAGGATCGCGTAAAGAAATATGTAAATACATAAGAATCTAAACAAAAGTCATCGCCGTGAAATATTTTCTTCGCAATGATCGAACGTGCCCGCATATACATATCGAAAGCCATTTAATCGCATAGAACTTGGCCAGAGTTCGAAGTAGTTTCATTGCATCTGCGTCATCTGGACGTTTCGAATTTTTAACATAAATAAGTGTAGATATATAAAGTGTTCCTATATATATCAATTTTGTAATGTCGTAATTGTTATACAGCAAGCGCGCCCATAAATGAATTAAGCATGCCAGGCTAGTACACAAAAAATTGTGAAGCGATTTTTCCATTATGAGTCACTACCAAGATTATACTTAGCGTAAGCATTTGGGGCTTGGAGGGGTAAACATCGTAGGAAGCGTATCGTAAAACGCAGCCGCGTTGAGTTTTGCTGGATTTCCGTCAGTTTTAGATTATAATTTCCTCCCGAGAATACCCAGCGATTTACAATTCTGTACGCGATCCTCGTTCGAATATACGTACGATCAGTTTCGTGCTGTAATTAACGCGAGATTCGATAGTAGCGTCTATGATTAATATTCGCTGAGAACGATTACTTTACCTTCCAGCATTATAATTTCAAAGAAACCGGTGAAAGTGTAATTCTTGTTTTGTAATTCTCTCGTTTCATTTGTTCGTAAAATAAAGTTGCATACAGTGTACGTACGCTCGAATTCGTCTATAGTGTTTCACAGGAAATGTGTCAAATGACGTTTACGAGGAGAACCGGTTTTACGAAAGCTCTCGGGCCTCTCGCATTCCTGCGGACATAGTCCTGTTGATGGAAAGAATTTCATCCTCTTTTTTTGTCCCCCCGTCGACTCGACGCGATACATTTCATCGTTCCACTTACAAAATTCAATTTCAGCTTTTAATTAACTCCGCCTTAAGGTGGAATTGCAAAACGCGAGTTTCTCGAGAGAACAGTAAACGTATTATTTAAATTCTCTTTATTCTCGTCTCGTTTCGTAATTTTCGTACGCGGTGGGGCTTTTAAAAATCTTTTTCCGTCGTTAAAATTGAGGAATGCCACTTCAGGAGTCCGTAGACATCTGTAACTCCTTAAGCTCGCTGGCAGGCAGGCATATGGTTTCCGCGCGCAGTGCCCGTGCATGGCGCCTGGAGACCAAAGCACAGATCGCCTATCTACGTATATAGCCTTCTCCCGCCGCGCGACCGTTCCCTCTAGCAGAGATCGAAGCGCATCGAAAAACTACGGAACACGGTCGAAGGAAGCTGACAGAAAATATATCGCGGTGCGGGAGGGCGTGAAATAGGGAAACGGGGATCGTGGACGGGCGACGCTATTGACACGGATCTGGAACATGTGCACAATGTTGCTCGGCCGTGGTGCACTGTTCACACGATGGCCGAAACGTTACGGTATCGCAATCGTGCCCGAGAGATCTATTTCGAACACGACGTAGCAAGTTTTCTCGGTGACCTAGTGGCGTGAATAGAACTCGTTGTCAAGCGCGTCCTTTCGAAACTGTCTAGCGAAAACTTGGACAGACGCGAGGTCTAGTTTTCTTCTGCTACTAGGTCGTTGCGCTTAATCATTTCAAATGGGGAAGCGAGCACGAAACGCGACGCGTGTCTCCGGGAGATTATTATAACGTTGATTGATGTCGCGTCACCTCGCGGCGTGACGATTTCTGCTCCCAACACTGAAACTCTCGATCTTCATAACCTATATTACTCATTTCTATCTGTAGCGTAAGAACAACAAATATATTCTGTGTATTTGAACTTTATTGTATCCTCGGTTTGCTAGAAGAAGGGTGAGCACAGTTAAGAGGAGCGATGCTTTCGGTAAAACGCTGTGAAACATCTCGCGGTAGAAAATTATTAATTGCCACGAGTGCCCTCTAGTGGCGAGTATGTACAGTTCAGAAGTGACGCTCCTTCGGATAAAAATAGCTCGCTTTTAGAGTTAATTCCTGCGGATATCTCGAAATTAACGATTTCCTACATTAGATAGTTTTAAAGTTTAGTAATCGATAGGAGAGGTTAGAGGTTCGATATTGTATCTTGTGAAATTGATCAACTTTCACGTAGGTTTTCCTACATGCAGAACCTACTCTCTTGTTCATTAGTAACCGGGGAGTGGTAATTGACGAGAAAGAGTTTCTTCTCTTCGGATATAATCGAGATATTTTTTTTTTTAGATAATCTTTCAGTATATTCCGCTGACTGTACACACCGAGCACGCGCTGAAAAAGTCAGAGTGCCCTAAATATAGCCTCCATTGCGAATACTCGGGGGACAGTATTTAAGTAGTTCGATACACGATGTTGTGTGTTTGTTTTCGTGTCTACTCATGGTCGCCTCGAAATCTGTCAGTGCGTAATCTCGCGTGTCGCGCGTGTTCTAGAAACAGCCAGATCGTACCGCTTTTCGCATGCTCGTTCGTGTATCGGTCACTGGTAACCGTTCCTCGACGGTGTAATTTCTTTCTCGCACTTGACCTGGCCTGCTTACGGCTTTTCTCAAGATTAAGCCGCGCCGACCATTGATCCGCCATGATGGTACACAACGTAAACACACGACAGTCCGCTTTCACCTATCGAACACCGTATCGAAGGCGACTTGTATCCTTCTCAGCATTCTAACCAAACGTCCCTAAATCTTTGCAACAGAATTCCTCTCCCTCTTTCTCATTCGCGTGTTCGAAATAATATTCGAGATGCAAACTTAAATCCATGGAAACAGTAGAGACACTATTATGCGTTAACCTTGACTCTTACATGCCCGATGTATATTTTCCAAATCAGAAAGCGCTATTCGACTCCAAACGTGTCTCGAGCACGCGTACGCAGCAATTAAAAATATTCTTGGATCCCGTGAATTATATCTATATACAGTATCCCACCCGGAACACGACGACCGTCGTTTCTCGAGGGGAAACGGATCGTCGAAGACGAAACGTGACTTCCTCGACAACGGAGGGTCACGGTGTTCATACTTTCTTCGTTTCCCTGTGGTATCCCCGATATATATGTACTCGTCCCCCTTCGTTCGCTGTTGTTGTTAAAACGCGAAAAGCCAATCGTAGAGATACATACTGCCCTTCCCCCCGTCTCTTCCTCCCCGCCGATACGTTGTTTCTTTCGCCGTCGTTGAAGCGAGCAACGCGGCCCGGCAGCAATAGCGACAGCAGTGGCGACAAAGGCGGTAGCGGCCGCATTCCTCTTCTCTCCTCTTTGTTCCTCTTCGCTTCTTTTCCTTTTACTCCGCCGAGGAGGTTACAGATACCTGTTAGCAACGGCCGGACCGGGGGCATGCCGCCGTGCATGTATGCGGTTTACGTAGGCGCTCGCTAAAGCAGAAAAGCGGGTATTACCTATTTCAGCGGCGCCGTGAGCGCAGCGATCGAGCCTTCGGCCACTCTTCCTAGCCAGATACCGCAGGATTTGCTGAAACACTCGAGACACTTACGTGAAAATAGTAATTCGGGATTAGGCGCGTCGTATCAGATTTCGATAACTACTTCATAATGGGAAGCTCCCCAAGTGCTACCACGCGTTTAGTGTAAACGGCAGGCGAGATTGTAATCGCTCGATAAAGGGGCCGTCGCGATAACCGGGCGATAACGAACGTTATTGTAAATTGTAAATTAATGCGAGGAGTCTTCGGAGTTTATGAAAGGAAGCGATTAGGACTGGTTGGAATGATGTTGCCGTGTTTGTAGCTTCTTGTACAGTTACACGTAGGTCCCTTGCACTTCTTTGCTCGCGGACTTGCTTTTCAATACTGTTTTGCCAAAAGCTGCTTTTATTTATAACGCGCAGCCGGAGTCTTGGAAGTTTTCACGAGGAGTCAGCTTCTTTCCCGAAATTGAGGTCTTGCGTCGGCTCGAATTCTGTGAAGCTGAGAAGAGCACTCCCACACAAATGTTCCTCATTTAATGCTCAATCTGGCGGAACGAATTCCTCGCGGACGATTCCCCTGGCCGCCGTAATTGACTCGAGCCCGTAATTCAATTAAAACCTGGAACTTCGAGGGGATATCGCGTAATGATATTATTTTATTTGGTAATATCAAGGGCGTTCCAAGGTCGTCGATGTTCCTTTAAGTGGAACGCTTTTTTTTAACGCAGTCGTTTTGATTTCGAGCTTTTGTTGAGAGAATAGAAACAAATGGATCCGCCTGGCTATTCCTTCTCTCTCTGTTAAAAGTAACTCGAATAACCTTGCTATGACCTTGACACTTTCACCTATAAATAAGCGATAGCATCTCGAGATATCTTCCTCGGTAGTTCTTTAAGGCCCATATCTCTACATTTTTCAGTTTAGCATGGTGTCCAAGATAAATTTTCTTCTAGATAGTAAGAGATTAAATGTTTCGAGCAGTAAATTCATTCATGAAGACATACTCGAGGGAACAAACGGGAACTGTAGAAGTATGAATAAATTAAACTGAAAGTTCTTATCGCTATACAAAATATGAGGAATATTAATTCGTCAAATTTCTTTTTTGGTGCTCGGTGCACAGTGCGCTTCCTTTTCGCGTCTCTTTCCCCCACGCCCGAGAAAGTGCACGTTGCTTTCTGGATTCTTTTTCTACGTAATCCTTCACAGTAGCCATTGCACTAGCAATGACGTTTCTCTGTCTCTAAATAAGGAAATGTCTTACGCGCCCCCACTTTCGCGGTCCTCGGCGCGGCCGTTTTCGTCTATGTCGCGCGGGGCACTATGTATACACACGCGTACGCATATACAGGGTGTCCCGTAAGCTTTCCATATATAGATTCCTCGGCGACTGTCAATGTTCACGTTCACACATGGATGTGGGTCGTCCACATCTTAACCCAGCCGTAATGGAATAAGTTGGATACCATTTATATTCACCTCCCACTAACCAATCTATTCCGCGATTCTCCATAATTACACATTGCCCTCTTACCATTTTGTTACTCGCCTGCAATATGAAATTAACACTGAATAGAAATCGAAGAACATTACAGCCCATGGAAACCATCATCTCGCTCGCATTCTAAATCGCAAGCACGCTTATAAGCGCTACATTTTAGTTTAAAATTTCCGCCGAATCATTTAGCCCCGGAGTACAATCGGCTTCGGAGCCGCGTTGGCCAATTTTAGAAACGCGCGGAGGTGTAAGGAGTATCGCCGCACATTTCCTTTTACGTTGGAATGTGCGTGTGCGTGGTGTTTCGCGATCGGCTGCACCAGGGGCCTTGGATAAAAGCCACTGTGCTTCGTAAACGAAACGACGGGCGTCGGATCGGTTTTCAGAGGGCGCGCCACGCACCTTGGAAATTCGTGGAAACGGCCGAGAAATTGGAAGTCTCGGGTAAGGGGAAAGTGTCGTGGAACCCTTAACGGTGGCCCTTGGGAGGCTCGGTAGGGGCCGATGACCGGATTGACCTGCAGTTCGCTTCATGCCGCCGCGGCATCCACCAACGGGCTCGTGCCACTTCGGCTTCGTTCCATTCTCGTCGTTCTACGTCTTCCTCTCTCTTTTGCCTGCTGCCTCCTGCGCGCCCGCTCCTTCGCTTCTTCGCTCGCTCGCTCGCTCGCGCCGAGCTTACTCTTTAAAACCCTCGTATTCCTTTATTCGTGAGCGCATCTCTGGTTGCGTTCTTTCCTCTTCTTTTTTTTCCACCGCCGAGAGAGGAGGGAGAGAAGAGTCCCCCGTACATTTCGACTGGCACGGCTCTCGTCTCTTAATTTTCCCTCTTCGTTCTGACTCCGATTCCTCCGCTCGTCCCTCCACCCTTGTCCCACTCCCACGATTTTCGTCCTCCTTCGTTCTCAGGCATTTTTTATACCCTCCTTCTCTCCACCTCTCTCTCTCTCTCTCTCTCTCTCCCTGTATCGTTCCGCCCCCCTCTCCCCGTTGGATTCAAGCCTCCCGCTCCGAGCTTCGAAAAGTAGGTAGGGTGAAAGGAATTCTCTGCCGTCTCCGTTTCCAACCCGGCACTCTTCGCTCTTCTCTTCATCATTCTTTCTGCTTGCCTTGAGTTGGGCGTGCACTCGCACGCACGCGCGCGCGCGCGCGCGCACACACGCGAGCCTGGGTCATTATACCAAACCGTATATTCCCGTACTGTACTCGCCTTTAGTCGGTCAGCTCTGCCTCGCGTTACAACGAAGCAGGTTCAACATCCACGGCTGTTACTTAAAGGCACTGGCCAGCGATTCTGCTTGGAATATCGCCTGGTATCTCTGCCCCCGGGCGTCTCTAAGGATAGGATAGGACACGGTGGAACGGCTTCGCCAGGCTTGCCCTTGAGCACGCCGATAATTGCAATTAAACCGCTGATGCGCCGCCCGACTTGGAATCGCTGTTTAATGTAGGACATTGAAAATCCGATCTGCTCTCTCGTTCCCCGCGGTAAGAAGGTCGCGGAGCTGGGGGACTATTTTCGATGGCGGGATTTATAACGTAACAGAAGCCAGCCTTTCCACTTTTCTCTCTTCTCTGTTAATATTACAAGTGCTCCAAGGACTTCTTCGTATTCTCTAGCTCAGGGGTTCCCAACCGGTGGGGTCGCGAAATGTTTGCTGGGCAGTCGGTTTTTCGGCATTGTTTTTAATATTATTACGTTAGAATTATACTCTGAAATACCTGTTTTTAATGTGTTTTCTTTGTCTTATTAAAGCTGCAGGTTATTTGAACATTATAAAAGGGTATCGCGACGCAAGAAATATTAGGAAACACTGCCCTGGCTCTTGCGTTTTATTTCCATCCCCCAAAGATATCGCGCGTAACTGAGATATGCACTATTTAGGACATTTTGAATCGGCGTTACTTGTAAAGCAAAACTAGGGGCGAGGCTCGCGGTGCGGGAAGAGTAAAAGAAGCAGACGGAGTATCTGGGAAGGGAAAACGCTTGCGGAAGCGGGGAGGAATTTACATATCCGACGTACAGGGTGGCGAAGGAAACGGGGCTCGGGGCGCGCACGAATGGGGGAGAGTGGAGGAGGGCGACTGTGGTAACAAATAGAACTGTGGAAATAGAAAAGAGGAAAGTTGGTGGGTAATGGGGACAGGAAAATAACGCTGGTCGAGAAGTTAGTAGGGTTGGAAGGGAAGAGTGGGTGTTGAAGATAGAGCGTACGAGATGAACGCTGGATTTAGACCGCGGAACGCGAAGATGCGTGATAAGGGATGAGACGCGGGAGGGGGCGGAGGAGCGGCGGGCATGATGGTGGATTTAGGAAGTGGAAAAGCGGGTTAGGAGTGCGAATGAAAAGGGCCCCTAAAGAAAGGGGGTTTATCGAGGGGACGGGGTTCGGGTGTGTGAATAGAATTGGGGCAGGGAAGCACAGGGGCGAGAAACGGAGAGCGAAGGACCTGCAGTGGGTACAACAGGTGGTACAGAGAAACAAGATCGGTTGGGACGGTCGATCCACGTCAGGTGGATAGGCACGGATGGAAAATTAGAGCGGCGAGGTCTAGACTAGGAAATTAGATGGTAGGGGTGATAAGCTGCCGAATGAATGAGAATAAACGAGTAACTAGGGAATATGAATGGGAAGGGAGGATGGACGCACGTGGTCGGAAGGTAGCCATTTGTGAAAAGGAGGAAGGGATCTAGAACCTAAAAAGAATACTAGGAAAGGGAGCGAAAAGAGAAGGTAGCAGCAGGAGTAGGGAGTGGTTGGTTATATGAGAAATGTGTCTAAAACGATCCCCTTAAGGCGTAATTCGTATAAAAAATACAAATGCACGTTATTTAAATAAAAGTAAAGTAGTTTTTGCAAGTTAGTTTATCTACCATATTATTGACTCAGATCAAATTTAGCTACCTGATCAATTACATTTTTTATTCGCATTTTTGTGAAAGCATACTAAAGGATCTTTTTGTACACCCGCGTGTATAAAATGATCCCTACGAGGGATCCTTAGGAAAATAACACCTAGGATCATTTTATATCTACTGATAATGAATAAGACGAGCATTAGAAAGCATTGATTTATTTAAATAAAAACAGAAATTGAACTGAGTCACAAAATATACGACCATAATAAATTAAAACAATTTTTTAAAAAAATCAAATCTTAGATAATTTTTGGTACATAATCAATGAGTAGAAATACTTAAAAACAACTAACAAATATAAGAGAACGAAATCAGCTTCACAGACTCAAATTTTTTCGTGCATTCCTGGGATCATTTTACCCTATTGGATCATATGACCCCAAACATCCAACTCACATTCAGTGATTGAATAGAACGTTAAATTATTACATTGGGTAACGAAACATACATTAAATTATTGTTGAAGTGTCTTTAAATTCGCGAAAAAACAGCTATCGCACTAATAAGGGAACACTGCGAATCCGGACTCACCGATTGGAACGCAGCTTTCTGGGTATATAGAATGACTCAAAGCAAGAACAACGGTGTCTTTCATTTGGGCCCTATCGCCTCTTAAGAGGGTGGAAACTAACCTCAGAGTCAAATTGGCACTTCCACCTTTTCGCGTATAACTCTCAAAGTACAACAGACAGAAAAGAATGTTTCAAACAAAAGTTTAATGGCGCAATAAGCGCTACAAACTTGCGTTAACAAAATTTTCAAGAGTTTTCTCCGTCAGTTATATATTTTTTCTTTAACTCTTTTCGAAAAGAATATCTTTAACTATATTACGAAATAGCACCACTAACAGCCGCAGAACAACAAGGGATCACTTTACCCTGAGGGATCGTTTTAGACGCATTTCCCCTATAGTTCGGTGAAACTAGACAGTCAAATGGCGGAATAATTCCCAGTAAACTTATTTTTGTACGGGCCTTTTACATGTAAGAACTGTAAGTAACTTTGACCGTCTGTGAAATTTTTAGCGGCGGTCCCATCGATGGGGACTTCTGGCATGTTTAAAAGGACGAAATAAAGTGCCATAAAAATATTTAGCTTCCAGGTGAATTATTCCGCAGACAGATCCTAATTTCACTGGACTCTTAGTAAAAGTGAAAGGATCCTTGAAAAGGCTCAGAAGGGAGGGAAGAAGAAACGGCGGGGGGAGGAGGCAATTCAAAAGGGAGCTCGCGAAATGCTGAAAGCCACCGGGAAAGTAGAGCCAAGTGGCGTGGCGACACCAGATAGCATAAGTTGATGCAAATGCATAGCACAGGCGTAAAAGAGTGGTGCGTAGCGATATGTGGGTAATAGGATCGTACCTAAGGCACGCGAGTTCTAGCGCGAAACCGTTTCTCTTGAGAAGCCTAAAGGCGGTGTAGAGTAAGCCGTTGAAGAATGCCGATAAAGTCCTTGTAGCTCGAAAGTGATCGGGTCGTTGAAAAATCGGTGTACGCGCATTCCCCGTGGCAAAAGCCACGGATAGGTCCCCTCCTGACGTTTTGCAATCGGAGGCTTCGTTCCTCAGATGCGAGCGATTAAGATTTCGGGGGTGCGACTTCCGGCGCGCGCTATTTAAATCCCAGCCGCCGAGCGGGCTGCTGCGCGCGCCTCGGGCCTTCGTTTCGATGTTTCTCACTGGGTTAATTAACTCGATACCGTTCTGTTTCGGTCGACATTGAAACTCTACCTCCCCTGTCCGTCAGGAACAGCGGCCAATTGTGCCCGCGAGTATTTCGCGCCGGTAGCCTCTCAGGATTTTGCAATTGTTTTGCGTAATCCAACCCCGCTGACGTGGGCCGCCTCGTACCCGCCGCGATAAAAACTTATAATTGCTCTATTCCCGCGTGGCTCCCGACGAAACACACCGGTAAATTCCTGTCCCCGATATTTTTAACCCGTTGTACCCGCTCGGGCTCCACCGCGGATGTTAGGAGCCCGCGATTTAATGTTGTATAAAATTTCTCGGGCACCGATTTATAAATATAATCCACCGGCGTGACTCACTGCAGTGGAAATAAGTTATGAATTGCCTAAGAGGCTTGGCCACCGCGATATACCTACGGCCCCTGTGACATTGATTTAAATTGGAATTCGAAACGGTATTAAAAAAATGTATTTTCGTCCGCGAAACTTATATTTGGCGCGATAATGAGCGCCGGGTGTTGGCTTACACCTTTGTAACCGATCCTCTTTACGTTGCTCGATAGTATAATGTAATAAGACTACCGGTGTCGTACATTAAAGTGTAATATATCGCGCGATAGATTTGTAAATACCGTGATCGATATATTCCCATTGTAAACGATTGATCTATTCCGCTCGGATACGTAGCAAGTGTCGATTGGATCTTCAGAAACTCTTGAAAGATAACTCTCAAATGTCTGATAACGGCGTTGGGGGGACGAAGGAACTTTTAAGTAATTTTGAATGAAGGGCAAGAGGGAAAACGAAGAATGGGCCGTTTCTCGCGATTTTGCGATTTATAGAATATTTTGTTGGGGGCAACTGGGAGAACTGTCGAACCCTAAAGGATTATAACGTTACGTGTTTAGTATAGGGGCCGTCCTTAAATTATGCAAGGGTAATTTTTGGGATTTCTTACCCTCTCCCTCCCCCAGTATATTGCAACCCCCTTCTTACGTAATATTTTTTACCAGGGCTTGAAAACTGTTATAATATCGATTTCGGTTCTCCAAACGATTATGAAGAACCTTTATTCTCAATAACTGTTACGAAGAACCGAAATTCCCAAATATTATCTGTTTCAGTTACGGTTCCTATTTTCTTCCTCATATCGGTTCCATAACCGTTATTTTTTCGGTTCTATATCGGTTCCGAAACGATTCTCGAATCAATTCTTGTATCGACTTTTCCCTAATTGATATCATTAATTATTGTAGCTGCAGGTTACTGTATATTTGCATATTCTTTACAAAATCCTTATAGAAAAAGAAGAAACATTTATACATATCATATATAATAAAGCGTTGAAATAAATAAATCATTTACATATTTTTTACATTCACGCGTACTATATCATTCAGAATAGGAAGTTATAAGTTTATCCTGTTTCTATAAGGATTTTGTAAAAAAAGAGGAACATCTACAGCAATCTACAGCTACGATAATGAATGATATCAATTAGGGAAAAGTCGATATAAGAATTGATTCTGGAACCGTTTCGGAACTGATATAGAACCGAAAAAATAACGGTTATGGAACCGATATGAAGAGGGAAATAGGAACCGTAACCGAAACAGATAATAGTTGGAAATTTCGGTTCTTCGTAACAGTTATTTGGAATAAAAGTTCTCTATAACCGTTTTAATCAGGACCTTTATATAACAGTTTTAAACAGTTATTTTCGGAACCGTTTCAAGCCCTGCCTTTTACATTTAATTTTTTCAGTTATTCGAATTCTTTTAAAGGTTTATATAATTCATTTAACTCGGTTTCGGGAAATTTAAACTGAAACTACTTTTCTGGAACATTAATGATAGAATTTATATTTATTGAAAATTAGATTAAAAAATATTACGTAAGACGCTACCTGACTCCCCCTTCCTTGTAAGAAAACGTAAGAAATTCGCGACTCCCTCCCCCACCCTAAAAGCCTTACGTAATTTAAGGAAAACCCCATAGGCACTGGTTAAAAACAGGAAATGTCCACTCCGCACTGGAACATAATACATACGGAATGTCCCCACTGTTTGCCTACGCATAAGCTTCTGTATCAAGGTAAAGCCAGAAATTATTTATCAAGAAAATTATATAGGAAAAGTAAATTCATTGAACCTTGCTTCTTTACTGGTGGACTAAAGTATTAACACTGAATTCTCTCGACAAAGCTGTTTCGTGACATTCCCTGTTGCCCCCTTCAAATATGGGTTGCCTAGTGAGCAGGATCGCCAGTGAGTTAAATAATGTTCGTCTCCGCCACACGATCTCCTCCTTCAAGCATGTGATCTGTGTCATGGATCGTAGTCTTCATGATTACGACATCGGTGATGTCATAGACGCTGCACCTACACCGACACCAACACCGTCCTCCGACATCACTGCCTACGCTTAGGTAGGCATTTGTCCCGGCGTGGTTAAGGTGGTCGATGAAAAAATTAAAAAAAAAAAAAGAAAACTCCCCCCGAAACAGTGGACTTTTTAGTCGCAACTTTAGGCCATGACGCACCTTACATGGCATCGCGAGCGTTCTACCACTCCGAATGAATTATCAGCTTCGGATCTCGCTTCGAGCATCTCTCCTGCTTCGAGGCTCTTTCTAACAAGCTTGCTACCCTCGCCAGATATTCTCTGCACTCTGATAGACAGTCGGAGGATGAGACGAGCCTATTCAAGTACCGGGGACACTCGACTAACTGTAACTTTCGGCTTGCTTAACGGCGAAAGAAAAGTTACGACACAGGTGTCACGTGCGGCTTACGGTACACTTCGAACCTTGCTTTTAAACAGTTGGTTCATGCGTCGTTTTGCAAATGACGTTTCGAGTGTTAAGTATTTACTTGATAGCAACGACGAGTCGTGCTTCTCAGAAGAAAATCAACTAGTGAGTCACGCCATGAGTCCAGTACACGGAATAATGGCCATTCTACTGATTTCTTTCTGAGAGCATTTAAACGATTTTTAGCAATAGAAGCAGTATGTTATTTGAAGGGCAAGGGGAGGGATCGAGGAAGGCCCATTTTTCGTGATTTTGCGAGTTATAGCATATTTGTTGGTCCGGGCTCAACGATTGGAACGCAGCTTTGTGGGTATTTAGAGTGACTCAAAGCAAGAACAACGGTGTCTTTCATTTGGGCCTTATCGCCCTTTAAGGGGGTGGAAACTAACCTCAAAGTCAAATTGGCACTTCCACTTTTTCGCGTATAACTCTCAAAGTACAACAGACAGAAAAAAATGTTTCAAAGAAAAGTTTAATGGCGCAATAAGCGTTACAAACTTGCGTTAACAAAATTTTGAAAAGAGTTAAAAAAATATATATAACTGACGAAAAAAGAAACTCTTTTCAAAATTTTGTTAACGTAAGTTTGTAGCGCTTATTGCGCCATTAAACTTTTCTTTGAAACATTTTTTTCTGTTTGCTGTACTTTGAGAGTTATGCGCGAAAAAGTGGAAATGCCAATTTGACTTTGAGTTTAGTTTTCGCCCCCTTAAAGGGCGATAGGGCCCAAATGAAAGACACCGTTGTTCTTGCTTTGAGTCACTCTAAATACCCACAAAGTTGCGTTCCAATCGGTAAGTCCGGGTTTCGCGGTGTTTCCTTGTGAGTGGCGAAAGTTTTGGTACACTGGTTAAAAACAGATAATGTCCACTCTGCGCTGGAACAAAACACAGAATGTCCCCAGTCTGCCTAAGCTTCTGTCGTCAAGGTAAAACAAGAAATTATGACAAAGGAATGCCCATTCCCCATCCAGCAAGCGAAGGAAATGCGAACATTACTTGATATTGCTGTTTTCTGACATTCTCTGTTTTTTCCCTTACCCTTCGTTTAGTTTACTTATACCCCACGCCGAATGGAATAGGTACCACTGGTGGTATACTACCAAGCTTCGCTTAACGGTCCTCGCGATCCTCCAGTGTGAAGCTGCAGTGCAACTTCGTTGTGCAGTTGCGTTTTAGAAATTTATTGGGGAGCTCGCTGCCAATGAGCGCAGTGATAAATTGTCGAAAGTAAAACAAAGGAATCGCGACGGGGAGCAGAGAGCGCATGGAGGCCAAGAATATAATACAGCTGATGTCAGCTGTAATGAGCAATGTTGCTAAAACTGGACATGATGCTCTCCGCTCTTCCTGCCCGCGCGAGTCCTGCCCTCTTCATTCACATTCTCGTTCTCCGCGGTCCCCGGATTCGGGGCAGAATAATTTGCGATTCCTGCGAGCGGTCCGCGGTTTCTGAAATGAATATCTCTGGGAGCCTTCGGTGATCCTCTATACCTACTTCTGCGAAAGGGGTCATTGTCAACTACTGGGGTCTAGATTTCCGAGATCTAGATGATCCGCCTTTTAGCGAGATCTGAAAAAGATTCAGGGAGATTGAGGTCACGAACGTAGCACGTAGGAAACTGTTATCGACTAACTTCGTGTCTTTTTATTTCCACAGGGAACAGGTTTTTCGGCAGAAATTACTCTTGCGTTTATATTCGCGCTTTAATCAATTTTTTGGGGAAAGGGTGCAGTTGATTACATGGATTGTATTTTCTGTTGCAGAGATCGCGAAAGTGCGGGCGAGCCTATTCCAAATCAGTGGTGTGAAAAAGGAGCCGCTGATTTTGCCAGAACCAGATGGCGAAATCACGACACTCACAGAAAAGGTCTATGTACCGGTCAAGGAACATCCAGATGTAAGTATTACCGGCTTCAATTATTTTAAAAAGAAGAAGAATGCTTCCTAGTGTTCCTCAATGCAATGGCGCACTCAGAAGAGGGGGAGGAGGGGCCCTAGCACCCTCCAAAGAAGGGGCTTTGTAAAAAGGAAAGAAAACACTTGATGCATTTTATTGAATTCGCATTGAGAATATTTTTATTAAATCCTGACTGTCACACTACATCGAAGTAGCATGTTAGAGTAATATAAATAAAAATACAATTTTTAAGAGCTGTATTTGATTTGCTCTTGTCCCTTTTTGTTACAGTTCAACTTTGTTGGAAGAATTCTCGGACCACGCGGGATGACGGCTAAACAGTTGGAGCAGGAAACGGGATGCAAAATAATGGTCCGAGGAAAAGGTTCCATGAGGGATAAGAAAAAAGTGAGCTTCGTTGCTTGAAAATTGCTGATAATTCCGCGATACGCGGGAACATCGTCGCTCACAAGAATAATATGGAATCCGTTGCGAAGCTAAAAGAGCATTTAGGCCCCTCGTAAAGTTCCATCCCGTTTTACAAGACCGCCCATATTAACTCGATAAAATATTAATTATCTTAACGTTAAGCATTTACCACAGTCGGTATCCTTTGCATCAAAGTTCCTCCTAATGCTTGAATGTTATAACAGAGAATTCTACTTAGAACGAAATTAATACTGACCTGCTCAAGTGAAATATATTTCTTTCAAGCTGCATGCGATGTGTGAGAGAGAGTTTAATCGTAAGTACGCACGTAAGAACAATTATCATGTCCGGAATCTAGATCCGTCGGGTTCATTCTGAAAAAACTGTTCGCAAACGTATTGCCAGCGTAATGATGTTAACACAGCCTTGACGTTAGAAACTAACGTGCCTTTGTTCGTCATAGAGTTGTTAATAAAGTTAAGAAAGTTTTACGGGGCTGTACAGTTGAAGTGAAAGTTCACGTTCCGATCCACGTCTCGTGGGTGCATCTTAGAAAATACAGGAGACGCGGGATCTATTAATGAATGAACCGTTGCGGGATTGTATTACACGTGATGCATCATAACACCATATTAATTCGCACCAATTCGTTTATTAGGAAGAGTTAAACCGGGGTAAACCGAACTGGGAACACCTGACAGACGAGCTGCATGTTCTATTGACAGTCGAGGATACTGAAAATCGTGCCACTTTGAAACTCGCCAGGGCCGTAGAAGAAGTCAAGAAGCTTCTTGTTCCCGTGGTGAGATAGTTCCTGTTATTAACCATACGAACTGATGTCATTACAGCATTCTTCGCTTCCCCAGCACCTGCCCACTGTTTTATTCCCATGCTATCCGAATCACACACCTCCCTTAGCTGCGTGTTAACATCCCTCACATCGTTTAGAGGAGTAAAGAGCAAATGGATATAATCCTGAATAATAAGCAAGTGAATTAGCCGATAAATAAGTCACATCACATTGCGATTCAACTAACGTTGATAACATTCACTAACATCTGTGCAATAACTTGTTCCACACAGTCGCCACTCGGGTCGTAAAGTCCCCTCAAGGGGGAACAACACCTTGAAGCCCGGAAAGAAGTGTTTTTTTTTTTTAAATTTTATATTAGATATCCATACCCTTAACATATTTCAAAGCATTGAACGCACAGTCCGATTCATCTCTCGAATGTCTACGACTCGCACGATCGCCGTAAATGCATTTCTTATCAGTCACCTCGGTTGTTAGCAGGCTGACGGAGAGGATGAGCTAAAGAAACGACAGTTAATGGAGCTCGCCATTATAAATGGCACCTATCGGGACTCCAATACGAAAGTTGCTGCGGCTACAGGTATACAGTTTAAATCACAATCCTTAATGCATTAAGTAAGAGTTCCGTATTTTAAATAGTATCCACGCAATGCAGCTAACTGCACTCCGAGTATCTCCGTCGTTATTATTTACTGCGTTAATGGCGGTAGCCAGAACGAAATCGGTTTTAAACGAGCATAGCTAGAGGTCTAGGTAATGGGGGTAGCCAAATACCACAGTAGTACAGCTACTACTGGAGGGTAATAGCGAAGGTAGTCGTTCAGGGACCTTAAAAGGCCAAATTGATTCTTCTGGTGTATTCTACTGGAGCAGAGTTAAGAGTCAGTGCAGCATTCGATGTTTCAGCCTGCGATGAGGAATGGAGACGCGTGGCGGCGGCTGCGGCGGAGACGCAGCGGCTCCTTCCGGGCCTGGCTACGCCCATGAGGACACCCAGCGCTCCCTTGGGTGCACCGTTAATACTCTCACCACGGATATCTGTACCAACGACCGCGGCGTCCCTTCTGAACGGATCCGGCCCCCCAGGATCGCTCCTCTCCGCCGGCGATCCCCACGGGCTGATCTACACGCCGTACGCCGACTACGCAAACTACGCGGCCCTGGCAGCCTCGCCCCTTCTCACGGAGTACACCACTGCTGATCATTCTGGTGGGTTGTTTGCTCGCTGATCTTTAGTTGCAACGTCGTTTCTCTACGAGTATTTCCACTTTCTGTCCCTGTTTCTTTCTTTCTGCCCGCCGTTTGATCTCTCCGCCCTCGTTCGCCTCCGGCACAGGCCAGACAGAGCGTGCCGGGTTACGCGCGAGAGAAAGAGGGAGATGGATGAGAGACGAACGAAAAGAGATATATACGGGCGTACATATCTGCGGCTTCTATGTGGGGACCTGGTGACTCCAGGCAACGGTTCTTTGTGGAGAATATTCCTTTTCCGGTAAACAAGAGCGTTCTTCTTTCTATTTATTTGCGCTCTTCTCTTCCTCTTTCTAATGGAAAAGCCCCGACACGCGTTGTCTACTCGAGTAGTAACTTTCGAGGGTGGCAGATCTGGCTCCCCGAAGAAACGTACGTGCATTATGGTTCCATTCATTTTTTTTTCCGGAGCAAAATTTATGCAACCACGCGCGCAATGTGGTTTACTCAACTTCGTGGTTTAATGGTATTTTCTCCGCTTTTAGCAGACTTGCGGGGATTTCGTGGAAATGAGCGATGGGCTTATAGGAATTGAAGGTTTCTAGTTGAATTCGTCAGTTTCGTTTTCGATATTCTAAAAGTGGAGGGAATAATTTATATAGGACACTTTTTTCAAAACTGCGGATTTACAAATATTCTTCTACTTATTCGACGAATGTTCTCCACAATTAAACGAAAGAATGCATGTAATCGAACCTGTATTCTTTCGGTTGCATGTGTAATTGGTTGTTGTTATTATTATTACTATTATTATCATTATTATTGCTATTATTATTGTAAGTTATGCATAATATTATTGATATTATTATTGTTTTCGTCATCATCACCATGTGATCATCGCGATCATTATTTTTATTGGTATTATTACGTCATGCTTCATTGCCATCATCATCGTCATTCGAAATTACCATTAGCTACTGCAAAGGCATAATGAGGATTACTCTGATATTAATGAACGATCGTTAAAAATTAAGGTAAATGTTCAGGTAATAATACTAGTTGGTAATATTTTTATTACACCCTTTTGTTTCTATACTATAGCAGAATCGAATCAGTCATTTGCTAGTCGTGTCAGATGATTATATAATCCGGCGTTGCGGTAACGCTCCATTTTTAAAGTAACGGTTAACAGTGAATAATAGAGTCGTGTAACGTGTAAAACGCACGCGGGGAAATGATAGAATTTAGAGAGGGTATGGAATTGTAGAAATTCTATACGTTAGTGGTATAGTGATGCTAGCTCAGAAATGATATTGCTACCGAAAAGGTATTTGCCCAAGAGCAATTGAAAAAAATAATTCTTTAGCTTGTTTTATGGATAAAAATAATGATTCTTCGACCATTTTCAAAACCTTGGAAAGATTTTATTACAAATACGCTATATAGTACATCACGTTACATAGAAATATAATTTATCACGTTTATTTTATACACAGTTTATCGTAACATTTAGAATGTGTTCAATGCCATTCTCTTGAGATTTTCTTCTTTAATAATTTGATACCGTTGTTAGTCTTATTTAAATATTATCGCTCGTTTTATAAGAAACGCGGAAACTTAATGCATACCAGTATTTAAACAACAATGTGGTCTATCCGTGCAATGCAGATATTGTATATATCGATATTACCAAAAAAAAGAGGAGATCCACTCCTTTTTTTCTTTTAAACAAAATACTCGGTTATTTTATAGTGAATCTTACGCGTACGAATTCGTTACCATTTGTTACACAGAGTATAGGTCATGGGTGTGTTCACCAAGTATGGTACGTTCGAAAAGTGTAGATAATTGAAAAAATGATTACGATATGCAAATCGGTTAATTAATGAAGTGTGCCTCTAAGTATAACTCTTATATTCAACATTTGTTTAGTTCTCATGTTCTCCTTGGTGCTATTACTGCATTTATTGTGTTAGACAAACACCTTATCTAGCAGAAATGACTTGTTTTTGTAGAAATTTAGGAGTTTAGAAAAAGTGAGAGCATTTAACAAAATAAATACCATGACGATAGTAATGGGAGAATTTCTTTAGTGACCATTTACGTTTAGAATTAAAATAGCTGCTTCTTTACATTGAATTTTGAGTAAAAGTCACTATTTGCGCGTACCATAACTTATAACACACTTTGTGCTTTCACTTAGAACACTTAAAAGGACACGAAGAAGTGAATGCGCGTGTGTCATTATAATATATGATTCTTTGGTGCATTGATATATTGATATATATTTAATTAATGAATCGAATATTATTTATTGTTGTAATTTTTAATATATACATCTACAGGGTACGAATTAGGAACGAAAGTAAGCCAATT
Source organism: Andrena cerasifolii (assembly GCF_050908995.1). Classification (NCBI taxonomy): domain Eukaryota; kingdom Metazoa; phylum Arthropoda; class Insecta; order Hymenoptera; family Andrenidae; genus Andrena; species Andrena cerasifolii. Next base: position 16,178,796 of record NC_135124.1, read on the forward strand.
TCTCATGAAGACAAGCATTAGAATTATTTTTAAACCGCGACTCTTCGGTATCTGCTATTCGCGTGCATTTATTTAAAGTTAAATTCTCGCCGCGGCGCTCTTGAAATTTCAAAGGCTGGCCCCCGATCAGTACAACACGGACATTGCAATAAATATTTAAACACTTTCGGATTTATTACAGAATTGCGACTGCTTATTTATATATCCACGTTACATTGAGTGCATTTATATATTCTTATCACGGTTTATATAAAACTAGTCGAGATCGTTTAGTAGGAAGAAGGTATAAATGTAATTAGTGCCATTTTTCGAGTAGGTGCAAACGATTAACTTAATTCTATACACTCAAATATTAACGTATCCTCTCCAGCATATTAAATTCCTCTGTGATTACGATGGGCAGCTTTTATTATTGACCGTAATCGATTTTTACATAGTGACTTAATCTCGAATATAAGAAACGTTGGAGCTACTGTTAAATTATCGTTTTAATTGTCATGAGGAATTCGCTTATTTCCAATTGTGAATGTATTGCGAGCACCATTCGCACGGCACGAGTCGTTTCAAAGATCACTTTGCATTTGGTACAGGAAGATCTTTCGAGCCAAGAGTAAGGCCACTTCGTACATTTTGTACACGAGTACCACGTCTATTTATTAATTTTTATATAATATCGTTAAGTAAAGTTGAACGAACGCTTAATATCTTACTGTACGGAAGTTCAGTATAGACTTATACGTGCACATCCGTCTTTCTGAATCTCCTTCTTCGTGCAGGGAAATCCATCTTAAGTTATACAAATGATAATTCTTATATCTTTTAATCAGTGATTAATCTCCATTCTTTTATTCGTTTTGTCGAAGAGATTAGGCGTCGCATATCCACTGAAATCGGTAAAATTAAGCTAGGCAACTGTTTAAGAGTTTCGATGCATTGAGGAAGCAAGATCGAAGGACCGATATGCAAGAAATATGAAATTAAATTATTTAAAGGAACGAGAAAACGAGATTGCGCCATAGCTATGAACAAACTCTTTCTCGTTCGTCGGATACGCTAAGCCATACAGAAATATATTTTGTAAATATACTTTCTTATAGAGAAAGAAACGTATTATCGATATATTTAAATGTAGAAACTTGTATTCTATCGATAGATGGTAGCAATGATTTTGTAAATTAAAGATAAATATTTTTATACATTTCTATCTTCTCCATTTTTGTTGTTCTAGAGTGAGTGAGTAAATAATTTGGATTATTTACTATTTATATTGTAATATAAATGGGGTATAAGATACAATTGTAATGCACATTAGATAGTCTCTCTTTTTTTTCTAATAGATCGAACTTTTCGTTTATGCGTATTTAGTTTATTTCTGCCGATTGTCGCTTAATATTCTTCCTCTTCGCGCTCGAAATGTCGACACGTATCTGCCTTATATGCTGCAGTTGCAAAGAAGCTTGTCACGAAGTACTTGAAAAAGTTCATTAATGCCATTCTATTTTTAATGTTCATTGTTTATACAGTATTTTCTTCCTTCAAATTCCATAGAATCCATGAAACTCATAGGACATAGATATAAGTAATAGCTCTACCTCAGAAGAGATTTAAAAATATATTTATAAAATCGATGTAGTATACTTGAAAATACTGGAAACACTTTTATAATTTCCAAGAGTTTAGTGATTTTAATATTGCCGAATCAGGAATAAATTTATTCAGTAAAGTTTCATGGAAATTGATCGTAAAAGATACTTAGGGACCAAACAGATGGTTTACCGAGGACTGATGATCCTGATTTACATTCATGATAGTGTATAAATAATACATTGAAATGTAGAATGCTGCTTTAATAGTTTCACGAATATCAGTAATGTTTATTATTCTATTTTCTATGATAAGTTGGAGTTACCCCTTGAAATGTTATTTTGTCCTACCTCGTAAAGGATACTTTGAGCTAGTGTAATGAAATTTCATTTGCTGGAAATAGTCATCTACAAAAGTATATTATTAACCGATAGTGTACAATTATAGCAATGGGAGTAACTGTACAAAGTAACACCCGCCAAGGGAAAAGATAATTCCGTTTATATAATATATACGATTAAGTACCTTTTAGTTGAGAGTATGAAGAAGTGATTGTCTAGAACACACGATAGAAATCGTATAAATTGTCTCACATTAATCTACTGTTATTTAATTGTATTTCAATAAGCGAAACTGTGAGTTGGGAATACTCATCATTCCTATGAACAGAAGCAAAAAAAGAAACAGAAAATCAATTAGGCATTGTCAATTGGCTTCTAAGTATAAAACACAAAGGGTTTTTACTTATGAAACTTGCACAACATAGAGGTAGTAAGTGGCGTTGCAAATATTACTGTATCAATTGAATTTCAAAACTCTGTCTAAATCTCTTTCCATTAGACCAACTTACTGCCCTTATGTTTCAAGATTGAAGGTCACAAAGGAACGCAAATTGATTCACAGCACAAGCTAATTGATTAGACTCTGCAGTGGTAGCTTGCAATAGCGAAAACGTAAAGAATCTATCAGCTTGCGTTCCTGCAACTTATGCAAAAGCTTTTAATTCAATCTTATTGTTTATAGCGGCAGTTAAGTGACTTGCCGAGGACTGGAAAATTGTTAATGCATGTGGAAGCAGACGTATTAAACACATTTGTATGTTGGGGACAGGTGCAGCAGCGGCTGCGAAACAGCGTAGGCACCTGGGTCAGATTCGCGAGCACCCTTATCAAAGGGCTGGTGCTTTGTCGTGAATCCGGAGAGCGCAATCACGATACTGAACGCGCCTCCGCGAAGAGGTTAGTCTTCCATAAACGTTAAATATATATTTCTCTGTTTTAAGTTTACTGTAATACTCTGCCACTGTACAGGTGACATTGTACCAGTGGTACGTACATGTCCCTTTTTTTTTGTTTTACACACAGCTTACGTACGATACTTGTAGGGAAATTCTTTCGCAGGATGCTCAAAATTTGTTCTCAGACTTCCAAGTTTTTGTATTCCAAAAGTATAAGTAACGATAGGAGGAGCGTGTCCTTTAAAAGCAGTTGATGATTCTACGAAACAAACGAGGTTTCTTGATATTAGAACGATACTCTCTTCTAATTTACGGAGAGGAAGAAGAGTGACATATCTCAACGTACGATCAGTATTCTAGATTTAAAGAACGTGTAAATAATAGGTTCTGTTAAATTAGCAAACATGCGATGTGGAAGCTTCGGTACATGTAGTTCTTCGTTACATGTCACATGTTTGGACTTAGTAGCTTGAAATTTCAAGGTAGTGTTAACTCCCCGCAATTAGGTGTAAAGAATACATACTTCTTATCTTCCCTTTGTTTCTTTCTTGCACCGTCGTGCAAGAAGGTGAATTACAATGGAAATAAGCTATGGGTGCGCACCTACCCATTTCTTTTACACAATCGCCTAGACTCTCTACGCATACAACTATACAGCACTTTCTAAGAGCAAGAAGTGATTTAATGGTAAACTGATAAAACAAGGAGAAAGCGAAGCGTAGAAGAAACGTATGGAAACATGTTTTAAACGAAACAAGGACAATATAGTATTTCTTTTAAATAGTTGTATCGCAATACAGTTATTTGATAGAATTAGACGCATATGTCTACCTCCGAGATGTGTAATGTTTCTTCAGGAAATACCATATTTCAGAATTGATCAATTTTCTTGGCAACTTGTGCCTGTGGAACAATTATTGACCTTTCATTTAATTTGCCTCTTTTGCGTGTATGTGTGAGCGCGCGCGCGCATGCGTGAAGCACGCGCATTTTAAATAAATGTTTATACAAAACATAGACGAAGTAGTTTTCTTATGTCGAACGAACGTAACAGGGGTGGTACTACGATACGATGCGAAGGTTCAAATTACAAAAGAGAGACGTATTTATTATTCAAGTATTTTAATATTGCTTTTCAAAATTTGGATGTATTCGTTCCATCTGAATCCAGGATATCATTTGCATAGCTTGCAACATGCGAGCCCGAAAGCGTGTGAAATTCGTATGTACGTAGCCTTTTATCAGCGTCTCAGGAAGAAAATTAATCGAACTAATTTTTTTTTTTCAGTAATTTTTATTAATCGACTTTTCTCTGATACGTAACAAATTTTTTTGGTGAACTTCGTCGCGGTAAACTGAAGTTATATAATTAAGTCCTAAACTTGCATCCTGTCCTCCTTTATGTATCACCACTAACAAATTGCCACACATAATTTACAATAGCACCTTTTGTTATTATAGATGCGATTTCACCTATTACTCGTATCGTATAACTTATATGCATTGTCTTTACGAAACTAACAAAAATGCTCCACATGGCCAAGTTGACACTAACTTGATGTTTCTATTTACATACATTTTTATATAGTGTGTATTATAATATGGAATGTTGAGGAAATAAGGATAAAGGCCTTTCATAATTTACAGTTGAAGTCATATACGCATGTAACGGAATTTAAGTACACTTAACACCAATGTAAAGATTTGATAGCCAATGATATCACGGGAGAACGAACACAGTAGTTAACTTTCAGCCGTAAGGCAGTTGCTTCCGACATGGTACAGATAATTTAGAGGTTCTCCCTCGTAAGTTACTTCTAGTAGGTAATTGCATTAACTACATTTATATAATGTAAACTATTTAACACTGTCCGATACTATGCTTTTTTTTTTTTTTTGAAAGTTTGTACATCTTAGATATGCGTAATTCATTGACCTTTCAACGCCTGCTTGCCGACAGGACATTAATTGTCACAGTTAATAATGATTCACAGTAATAGCGTTGCCATAACTATGTATTTAATATCATACATGTATGTACGATGTCACTTATTTAACGCTGCTATATGGTGGCAGGTGCACACCCATGCTGCCTATAAAATTGATGTAATAGTTTTGGGGAATAACGAGGCTACTCGCATTTTGAGTAACTAAAGTCATCTTATCATCACCACTCTAAGGCTGCTTTTGTTTTTTATACTTCTAGAACGTTACATAATTTTATGGATTTATCCTCTCGACTATCCTATGCGCGGGGAGGGCACATGATTTTTTGTTGTTGCAAAACTTACAGTCAAGATAGTTTGATAGAAAAGGAAAAGCATCATAAATCACGAGTATGAATCTGATGCATTTACAACTTCTCTTATCGAGCCTTTCCTACTTTTAACAGAACTCCGCCATGGAATCAGAGAATTATTAATTGTAAGACACAAACGACATCTGCAATTAGGAATTCTCGTACAAGGAATCTTTGTCATATCACGTTTTTATGCGAGATAAATGCTTAAACACTAATATTGACTGAAAGAGAGTGCGAAGCAGTTGCTTGTTGACTATCGTTCATTACATCTGTTCCTTCTAATGTTAGCTCCGTCGTCTTACTTCGATGCAAGGATTGCCGAGCGTTATTTATCGAGTTAGCCTTGATGTTAATCAGAAGTAAAACGAGTTTTATAAGCGAAGGCATTGCTTCCCACTAACTACATTTCTTTCGACTATCGAACTGTTCAGAGACTTAATGTTAACATGAATCAGTCATAATTAAATCACTAACAAACTGTTTTTTCTTTTCTTTCTTTTTAACCTTGGTTGCCCATGGCCTATAGGCTTGGAGTGCTAACAATGGAATCCACTCGCCCCGTGCTAACACCTGGACTCTGGAACAACATCCGCGTTCGATCGGTTCACCAACCACAGATGAGACCACCTTCGTCGTTCGCATCACCAGCCCTGTTCGTCAAGTTTATCCATCCTGTATCCTCTTTGTGTCTTGAAATTTGTTTTAGTCTCGATAGAAATAAGTCGCTTTGCTCGTTTCACCGTCGTCTGACAATTAGCCGAGCCACTCGCCAAAAGTGCAGAAGAGAGTGGTCATCGCATCACCAAACTCTATGAACGGTCCCTTTAAATTTCAATTAAATCAAGACTCCCAAGTTCACGGACCACGGTAAGAGTTAAACGTCTCGAATTCCCATTGGGAACGAATGGCGATTTTAAGGGATCTCTCGTATTAAAGTTGCTCTTTCGATTCCACTGCGCGCTGGGTTCGAACAGACGATCCGTTGTGGATTCAGCACAACGCTAACACAGTTTATCAGTAATGCCTCTTTCGAATGCAACGATCCCTCGTTTCTGTAAGTACCGAGCCATTCAAATCTTATATCTTTTCACTACGATTCTTTCCGTGCGTAAGAATCGCCGATTTCTTATCGAACTGTCCATTCAGCGTGTTTTCCTATCGTAACGAGAGAACGGCTCGCTTTTTAACATTAGAACGTCGACTTATTTATTGTTAAGACGCAAGGTTTCGGTCCCTTCTCCACGCAGCACAATCAACAGAAATTTCTCGTAGACAAAGTTGCTCGCCAGAAACTGTAAAGCAAACTTCTCCCCGTGATGGTCGAATTAATTTCTCTAGTACTTACGTCGTTAATAGAACACAATAGAATGATGAGGGGGAGTGGGTGAAAAACGAGGCAAAAAAGTATATATACTATTATATATTGTGTATAATTAAGAGGATAATATGTTCTCGTTGTAATAGGTGCAATATAAAATCAAAATTCTTCATTTTGATATTTTTTACACGGAAGTGAAATTATTAATGCTAAGTCTAGTACGACTCAGGAAGAGAGAGAGAGAGAGAGAGCGGTTTGGAAAAAAATATTTGTTATTGCAGATTTTTACTGTTAAGCGAGGCAAACATTTACGCCAGAGATAAATGTTTTATATCGTTGGTTGATTTATTAATTGCAATATTAACACGCGCTGAAGCACAGCGTAATATAAAGATATCGAACTGTTAGATATAAAGTTTAATTGTAAACTATATTAGATGGAGTTATTAAACGAGTATGTAATTTTACACGAATTAATGGCAATGAGTATTGCATAAGTTTCTGAAAATTTATGACATTCGCGAGTCTGATAAATGTCCAACAGAGCGAAAGATAAGGAGATCGATATATTCGAGCATACCGATCGGGTATTAAAATCATGCAATTCTCTCTTTGAATGTATTAATTTGTTACACGGCGAGAAAGAATCTCTATTTTTTAACAAACAGATATTATTCTATGTTTTTTTAATAGTATATTCTGAAGATTCTGTTATGTAATATTACGGTGCAATTTCTTTGTAAAGTAATAGATTTCAATGATTTGTTGAACGTCTTCTATTGTAAGAACGATACGAAGGCTGCACAGGGGTTTATCGGCAAGGTGGTATGTACTAGGAATCATATTGTTACGTACAGCAAAAAGCACAGAGCTAATTTACTTCCTTCCTGTCGCGAGAGTAATCACTACTTATGATATTACTTACTACATTACATATGAAACTTATCTACACGGATAAGAGTGTTTGTATGTGAGATTGATCTATTTACCAGTCAATATAACATTAGACACGTAAAGAATGTTCTGTTAATTCTTTAAATTTGCCATATGTAAATGTAATAGTAAGAACTTTTTGTCATGTTCGTTTTGTGTATATTTAGCGATCTGTGTAACATGCTTGTATTTTCGACAGGCAACCCCCTAACGGTTTTTTTCTTTCTTTTTCTCGATTATGTAAGGTCAGGTAACTATTATTTGATGTACATAGATTGTATTTCACAATACGATTGTATTAAAAATGATCTGAAAGTCTACTTAAGTTCATAGCTTAAAGTAGTATTCAATATATTTTAATAGTACATATTAAGCTCGAAAATATATATGTAAAAGGAACACAGATATTTTATAGACATACATAGCAATGGGGAAAGTAAAAAATTGAAGATAATTTTGTTGTATATGCAGCGCAACAACGATAGAGCACTTACAACAGTTTTCTTACGAGTAGTATAAGAAAAGTGTAGATGAGAAGAAGCTTTCACTATATTTTTCGTAAAGATTACCATAACATAAATGTATCTGAAAATGTGCAATAAATTTCGAACCGTAAAAGTGACCTTAGTCTTCATTCGGAAAAGGTACATTTTCATATTGTATGTAAGTGACTGCCAAAATGAATTCGAGAATATATAACTAAAGTGTACAATGTTCTATATTTTATAAAGCTAAAACTGAAAGATAGAATTTCTTTGCATGTTAGAAGCAGAATTATATAGCTAAAATCACAAGATGAATTGGAAATCTGTGCTTCTAATGTGTACAGGACACACATACATATATGTATAATCATAAAAATACTGTATATAATTTTATTACGTACGTATATTCGCAATGTCTAGCGAATATAACAAATAGATATATATATATATTTTTTTTAAACATTTCGAAAGTTTAATACTATATCGTTATTATGAAAACACATCGAGAATCCTCGTAGCTTAATCGCAGCCAACAAAATTATCTGTACTTTCTGATTTTCCCTTATATTATTAATATAAACTTTTGCATGTATCTAACGATCATGTGTATGTAGATGAACGTTTACGTTTTCTTTTTTTGTATTGTACACAATTTTAGGTACGTACGCATAATATATAATAAAATACTTTCATACAAAGTTACGATGGAAGCGAAAAATCATACAACGCACGTTGCACCCAGATAGCAATGGTTGTTGTTTCGTTATATTTAAAGAAAGTATATAGCGTATCTTCCGTATGCAACTTTAACAGTTCAGATGTTGTATTATTTTTCTCGTATTTCTGTTAGTATGTTTAGTATTTCAAATTAGGATATATAAATTGGCACGAAATCTTAAGTAATCAACATTGTTCATTTCTGCATTAAATATATTTAAAGAACATAGAATATAATAGTATACAATATAAATATATATATGATACAGAGGATTAAAAACGTCCGCAATAGGCTCATTAGAATTGTTTCATTGATTACTTTTATGAAACACTTCATTGGCATTAACAAGTAAATACTATTTATAGTTACATAGTAATTTATTCATACAGAATGCGTACGCACCTTTACATACACGCGTTAATAAATATATACATATATCTCATGGGGAAGTATGTATAGCTGTGGAAAGATTCTTCTCCTTGAGATCATTGTTTCTGAATTTCGAAGTCAGTAGTATTTTTTGGACGGAATTGTGTATTTTTTTTTTAATATTTATATGGTAAATACATGGTTTCAACGAGGGAAGAAACTACTAATTACCTTGGAGGGTAGAGAAGCATGATCTTTGGGAAAAGTAATCTTAGTAATCATATTTCTCCCGACAAAATGAGCAACTTTCGTTGTTGTTACTTCATCGTAACACCAAACACGGTGGAGATATTTACGTGTACAGTTTTAAGTGCCCCACCCTGTATATAGACAATTTTATTAACAAATATAAAGTTTGTATTTACATATAGTGCAATGGTTGCTTAGTTTTCTGTCAAAAAATATATCGAAATTGCCTGTTTTGTATTTTATTTCGACATTGATGTTTCTGTCGATAACATGCAAGATATGTAATAGTATTTAAGTATAAGTAAGAGTATAAAATAATTTTATTTTCAAGTCGTCATTTGAGATCCGATCATTGAGGCTTCGCATTATTTACAAAAATTGTCTATATGCACCGAGAATGCAAATGACAGCTATCATCGCCGAACAACAACGGTAATCCTTTCTTTTCGTTTTCTGGCAAGTCCAGGTGCAGAAGTGTAGTTTGAAAAGCAGAGTTGTCGATGTTTACCAATATACTGATGATATATGTCCATTTAATATCAAGAGTTGGCGTCTTCTTTTAATGGTACTCTGAGACTTCTCGTATATTTATTTCGAACGTAGAGTATATACAAAATCTTTGAAAAGCATACACAATTTAACGCATTGTATCTTGAACTTAAACTAACATCGAATTTATTATTAGTAACCACAGCGGAGCATTATTTTTGTCGCAACTGTTACTTCTATCAGGTGGCAATAAAACTCGTAAATGGAAAAAAGACTATTGGATTTAATAATTCATCTTGAACAGCCCCCGCTTCAATAATTGGAAAGAAAGTTTCGACTACTAGTGGGTTAGCCCCTGGCATCGTGTTTCTTGTAAACGTGCCACAGGACTGCTAATAACTAATTAATTATAAGCAAAGTAATTGCAACTTTCATATGGGAAAGTAAACAAAGGTCTATACTTTAAGATGCAACTGTAAAAATGCATAAATTATTTCTAGGATATTCATAATTCGTTAAATAAAGTATTTGCTAACTACGATGTTAATTAATTATAAACAAAATCATTGTGAATATTACATAGGAAGGTGCCTAAGGGTTTATATTTTAACATCCAACCGAAAATGCACATCAAATTATTTGCACGAACTGAATAATTAATTTATACACGTATATGAATATTTTCAATTATTTTATTTATATTTAATTAGGAGTCTACTTCCATTCCCCAGCATCAGTTAACCCTCGAGCGGGCGCGCATTGTGAACTCCGATCACCGATCTGCGTATTTCCTTCATTAGGTCTCGGTAAGATAAACATTCTCTCCGCGCGATCGTGGTATGTTTCAAGAACCCTATGATGCTTGTGCCAGTTGATTTTCATTTTTGATGTTAAAAATGTTTTACATATACTATTTTTGTGTTTTTAAATTTATTTACTGCATTTCTGGATACATTGCTAATATTTTCCCATCACATTTAATTTAAGTTACCACTGTCAACAGAGAAACCGTTTCTGAAGTGTAATATATAAGGGGGCTAAAATGATTATTTTCAACTGATGAACTGAGTTCACCACGCGCCTGCTCGTGTACCTCTCATTGGTGCGCCCGCCCGAGGGTTAAGGGATTAAAAGAGTACAAAACAGTGGATAAAAAAAAATGTGTATTCATATTGTATCTACAGTAAAGTGACAGGAGATGTATTACAATTTTATGCTTTCGGTAAGCGATATAATCCACCCGAGAATAGTAACTGATGTTCTCTAACTTTCCTATCAAGGAATTGTCTCAATTCAGGTAAGCCGCACTCCATTGCTCCTGGACCTTGAGATGCGAACATTTTCAGCATCTGATGGATTCTTTCCAGAGGCATAGAATCTAAATTAGTCAACATTCCGACGATGTAAGACCAAAACACTTGTAACTCTTCTTCCCTCTGATCGCTCGCAGATGCCATTGCACTTTCGACTTCTTCTTCCTCGACGATGTCTGACAAGGATCTGTTTTTCGTTGAACTCTCTTCTTGTAATATGAAAACATCGTTGGAAATCTCTTTCAAAAGGCCTTGCGAGACCCAGAAAGTTATTTTCCTTCGAAGTACAGTCGCGGGAGCGTGCATTACTTCCGCGAGCTCTTCTAAAGTCCACTCCTCTGCAAAAATCATTTTAAGATCGAACGTATACCATATGTTTTATTATAATTCAACTGTAATTACAAGATCTATTCACGTGTCTTACTTTTATCTTGGAAGTGTAAGATTATCGTGGCGTGTATCGGTGTAACGTTTATTTCCAACTTCCTATCTTTCAGTTCGATTTCCAAAGTGACATTCCCCAGATGAGGTTTCCAGCATAGCGTCCTGTTCCCCTTTAACGTCTCGAACGCCTTTACATATTTGTTTAACTGAGTTTGTACGACTTTTGGTAGCTCCAGCTTCCAGTTCTCTTTGAATGGCGGCCAAAATTGCGCCGATAATATCAAGGCAGAGGTAGGAAAGTGCTCTTTCTCTAAAGTATAACCAGTATCGGACTGTATATGTCCATCTATCCTCTTAGAATCGTAAACATCTTTTAACATAACTTCGCAATAATGAAGCTGGTTCTCCCCGAAACGCCTTTTCAATAACTCTAGGTGACGAATCTCTCGTTCGGTATGGTAGTTCAATTGAGACAATAATCTGTCCGCTAATAACGTACGATACTCATTTACGAACAGATCTTGACTTCCGTATACATTTACTAACATCGAAATTATATCTGACATTCTACGCTGGGCTGATTTTGCTAAAAAAGAAAGAGCAGATTAGTATCTGTCCCAAAGAATCCAAGATACGTGATTTGTTTAATTTATAAGTGTACCAGGATCCGCATCGACAGGATCAGGCATCCATTTATCCCAATCTTCATTCTCTTCGTCGCCAGAACAATCGTCCAACTGTAACGATTCACCTTTGACTAATTCGTCTGCCAAGTCGCTTGGTGAATCGTCGAGCAAGTCACTCACGACACACCGTACAGTATCTTCCCTGGTCCTCAAATAAACTCTAGATAAAATTGAGAAGCGTGGAGGTAAGTTGTTAACCATACCAGAAAACTTAATAGGGTAAACTTGTCGATTAGCATGATCCTCAACGATTTCGATGACCTTGAAAGATTCTGAAGAACTTTTTCCTATACATGTAACCGGCGGCCTTAGTTTCTAAGATATGCGCAAAAAACCATGGTAAATTTTTCCTTATGGATTTGAACGGAAATTTTTTTTAATCGCCTTCTGTAGATGTAGGGTAAACCCTCAATAGAAAATAATTACTTAATCGGTTCCGTTATTGTTTCGAGAAGCACTCCCGTAGGATCTAGCTGCCTCAACGCTCTTATGGCTGCGATATAAGCTGTCAATATATCTGGCGTATTAACACCCGGATGCAGCAATCTCGTCTTCAAAGCTTCCTGTAGACTTTCTATTAAAACTCTTCGCAAGTCGGTCCGTTCCAAGCAAATATGCAAGTCGTCTATCGCTGGCTGAGAATCAGGATATTCTAAACATAAATAGAACTACTACAAATAGTATAAATATGAATATAAACATTCTAAGCTCATAAATTTCCCATTTAATGCGTAAAAGAATACCTATTATGATATCGAACAGTTGTTCGATTCTAAATTTCGTATAAGTTTCGTAGAGAAAATGGGACAATTTCTGTTTAAATTTGTGTATCGCTTCTCGAGTTTGATCGGACAAAGATACGATCTTCGAGAAACCGCCGGAGTATACTCTTATTAACCAGCTCATGACAACTGTCTCGAGCCACTGTAAATTATGATCCACGTACAATTAATAAGTAGAACTCGCATTAATACAAACGCAGCTAATATTATAACAGAATCTTACATTTTCCAGTGACGCTAACTGCGACACGTCAAAGGTTTTGTCGCACGAGCGATTCACATGACCCTTGATGCGTATGTGAATCAACGACGTGAGGACATTGCCCACTAATCTTTCCAATAATTCTAACTCGATCAACTTTCTGTTTGTTTCGTGGAACATGATTACTATCATTTGACATTGGCATTTCTCCACTTCTTGGTAACAGCCAGTGCACTGGAGGGAATCGCTGCCGGAAGGAGTCACTACAAAAATAGGTAATGTTAATACTGCTGTTCTACAAGGTTTATACAACAATATTTGGATATTATTCCGGTGGCCGATCAAGACGAGGTTGGCGGGGGGAGGGGTGGGGACAGATGTGGACCCTAAATCTAAAATTGTAGCTTCAAGTATTTATTAGTTTCCGAAATATTAATAAAAAATTGTTAATTTTTTTTTAGAATTATTTTTGGACGATGGTGCAGGCCCCTTATCCGGGAACCCTCCTGTCGTCCCATTTTTTATTTTTGAAATTTTGTAACCACAGGCTCATTTTTAGCATCGCCAAACTCACATTGGTTTGCTATCATGCTTTACGCGTCCGCAAGCGGGTGCGCGCTACCGCACTAATCTAGCCCCAACCAATACTAATATCCGGGACAAGTTGGAAAGTGGAATGCGCTGTGTCGGTATAAGTCAACAGAAATATTGTTAAGAGGGGGGACCGTGGTAAAGTGATTAAGAAAACTTGGTAAGGTGTACCCTTGTATACACAATTACCCCTGTATCTTTTGAACGCATTAATTGCCGAAGCTAAAATTTTATATTTGGAGTCTTCCCACACCCCTCGTAATATCCACCAAGTTTCATCTAGATCGGCCACCGGTCCCTTCTGGAAGTACAGCCCAATATTTATACGCTAATTACCATGTGTAGAATTATCTGCGTTACAAAACACGTTAAACGCAATCTTGTAAAATTGCTCTACTATGTGCTCGTAGCGGAGTGGTAGTTGACTTAATAACGTAGATCGCACGATCAGTTTAAATCGATTCAATACATCATTCCCGTTTACCATGGATCGAGCCAGTTCATCTTGCGTAAGGTACTCTAATTTCTTTAACAGTGGTAGAAATTCCGTCACGCTTGCGTATAATCCATCGATTGCGCTTTTGAAATGCTCGAAACCTTGTTGCCCGTCTACAGGGGTCATGAACTTCTTCCAAAATACAGGCGCTACGTTCCGTCGAATGTACAGCTCTATGTGATAAATAACCATTTCTTCGACTAAAGGTATTAAGCTGAGTGCCTTTATTTCGTTAGTTATTTCGGTAAATTCTTCATCCGTGCATTCATTTTGTAGCTAAAAAGGGAGCATTAAGTTATCCTCTTCAGGAAGAAATATTTTAGAAGCACTACAATTGTTTACCAAAAGTAGAATAATAGTTGAAAGACTCGAACCTTCTCATTAAAAATTGGAAATGCATACTGTATTTGAAGAAACACGTCAGGTTTGTTATTTTCACACTTGGCCATAGTGTTCGCGAACAAAGCAGTTTTTAAGAAAGATAAGATCTCAAACGCGAAAGCATCTCAAGCATTTGTTAGTAAATATTACTAATACCGAATATCTCTTTTTACAGACGGATGATCGAAACATAGATTGTTAATATTGAAGGCAGGACTATGTTAGAGCACTAAAGAGGTGAGTATCCGCCATACTGGGTCCTCTGGAGAGAGAAGATTATTGAGTACCCGCCTTTGTGGGTCTTGTCAGATTCACTTTATAAATAAAATATGCGTTGTTGACATTGATGCACAGTAGCACGACACATTATTAGAGTATTTTATTATATTTAAGTTCATATTTGGTTTATAAAGCAAATTTGACAATACTCAAAAAGGCGGGTATTCAATAATCTTCTCTCTCCTGTTGCGATCCTCGCCTTAGCGGCGTTAAGCGCAAGCTCTTAAAGCGCGAAATTTGAACAGAAAAGGGTTAAGAATGAAGTTTACTACATTAGAAATTTGTCTTCGCCTTCTTCCTTATCGCTCGAAAAACAATGTATTGATTAAAAAAGAGCGAGTCAAAGCAAGTCAGAGTGAACGAGCGTCTAGCGAAAAAGCTAAACCGAGTTTAGCTTTTCTTATTGATGCTGAAAGCCACGTGGTCAGCATGAAATTGCACCTCCACGTAACTACAGAAATTGGATAAACAAGATACAAAATACTTTTCAATATAGTTTATTAATCTAACTTTCATTTACTTTACATATATCTCTTTGAACTAAGATTCGTGCTTTCTACTTACAGTATCGAGGCTGATATGCTTACTTGGAATGTACAATATCGTGAGTCAAATTCTAATAACTTAAATTACACAAAATTACCACAATTTGGAAGAAGTTCCAAAGGAAATTACAATTCTTCATAAATAAATCACTATTTTCCATACATCGTTGCTCGAATCGCTGGCTAGTCTGTACAGTGTGCTGTACCTTCGGCACGTCATCTGGACAGAGACGAGCTTGCCTCCGACTTTGCGCTTACAGCGGATTGTAAACTCATCATCGACCCCCTAAAACATCGTATCGAATTGTGTTTATCGTTGCGACGATGATCGTCACGCGTGAATTTACGCGAATGGAAGAATACCTGTAATGAATCGAGGGCAATGTCTCGTAGAAGTACATGAGTTGTGCTTTGTGGCCACTGATGGACGGAAGGAATTCTCCGACGTCGTCCTGATTATGCCATTGCAATACGTATATGCCTGCTTCTTGCATGATGTGAGATCCCTGCATTGAAATGTAAGTCGAAGCATCAGCGTCTGAATATGTGCGTGTACACGCATGAATATATAAATACCTGGATGCTCTCGCCATCGTGGCAAACAACGCTGGATTCAACCTTAATGAAGTGTCCCTTTAATTCCTTCGTTCCTAATAACTCTCCGTCTTCGTCTGTAAGAGATTCTGAGACACCTGCAGAGATCGTTTCTTTAACTATTTAATCAAGATACTATATAACTGGCAGCTCTATTCTACTTCGTTAAGATTGCATATTGCCCCTTTACGCATACCTGAAGGTAAATGCTTGTTACCATCGTTAGCTTGGAACAATACAGTGAATAATGCGTTATGTCGCATTATGTCGAAGTCCCACGTTAAAACTGCCCCCGGATCATTGGAATGTATTATAACGCGGTGGATCTGCCCGCGGCTCAAGCTAATGGAATGGTACAGGTTTTGCTCCTGCTCGCCAGACGCAGTTTCTAAATCCATTTTATACAGATGCTTCGGTACTATTCCTCCTTCGCTGATGTAGGACTAAAATTGAGTAAAGATCGCGCGTTAAATGTACGATGCAATAGCAACACGGCGACATAGACAGAATGTACAAATGTCTAGATAATTCGACGAACAATTTCGCGGTATAGTTCCTCCTTCGAAATATTCTTTAAGGATTCGTAGAAACGAGGGAATTTCTGAGAAGCTTGCAACTTCCCTAGCCTTGAACGAATAATGCAGTCGTATAAGTGCATTTGATATAAACGTGGAGAAAGTGAAATGCGGATCGCTATTGGATAGAGTGCGAAAGTACATTGTTGTAAAGAATATTAATTAATCGTAACAGTGGCACTCCTCGTGTGTGTCTGTACGTCGGTGCATAGAATGCTGTTATTGTACCGTTGTTCTGGTAGCATTAAAGATGCCACCATGACACAATCGGCACTTGTACGAACAATTTGTATATCGATCGTATAACGATTTAAGTAAAGCATTTTCCTTGAAACAGAACAGAACAACACATCAAATATCACTACGGTCTGAAACACATAGAACAAAGATGTAAAGATCCTTACGTTATTAGGAGTTGCGTCGAAAATATAAAATCTCCGAGGTATCATACCGTAAATCTCGCACACGTTGTCCTATTCGTTAAAATATATTTTTCAATACATAATTTCGAGCTCTCAGCGGTATGTACTCTCAAAATGAACACCAGTATTAACACAGTCGAAAAGAAATGGAAGGATTTTAAAAAGAAGATAAAGAACATCAAATTAATTCAAATAAAAATTTGCTTATGCAATGCTTTGCTCTTTCATTGATGATGATGTCAGAAACGTGACGTTATAGTTCTTACCTCGGACGATCCTCCAAGGAAGTCTGGTATAAATTCTGGATTGATGTATTCGCTGAGACTGCCCGGACCTGGTTCTTGATAATTAGTACCACAATAAAATATAAACTTCTTTCTTGTATTTTCATCTGTGCAAGAGAAGGAAGTTAAAGCGTTGCGATAAAATCAACGGTAGTAAATAGCTGTAATATCCAACGAATTAATGCACAAGGAATAGTTGTCTTACTTATGAATGTGCTAATAAGGGTCCACAAAATGGGAAAGCATCTAGGTGCCCGCATAATCAGAACTCGCCCCATGGTCTCCGGATAATTATTTTCCACGATTTCAATGATACGTAGTAAAGCCTGCAACAAAACAATATTATAATCAGGGGTGGGTTCGAAGATAATTTTTAAATTCTCGGAACTCGAATCCGAAAGTTTGTAAGACTTCGAAACTCTCGAGACTTGAATCACGAAGAAAGTGCAAAGTTTCGAATTCTCGAAACTCGAAACTTTCTTGGATTTCGAAGGGTTTCGATGCTTCGAGACACCCATCCCTAATTATAACCGTAAAGGTATAATTCGACTGTAAGGTGTAATTAACTACGAAATTCATTTAGATATTTAATACATCTTGTACCTTTATGCCGGGTCTCCACAAGTGACGCATATTTAATCCTTCTAAATCTATTAATAAAGACCACTGTGCGACTGGATGCCCGGAAACAGTAGTTGCTTCTTCCATGAGAAGAAGACCTTCCTCGCAAATATGCAATGCCTATTACAGTACAAACAATCATAAGTTTCCTAAGGCGCTTTAAAATATCTGGGCAACTATTTTACTCTGGAAATGAAACTTACTAGTAACAACAAGTCGTCCTCTCCAATGGATTTTAATAATCCTTTAACATCCATTTGCCCTAATCTCAAAATGTACAGAGGCCGTCCGTCTAGAATAATTAATATAAGATTATGAAACTAGCGAACTCATTAACTTGCAGTAATTATAATACCTTTGTCGAAGTGGTGCCAACCGCCTGGGAAGTAATCTTTCACTACTTGTGGAACCTCGTACTCTTCGAGAAGTTTGTCGATCTGGTGCTTCTTTCGCCAGTGCAACGACTGAGTTAGCATTTCCCTGGCTTTCTCCACTGAAAATTCTGTGGCTCTTAAGAATCTTAACAGCGTTGCGTCGCCAGGTATCGAATTCCCTCTTAATTCTTTCATGCTCTGCCACAATTGAACAAGTTTGCTCTCTTGTATCATGTCGAGCTTTCCTAAATATCTCTCTATGTAATCCGAAGAAAACTGCATTTCTAAAACAGCGCGTCACCTCGAGTTAGCACATTCAGCTTTGTAAACGCGAGACATGATAAAGCGTAAAAAAGCATTGTACCTCTGTTTTGTAATTTGCTATCAGCATGGGCGTAATCTTCTTTCTCACTGTGGATCGACTCATTTTCTACATCATGCCTATGTACCCAGGATAAATTTCTACCGTTAGTACAAGTGCGCTCGATTACTCGATCACTTCAATACGTTTAATACAATCGAATCTCTCTCTAGATTTTATACTGAGAAACTTGACGAACTTACTCTTTATCCTTTGCGGAATCTTCATTTGGATCCTGCCACGGAGGAACATAAATAATGCCTTCTTGTTTTAACTCGTCTATAAAATATTCAATTATTTCCTTACCCTGCAAATCAAAGTATAAATAGTATATACGAGTTGAAGAATAGACGTTATTGTTCAGAATTGTAAATAATACCTTCGCAATGTTTTGAGCATATTGCTTCATCGCGAATTTTTCCATCGAGTTCTCGAAGCCTAAGAAATTCCTAATATCTAAACTCGCAGTTTGCTCGAAGCACGTCCATTCTGAATTCTCAGGATGAATCTATAAATATTTTGTGTTAAGAAAGAATACTTTATCCTTACTTGGCTTATGTATCTTAAACAAAGTTTCTATTATACTATTACTATGTTATCTTACGCTTCTGAATAAATGTCATTACTTACGAAGTATCTACATTTTTCTATAACTGTTACTCTGGATGAAAAGCTTTCATTGAACGCTTCTATTTCTAGAATACAGTTTCGCTTATCTAAAACATTCTTTTGAATGAAGTACACAAAATCCACGCCGATTATCTGCAAACCATAAAGAGAAATAGTTAATAGCCATATTTTCTCAACTCGGTAGCAATTACGGACAGTACACACTTTTTTCAATATATACGGCGCTTCAACATTTAGCTTGCATCGCCGTTCAGTTACTCTTAATCCGCCGTTCTTGCTCTCCTCGTCTGAAACTATCTCGCAACCAACAAAAACAGGGATTTGTGGACATGTCGGAAATCTACGTTCGTACGCCTATAAGTAAAAGCAGACAGAGAGTTAGAGGAGAGACGGGAAACAGGTAAATGATCGTTAGACCTTTCTCCATATTGCAATGTTTGACCTACAGTTGGTTCTTCTTGAAAGAGAAACTAGATGTGCGCTGGTTGTCTCGCAATTGCAGACATGTTTGATTTGCGAATTTTTCAATGAGATTATGCAATGTATCGAATGTTTATTAATTGTACATAATTCAATGGTCTCATGATTGGTAATTACACAGAAAATCAATAATTAAAACGTAAAGCGAACTGATACAAATGTAAGTGATGAAATTAACATTGAAATAATATGCAAGGTACATGGGTGAGTGTTATTATTGAGGTAGGAAAATAATACAAGAAAACGCACCATCATCACGAGTGGAAAAGGGTGTTTATACACTCGAACAGGTGACTGATATTGTTGAACCATCTTTTCCCTCAAAAATCTGTCAGCTAACTTAGATGGCAATGCATACAGGAACTAGAATAATTTAACTAATTTAATTGAATAGAACCAATCAAGTGCATTAACAACTGACCGACGGATAAACAAAATTCACAGGTTATCATAAGCCAATTCTTAATTTGCTTTCTATTGCATCAGCTGTTGCAGTTACTATGCCCAGTAATGCGCAGAAATCATTTAAGAACCGGGCATCAGGTGTTACGCAAATTATAAATAAAAACTCCTGTATAATTGGTATTTTCCATTATAATTATACAGCACTGTAGAAACAAACCAAATGTCATCTAAGGAACTGTCAGGAACTACAGTTATTATTATTATTCACTAATAGATGACGTTAGTGCAAACTGCATTGCAGGTCACTTCCGTATCGATGGAATTTCATGTTGTAACCACAGACTAGGTATAAAATAGAGCTTAGATCTAATGTAAATTTTTGTCACACGGATCGGGGGCTCTATCGGGGTTCTATTTAGAGCTGTATTTAGAGCTTCCGGTACCTCTCGATAAGTTCATTTTACCTCACAAAAGTTAGCCCCTCATTGAATATCAGTTTCTTTTTTTATGCAATCGATTGTGTATCGTTTATACATCCTTGTTCATTAGTTTATATTATTTGTTCATCAATTCACGATTTATAATAAATTAAACGAATTTGACACAATTTTTTTCACACAGCCCCTCATTTATATTTTTTTTTCATTATTCACTAATAATTTCAGATGGAATCGATCGTTCGTCGTTTGTACATCTTTGTTCACTCATTTTTATTACTCGATCACAAGCAATTGTCTTTTAATTAACATTTTTAATGAATATCATGTCACTAGTGAAAGGACCAATCAAGCTGCTTGGCGTCACTTCACTTTGCTTCGCGTTGCCGCCACGTGGCTTGGCATTGGCGTTGATTGGTTGACGTCACGGAATCATCACGCAAAAATATGTGTTCTCCCTCCACTACCAATAGTTTGCAGAGACCCATTTCTCGACAACGCTGAAAATTATGTCACTCCCAAAACCACCGCTCTTAAGGGGGTAGACACGTCACGTGACCTGGCCGATTCGGCAGGTCGGTAATACAGCATTTTTTTCTGCACAGAAATGGTAATACCGATAGATCGACGATTACCCGGTGAACGCGAGAGGGAGCTGTTTGCTATTTCTGTATTCTATTCTGAATAAGGAAAGAAATTCTCAGCTGTTCCGTTATACATATAAAAATTTAAACGGAAAGTCGGCTGGTACTGTAAACGTAGAAAATTCATTGTACATTTTAATTACTTGAAATGTGCTTATGCTACAATATTCTACGTTAGCAGTAAGGAATTCTAAGTGAAAAGGGAAAATAGATGAGGGAATATCCCCAGAAAATGAAATTTGTTAGTTTAGACAAAGGAAATCTATGGTATTCTTAAGGAAATACCATAGATATTTGGAATTTGGATAGGAATATGTAAAAGGTATTTCTGAATAATAATACAGTTTGTTTCAAGTTTCTTTCAATATATTTGCATAAAAGGCCTTTACAGTGTTACAATAAAGTATAAGGTATATAAAGTCACTATTTTCTTGTGATTACTATCAAGGTTTCTATCATTCCGTCGAAATATTCCGAAGTTAAAACCTGTAAGAAGAAAAATATTTTTAGTAACTTGACTTGTCTATTATTGAAAATGGGAGAAACGTTACAACATTTTGTCACGTATGAAAATATATTAGTAAAGGGAATAATTTTATTGTGCAACATGTTGATTGAAATTAGTCGTTTTAGATTTTATGTTTCCGGTAAGATTTAATATTAATTCCTACCACTCGTAGCACTGTAATCTTATTTTAGAATCAGTCGGTAACGTTGGGTGCGACACGAGAAGCGGCCAATTCAGCAACTACCTACTCTGAAATCTGTTGAAATGCTGTGCGTGTGTGCGTGCTTGTATACGTGTGAAATGTTTAGAGTTTAGAGTGTCCAGTGCGATGTAACTAATCTCACATACTGTAACTAGAGCGATTATTAATCGTGTATATTTCTGCATTACAGGTAAGGAATTTTTACATAGAAGACGTTAAACCGGCTGCATTTTCGACTGGGTTCATTGATATGAAATTTGCACAAGATACTGCTTCAGCCGAACCCAGACCTAACCCAGACCTTTTTTTTTTTTTTTACGTGGAGAAATCCCTAACGGATACCCCTAACCCTCACCTAGACCATTTTTTTTTTTTTTTTTTCGTGGAGAAATCCCTAACGGATACCCCTAACCCTCCCCTAACCCAGACCTAACCCAGTTACACTTGCAACATTTCATTGTATTGCATTTCACTTATTTGAATAAATTGCAGTTAAGTGGTAAAAGAGTTTTTTTATTTAACGAGCACTACTTACTCCTTCCTATTCCAAATCACATATAAAAGATATGCTAAAAAGAACACGTAAAAAGATCCTTCCACGCAGAGTGGTTTTAAAAATCTTCGCATTAAAGCACTACTTTAAATATCCCATTCACTACTCTCAAACTCTATCGACATTCGTTCAAGGCTTCTACTTCTCTTCAGAGACATTACTTTGCGCTACCTCTTTCCACGTCATGTTATCCTGTTACGAAGCCTGATTTTAGAGATATCTGAAAATTTTCGCCAGATTTCGGCCCAGGTATCAGGAGAACATGAAGCGAAAAGAGGTATTCTGAATTTCAGCTTCGAAGGCATCCTCGATTCTCTCTCCGAAGACGTTACTTAGTGCCACCTCTTTCGACGGCATGTTCTCCTGTTACAAAGCCCAATTTTGTGCATTCTGAAAATTTTTGCCAGATTTTGGCCCAGGTATCAGGAGAACATGAAGCGAAAAGAGGTATTCTGAATTTCAGCTACGAAGGCATCCTCGATTCTCTCTCCGAAGACGTTACTTAGTGCCACCTCTTTCGACGGCATGTTCTCCTGTTACAAAGCCCAATTTTGTGCATTCTGAAAATTTTTGCCAGATTTTGGCCCAGGTATCAGGAGAACATGAAGCGAAAAGAGGTATTCTGAATTTCAGCTTCGAAGGCATCCTCGATTCTCTCTCCGAAGACGTTACTTAGTGCCACCTCTTTCGACATCATGTTCTCCTGTTACAAAGCCCAATTTTGTGCATTCTGAAAATTTTTGCCAGATTTTGGCCCAGGTATCAGGAGAACATGAAGCGAAAAGAGGTATTCTGAATTTCAGCTTCGAAGGCATCCTCGATTCTCTCTCCGAAGACGTTACTTAGTGCCACCTCTTTCGACGGCATGTTCTCCTGTTACAAAGTCTAATTTTGTGCATTCTGAAAATTTTTGCCAGATTTTGGCCCAGGTATCAGGAGAACATGAAGCGAAAAGAGGTATTCTGAATTTCAGCTGCGAAGGCATCCTCGATTCTCTCTCCGAAGACGTTACTTAGTGCCACCTCTTTCGACGGCATGTTCTCCTGTTACAAAGCCCAATTTTGTGCATTCTGAAAATTTTTGCCAGATTTTCGCCCAGGTATCAGGAGAACATGAAGCGAAAAGAGGTATTCTGAATTTCAGCTTCGAAGGCATCCTCGATTCTCTCTCCGAAGACGTTACTTAGTGCCACCTCTTTCGACATCATGTTCTCCTGTTACAAAGCCCAATTTTGTGCATTCTGAAAATTTTTGCCAGATTTTGGCCCAGGTATCAGGAGAACATAAAGCGAAAAGAGGTATTCTGAATTTCAGCTTCGAAGGCATCCTCGATTCTCTCTCCGAAGACGTTACTTAGTGCCACCTCTTTCGACGGCATGTTCTCCTGTTACAAAGTCTAATTTTGTGCATTCTGAAAATTTTTGCCAGATTTTGGCCCAGGTATCAGGAGAACATGAAGCGAAAAGAGGTATTCTGAATTTCAGCTGCGAAGGCATCCTCGATTCTTTCTCCGGAGACGTTACTTAGTGCCACCTCTTTCGACATCATGTTCTCCTGTTACAAAGCCCAATTTTGTGCATTCTGAAAATTTTTGCCAGATTTTGGCCCAGGTATCAGGAGAACATGAAGCGAAAAGAGGTATTCTGAATTTCTGCTTCGAAGGCATCCTCGATTCTCTCTCCGGAGACGTTACTTAGTGCCACCTCTTTCGACATCATGTTCTCCTGTTACAAAGCCCAATTTTGTGCATTCTGAAAATTTTTGCCAGATTTTGGCCCAGGTATCAGGAGAGCATGAAGCGAAAAGAGGTATTCTGAATTTCAGTTTCAAAGGCGTCACCTTTAAAGTTGCGAATCGAAGCTGCAAAGGTTTGGAATTTGGATAGGAATATGTAAAAGGTATTTATAAATAATAATACAGTTCTTTTCAAGTTTTTCCCACTTTATTTGCAGAAAAGGCTTTTACAGTGTTACAATAAATTAATATAAGTATGTAGAAATGAATGCTGATTAATATTGTATTATTATTAAGTATAAAATATATAATTTCTCTTCATTTTATGTATAAAATCACTATCAGCTTTCCATCATTTGTCTCACTTAAAGTTCCTCAATCCTGTCTACCGAGAAATGTTCCCAAGGTTAATCTGTAACAAGAAGAAAATATTTTTAGCAATCTGATTTGTCTATTATAGAAAATACAACAAATAGATTTGTCTATTATAGAAAATACAACTAATTTCAGGCAAAACATATAAAGAATATAATTATCTTCCTAATTTAAGACAATTCCCCTTTATTTCATGTAAAATACATCTCAACGCTGTACAATTCTACTAACATATCAGTAAAGTACATAGGAAATGTATAATATATTAGTAACTTGAAAAATATTTTTAGTAACTTGACTTGTCTATTATTGAACATGGGAGAAACGTTACAACAGTTTGTCACGTATGAAAATATATTAGTAAAGGGAATAATGCGCTCCAAAATTCTGCGTCTCTTCGTTAAACAGTCACTGTCTCGAAACATCTGCGCCACTTCTCGCTCTTTGATTTGCCCTCCGGAGACGTTACTGGATGAAAATAGTCTTGGAAAAATGTAACAATAAATAAAAAAAATTTAAAGTGTTCCTATATCTACCGCGAATTACTTTTTTATTCCTGTTACTTTAAAAATAAATATAATATTGAAGTGAGATTATTTCCAGTATTATTCCTTTCATTCATTTTTATATAATATCATTCAGTATAGTATGTCCTCCTCTGTACTTGGTTACAATAGCATGTCCAACTTCCAAGCATTATTGTCGAGTTATTATTATAATTTTGCAGATTCTAACTTATACTACTAATTACATACTTTCAGTGATACCTATATTACAATAATGCAAAAAGTATTTATGTAATTATAAAGTACCATTGAATGTTTGAACCTGTTTTTCTCAAAAACGCTAAAAGTGGACATACAATATGTGTGCACTAATTGTAAGCCATCGATGTACAATAGGAAATTTTTTTTTAAGGTAGGTTAGTCCGTTGTTGTTCTAACTGCCTGAATTACTATGACATAAATACGACAGCGATTTCAAGTGATGTATATGTAACGATAAAAGCGTTAATTTAGTAAATGTATACAATTCCCAGCAGTTCCTATGTCAATGTATGCCTAAAATGAATATAACCTAACCTACAATCGTCTGAAAATGCATACATTGACTCCATCATGCTTTTATTGTGGCTCGTAGATAGATAGATAATGTTTGTGTGGATTTAGCTTTCGCTGATACCACAGTGTTTTATTCTTGATTCTTCCTTCCTTATTCTTCGTATTGGCTTGTCGTCTGAAATTTATTTGTTCGTTGTTTTGTTGGTTAGTTGTATTTCTATTATAGTTGTGTGTTCATGCTTGCAAAAGCTTGTGTTATGTTGGCTAGTGTTTCCATGTCATTACTAAAGGCTAAGGCCCTAATATCGTATGGAGCTTGTATTCCCTTTGTTTGAATGAAATTGATGAATTTGTCTGAGGCGTCTTTATTTAGGGGACATGTGAATATCAAGTGATTTAGGTCTTCTTCTTCATAACCACAATTGCATTTTGGTTCTGGAATTATGGAGAGTTTATATAAATGTGCATTTGTTCTGTGGTGATTACTTCTGATCCTGTTAATTATTGATATCGCTTTTCTATTTGGTTTTTGTTTATATTTGGTGAACCATTGTGTATTTAGCTTAATGTTTTCGTCTATTAGTTTAAAGTAACTGTTATTGTTTGTTTGTGCTTTTATCTCTAGATCGTTTTTCCAGTTTGTTATGGCTGTATCTTTGAAGATATTTTTTGCTTCTTTTATAGTAAGTTTTGTTGATATATGTTTTCCAACCTCTCGTCCTAATTTTGCCAATTGGTCTACTCTCTCACTATTCTCTACTCCTAGGTGGCCTGGGCACCATATGAAAAGAATTTCTTTACGTATGGTCTGACATCTGTATGCTAGGAATTTTATTTCTGCTATGAATTGATTTTCTTGTGTATTCTGGTTTGTTTGATTTAATTTAGTAATAAGATATTTGGCGTCTGATATTATTTTGCAGGATCTATGAGTGCTAGTTTTGAAGAATTTAATCGCTTCTATTATTGCTATTGCTTCCAGAGTTTCTGAAGAATGTTCTTTCATTATGCTAAATAATTCATATTTATCTAATTGGGGGATGTAAAAGGCTGCTCCTGCTTTTGTATTTTCTTCATTGCTGTTATCTCCTATTGTTTTTTTGTGTCCAGATCCATCTGTGAATATTTCTAATTCATGAGGTGGGAGTTCAGATAGTTTTTTGGTGAATGCTTCGTTTGGGTTTTCTGCTAGCTTTATGATTTCGCCTATTTCTGTGTTTACTTCAAACTTGTTGAGGTGTGTTTGTATTGGAAATTCGTATATTATAGGTAGGTTTGTATGGTGTATACTTTTTAGAGTGGGCTTTATACAATTCCATCTTTTTATCAGAAAGAAATTGTATCTTTGTGTTGTTGATTTTTTTAATAATTTGTCTATATAATGTAATTTTGTTTTTAATTTATGTGATGTATGCGAGTGACATTTAGCTAAATAGTTGTTTGTTAATATTTCCGCCCTTTGGTATATGTTCATTTCTTTTGCTATATGCCATACTATTGCATTTGGAGTTGATGGCATTAGTCCTAAGCACTTCTTTAATGCAGTTTGAGTTAGAGTGTTGATTCCTTTCAGGTTAGTTCTTGATCCATTTATGTACTGTGGAAGGCCCCACTCAATCATTGTTCTAATGGTTGCTTTATAAATTAATAGTAAAGTTTCCGGGTGTGATCCCCAATGTACTCCCGATAGCCATTTTAGAATTGTTGTTGCCTTAATCAATTTTTCTTTAAGGTATTTGATGTGCGGTGACCAGTTTAATTTCTTGTCCAACATTAGTCCTAGGAATTTTGCTTCATTGGATGGTTTGACAATTTTTCCTTCAATGTTGATATCGAAATCTTGAGGTTCTTTCTTCCTGGAGAATACTACTAATTTTGTTTTTTCAGCCGATATGTTTAAATTTATTGAATTTAGCCATTTGTTTAAAGTCTCTATTGATTCTGTTAAGTCTCTTTTTATTTTAAGTTTCTCAGTATTTCTACAATAAATTACAATATCGTCTGCAAATTGAAGGGTGAAACAGTTATTTCCTGTATGATTTAGTATATTATGTAGGTAAATGTTGAATAGTAATGGACTTAAGATAGATCCCTGAGGGAGACCTTTCCTGCATGTTCTGGTGTCTATGTGTGTTCCTTTTAAGTAGAAATGGATTGTTCTTTCTGATATTGTATTTTGTATAAATCTGATTATGTTGGCTGGGATTTTCAGTTTGTTTAATTCGTTTATTAATATTGTTGGATTTACATTATCGAAAGCGCCTTCCACATCAATAAATAAGGCTCCCAATGATTCCCTTTTGAGGTAGGTTAGGTATATGTCTGTGGTAAGTAGATTGAGACTGTCTTGGCATGATTTATTTTTCCTAAATCCAAATTGTATATTTGGCAGCAAAAGGTCATTTTCAATGTAATGTTCAAGTCTATTTTTTATTATTTTTTCAGTTAGTTTTAATATGTTTGAGGCTAGCGATATTGGTCTGTAACTGTCTTTTTTTTGTTTAGGTATTAGTGTGGTGTTATAAACTTTCCAGTCTGCTGGGATCTCTCCTTGCTCGATGATCTGCGATATAATTTCCATAAGCCTGGTTATTATGTTGATTGGTAGTTTTTGTAGTATTTCATTTGTGATATTGTCCGCTCCTGGTGATGTGAGAGGTTTTAAGTTTTTAATTATTGTTTTTATTTCTTCTATTGAGACCTTCTGTTTCCAAACTGATGGTAGTTCTTCTTTTTTATTGTTGATGTGAATGTAGTTTGCTGTTGATGGAGGGGCAAATTTTTCTGCATATATCTTTGCTGATCTTATTTGATCTTCCGATGTGCTGCTATTCGGTGTATTCCATATTTTGCTATTACTGAATGATTTAATAGTGTTCCATATATCTTTTATATTTGTGTTTGGGTTAAGTTTATTTACTGTTTCTTTAAAACTATTTGATTTTTCTTTCTTTATTATTCTTCGTGTATTGCTAATTTCTTCTTTCCATTTGATTAAGTTTTCGTTGGATGGTAGGTTTTTATAATCTAGATATGCTATTTTCCTTTTATTTGTTGCTTCTTGGCATTCATCGTTCCACCATATGAGAGCTGGTCTATTATTTTTGTTCCTCCTTATAGTTGTCGTATGGTTGTTTTTTATGTTGTTTTGGTTTTGTTGTTGGGTATTCAGTTGTTTTGCACCATATTTAACGAGTGTGTCTTGTACAATATTTGTTAGATTTTTGTATTCCTCTAGATAGTTAGTTTTTAGTATTTTATTGTTGAATGTTATTCTCTCTAAGTCTTCTATTGTTTTAGTCCAGTCGACTTTTGTTGTTGATAACTTTGGTCTATCACTTGTAAATATTTGTGGTTGAGAATTTGTTTCAATTGATATTGGATGGTGGTCACTGTTCATTGGGTCTGTTATGATGTTAATTTCAATATTGTTGATTAAATCTAATGAAATTATTTGTAAGTCTGGTGCAGTTGGACTACAGTTTATTTTTGGTATCATCGTAGAGTCTCTTTTTGGAACTATTGAAAAGTCTTGTTTATTAACTGCGTACATTAGATTCTTCCCGGTCGAGTTTTCAGTTCTGCTTCCCCATAATTTATGATTAGCGTTGAAGTCTCCACATATGATATGATTTTTGTAGCTAGATATATTCCCTAATTTGTTTAATAGTTCAAACCATATTTTGCCTGTTGTTTTTGCTTGAGGAGGTTTGTAAAGGTTGGTTATATATAGGTCATTATTTGTGTTAGTTTTGATTTTTATTGTTTGAATTTCGAATTGGTTGAACATTGAGAAGTCTTCATTAATTTTGTCATATAATATGGCTTTGTTTATTGCTATTAAGGTTCCTCCTCCGTGGTGAATAGCTTGTCTGTCATTTCTTTCGATGTTAAAATTTCCCATGTTTATATAGTTCCCGTCATCTAACCAGGTTTCTTGTAGTGCTATTATGTCATAATCTTGTGCTATGTTTCTTAGATCCAAAATTTTATTTCTAATTCCTCTGCAATTCCATTGAAGGATTTTCATTATAATTGTATTACTATTGTTCTTTATTCCTGTTCCAGAGTTTTTGGATTGATTGTGATTGCTGAGTCTGCTAATGTTTTGGATCTAGATTTTTGATCGTATGCGATCTTTTTAGTTTCATTTGTGGTGTTGTATTTTGTTAATTCCTTAAGCCTTGGAATTATCGGTGAATTTTTTAATATAAGTGTTTTATTTGTTTTCTTACTTACCCTGGAGTATGGAAAAGTATTGTTCGAGTAAAAGGTTTTTATGGAAGCCTCGTCTATTTTGGTTGTTCTCCCTTTATCTTCGATTGTATTAATTCTTATTGGATTTTGTGTATTTAGTTTGATTAGACTTAAATTTTCTATGTTCCTATTTATGTCCAAGTGAGTTCTTATGTCTTCTTTTGATACGTATTTTTTTATTTCCTTCACGTTTGTGTTTTCTATTGTTTTGGGCTTTTTTAGTTCAATTTCTTCTAGAGTTTGGGGGTTTAGAAATTGCTTTTCCTTCCAGTCAAATATAGCTATTTTATTTATGTCTTTGTAATATATGTTAATAATTTGATTTTCGCTTATAATATTGTTTTTCCTTATTATATCTTTTGCCTTTTTATGGTCCACATTAAAATAACTCATTGTAGTGGCTAGTATTTTTTGGTATTGGAGTGAAGGGCAGTTAATATCAAAGGTACCGTGCTCCCCTTTGCAGTTTGCGCATTTCCTTACTGTTTTGCATTCATTAGTTTCTAAATGTTCTGCTTTTGAACATGTTGGACATCTTTTTTGTCCTCTACATTGTGCAGATGTGTGTCCGTATCGTAGGCAGTTATAGCATTTTTTAACGTTTTTTTTTATTGGAGCTGTTTTGCATTTCACATACCAAATAGTGATGCTTTGAGGAAGGAGATCTCCTTTGATTAATAATTTGATAGCATTTGTTGGTATTAGCTTATCTGATTTGTTATCGTAACGCATTAGCCTTTCAATTTCGACTATTTCTGGATTATAGTCGTGCTCCTCTATTCCCTGTTGGATTTCTTCTAAATCCATTTCTTTTGGAATGTCATACACAATAATTCGTCTATAGATTTTATAATCCGGAATGTATGTGTACCATTCCGTTAGCTTGTTTTTGGATTTTTCTATAAACTCGTTAGCATAAATATGGTTGTTGAACGTTAGTTGTATTTTATCTTTTCCTAGCTTATTTATTTTCTGGAGTTGAGTTGCAAGAGGGGCAATCTTTTTTCCCAACTGTAGAGGATGTAAGTTACCCAGGTTTTGGGACTCATCCTTTGATGTCATTTGAATTATATACGGTCCGGAGATATTGTCTCCATATCTATTCTTTTCCTGCATTTCGTGGAAAATGTTTTGCTTTTTTTTTTTATTTATTTGACTTATATTTGTGTTATCACTAGTTCCTGCTTTAGACTCTCCATGTATTGTCCTCTTTAAGCTATTGTCCACATTTAGGTTGTTATTATTGGAGGATGAGGATGGGTTTATTCCTATAATATCCAACATGTGTTGGTTGTTTGAAATCTGATAATTGTTGTTGTTCATTGTTACTTTGTTTTGACTATCTTTGAGGTCAGAAGTATTTTTATTTTTGTTTTTTGTTTTGTCTTCTATTTCCATTTCTTCCATGTCGTGTTTGTGATGTAGAATGTGTTGTGTAGTTTGTAGGTTATTTCCTATGTAACTATCTAATCTTCCCTACCTTACGTCAGGATATTGAAGGTTCTGTTGTTAAGGCCTTACTTTTAATTTCTCTATTCTAGTTATGGTATTTGGTAGATATTTTTGTATTTATTTATTACATTTGTACTTTGGTTATTTCACCACTAAACTTCGCGTGTGTACTCGTTAACGATCAAACCGGAAGTCCATTGTGGCTCGTATATCCAGCTATCGCTTCAGTTTTGCTATGAATCCACGTTGGCAGTCCTCCCGAGTAGGCGCTATCTCGTATCTACTACCTCAACTAAATTTGTCACGTGACTTGCTATGTATTATCGCCAATATGGCGGAACTCTGATTTGGGAATGTAGTCACGAGTTTTCGTTTTTCGTTCTTATATGAGCAGATTTTGGTCTGGGAGAGGTCTCATTCGAAAGAAGAAGATTCAATGCGGAGCGCTCTGCTCACCGTTTGAGTCACAAAACTCTTTTAGTGACCTAAAAATGCTTGGATTCTGCGGGTATATTTTGTCGACTTTTGCTTTACTTTGGACACTGATATTATTACATATCAACACAATCTCGTTGAACCATGAGCAGAGCGCTCCGCATTGAACCTTCCTCTTTCGAATGAGACCTCGCCCAGCCCCAAATCTGCTCATATAAGGACGAAAAACGAAAAATCCCGAACCCATGTTTCGGGCCAGATTGTGTCGGTATACAGCGCGCTGCATTACCCGTGTCTACCCCCTTAAACGCAGAGGGTGCAATAAAACCTGACCTTTTTGAGGTGTTAAGTCGGTAACTCCGTATCCTGTCGTACCTGCCTAACCATCGCAAGAGTTTACAACAGCGGTTGGTAATGTGTTACTCTAGCCGGTTTCGATAGTGTAGGAAATTTCGGGGTAAAATATTCTCCATCTCGTATCCGCTAACTGAACTAAATTTGTCACGTGACTTGCTCTGTGTTATCGTAAAAATGGCGGAACTCGTATTTGGGAATGCAGTCACGGGAATACGTTTTTCGTCCTTATATGAGCAGATTTCGAGACAGTGACTGTTCTGAAATTCAGAATACCTCTTTTCGCTTCATGTTCTCCTGATACCTGGGCCAAAATCTGGCAAAAATTTTCAGAATGCACAAAATTGGGCTATGTACTAGGAGAACATGATGTCGAAAGAGGTGGCACTAAGTAACGTCTTCGGAGAGAGAATCGAGGATGCCTTCGAAGCTGAAATTCAGAATACCTCTTTTCGCTTCATGTTCTCCTGATACCTGGGCCAAAATCTGGCAAAAATTTTCAGAATGCACAAAATTGGGCTATGTACTAGGAGAACATGATGTCGAAAGAGGTGGCACTAAGTAACGTCTTCGGAGAGAGAATCGAGGATGCCTTCGAAGCTGAAATTCAGAATACCTCTTTTCGCTTCATGTTCTCCTGATACCTGGGCCAAAATCTGGCGAAAATTTTCAGATATCTCTAGAATCAGGCTTCGTAACAGGATAACATGATGTCGAAAGAGGTGGCACTAAGTAACGTCTTCGGAGAGAGAATCGAGGGTGCCTTCGAAGCTGAAATTTAGTATACCTCTTTCCACTTCATGTTCTCCTAATATATTGGCCAAAATCTGGCGAAAATTTTCAGAATGCACAAAATTGGGCTTTGTAACAGGAGAACATGCCGTCGAAAGAGATGGCACAAAGTAATGTCTCCGGAGAGCAAATTAAAGAGCGAGAAGTGGCGCAGATGTTTCGAGACAGTGACTGTTTAACGAAGAGACGCAGAATTTTCGAACGCCTCTTGAAAGGCCTGCGCCTCTTATTTGCAACTTTAAGGCGATGCCTTTGAAACTGAAATAGCCACTAAACATTTGTTGTCATATAGCATATATTTAGGTTATATTTTCTGTCACTTCGAGGAGCCGACCACATAATAATCACGCGCATCCAGTCTGCGCATTTTCACTAGCCCAATTCAACATTCAATACAATTTTGTATATATAATGTTTGTTGATAACTGCTTTCTGCAGAGGACGTGTAATAAGTGTATTTCATGTTCTGTTTCGGTGCTTTGCTAGTAAAAAAATGTCTAACCTAACAAATTTCATTTTCTGGGGACATTCCCTCATCTATATTCCCTTTTCACTTAGAATTCCTTACTACTAACGTAGAATATTGTAGCATAAGCACATTTCAAGTAATTAAAATGTACAATGAATTTTCTACGTTTACAGTACCAGCCGACTTTCCGTTTAAATTTTTATATGTATAACGGAACAGCTGAGAATTTCTTTCCTTATTCAGAATAGAATACAGAAATAGCAAACAGCTCCCTCTCGCGTTCACCGGGTAATCGTCGATCTATCGGTATTACCATTTCTGTGCAGAAAAAAATGCTGTATTACCGACCTGCCGAATCGGCCAGGTCACGTGACGTGTCTACCCCCTTAAACTGAAGTTGCTATTTGATCTTAAAATATATACTATTAGCTGCCCTCCTATACAATAATCGTGAGTATTGTCTTTATAAATAAATAGTTATTATCAGTTCTTTGACACAGCCACAAGAAACGCGACGTGGTTATTAAATACGCATATTTCTCAATAAACTATAGATTTCCTAAAATTAATGTATGCACCTTTGCAATTAGATTTTAATATGCAATCATTCTCATTATAATCATATAGATATCAATATAATTAAATAAAAGATTCTGTAGAATTAAATCCTCTGGGAAAAAAAAAAAATATCATCTTTTCGCAGTCGGTAGGACTCGAACCTACGCTCCCAGAGGGAATCTGATTTCTAGTCAGACGCCTTAACCACTCGGCCACGACTGCTACGATGTTTGAAGTTATTATATATATCCTACTCATCCTACAAACAAAGATTATTGCAAAAGAACCACTTTAACTAAAATTACGATACATTTTTCTTCGATATGTACTTCGAGAAACTTGCCGGCTGTTCTATATTTAAAACCATAAGACGTGATAGTAACCAAAAGCGCCATGTGAAA
The DNA here is from genome assembly GCF_050908995.1 of Andrena cerasifolii. Taxonomy (NCBI): domain Eukaryota; kingdom Metazoa; phylum Arthropoda; class Insecta; order Hymenoptera; family Andrenidae; genus Andrena; species Andrena cerasifolii. Next base: position 16,213,116 of record NC_135124.1, read on the forward strand.
TGAAAAATTGTATTTCAGTGGATCGATACAATAGAAAGATAACAGACGTAGGACGCAATTAGAAATTGAAATTTATTTAATAGACATTATAATATATCCATATCTACGTTACTCAAATACAGCGAACCAAGTGGCTTGTTTCATAGAATTCTCTTTATGCCTGTCCAAGTCAAAAAATCGCTTCACCCGCCGCGGTATAGGTAAATAACGTTCACGGCAAATCCTGATTAAACCTCGCGCTGTATACGCATCTTGCTACGCCTCGGCGACTTTTAAAATCGACGCGTACGCGATATGCGCCCTCCCGTAATGTACAGTACAGCTTGTTCCGTGAATGCAGGTCAGCGGAGAGTGTTTCCGTCCTTCACAAATAGAATATTAAGGCTACGTGATCATTACGAGATCCGATCAACAGCGAAGAATAAAGTTTCACTCCCGACAGATTCGGCGCAGTAATTACACAATACCATCCTCGAAACGCAACTTCCCAGGCGATCGAAAACCCATCCACGCGACAAAATATTGCCACAGTGGAGTCCCATTCGCAAACACACTCGGTCCCCCTAAACAGCTTTTTCATCCACCACGCCTGCCGCCGAAAATTGCGCTCGCCACGAACCTGTCGCGAGAACGATCTATCTTGTACCTCTAAAGAATCGCGACGCCTTCTGCAGATTTCACTTTCGCTTGAACACAGAGTCGCGTAACTCCGCTACGCGCGTCTCGCTAAACATCAATCGAGAGTCCCAGGCGTGCCCTTCGCTCTCAAATATACAGTGTCCCGTGAACGGTGCCGGATCGAATCGAAGCAAAGATCCGTGGGAACGACGGTGGTATTTTTATACAGCTTATTCGTCGTCTGGACGTCTAAGGAAATGAGGGGGGGGGGGCTGGCGGCATTTCTGCTCGCGGAGACTCGCCGTCTTGGTTATTGCGATCGTTAATGTATGTACAATCTTCTAATTGCTCGTTTAATCGGCGGTCACCGTCGTAGTGCCGAGAACCTACGGCTCCCACGTCTCTGTTGCCGTTTTCTTTCTAAGGTCTGCAGTGTGGGCCCTCGTCCCGGGACCTCGCGTTTCTACGAAGCTGTTGCAGTTCCCAATGAAACTAGACCAAGGTCTACGATCGACACAGATCCCCAATGCCGAAACGTCCATCTATTTTATCGACGTCTGATCAGCGATCACTTCGCGACAGAAGAGAAAGGACTCGTTCAACGTGTAACACGCCCGCGAAAAGAACGATATTTACAGACACCCGAGCTCTACAACGGTTCCTCCACTTGCATTTCTCATTTTAACCTCTAAATGTATAAACGCACGCACCCTAGAGCGCACTTGGTGCTCCACAGACCGTTAGGATCGAGGTGGGGGGGATTTTTCTAATTCATACCAAAGGACCAAATAACTTTAGACTGAGAGGGTAACGCTCCTCCGTTACTCCATTTTTTTTTTAATCTTCGAAATTTTCGTCAGTTTCTTCTCTCGATCAAGTGTAAAAATAGATATTTCATCGCCTCCCGATATATTTTCTTTATTTACTCGCCCCGCGTTTCGTCTAAAACTGACAGATACAGAATGAGAGTACACGTATGTTCAGGAAATGCTCTAGGAGTCGTTAGAACTGCTCTCAATTTCTTCTCTCAGTTTCGAAATGTATGTCGAAGGGGGAAGGGTAAAGGGGATTCGTTTACCTAAGAATCGATCTACAATCTTGCTAATCGGTGGTTTAAAGTCTCCCGAAGACTGTCTAGCTTCTAGAGCGACACTTGAATTCTCGGAACTCTAATGGAGTGGAGAGTCGTAGAACACTTGCTGAACATGAACGCTGAGTAAAGTGAGGCGCGAGTAAGTACTTTTCACGTGTGTCCCGAGTAGAAACGCGAGCATGTTCTCGCGCTCGGCCGAGCCTGAACGCGCCGCGTGAACGTTCGCTGTGATCGTCGAGGGGAACACGAAAGAACGCGCGTATCGGGCAAAGGAAATCTAGCTGGTTCTACGGTCGGTTCTAGGGCTTAGCTTCTCCGTTAAAACATTTACAAATCGACCCGTCCGGCGAAGCGGCGAGCACTTCCACCCCCCGCATTCTATCCCGTCGCCTCACGCGCTGCCTAAGTGAAAAAATTCGATCGCTAATCTCTAGTGTCCTCTCTAAACGCTAAGTGGGTAGGCTGGCTGAGCCGCCTAAACGGGTAAACGTTATCGATTATATGCACAACACGCAGAAGTGAATCTAGAGCAATTACTACCGGGCGCTTATGGATCATTTTTACGAGCTAGATCACTGTATAGTCGTAGTCGTATTTATATATGTACATACGGGGCGGCTGTGAAACGAAATTGTACACTCGAACCTCGCCACCCACCCCCGTCCGTTTCCTTCTCTTTCTTTTGCAAATTATTCCAAACTACATCCAATTATCACTCGGCGTAAGAATTTCGAAAAAGCTTCTTATATATCGATCGTGGATATCGTTGCGAGCTTAGAACCACCCCGTATATGAAGGAGTTATGAGCAATACGCGTTGTCTTAGGTAACTTTCATAATCTACAAACACGACGCGAGTCATTTTGTACAATGTCGCTGCCTGGCGTGCTTCACACTGGATGGGAATTGGAGTTAAGGCTCGTCATTTAATTAAGCGACTTTATCGGTAATGAACAAGCAGCTCCGTTTAGTAAAAGTAGCTTAATCTTCCACTCTTATCAGTGACACAGATTACTGCCGAGTCGTCGAAAATGTTTTTCTTTTTTTATTTGCAATCTGTCGAACCTCCACCCCTCCTGGAGGCTATTTTACTCTTCTGTAGTCGTCTGGCAATTCTAAAGCGACCAACTCTGTAATTAAAGAAATTTACCGATTTTCTATGGAAGGATGCTCGAAGGGTAGCAACCCCTAGAATTTTTCGAGCCTTAACTTCGCAGGTCAGCAAGAGTACGGGACCCATTTAGGGTTTATTAATATTGCTCTTTCCATAGACACCATCGCTTTTATATCGCTAATTAGTGGCAGTGCCATTTAGTGTCTCTGCGCCTGACTTTGCTATTCGCGTTTGACGAGCATTTCGAGCCCACGCTTGTCGCGTTCCTTTTCTTACTATCTACAGACACGGTACGCCCATTCGTCTGGCGTTGTTCGAAAGAAAGGTACGGGGAGGGGTGTGAAAATCTTGGGAACATAACAATAATTTGCGGGTAGATAAAAATACAGAGGCGCTATCACAGATCACGTTCAAATACCTTTGATCAATGGGTCGAAGAACAATTAAAAACGATGTCTGTTTCAAGGAGAAAAGGAACTGAATACGTTGCGAAAATAACGGATAACAGAATTGAATAGAATCGGTTCGATCCGCGCGTCGCAAACAAAGAATATTGCTCCGTGTGTTTCTACACAGACGGTTGTCGCTACATGGGCAGGTGGCTGAATGTTCGAAGGTATCAGCGTTCGGCTATTAATTTTGCTTTATTTGTATTTCAAATTACTTTAATTTAAAAATTACAGAGATCATTTCGTTTACGGATTGTCGTTACTGACAACAAAAGAAAAAGGGGCGAGAATATGTTGCGAACGTGTATAGCGTAACATACGCCTACGGTATACTTAAAAGAAAAGAGAGAAAGAAAGAAAGGGGGAGTACTCGGAGTAAAGAAGGTGTAATCGATAACAGAAGTAAATGAAACGGGAGAGGGGAAGAAAGCTGTGGCTGTTGGATTAGGGTGTCCGGTCGCCGTTCGGGGGTAAAGTAGGTTTACCTTCGTACGAAAAGGAAAAGGAGACTCTTTCTCCGTCGATGATATTTAAGTAATTGTCGCGTATCGTATTGGATCTGGCCATGTATCTCGTCGTTATATAAATAGACGTTATCGACATTTTAAAATTTCCTTATACTCGTTATACAAAAATAAAATAAGACGCAAGACAATTCATCCTATCTATGAATGAGAAATAAAAATTTCCTATCTAACCGCGGTCAATAGACGTTCAAGTGTCTTAACTAAAGAGAAAACGATCACCGCGTTGCTCGAACGCCAAGCGACTCTCGCCGCGGCGTCCGACCGGTGACGGGTGATGCACGCGCGTGGGAGGCTCCGGCGAGACCTGAATTTTGATTTAATCGATCCTTCGGATATAATACAACGCTTCCCTGTGTCCTATTTCTTTTTTATTCCTCTCCTCTGCCACGTCTCCTTCCCGTTCGCTCTCAATTGATAAAAAGGAATGGCGCCTTCAGCGATCGACGTGCGGCAACGAATTGTATCTTTCGCTCTAACGCTTCCACGGTTTTCCCGGGAACGGTCGGTGTGTAACGATCAAGTGTATGTGTGTGTCTATCTGTGATGTATGCATGTGTGGTGCACGTGTTGAACTGTAAAACCTGACGCTCCTCTTGCTCTGACCATACACGCATCATTCGCATAATCGCAAGCAGTCATACTATCTCAGACACATTAACTAAGGTCAGAAGAATTAATGTCCCCCGTGTCCAGCGGCGTCGATCTTCCCTAGAAGAAAGGGCGAGCGATCAACGGCCGTCCCTAGCTCCGACGGGCCGACGGTCGCTCGAGATCGGCACCGCCGACGGCGTGGTATCGCTAGTGCGCCAACAGTGCGCGCTATGGAGATCTTTTGGTTCCGGACAGTCGCCGAGGGTAGCCAGCCCGTGACTGTCTACGGCGCTGCGTGCATTGCCGTCGCCTGGTTGTCACGATGGTCGTCGTCGTCGTCGGTGGAAGAGGTGGTGGTGGTGGAGGCGGCGGGGGTGGGTGAGGGAGGGCGGCGAACCTCGTCACGCCTGGCTCCACTATGTGTCATTTGCCATTCTGTTGCAGCGCCGCGTTGATTTCCGCCCACAGATCCTTGTCGCAGGATTTAGATCTGCGAACAGAATTCGCCAGTCAACGGCTGCGCCCGTTGCGCAGGATGCGCGGGGTGTTCGCGGATCCGCGAGCGACTAGTAAGCATAGGTATAAGCATCGACAAAAATGGAGGATAGAAGTAACATAGCGCGGTATCGGGAGCACTCTAAATACTATTGAATCATCAGCCGTACTTTCTAATAGACTGCAGCCACTCTTTGAATTGAACGTGCCCCTCTGGAGTGATGTGAAACGCTGACCTGGCTGCAAGCACGACGTTCACGAAGTCCTCGTAGTCCGCCACCGCTAAATGATACAGCCTCTGATGCATGCATTGAATGTACCTGTGGCCAACATATTGGAAATACAGACGGTCAATGGGGTTCGCGATGGTGTCGGCTGTTTCGTTGAACAGAGTTCGAAGGACACTACTGACATTTGTTGGCACTTGTGGACGAGGGGTACCAGAAGAGCGGATCTCAAGTGCTGAAGCACGAGAGCGGGATTGTTTCTGGCTAGATAGTGCGCAGCCTCCAGCGCGACATCGTGAAGAATGAAGGGGCTGACGATGCTGTTCACTGTGCAGATACAGAGCTGATGGAGATACTGTGTACCGAGGCGTTTCGAGATTCTCAGCAACCATTTCACGTCTTCCCCGTAGGGTGGGTTCCGAGCGTATTTCGCCTGTGGTCTGTCGTCGTGGACCCGCCGCGCTAGTGTCTCCAACGCCAGCATGCCTACGCGATACGCGGCGATCAGAGCTCGGGGTTGCTTCTGGCTGAAGGGCTGGGTTTGCCTGCGAACCTGCTGTACCAACAGAGCATCGCATACTATAATAAAACCCGTACCCTATCGAGACCTTTGGATGCTTCGCCGTACAGGGTACTAAAAGTTCATATCCAAGATCTCTTAATACCTGAGGCTGTGTCCTTACAGTGGACATTATAGGTTGCGGCTGGACCAGCGCGGATCCAGGCATGTTGCTCTGTCCAGGAATGGGCCCCGCCACTCCCGCTTGCACCTGGAACGAATACAGTCGCGTTTTGAGCACCGTCGCTCGACAGGCTAGGCCGGATCTAACGAAAATACCTACGTTAACGGGCATAGGCTGTTGCATGGCGAACAAATGACGAGTTCCTGGCGATGGTGGCGGTTGCGGTGTGTAGTATTGCGGCAGCGATGGGGGTTGCGTGGGCTGTGAGGGATGGTGCGGATGCTGGGGGTGCTGGGGATGCTGGGGGTGTTGGGGATGCTGCGGGTGTTGCGGGTGCTGTGGATGCTGGGGATGGCCCTGATGCGGTGGGAATGCCGCATGATATATTTGCACGTGCGGTGGTGCTGGCGGTAGAGTTACCCTATGCGAAGGCATCGGTCCACCGAACGTGGGGATGGAATGGTGGGGATGCACGAAACTGTAGGGGGCCACTGCGTACGTCATGCCAACCCCTGCAACCAGACAGGGCGATTAAAAGTACCGTTACCGATCACACAGCGTTCGCCGAGAACCAGGAACATGGAGAAAGGATGCAGTTACCCAATGGTGCCAATGTGGTTATAGTCGGGTGCGCGGGATACGGCTGAGGTGGCGGCTGAGTAGTGGTCTGTGTCAGGTCTGGGCCCACAACCACAACAGCTTGAGCCGGCCCAGGCATCATTTGTCCATTCGACAGATCCACTGGGGGTCCAGGCTCCACTAGGAGCACTCCGTTCAGATCCAACTGCTGGGGATCGTGCGGCATGTCATCCTGCTGTTCTTCGCCGGGAGTATGCTACGCATTCAAGACCACGACACATGTAGTTAGACACAAGAGCAATGAGATTACTTAGCGCTCCATTTTGATCCACTTACCCTGAGGTATAATTCATACCAATACTTGGCCACTTGGAACAGTACTTCTGGATAAACGCCTCCGCCTTTCGCAGTGTTCTCCACTGTGATGCAAGCTTTTTCCAACATGAGATCGCTCTGTTCCTTGCACTGCAATGAAATCACTTTTAGGTTCAGAGGTCCCACTTCTAATCCATAGGAAGATATATTCATTACCTGCAAGAGTGCTCTCTGAACCTCGTTAGGATTCAGCGCGTGAGCATGCGGCAGACACGACAAAGCGAGCTCCGCAGCCGCCCTGACCATGTTAGAATCGCTACCTCTGGACGATTTGTCGGCTATGCTGACCGCTTCCGGTGGCGTGAGGTGCCCCTCCCAGGTCTCTATGAGGAACCAGATCGCCGGCGCACCGATCTCCATCGCCTGTCCGGTGATCCAAGACACGTGGCTGGAATACGTGCGGCTCAGCCAGTTCGGCGTCACGCAATTATGCAATCCTAGAGCGTACAGACCGAGCTGAAAGGCGCACATGTGAAGAGCTCTGTGGGGCCCGTGGTGGTTCTGGCTGGTGGAGGCCTGCGTGAACAACGACGTGGAGCTGTTTCCACCAGCTTTCGTTAACACTGTCTTGGCCAGTTCGCACATGAAATGCGCTCCTCCTTCGGATGGTTGATTAGGGATAGATGGATACCCTCTCCTACTCTTATATCTGTAAAGCAAACGGAGAAGTAGAGCGAACAATGGTTACAGTTACCCAGTAAAAGGATCCGTTGCTAAGAAAGGGAGCAGACCTTGTTTCCTTAGTTCTAGTAGGCACAGGTTGTTGAACGATCTGCGGTTGCACCGTAAGTGCATTCATACCAGTTTCCAGTTCCGCGCTGGCGCTACGGTGTGGTCTACTGCTGGCGCCGACAATGCTATCGGTGCTCCGCGTGTCCGCTCCAGCCAGGCGGGAGGAGCACTCTTCGTCGTGAAAATACCTCACCCTCTGGAACAGGACAGGTCGCTATTCCTCCAGTTACTTGCCTTATATATTCAGCAATCGTATTAACATCTACAAGCTGCGATACTGACCTTACTCTTGGTGCGAGGACTCGAGGTGTAATAAGTGGGAAGAATCGGGGATTCGATCAGCTGATGAACGTCCCGGTCCAGCAGCTTGTCCATTATTCTCGCCACCTTCGTCGGCTCGTTCTTGTAGTGGACGAGCAAAGTGATGGCCAGATCCCCTCTGAAACGACGTTACGCGATTAAAGAGGGACTACTACGGGGAAACAAGCAGCGGAAAGTTGACGGGCGTACCTCTGCCGCCTTGTCCCCTCGCACAGAAGGGGGTGGTCCGCTTCGCTGACGTTGGCTTTCAACCCCAGAGCAGCGACAGCCGCCTCGAACCCGAGGTTCTCCTCAACGCCTGTGGGCACGTGTTTTAGTCCTGCGAATCATTCCACAATCTTTTACTTTCTGCCTCAACTATTCAAACTATAACTCTTCCTTGTCTGAAAGAATTCATCCTTTACCCCCCGACAACTAAGTCATGCAACTATTTATCCCCGGGGTGTCGACCGTCCCTCGAGGGGCGCGTAAGGGCGAGATAGGAGAATTTATCAGGAAAAAGTGCGTACTCGGCGCGTTAAGGGCATCGAATATGAAACTGGCCAGCATGATCGGGAGCAGCGCGTAGCCCCTTGAACATAGAACACCGTCCCTCAATTGCTCGGCTCTCTCTCGCACTATGGCTAACTCGGCCGGGCCCAGCGGGATCTTCTTCAGCAGGCCGACCAGCTCGCTCTCTTGGTGCGCCAGTTTCACCTGGGGGAAGGAACAGAGTCTCTTCATTCCACGGGGCAACTGGATGGGGCGAGAAAGCGGGCATTGGGTGAGACAACTGACACTATCTCGACTTACGTCAACATTATTAAACCAAGGACTGTTCGCGCGAGCGAATTTCTTCATTCGGCAATCGTTTTTTTAACTTTCAGTCGTTATTTGAAAGTTTTATTTAAAAGGTTTCCCTACTTTGATGGCTTGAAAAGAAGCGCGATATTTGGGTTTTTTTTAAAGAGAAACCCTCAAATTATATTAATTGAACACTTTATGCCTATATGTATACATATCTGGGCAACATTTAAAAAAGTAATTAATTAAAAAAACCGGTACCTAAATCTTTAAACGCATTTTTCTCAAAACGATGTTTTTTGAATTGGTTAGCATGATATCTCAAAAACCAATCACTCGATTTACTTGAAACTTGGCATATATATTCAGTAGATGTCCCATTCTCATTGGTACAAAAACTAAGTCGGTTTTTTGCAAAATTAGACTTTTGCGACTTAAAAAACCAGCGATTTTTTTGCAGAAATCGATGTCTGGTTTGGACGCTGCCATTTTTTTTTTAATTTTCAGTACTTCTCATTTAATCTAGTTCGGGCGATAGCTACACTCATACAGATTACACTATTTTTTAACTTTTCTATTTCAGATAACACAACGGCTGATTTTATGCTAACAATGCGCATATGATTTTTCTAAGGCGCTCTGTTTGAAGCACTATAACTCCGGATATAACCACTAATTTTAACATACATTTTTTTCTCATATTCTCTAAAGATTGACAAATGAAGCCACAAAGCTGGAAGTAAATATATTTAATGGTTGTGTTTTAAAAACTTCCCACAGTTCGCATCATTTTTCGTCCGTCAAGGTAGGGAGAACCCTTAAAAGAATTTTTTGCTCATCTCTGATCGATGTAAGTCAGAAACTTCAACTGTTCCACCCTGCGCGGGAAAGTGTCCTGTACCTCGAACGACTTGGTGTTGGCGGGCGGCCTGGCCATTTCCAGGCCAAACAAGCCCACTCTGAACGCCAGATTGTGACACTCGGGGTTCTCCGCGAGGACAGTGCAGAGGAAGCAACACTTGGCCAACGTGGCCGACGCGAGGCACGTGAGCTTGTGGGATGGCGGGGTTACGTGTTGCTGAAACATCGTCGGTGTGTTCGTTACGCGCGTACAAGGCTTCGGCCACTTGGAACTGGGCCTTACTGTTGGAAGAAAAGGGACCAATGCCTTCCCGAATGAATCTACCTTCCTCTTTTTCCCCTTCCCCTGCACCCGGGGATCGTCCATGAGATTCGGTGGGTTGGCCAGCAGCTCCTCGCCGAGTTTCACGCCCAGGATGCATGCCTCCCTCGTGTGGCCGTGGGCGTAGAGCCCTTCCGCCCTGGCGAACAGCACGTCCCACAGATCCTCTGTCCTCGTCAGGTTGCCCAGCACCGTGCTCACGTTCGGGGTGGAGTTACCGTCGGAGTCGTTCTTGTCCTTCCCGGTGCCGTTCACGTTGGCCACAGCCTTCGAGTCGTAATAATAGATGTGGTATTCGTCCCCGGACGGGCTGTCGCTGCTGAACGAGGAGCTCTCGTCTTTGGAGGGCCTCCTGGACGGGTCCTTCTCTTGGTCGGACTCCTGCTCGCTCTTGGAGCTGCTCTCCTTCAGCAGCACCGCGCGAGACTTCTCCCGGTAGTCGAGGTTCGTCCTGCCACACTTTACGTCTAAGCCAGCTTTATTGTTACTACTATCACTACTATCACTGTGCATGTCGGACGAGGTGTTTGAGCGGTGCTTGTCCGAGTCTTGAGCGTTCTTCAGGCTGACGTTGCTGTTGGACGATGATTCGCTGCCGCCACCCTCCTGAAACACGCATCGTTTCCTTTTCTCGTAACCGGGACTCTGCTACGAAGAATGATTCTAGGTCTAAGGAGGGATCGACTCGGGAGTGGAGACTACTTTCAACCAATAGGGCATAGGATGGAGAAACTAGTTGCTCGATTCCCAATTACGAACCTGCGAATCCGTGTCCCCGCAGTTATTTAGCGCGTCGCAACTTCGTCCAACGAGAACCACTTGGGGCTCGGAGATGTCCGGTATGTCGGTCTCGTTCTCGCAGAAGCCTTCGGAACTGACGCTGCTTCGGTTCCCGTCCCCGCCATCGCTTCGCGAGCAGAGGCCGGGGAATTCTCGAGCGTTTAATCGTCTTCGGTCCATGTAACTGAACTCCACCAGGCCCAGACTCAACGGTCGTCTCCCGTGGTGGTGGGACACCGGCGGCTGACAATTCAGCACGGCTGAGCTCGAGTTCACCTGCGCGTGCAACGGCCACGAGAATGTAGAGGGCTTAGAGATTTTTTAGCATTTTCAGGGGGGAACTTCGAGAGTTTGCCTTGAGAGATTTGGGGACCTTAACTCTGAGAGCTCCGAGGGCCTTAAGGATGCATCGGACGTACAATATTAGACAAAAGTATATGAAATTTGAAATACGTGAATATCTACGTTTTACGCATAGCAAATCTAGATGTAAGGAACTCGAACGACAGTTGAAGTCTTATCGTTACTTCTAGAAAGTTACTTTTCACTTTTCAAATGCTTTTTCAAGCATTATTTGCTAAACTTTTGGCAGTGAAAATGCCCTGAATTCACAATTTTCTAAAATTATAATTTATTCCTTTATAACAGTGCAGTAAAAACAATTGAAACTCGGCAGATATTTTCATCTATCCCTATACTACATGCAGAAATAAATTGAAAACATTGGTACCTTTTCTTCAACCTTTTTTCAGCTATTTTATCTGTCAAAATCATCTCTTTCCATAAGAGTACGTGTAAAATCAGTGAAAATTAGTTATATTCAGCAATCGTTTAGTGAATTCGTTTAAAATTTTTGGAGCACACGAGGAAGATTAAAAAGAATAATCTGACAAAATTTCATGAACCTGATAGCATTTTGAAGATAGGTCCGATACATCCTTAAGAACACTGAGCATTCTGAGAACTCCAAGGATCTTAAAGACACTGACAGTCTTCTAGGTCTCTGAAACGCTCCAGCACTTGAAAGACTTTGAGGCTCTCGCTGAACACCTGACTTGCCAATCACGAAGCTATCATTTTGTCAGTATTACTAGTTGCCAAGGGCCAGCTGAGACACTGACCTGGTTCACCTCGGTCCTAGTATCCCCGACGCGCCGGAAACAGGTGAACGGGCAATGATACATCGGATTGCTTCCGGCGGTGTACGTGATACCTGGCAAGGTGTACTCCTCCCAATCTAAATAGCACGCCTCGAGGGCAGATTTGAAGCCAGTGAACACGGTCAGGTCGTTCTGCAATGATTCCTTGTGCCAGCCGCTGTTGTTCCTGTGGTGCGAGTTGTGCGTCACCGAGCTGCTCCTGCTCTTCGTCACCTTCAAGCAGAACATAAAAATCAAGTCGTACAAATCCAGGAAGCAGATGTCGTCCGCGAGATATCGGCGAAGCAGCCGTGCCACTCCCGACGACCATGTACCACTTACCTTATCTATGATCTTCATGTGCCAAGCGGTGAACTGGTTGCGAAGCATCTCGCGCTCGGCCGGCGACAGGCCGGGGTTTAGAGTGGCAAGTCTCCAGAGCACGACGATCTCGTCGCAGAGGGAGGAGCAGGCGTGCTGCGAGGCGTGCACGCTGCTGTTCACGTTGTGCTTGCCCCCGTACCCGGTGACCTTGAGCAACGCCACCTTGGTGTTGAACCACCAGACCAGGATCTGCTCGCAGGCCATGCACTCCTCGGTGATGATCTCCAGCAGGGGTATGGCGTTACGATCGTTCCTCTTGAACATCTCCCGCACGATCGACAACAGATTCCACATGCCCTCTGGCTCGCGGCCGCGCAACGGGCGCAGCAACGAGGACCACTCGGCGGCTGCTGGCGGCGCAGTGGTGCACAGATAATTTACGTCGCTGCAATTAAAACAGCCCCACTGAATATAATTGCGATTGATGGGTATCAAGCTTGTAGGAACCATAGATTAGAAGCAGATATGGCGATACATCTTGGGACAGTGGTGGGCAAAATTTTGATTTAAATAAATCTCGAATAACGAATAAAGATGAAAAAATATTATTCGTTATTAGAGTTAACTTTATTCGTCGAAAAAACTTTTTTAAAATTAAGGTTGGAGAATTTATTCGCCGCCGAAGTTGAAACGCTCGACAAATAAAATATTAACTTCATTCGTTAAATAACTTGATCCGTTATTTAAATAATTCTTTATTCAGCCAATGCCCAACTCTGTCTTGGGAGAAGGATCCTTCTCCCCTGGTCCTCCGAGTTTCCGTCCCCTAAAGAAGGAACGTTACAGGTGAACGTTACAAGCGTGAACCTAAAGAAGAGTCACCTGAAGACTATGGGCGCAGGGATGCAGAACTTGATGAGGATCTTCTGGATGTTATCGTGGAGAGTTTTCTCGACGAGGTACCAGGAGGTCTGGTCGTGGGCCGAGGCCCCGGCTGTTGGATCAGGGGCGCCGCAATAGTTGTTGATGGTGCTCGGCTGCACCGACAGCAGCTCGTCCAGGAGGCGCTGAGCAGTGGGCAGAATCTGCTGGGGCAGCTCGCTAATGAGATATTGCGCGAACTTCTGCAGTTGTTCCCGGTGCAGACGTGACAAGGATTCGCTAACCGGAGCTCTCAGGCACACCTGCGTCGGCTGAATACAAACAACGTCGTGTCACTTTTAGCCTGCTCCGCGAGCATGCCAATTAGAATCGACCGATCCCCTCGCGCGCATCATTCTCAAGCCAATCCCTATCGAAATGTCTACCGATGTGACTCGATTAAGCGATTAGCAAATTATACGCTTCACTATGCGAGTGTACTAGACACGCAGATCGCACTTAATCGAAGGAAGTACATCTAGTTGTCCATTTAATCTTACCATGTGTATCCTGTGGAGGCAGACTGCGACCACGTGGGCGCACCAGTAGGCCTTCGAGGAGCAGGTGCAGTTGCAAGATGTGATCTTCCGCCGATCGAACGTGACAGCGACATTGAACTGCGACCTGCCGCTGCTCATCGATATCTGCGAGTTCACAGAGGCGCACAGGTGGAAGCCTGTTCAATGGGAAGAAGATAACACGGAGATCAGTGGCCGAGTTATGTACTTTCCCCGGGGCCGGTACCGAATTACGTGGCACCGAGCCATTTTAGGGGATACTTCAGGTGGTTCCTTTGAATTTCCACTCCTCGAGTGGTACCACAGAGTTTAAATTGCAAATGTATAGGCACAGTCCAGTCTTGTAGTTAGATGTTTAATAAATTTCTGTCTCTTTGTGGCTAAATAAATGCGGATATTAAATCAGTTTCTTTTTTTCTAAGAATTTTCCAAGTTCTTGAAGTAGATGATGGGAAATTTGAATCGGAGCTTGAATCGATACTGAAAGAAGCTGGAAGGTGCAAGCTCTTTAGTTTGCGCAAGAATCAGCGCGCTGGCAAGGAGCTAAGTACCGTTTCCCGACAAAAACGAACAAAGGCGTCGTTTCGCGCGCATTTAAGAAACAACCCCTCCGGTCCACGGATCGTGTAAATTAGCTCCGGGGAAATTAATCGTCCGAGAAGCTTCTTGGCCGAACAATAAAATTAAGGATTAAATTCCGAAGCTTCGTAGAGAAAGCCTGCTGAGTTCTTCAGTTTTCCTGATATTATCTTAATAGATCTCCCTCCAGGACCATCTGCTGGGGTTACTTTGCTGCACAATGCATTGCAGGAGATTTTAAACACCCACACCTCCGCTATATTCACAAGGGATCATTTTAAACGAAGGTTCGAGGACCTTTTTGGTTTTCAGATCCCACAAAAACCCGAACCTCTAAAAATAATAGAAGAACAGAATATGTGTGTAAGAGCTAGAAATGAAAATATCTAATACTTTCTTTTCAAAGATACAAAGAAAAATAAAATAAATTATTTTAGTACTCACAGCGTTCACCTCTCCGTTAAAAAGATGATTTTTCGTTTCTTTGGCACTTTCATCGTTACCACTGTCCTGAATTGTAATATCGATAATTACGTACCACACAAGAGATACACAAGCATCTACGCTGTCATACACCTACGTAACGTAAGACGACGAACATGAAGGGAAGGAGGAAACGTGTTATCGGAGAGGATCGCCTCAGCGAAGTGTAAAACTCGGGAGGACCGTTTCGGGCCAGCTCGTTCCTCTCGCCGGTTATTAGCCAGATAACTGGGAGCGTTCCCAGCCGACAAGGTATCGCGATTCAAACATCTGAAAGTTGCTTCTTTATCCAAGGGACGAAAAGGGTCATTGTGCGAAGTTGTCGCGGGCACCGTCGCGGGAGGAGCGATTTGCCTGGAGGCTTCCCTTCAGACGGCCACCACGGGACAGACATAATTGGAAACCTGACCTTGACGTTTCCCCGTCTTCAAACACTGTCGCGAAATCCTCCCTCCCGTAAACTGAAACGAACTTAATTGCTGGGATCGATCGAGACGTAGCGACTCGACCCGCAGAGCTAAGAGGTATCTTTAGAACTAATCTCCCAATGGAGTCCCAATGAAATCCACCGTCGTTTCGCTATGGGCATAGTTCACTGAAAGTCTGCACCTACATAATGACAACTAGTGTGAGCCATATACCATAGTAATTACAGTAGTAATTCACTTCTGGACCCCTCCTATCTCTCATGCAGAGATGTCACCTCGGTACAAGGTCTTTTTACCTACCGCAGACGCCGCTTCGATCAATTCGGACCATAACAGAAATGAGACGGCACCCTGAAGGTCACGAATTATATAACATTCGCAACCGAGGGCCACTCTAATAGGGTCCCATCAGCAAGCGGCGCACCAGAAGAAAAACGCCACCCCTCTTTTCCAAGAACGCCGCCTCGTGAGGCTTAACTTCGGTGATCACCCACGTATTGTCGCTAGAAAATTCAGTTTTATTTGAACACAATTGACTCACCGATCTGCAGGGGATCCTTGACGCTCCTCGAGCGGAAGAACTGCTCGCCACGCTGGAACTCGTCCGCGCTGCCGTTCGCTAGGCACGAGTAGAGCCTGATGTCCTCCTCGTTGTCTGGGAAGCTCCAGAAAGCTATCCTGAGCTGGAGCTGCTCGGGCACGGGCGGGTAAACGTGCTCCACCAGCTCGAACGGTATGTGAGAGGCCACGCATCGCGCCGCTAGCTCGCATAGAGTCGGCACTGCGCCTGCAAAACGGAGAGAAAAACGGGAATAAACTAGAGGGAAAAATGGGAACATAATAAAAAAACGGAAGAAAGCTTCTCGCGTATCGAAGGAGTAAGCGGATTTCCAAAGGGAAAAATAAGGGGGTGAGTATTCGCGAGGCACGGAACCGCTGACGCAAAAATAATCGCTGGCCGTGTCTCCCTTCCGGCCATCTGTTTCGCATTACTGCAAAGCTTCTGTTTCTGAATCACAGCCTGACCACACTTTCCCTTGCAACGCGGCGCATCGCCTGCGAAGGAAAAAAAAGTCGCGACGCGAGCTGATGCGAGGAGACGGTCCTTCGGCTGCCAGTTCGTAACCGCAACCGGAAACTCGGTCGTCCGCAGGCGTCGAATGTTACGGAGGACCGAATGGGGCTCGTAGGACGAATGGAGTGGAATAATTTTTCTTTGAATTATGTGGATAATTAGTATCTCCCACCGTTACCGATCACCCTCTTCAATTTTTGTAAGTACCTATTTATCGAGCCTTAAGGGGTGATTCTACTTTGTTCGGAACAAAAATCAAGCTATTTGTAAAGATTTTTTTCTTAATTAATACAACATATAATAAAATGAATCTTTTTGGTCTTTATTAAGCTACTCTTATATTATGCAAAAATAATTTGAAAATATTTTTACAATTTGTTTTAATGGTGTTTTTTTTTTTACAGTGTCAATATGGCTCCTAAAAAAAGTATGTTCACGGCGTAGGTGATTTCCCGCCGCAGGCTTATCCGAAACAAAAAATATAAGAGTAGGTTAATAAGTACCGAAAAGATTTATTTCATTATGTATTGCATTTACTGAGGAAAATAACTTTAAAAATAGCTTCATTTTTAGGCATTGAAATAGCATCGTGGCTATTGTAGAATTATTTGTCCGTAGCACAGCCGCGCGTAGCTTTTTCATTATAATCGTGATTAGCGTGCTAGAGGTCTGGTCGTAAAATCGGAGTACATTAGCGTTCGATTACAAGCGCGTGGATTCGGGTGAATTCGAGAGGCACGAAGGAAGCCCCGAAAGTGACGAAATTCGTAAAGTCCTCGACACCGGGAAGTTCTCGAAGAGCAGGAGAGAAAAGGGACGAGGAGGGTCTCTATTTGCTTATTCCAGGGGCGTGAATGGTGGAAGAGGGCCAGGGTGAACACCGCTCCGATAATAAACGGTGTTACTGGCCGACGTCGATAACTTTATTAATATCCACGCCCCGAGGACCCAGGCTTCTTCGCGAAATCTTGTTACCAGATGCGATTATATCGATGCAATGAGCTAACGCCGTGTGATTCCCAACGGGAAACGAGGAACTGGGAGCGAGCCCCGTAAGTGGAAGATACTCGACGATGTACATGCAAGCTTTAGTAAATCTGAGACTAGGGAATACGGGATCCCGCGATCCCGGCTGCTTTTTGGATTCCAAAAGATTTCATATAACTAATCCCGAGAATTTTGGGATTTTTTAAAAATGTTAATTACTTTATGAACCCCTGAAAAAATATAAAAATAAACAGAATAAATAAACAGTCATTCCGTAATAATAAGGACAATAATAGTAATAATAATTTATTTAAATAATAATGTTAAGTCGCATAAACTAACTATACCATATTTATTTTTACAATGATATTCTCACTTTCCGCTATTTCGAAATGGCGCGAGTTGCAAATCGCAAATTGTCTGAACACGTAAAGTCGAAACATTGTAGATATGTACGTACTAGGGGTGCTCTGCTGTTTCAACAACAACAAAAAAACAACATGCTTATTTGGGAATTTTTTTCTAGAAAAAACCGATAAACTTTTATTATTAAATATTAGTCCATTGGGAAGAGTACATCTTACGGATATTTCAGTATTTTTGTGGTAAAAAGTATTGAAAGGTTTATGAGTTATAGGCCACACAGTAGCTCGGTGCAGGAGCATCCAAAATTGAAAATTCAACGATTTGCTAGTATAGCGCTCTGAATTTTATTAAGCAGTTAATCTTAAAGCAGTCGTCCATTGAAGGGAAGACGAAAGCAGAATGCAAGGGTCTGATCGAGCGATGAAATCCTCGTCGCTTGTGAAGGGGTGAAGCCGTCAAGCCCGCGAATTTATACAATGTGAAATTCTACTCAATTAGAATCGATTCGCGACTTCGGGGGGCGCCTGTCTGGGGCGTTTCTCGCGCGCTAGGGCAATAATAACCGCGGCCTGGCTCCTAATGAGCACGATAATGAAAGGCAACTCATTAACAATGCCAAACGGTGTTACATAATTACAAAGGCTGGCCAAACAAACGCGCCCGTTAGGTCAGCCTCAAACGCGTCCAGCGGGGCTGGCGCGCATTTTAATCGCTCGCCGCTGTCTCTCGAATATTCAGCGATCTCATTCGATCCACCTACAGTGTCTGGCTACCGTCGTGGCAAGAATACACCCAGTCACTGAAACTCATTCCAATTAAGGGTGCCAGGCAGTCGGTTTTGTCAAAAATGAAGCTTTTCTTTTTCAATTAATTACAAATAAATAAATTGAAGCCGAAGCTTGCTCTTTACAGCAATGTTCATTAACCTCATAAACTTTAAGGAAACATGTTGATTTAGTATAAAATATACATTATAGATCATCAAAGAGGCTGTTTAAACAAGTTTCTCTTGCTTTGCAGTGATTTTAACGAAACGAAATTCAGCGACCTATAAAAAAAGCAAAACTGAAGACAAGATGAAGTTTTAGTTTATTTTCATAAAGAATAATAATTTCTGTTAACTTTAATTTAGGTTCAGGCAGAAACCACACATTTTGAGTTATCATTGCAAAACACAAGAAACTTTTTTAAAAAGCCTCTTCAATGATACATCTGTGGCGTCATATATCATGCATATTTTTGACTAAACAAACAAGTTTGTTTAAAGCTTATGATGTTAATAATCTTCATGCCAAAGAGCAAGTCTCAGTTTGAATTTGTTTCTTTGTAATTAATTGAAACACAAATCAAAGATGACCTGTGTACTTTGTTCCTTGGATTCGTCGCGTCTGACCGTTCGCAGGGCTATACTACTTAAAATTTCGCGCAGTGTCCCCTGCGCTCTGATTCTACGCCTAGTCAAGACTCCGTCGTACCAAGTAAATGAGACAGCTTCGATCTACCCCTGAATATCTTTTCACCCGTGGGAGCTGAGCACCTGAAGCTCGATGCGCTGCATTCTGAAACCGTTTGACCAAGTTTCGATGGAACTGGGTACGCGCAAGTTTTCAGTTTCATTAGGAATTGATTCGGTGTTATCGTCCGTGGGTGCTCGGGATCGATCCGGCCGACCTTTGCGTGGAAAGCGGTGGCGAGGCAGCCCGCGGATCGATCGAGCGGAGCCTAACGAGGCGAACAGGCTCGCGAAGTCGCGCGCGAGTCGCTCCCCGCCTTCGGCCGAATTTGGCGCGAGTAGCCGGCGTAATTTATCGCTTAATTAAGCCCGAAAACGGCCCGGAATAGCTACGGGGCTAGGCGGCGTCGCGGTGGGCTGGCGAGAAGGCAGCGCGAAGCTTTCGGCTACTCGGCCGTCGATAAATTTTTGCCAGAGCCCCGGGGTAAGCGTTTTTTCGAGCGCTCCAATTTGCACAGGCACACACGCGACGCCGTCCGCTAACACCCCATATTGATTTTCCCCTGTCGTCGGAGGTGTAAGCCTGAGTTCCAAAAGAGGCCGTGCGCGCCGCGTGTCCCTGGGAAAATAAGAACGGCTAATCGATGCCGAGCAATTTGTCCCTTCCCTCGGCGGCCACTTAAATATTCTACGGTTTACGCTGCTAGCAGGGCTCGGAGGAAGCGAGTTCAGAGCTGGATTGTTCAAGGCGAACGCTCCGGATTCAAGTATCGCTTTGCGAGTGTGTAGCTTCATAAGCGTGTGGGTGAATACCCAGGGAGGTATTCGCTTGAAAATCTACACCCTTATTCTGCAATTGTTCGTGATTCTGTAATATCGTTTAGGATTCGTGGCATTTTAGGATTAATTGTATAGGTACTTGTCTGTTGGTTCGAGTTGAGTCCTCCATTGTAACGGGAGGTTTGAAATGACGGCGAATAAATGGGGATGCGCGGGATGTTTATAACTATAATCACACGTTAATCGAATGAACATCACCTGTTCAGTACATCCCCCGCATACTATTCGCGACCGTGGTTCCCTCTCGCAATGCAATTTTCCCAGGGCTATTTTGCCCCGAGGAAGAAAAAAAGGCCACGTTTGTACGCCGGCTACCGAGAAATTCCCTCGATTGTCCGGGCCAACCCCCCCTCGATGTGTCGATATCCAGCACTTTGCAAAAATTTCCATTACTCCTCCCCCGTTTGCTTCTCCTGCAAATGTTTGGCCGATCGATCCGCGAAAACGTTCCGCGGCGCGTGCAGCTGTGCCCAGCCGATCCAGCCACCGCGTTCTAGAATCTTGCGTTCTTTGGATCGGCTCTCACGACTATTTTACAATTTTAACCATTCAGCAAAGAATACGACGACGAACCTGAACCCCGAATCAGATTAATGCAGAGGTGTCCCAGGAAAGCATCGATAAATTTCAGAGCTGCAACGAGGACACCAAAGCAGACGAAATTGAAAGAAAACATGATCTCAGATTCTGGGTACCCTATTTTCTCTAGTGCCGGACGTTTAAGGATTTTGTCCAGGAAAAAGAAAGAAATAATATTTAGCGGTCATTCCGGTTAGACGGGTTGAAAAAATCGACTTTTTTTAAAAACATTTTTCGACAGTACATATCCTCAAGAATGTACTGTTAAATTTTCATGGAAAAATTCCGATTATTTTAGCTTCTGCAGCGGCATTTTGTAGGGAGCGCAAAGGCTCGGCCTCTGTAGATAAAACCTTTAAACGTGTTTTTCTCGAAACGTCAATTTTTCATATCGCGAAGATAAAATCTCAAAATCTATCGAACCAATTGCTTTATAAATTTTACTGCTTCTTCTGCACACGCGTGACTCTCGCAGGGACTACAACCAAGTATTTTAATTGAGTCTAACATACTTTTAAAATCGAAAATAGCAAAAGAAAAAAGCCGAAAAACATTTTAAAGATAAATCACTAATTATAGTCCGAGCGATAGCGACAGTCATACTGATCAAGAATCTATTTGGATTTTTGGGTTCAGATATTTCTAACAGCTGAATGTTCCTTAAATGTTGCTCTTTTAGGTGCAAAAAGTTCTATAAAAATATATGCTTCCGCTATTTTAAAAAAAAATCACAAACATTCGCCTCTTTTTGGCCTCTTGACTAGGTATAATCCCTTAAATGAATCTCTTTAATTGAAACGTAATTGCAGTATTTTCTATTCCCTCTACGGTTTGCGCGGAATAACGGCTCGGTAGTGTTTCAAATATCGCAGATATAGCTAACGTCCGGTATTAGGTGCCTTCCGGCGTTAAGGGCACTCCTCCTATAACCCACTATCAGCTAATGATCTACATATAATTTCGTCGTTATCTAAGGTCTCGAATAGTGCCAATGTTTATTACACTTCCCTACCGAGAATGTATCCTTGCCAGGGGCTAAAAGACGCAAAGCCCGAAGGGCCCGGTATAAAATCGAAATACTACTGCGAAGCCTCGCATTGCTAACGCAGCGATCGGTGTACAGGAGCGAGGGCCGCGGCCACAAAGGGACCAGCGACGGGGAACGCGAAGGCACCGTCCGGCCGGCGAGACATTTCCTTACGCCCCGGGAATTGAAGAACGACGACACCGTTCGGTTTCTGCCCCGCGGATGCTCGCTAATCAAATAGAAATTGAATTTCCATTAATAACGGGGCCGCAGCCCCGTGGTAACGTCGTTTCCAGGCATATTGAGCGCCGCGCCGGCAAGCGAGCGACCGGGACGACGACGATAAAGCTTTTGTCTCGGTGGATGAACCGCCGTGTTCCCCGTGCGGATGCGGCAAATGGGATTAAAACGATAGAACGTTGCAGGCCTCCACCGACCCCTCAAGGATCCCCACCCCAGCGCGGCGGTTAATCCTCCCTTTGCCGTAGGAATCTTCTGTTTACACGTGTATCCGCCGGGTGCCAGGCAACCGTCTCGCCAACGAGAGTACTTTCGCGAATTATTGGCAAATTGAAACCTCTCCGCGGCTCTGATGCTTGCTGGGTGATTGTCGGGCAAGTATCACGCTTTAATAGAGATGCAGGCTCGCGAGGAGACGACAATACGGTGTCTCACGTGAGAGTGTAACTTTATGACAGAATTATTTCATTATTTTATTATTTCTTAATTATTTTGTCATTAGTTTCATGAAACAAGACCGGTATTTCCCAAGGCGGGCGCTAGGGAGAAATGGGGTGGAGCTGCTGCTTCTAGGGGCAGTAGGGGGGTGTTGAGAAGCAAGCGGGCGGTAAGAACACTTACATTTTAATAAATAGCTTTGAAATTTCAGTTTCTACCTATTTCATTATGCTTATCTTTCATCTAACTTTTTAAGATTCAAAAATTACATGCACAGCTACACTTGGAATTTCTGACAATAGAGATAGATTCCCCGAAGGCGGCGGCGAACAAAAAAAAACCTTGAAAAGGGGGCGGTGCGGTAAAAAATATTGGGGAAACTCTGAACTACGTAGACTCTCCTGTGACAAGTCTCGTGATATATTT
The DNA here is from genome assembly GCF_050908995.1 of Andrena cerasifolii. NCBI lineage: Eukaryota > Metazoa > Arthropoda > Insecta > Hymenoptera > Andrenidae > Andrena > Andrena cerasifolii. The sequence continues at coordinate 16,235,488 of NC_135124.1, forward strand.
TCAAAAGTCTCATCTCTCGCGACTATTTCCATTATTTACATTACAGTTGCTGAGATTTTGGTCTCACGTAAAATCTCATCGTGGATACGCACCTTAAGGCGTGATCCTTTTTTAATCTAACTGCATTGTTTTATAGTCCTCGAAGACTCCCGAAGCAAGTTCTATTTAATAGAATTAGATTCAGATGCAAGAAAAGAGGTCTCTTTCCTCGGGGCGAAGGATTCTTCAGAGTTCACGGATTCAAAATCAGGGATCCGGGTGGTCGATCCTGCAACAACCCCTCGACGAGCATCGGAATCATCGGAGCCGCACGTCTTGGTTGTAAATTTCGCGTTACAGCGAAAATCGAGGATCAGCCTACGGGAACCCCGCCACAGCGCTCTGGTAAGTCCTGCTCCCGGATGGCTGTCACGTGGACGATTCATCTCGACAGCGTCGCGCGAGAGCCTCGAGAAGAATACCCCGAAACGATTTAATTAGCCTCTGCCTAGTTTCATCTCGACCGCTGGAATCTCCACTTCGACTGAACGCACGACTCTGCATCTGCTAGCCGGATCCAATGCAAGGGGGCCTAATCTCCATCTCTACTGTGCATGCAGGTAGGGCAGGTGCACGTTTCACGAGATGCTCCTTTGCGAGGAACAAGACAAAGCAGCGCCCGTAAGCAGGTTTATACGCGTGGCCCTTTAAAATCTTTAATCACCGTTGGTCAACTGTCCACGACGGATGTGGGGCAATTTCGACTCATATTAGAAATTAATTAATATCATTTTCAGAAGCTTTTGCAGTGGATGCTGAATTTAAGATCTTAAATTCTTATTTTTTTAAGGCAGCGACGTTATTATATAAGTCGTGAGCAGTGATGCACTCAGGATTTAACCTTTGGGAGAGCCGAGAAAAATTTATTTAATGCAATTTAATGCAATGCAAGTTCAGTAAACTTCATTAGGTGTTTATACAAATTTATTCAACCCTCGGTTGTCACACTGGGTCAAATTGACCTGGAGTTCGACTTTGCGATCAAATATCTTTGAGACATCATTAAGAATTATACTACTGGCATATATTCTACAATGTTCAAACTTTATCTCAGAATTATTGCGACTTAATTTAACAAGCAGTTTTTAAATAACAATTGATTGAAAATTGGCTGGGTGAAATTGACCCAGTGTGACAACCGAGGGTTAAAGAATAAAATCCAATTTTATTTTCTTTTTACAAAGTCCCTCCTTTGGGGGTGCCAGGGCCGCATGGGTCCTCCCCTCTGGATGCGACACTGGTCGTGAGTAACGTCCAAATAGAGGGTTAAAATCATGGGAGAAGGTGTACCTATTCGGTAACGGGATGCTGTAAATATCAAGCTTGATGACAGAGAGCGCGTTCAGCTGCGGATCCGATGAGTAAAAGGAAGGAACCGAGGTTAAACGTTACACCCCCGCCCCGATATCTGCGCCGTCTATGGCTGGGAAATCAGTCGACATCGAATTACCGTTCCCAGGGGAATTAAGCACGGGGATAGCTGCCTCCCGAGGAGATCCCGTCTCACTCGACATTTCGTCGGGAGGCGTGGGTGGCGTGGCCGTTTTAATCCGAGCGAGGCGCGTCGCTGAAACGCGCCCCCATCGCCGCCGCGAGGTGAGACTCGTAAAAACTTTTAACGTAATAAAGGAACTTCCGGGCTGCCGGCTGAAATTGCATCGGGCCCGAATGGCCGACGGGAAGTGTCTTTAACTCGGTATGCAACGACGAACATCACCCCCCTGACGCGTCGGTTCATCACCACCAACCAGGTGCATCCAGTCGCATTCTGGGAGATACGAGTCTCCCTGAGAGATGAGCGGTGCGACCTACGTCGCGCGGCAGCTCCGATTACCATCAATGTTGGGCGACGCACTCTGTTTTAATTTTGAAATTCAAGAGCTCTTGTAGAGTGCCAAGAATAAATTTAGTGCCAATGGTAATACTGTAATATAGAATTTTAATCTCACTTCTGTAGAGAACAATGTAAGAGCCAATTAGCTAGGAGCAAAAAGGATTGGCACTTACAGTGCTTGCAAATTTTTCAGTTTTCTCTACGAGTCAACGGTGGCACATGCAGGGTTTTCTACAACTACAGTCCTGTTTCCCATGAATCTGTGCCATATTAATGCAATAAAATAGAAAATGTTGCGATGCATTTGGGTTATCGTGTACTTGAGCATATTTAGCAATCAAAACAAATCAGATTCCGCAAAAAATTTAGAGTCAGGCAAGTTTTCTCCCTCTCCTGAGGAATTGGAGTTTTAGCACTTATAGTGTTTTTTACAAGATTCTTCAATTGTTAAACAACTCACTATCGAGAATAACAGAGGCTACTGTTTCAATTATAATACGTGATCGTCCACCATATCAATGAATGGGGTGGGTAATTAATTATGACCCTTATTTGCATCGGGAAGCTTCAGCTAGTGAAACCCTCAAAGCTTGCGTCGACATTCATTGACAATCGAAGCGTCGAGTTTCACAGGGAACGCGATTACAGACGATTCCCGGAGCGGGGATCGAGCGACGTTAAATCGATTGAGACCTTCCACGCGAAAGCTGGCGTCGACGTTCACGCGCGCGGCACCCCAGCTCGTACGTGTAAATGGCCGGTTCTCCCCTCGCCGAGGAAGGCAACTTGACCTCGATGGAAGGAATCATCCCCTCACCGTTGGCCCGCGAGATTCCGTATACACATCCGCCGAAGTCCGAGGGATTACCTCGTCGACGCTGGCAACCGTCGTGCTAAATTCAATCCAACATCGCGGGCCCCAACGACGTCTATTGATTTATCGCGGTACGCGAATTCATTAGCGGATTCGATTATTCGGGAAACGCTGGTCGCGTCGAATTTCCCATCCAGATTGCAACTCCTTTCTGAGAAAACGAGGTTGCAAGTGTTGGAACACTGTGGGATAAAATCGTGGTGGATTATATTGAAACCATCTGAACGGTAGGCGAAAGCTGATCGTATAGGTACTGTGGAGTGATGGGTACCTGAGGAAGATTATCTACCAGGAAATTTGGTGATTAAACAGAAAAATCTACTGGCTTCCAAGTCTGCTTAAAAATTTAACTTTTCGTGATATAAAAAAAGAAACAAGTATCGATCTCTTTGGCATCCGGAAGGATATTATTCTCTTCGCGATACTCCTATTCCGCTATAAATGGATAATTTTACGTACACAATATATATTTTTTTATAGTCTTAAAAAGTGATAGAGTAAAGCTACGAACGTGCAAAACGGTACTTGCAATACTTGTTTCTTTTTTTAATTCAAGAAAAATTAAGATTTTTTTCAGCTGTTACACTAGGAAGAACCCTTAAATTTTCTCCAGGTTCAAAGTAACAAAACTTGGGTGATAAGGAGCAGGCACAGGATTTCAGCGAAAATATGTCTGTCAGTGAACAATTTTATTTTTCACTGCTTCTGTTTCGAAGGAGGAATGGACGCTGCGATAATACGATTGCCTCCCGTGTTCCTGATTCCAAGGGGAGATTTTTCATTTTAACACAGCTCCCGAATCTTTGCTTTTAGGAGCTGGCGAGAGAGAGTAATTACACAGTCGCGAACGGAGATAACACGCGATACTCAGGGCTGAATTCAGTGTTCAATTAAGCCACTTAATGCACCCTGTAATTCCTACGCCGAGTTCGGGCGAATACACCTCGTTAGACTTAATTAGTTCTGCTCGTTTTCGAACAAATATTCTTCCCTTAAGGGGATATTCTAGCGTAGATGGTAGAAAAACATTTTTTTTTTGCTTCATTTCGTAGTTTGTGGTGTGACAAATATTTCTACAAACCGACTTTTTGAAATCCGAAATATTAGTAGAGATGTAGAAGAAGGTCTAAAGGGAATGTCTCCCGTACAGCACTATTGTCTGTAAAAACTTTAAACGCGTTTTTCTCGCAGCAGGGTTTTTCAAGACAGGCGTTTGCATATCTCGAAAACTACTGGGCCGACCCAGTAGCTCTTTTGCGTACACGTTCATAACATACCTGGCTATGGTTTGAAGCTCGGACGAGTTTCTATTTTGTAAAAGATTAATATTACAAAAGCAAAGCAGTCAAATATTTAGTGAAAATTGAACAGTTTTACTAAAAATGCTGCCATTCTGAAAATGTTTATTTTTAGAAGGCCTCCGTGGTTCCAACCACAGAGAGAACCATAATAAATAAAATAAACCTCAGTTTTTCCATTTCAGATTACTAGAACAGTTCCCACACTAACGCCCATCGGAGAAGCATTTTTTGCAGAAGCTTGCGCCACTAACTATATCTATGTATATATGCCATGAAAAAACTCAAAAAAATTCTGAGTGTTACTTCAAACATACCTTAATATGCAGGCAAAACGCCAGATAGTATAAACGTATAGTTTTTGTTGAATAAATTCCCGAAGGTGGCGTTGAAAAACGGGCAGTTACACTAGAGTACCCCTTGAACGTACCCCCTGGGAACATCAAAATTTTAAGAAAAGATTCCATCTGGAAGGATTATATCAAAATGGAGATAACGTTCATTAGACAATACTCAACTCTATCACCTAATTCTCGAGTGATACAATACTTCTGCTTCTAAATTTTAATTTAGAAAATTCTATTCCGCCTAAGCTGAATTCCCTCTTTCATGAATTAAAAGGTTTACTTCAGAATTTGTCCACACATTTCCCTGGCGTTTCAACAACACCAAAAATCCTCCTGAACACCCCTTCACTCCCCAGACTAGTCAGCCGACCAATTAAGAGTTTCTCCTTTAGGTCTCCCCATTTCGTTCACCTCCCTCGCTCCCCTGTTTCGTTCCCTCCGTCGACCCATCGGAAGGACCGAGCAGCCGGTGAAAAAAATCCAACCCTTCCCAGCAGACGCGAATAATCCCCGTGTCCCATCGATTTCTAACAGGGAATGGCGAGCGAAAGGGTGGACGCAGAGATCGCCGTCCCGAAAATTCCGACCCCGCGGAGCAGCAAGACTTTTTTTTTTCAAGCCGATGGATACTTTTGTTTCCCCCGGTTTAACGGCCGTGAATTTCCCGAATATCTCCCCCGGGGGGCCTTCCTGGAAATGAATTTCGCGTGGCGCAACAACGACTGTGCATCGACCCCGCGCTACCCCCGATCGATGTCCCGTCCCACCAGCCACGCTACGCGGAAAGTAGACGCATGAAAAGGCGCGCCCGGGGAGATTTCAATTTTTATCCCCGACCCCACCTCCCCCCTCTGTTCGACCGTAAAAATTGTTTATTCCCCTGGCGATCCGTACGTCCGACGGAATTCATCCTGGCGGAATGGAATAACCCACCCCCGCGAGAGTCGTCGAACGAACCCAGTCTGTCTCCCTGATTTTCAACGACCGGCAACGATTCTGTTTAGAAGTCTTTTTGGGTAATCAATGGAGATAAGAGTGTTTGATTGGAGGAATTAATTTTGAAGCTGGTAAAGGTGCTTTGTCTCATTAGAGACCCAAATTAGGCAAGGCTTTTCCGGAGGGCGGAAGGGGTCGCCAATTTCTTACGTTTTCTTACAAGTGGTGGAGTCAGGTAGCGTCTTACGTAATACTTGTTAAGCTTAATATGAGTACGAAAAAAAGTGAAATTTTGTCGAACTGTGTTATTATCGGGCCAGGAGTTGCGATTGGCGTGGTGTTCGCGAGAGGGCGGCGATTAAGGGATTTTTCGCATAGATCGGAGGGGGAGCGGGGCGATGCAATAATTCGGAATATTTGCTGGGTAATCGAGAGGGAATTGGTACGGGCCTGCAGGAAATCGAGATACAATTTGCTCGGTGGAACGTTCCTCGCTCGCTTTAACCATCTCTCGCGCTAACGATTTTCGAAAACTGATACCCCTTCTGTCGCCCCGCGCAATCTGGATAGAGGGATGCCCACCGCCGACGATAGACCTGTTGATACAGAGTGGCATCGCGCCATTCCCCTCTCTGCCCGGGGTAATTGCTTTCGCCGGTCAATTTCAAGGAGACCGTTCGTTTTCTACGGTCGCATCTTTGCGCCCTCCACTTCGGATTCCTCGGTGTTATCGCTGGCTACCGAAGATGGACGAGTATGTACTACACGGTACCTACCTTCGTCGTGGAATTCGCAATGAAATCTTTGTGAATGAAACTCCTTATAATTCCCTTTTCGATTTACATATCTTGCATGAGGGATCAGAAATTATTTTATCCGCCCATCGATTTAATCCCAATACTCGGTGTATCCACCCCTTACTCCCTAAGAATAACTCCTAAGTACACCAAAGTAATCGAGGATCGTTTAAATCGTCCCCGATTCTTATTTCATCCCTCGTGCAATAAGAGCACAGTTATTAAAGCGTAAAATGGCAAACGCTTTAATAATCTGTCTCGCTTGTCCCTGGCACACCCCCTCACTCCCTGTGATTTCTAGGCGCTTGGTTAAGCTAAGTTTCTGCGCGAGGAATTCACGATATAAAATATAATTAAATCGTGTCTTCCATCGTACACTGTCTTTGGAAGTCGAATACAGTGTTACGAATTGTGCACGTGGGAGGGTGGCTCAATAGGGAAATTTTGAGGAGGCTCTAACCCGAAGGGATTTCACCAGGCAACGTTACCGCCGTCCCTAAATAATCCAGCCATCCCGGGTAATAAAACGTCCTCCTCGCCACGAGGAATTACGGCTGCCACTGCTTCAAAGTTTTCCACTCGGCCGAGAACGGAGAAGCAAGGGAGCCGCTGTGGGGTAAAAAAACCGACGGGGGAGAATCGAAAGGTATCATGGTGATTACCTTCGAACGATCCACCGTTCACCCTGCAGCCATCGTTGAGGAGCAAGTCCCGCTGCCTTTCAGAATGCGTGCGGGGATTAAATATTAATTCGCTGATACCGTCCCATCCCGAACCGCGGGGGTCCGTCGGGGCGACCGAAATTTCCGCCCTCCTTTCAGCCCTCCGAGAGCCTCGTAACCGGGAAAATAGAAAACGGAAAGAGGGACTCGAGGGCCCGGCATAAATGAACGCTCCGGCGTAATATTTTCATCCCGGAGAGGCGGAAAATGGAAAACCAGCTTTCGGTTCATTCGACCATCCCGATTCCGGGGAAATTATCATCCGGGGTCGGTTGCAGCGCCTCCATCGCGAAAACAAATTCCCTTCGTTCCATTCGAATCGCGAAATTCGCCATTCCATAGAAAACGGAGCTTCGCTCTCCACCCTTCAAAAATTTCCTTTCAGAAAATTTAAAAATCAGAAATTTCAAAAAGAAAATGTAGCATTAAGGGGTGAAGAAACGACAGGGAAAACCCTAATTTTTTACGGAAATTAAAAAAATATATATTTGAAGTGGATCGAGACTTTTGGTGTTTTAGCAATCGGGTTTGGCATCCGGAAGGATATTCTCTTCGTAATACTCCTATTCCGCTATAAATCGATATTTCCACTTATAAATTTTGTTATAGTCTTAAAAGGCGATAAAAAACCATGTATGAATAAATTTGTTTCTTTTTTAATTCCCGAAAAAAATCAATTTTTTCTTTCTGCCATTACACTAGGAAAACCTCTTACCAAAGATTCTCAAATGAAATACCGCAAGCTGCTAAACGCAAAATCTAATTCTTAAAATTTCGATACAAGTCTCACCCCTCTTCCGATTTCTCCCTGAAGCTGAAAAACTCGCAGGACATTCGCGTTATTTACTAGCCCCCCTGCTCCACCTCGGGGAAGCTTTCCGCAGAGGAAGAAAAATCATCGTTTCACCCTGAAACCAGGCGCACTCTGGGGGTGGATACGGTCGGGTGAACGGGGGTTGCCGCGAAAATATGCAACCGCCAACAAAAGATCGTCCGGCCTGCGCGCAACACACGGGGAAAGGACCTTTCTGGCACGGCTCCTGCTCATATTTCAGGATCCCTTTCTCCGCCGGCGCACCGTGAAAGAGGGTCTCGAGCGGCGGCACACCCCCGCGCCCTCCCACCGTCGCGCGAAAACGAGGACAAAGAGCCATTTTGCCGTAACGCGATATGTCACGTCGCTGTACGGGGGTGGCGGAGGTTTCTGGGTGGGCGAGGCTTTTCTGTGTCACCGATTTAATCCCGCAGCCAGGGATCCTCCGCTTTCGTCGCAGGGTATCTCCTTAAAGGAGAGGGTGGTGAGGATTTGCAGGGCATTAAGGGTAGCGAGCTTTTCACGAGCTTTTAAACTCTGGGGGTTCGATAATAACGACACGCGCTGTTTTCCACCCCACTCGCGCTATCCTTAGCTCTCGCTGAGTCGAAAGGGAGCTAGAGGGAGTCACGCTTTAGCACTGATTCCTCGAATATCTGGAAAGACGCGAGACTATGTTTCGTTCGTTAGTTTAGTGTTTGCTACTTTCTGCAAATACCTATTTAGTTGCGACGTTCGTTCCACGGGAGCTGGTGGTGATTCATGTATTATTTAAGTTTGTGGATTTAACTCCAGACGCAGTCGTGGCAGTGGTTCAGAGAAGTTAGCGTGATGTTCGTGTGATTAATTGTTAGGAGGTTTTTAGGGGATGCTACTGACATGTTCTTTATCAGACTGAGGCTGTGCAGGCGTAGTTGGTGGCTGAGGATTATCGTCGTCGAGACGTTAAAGGGGTCGTGTAGGTAGTTACGGGTCATTAGCCTCGATAAGCGCATTCGATTATTCTCCCATCATAATAATTGATACATTTCATAGTGACCACTAATAGACGAATTTATTAGCCTATTAGTCCAACGACGGTAATAATACGCTCTTCCGCAGAGTGGCCATTACAGTCATTTCACTATTTCAAGCGAGGAGGGTGTTCTTTTTGAAGGGGACAAGTGGAAGCTCGCTCTATCGACGCAAGAATAGACAATTATCAACCAACTAAATTATTCTCTTAGAAACGGAATAAAACCATACCGATTTTCTTGAGGCTGATTAGTATCGAATCGTTTGTTTCAGATAAGCCTGAGTAGGGAAATCATCCATTTGCCACGGACATAGGTACTTTTTGTGCGGTGCCTTATTGACGCTATAAGAAAACATTTGAAACGAATTAAAAAAATTCTTTTTAATTTTTTTTGTATAATTTAAGAGTAAAAAAAAATAAAACCGTCTTCAAACAAATAAGAAACACTGAAAAGTGGAAAATAAATTTTTTCCTTATTTCATCATTTGCACTGTGTAAATCTTACGCCGACTTAAACAAATGGAGAATCATAGATTAAATAAGGAGAAGCTTATGTTCCACTTTTCAGTGCTTTTTTATTTGTTTGAAGTCGATTTTAATTTTTTTTAAATTTTTATTTTGTACTTTTTTTAGTTATTTAAGTTGTATAACTACATTTAGATAAATGACCTGCGCGTGAAAAAAAGAATCGGTTGCTAGAAACGGAAGATTCCAATAATAATGAAACATCTAAGTTGATTGAGGCTAAATTAATTCAATTAGTCTCTTTCAAGTCGGTTAATAAATACCAACTAGATTTATTTGCTTACATGTTGAATTTTTCGGTCGTTCAAAGTAGAAAGGCCCCTTAAAATCTTTTTTCCTCCTCAAAGCTCCGAAGATCCCCAAACTGTAATTCCCTTAATCTCCACAAAACGCCAATCCCAAACGCTCATCGTTCACATTCTCAGCCTCCAAAAGTCCCCCCTTCGCTCTCGCACTGTTTGCCCCCGGAAACCACAAAAATACCACTTCATCAGCCTCCATTCGCTCCGTCGGCGTCGCATGGAAACGTCACGCAACAGCAGCGGGAGGCCCAAAGCTGACTACGCGACAGCCCGGCGTTAACGATAACATCGACAGCCAGCAGAAAAATAGAATTTCCCGCGACGAGGGTGGATCGATCCGCGGCATTAATTCCACCTGCGACGACGAGAATTCAGCCTCCGTTCGGCCGCGCGCCCTTTGTCGAGGACTGGCAGGTCGATCCCCGGAGGGCTGACGCTGCTGAGATCCTTCCAGGGGATTGTGTATGCGTTCACGGGCCATTAGCCCCGACAAGCGCATCCTATTACGGCTACGCGCCACGGGCAGCCTCGGTAGAATGGGCCGATCAGAAAATCCCGAGGCGACTTTTTCCAAAAGGGCTTAAAAATGTCCGCAGTCGACTTTCAGGCGCACTGGAAAGCCGATACCCTAAGTATCTTTTCTCCCGAGCCGATCGATCAGCTTCCCTGTAAACGCTAGAGCAAACGCGTCGACGACCTGGAGGCCCCGTTTCCTTTTCCACCCCTCGCGCCACCTGCGACCTAGGGTCGCCTTCGGTCGACTTCGGTTGCCGTTAAGTGGATCGTTGCGTTTGTTGTTGATGAATGGGGATCGCCAAGAGACCGCGCGGACGGTCCGAGGTTGTTGGGCTGATGCGATCCAAGGGGGATATCGAATTTTTGTAGGGGACTCGTTACAAATGATCCCGCATTCATGGATTCCTCGGGCATGGAATTTTCGGCGGCGACGCGGTCGGAGATTGCGATTGAAAATGGCCCCCTTCGCCTTCGACTCGGCCTCGATAAAGGACGACAAGGGAGGCAGGCGTTCCTCCCGTTGGTCGTTTTACCGCGGGAAATGCGGCTCCTTTCCCAGGCGTTCCGGGATTCGATGAAAGACGATTTTTCTTGCTACTGAGAGAGGGGGTGGGGAGAGGGAGATAGACCATCGGACGTTGAAAAGAGACGCCAGTCTAATCTCGGGCACAAACCGTAACAAGTCGCCGGGGGAGTTCACGTCGATTTTCCCTTTTTCACCCTCGAGGTAGCAAAATACGAAGATTGTGTGGATACAGACGATTGACGAGAGAGTCACCCTAAAATCGATTTCTTTAAGCTTCCGAGAGGGGGCGACGTTTAACCTGGTTCTGTGAAGAATACTGTTGCTTCCGAGTTATCAGTCCGAATCTACATATCTGATCAGAAAGAATATGTTTAACGCAATCACGATCCACCCCCTGTCTACTAGGTAAGTACTCTTCGACGAGTTCCCTCTACGCCCGGGCTCGCAGACACCCAGCAGAAAGCAAATCAGCTCTCGATATTTCATTTCGGACGGTGGCGAAGGAAGAGGGTGGTCGGGAGATGCTGACTAAGACCTCCTCTCCCTGCACCCTCCATCTAATCTCTTTTAGTCGAGCCATCAACCCTCCGTTTGTCATCGTCTACGCCCCTGCTCGTCCTCGAACAATGGGCCCAACCATTTGCCTGAGGGAAAAGTGCCACATTGCTCTCTACTTAAAATTATTATTATTATTACTGTTATTATTATTAGTACGGATTTATTACTCACGAGTATGGCACATGTGCGACTACTTAAGTAAGAAGTACAATCTAATTAGAAAACACTCCAGTGTTCCTAATAAATTTTTATTCCCAAGAAATTTGTATACGACGAAATTTCTTTTCTAGGAAATTTGTATTCGAAGAAATTTTTATTCCAGGAATTTTTATTCCAGGAATTTTTTATTCGAAGAAATATTTATTCGAGGAAATATTTATTCGAGGAAATTGTTATTCGAGGAAATTGTTATTTGCGGAAATATTTATTCCGAAGAAATTTATATATATTCCAGAAAATATTTATTTCAGGAAAGTTTTATTCAAAGCAGTGAATAAGGGTTATGCATGGCACGAGTTACGGTTATTCGAATAATGCCCAACTCTGATTGTCAACCATTAAGACTGCACCTCTGGAATAATCGATTTCTGTTACAAAGCAGAAAGCTCCTCCCTCGCTAATACGATTTATCACCAATGAAAATACAGCCGACTTAGCTTTCCAGTTGAAGCTTCCAGCAGTCATCGACCACACGCTCGCGGCCTCGAGAAAAGCCAGAGCTCGCATCTACCGAGGGGAAATCGTAAGAAGACTGATCCCTGTGGCGTTTCGAATGGCGGAGCAGCCGGTTGAAATATAAAGTGCTTACACGCCGGCTTTGCCTGCATAATGGCTCGTTTGCGTGGGAAATGGCTGCGATTTCGAGCGGGGATTGCGGGCCCGAGGTAATCTGAAAATAAAATCTCGCGGGATCCAGGTCCGCGGCGCTCGAAGGTGGTCCAGAGGGGGGTGGGCTTGGAAAACAAGGGGGGAGGGGTCGGGACACAAAGCTCCGCGTCGTTTGGCGGATTAAGCCACGAGTTCTTGGATTCGACGGGCAGGAACCGGAAGCCGCGCGTGTCCTCGCCGAGGGAGGATGTAATTCGCGTCACAACTTCGTCAACAGAATTTCATTTCGCGGATCGCTCCACGAATTCTCTTTCATACCGCGGATTTTTCGCTACCGGCTTGCGCCCCCGCTTTGAAGAATTATCGGGAGCCCTCTTCCTCGCGCAATTCCGCGCGGTTGAATCGGTTCAGCCACAAGCCTGGAATATTTGACGATCTTTCAGGAGAAGCGGCCATCAAATATTGCACACCCTGTACTTCGGCGACCTTAAGAGGGTACTCTACTGTAACTGCCCGTTTTTCAACGCCACTTTCGGCAATTTATTTAACAAAAACTATAAGTTTATACTATCTTCCGTTCTGCCTGCATATTAAGGTATATTTGAAGTAACACTCAGAATTTTTCTGAGTTTTTTCATGGCATATATACATAGATATAGTTAGTGGCGCAAGCTTCTGCAAAAAAAATCTTCTCCGATGGGCGTTAGTGCGGGAACTGTTCTAGCCATTTGAAATGGAAAAACTATGGTTGGAACCACGGAGGCCTTCTGCAGCATTTTTAGTAAAACTGTCAATTTTCACTAAAAATGTGTCTGTTTTCCTCCTGTAATATTAATCTTGTACAAAATAGAGACTCACCCGAGCTTTCAACCATAGCCAGTTATGTTACGAACGTGTACTAGTGCCGTACGAGAGGCACCACCTTTGGACCTCTACATCTCTGCTAATATTTCGAATATCAAAAAGTCGCTTTGCAGAAAAATTTGTCACGTCACAAACTACGAGATAAAGCAAAAAACAAATTTTTTCTGCCATCTACGCTACAGTACCCCCTTAAGCGAATTAACGCGCATCTCCTCGGCGGATCTTAGGTCCAGAGAAGGTATCCCGAGCTAGTAGGTTAAAACGTTTAATTCCTTACTACACGCTAATTAATACGCGTCTTGGCGAAGCTCGTGTAAACTTCGGGCTACATTCCGTCGCTGGAATTAACACGGCGCTGTAACTTAAACACTCCACACCATTGTGCGCTATCCCCTGAGGAAGTAGAGTCTTTTCTGGTACGAAAGCATTCGAAACGAAGACCCTCTGCTCTCATTTTACATGAGAGAAGTGCTAAAAAAACGCGTTAGAAAATGGGTGATAAAATACCGGCTTAAACACCGAAAGTATTGCAATTAGTGGAAGGTGTTGGTGCGTTCAGCGCTAATTTCGAGAGGCGCCGCGACCTTTCCCCTTGGCGGTGCTCCAGATACGCGAAAGGGATGGGGTTGTTTCTGGTGGCGAGGAAGTTGGTTACTAAGATCGAGTGGAGAATAAATTGGAGGATGTTGCGAGTGATGAAATTTTGATACAATATCGAATGCGGTACACATTCATAGTTAATTAACACGTATTAAAGAAGGAAAAGGACAAAAAATTTAACATTTGTACCACAATCACAAAAGATGCAGTGATATAATAGCATACTTAAGAGAGTAAGTAGGCAGTTTTATTCCGTGATAGAAACACGTTCTTTTTAAGGGGGTATTACCGTCTAGACACTCATTTTTGAAGGTGATATTTGGAAATTAATTCTGAAGAATCTATCGCACCTACAAGGCAGGGGTTTTTGCAATGCATTATATTGAAATATACATGTGGTTTAAAAATGACGGTACTGACTGATACACATTTTAACGTTCTTCTGTGGTTTTGCTGTAATAGTGGTCTTAAAAAGTGACGTAATCCAATTTCAAGGTGTGATTCTTGTTTGTTACATCCGTAGTTTCCCGCGCAACTAATATTAAATTGGTGGCCGAAAAAACGGCGATTATTTCAAGGGAAAATCAAACGTGTTTTTGGGTTACTAAAAATCCGCGACATTTTAATTTTTTATGAAAATCTTGAATTTTTACGGACTCTATCATAAGTTGCGCGAGGAATGGCACGTGTTTCGCACATCGTATAATTTTTTCAAGTCGATCTGAACCTCCATTCACTCGCAACTAAGCGAGAACTACGAGAAAAAAAGATTCGAGAGAAACGCGTTAAAGTTTCTATTCAAAGGCGACGCTGTAAGTTTCCGCTTCACCTTTTTAGCTGCCAAATCAACAATTTTGCGAATTTTAATATAAACCAAGCGGCATTTTATTAAGAAAAGATAGTACTTTCGAAAAATGCAATAAGAAATCGATTTTTCGTCTACCTCGCCCCCTCAAAGCAAATTAAAAATGTTAATTTTCGTATTACCTATACTATAACAAAATGTTACAAATCCATGGCTTAGTGCGTAAATATCGTGTGGCCACTTTTAGCGTACTCGAGAGAACAGATTTAAAAATGCAGTGGTACATAAGATTCGAAATATTATTTCTGACAAATTTCTGAAAGAAATATACCTAAATATGATTTTTATACAGCACAAAGAAACAGTGAAGAACTATTTGTTGCATATAAAAACTTAACGTTTACAGCATAAATGTGGTGACTTTCACTGGTTGGTGGACAATCGAGTTGCAATTTATTAACGACCGCAGCCCTCCCCCGATTTTCACTGTCGCGTGCCAACTTCCGCGCCAATTTCGCAGACGCTGTTACGCTTAATTATGAAACGTGTTTCCCCAATAACGAAGGTGGCGCGTTCGCCAGCCATTCAGCCCGACGCCATTAGTATCGCCTCGTCAGCGGGGCCGCGGCACGTCCGTGGGTTCCATTGATGTAGACTATTGTAGACGGATCGATGGTTGCCTGGGAAGGCAACGGGTAACCCTGTTAGTCGGCTGGAAAGCGTATCCATTACCGATCCTACGAGATCGCCGGGAAACACGGCCAGGGTCGGCGAGGGCTGGCCGTTTTAGGTCATCGCGGTTGTTTCGTTGAATTTACCACGAGGAGAGCGCGCGGTGTCGTTGATCGATCGGAGGGAACCTCGCGCCGAAGCCTCTTCTCCTGGGGACAACTTTCTCGTATAATACTGCTTCATATTTTACCCAGCAGGTTCGTCGCGAGATACTTCAGGCCCGATGTCTAGGGCGTTTTAGGTTTCAGAAATCGACAAGAAGGAATCAAGGGAGCAGATTTCTTCGGGACGGTACAATCCACGGTTTTTCCTCCGCTCCCTAGTCCATCGATCGGAGGTTCATCCCCTAGCCAGCGGCCAGGCTCGATAAAAACCCTCGTTCGGCCGCGTCCATCTTTAATTTGCTAAAAGTCGCGGGGCCGGCTCCACGGCGCGCTTGATTTCGTCCGATCTCCGGCGAACGGGAGAGTGGAAAAACTCCCTGCCCTGTGATTCCCGTTCCGGGAGAGCTCTTTCTCGCTGTCGCTGGCTTTCGAGCGTGAAAGCGCAAAGAGCGTGAAAGCTCCGGCCGCGTGAAAGCGGCCGCTAGAAACCAAAGGCAGGAAGATGATAAAAAGAAGGACGATGATAAGAAATTAGCGCGCAAACGGCGAGTCGTGACAAAGTTTCGCGGCGGCTAGGCTGGGGCCATTCGTTTAGGATAAGCTACTCACGGACGAGGAAGCTCCCTTTCAGCTTGCCCCGCCGCCCTTTGCGTTTGTTTCGACTCCGCTCTCTCTCCCTGGGAATCCTACGGGGCCTTTGATTGAGCGCAAAGCATGCCTCGGTTAATCAACTTTGCGCGAATTCAGAAAGGAGCTCTAAAATACGTGGATTTGTAACCACGCGCTGCTTTGTCAGCCACATTGAGTTAGAGGGGTTAGAGTTTACGAAGAAGTTTCTTTAACCACGAAGCTTGGAATATTTCTAAACGTATTCGGATAAATATCCCTGATTAATAGTGCAATAATATTTGCTGCTCAAACACGAACGTGAGCCAGGTTTTAGTAAGCCTTCATGGAGCCCCGAAGCGTACAGTCATCGCAGAGTCCGCGTAAACATTCGACGAACAACAGGCAGAAGTCCAAGGGACGAGGAGACGGCGAGCAAACGAAAGAAGAAAGAAAAGATGGTCAGTCATCTTGCGCGGCCTTCGAGGTGCACTACCTCGGCACGTCCACGGTGGAAAAGGTCGAGCCTTGGAAGCTCGAGGGGCGAGAACCAACGTTGCACTTTTTGCTCTCCGTCGCGTTGGTTCCTTTAAATCGAGTGTTTGCGAAAACACCGGTTCCGAGACCAGGTCAGGCACCCGAGAGGCCTTTGTGGAGCTGGGAGGAATGGAGGAACCAAATCCTCCTCGAAATCCCACGTCAGGTGGAGCCAAGTTTGCAACCAAATTCTGCCTGACATCAGACTAGGGCTGGGACTATTTGTCGAATTTTTCGGTATTCGAATATTCGAATACTCCGGTTGCTCAATTTTTCTAGCCGATCGGATATGTTGAAATGGGTCAAAATTAACTTACAAGAGTTCACCCTGACAAACTAACGAACTCAGCTGAAACTCAATAAAAGCTTGTAAAAAAATGAACCTAAAGAACTTATAATTCACGCCATAATATTCGAATACTATTCGACAAATATCCAATATTTCAACTTCCCTACCTCCGCCGTCGCCAATATTCCCGAGTCTAAGATAAAATGGATGGTGAACCCAGCTGCTAAAGATAAAATAGAGGATTCTCTGAAAGTCGATGGCTGTTCCGGCAAGTACTCCAGAGTCCGTGGACGCAGGAACGCTTGTGTAACAACAGAAATCAACTCATTACTTTGTCTGCCACTCAGTCTAGAGTTGCATCGAGCACTTCCATTCCCCGACGGACGTCCGCCATTGAGCGAATCGCAAGGTCATTGTCGTCCTAACGTCTATTCGAGAAAATGCTTTCGACCGGGAACGGCGAAGACAGCAACGTGAACAGCATTCCTCGTAGAGCGGAAGCAACCTGTCGCCCGTCTCAGTCTGCGCGTCTTAATATATTTACCAGCCGCGTAGCCAATGTCCATTATACCCCAGCTGCGACTAATTACGTGGTTGGCACCGATAACAGACTGCGAATGCATCGGGAGTTCGCGAAAGGAGATTCTTCTATCTCTCATTGCAACATCAATTTCTCCATTCGCGTCCGAGTTAAACAGAAATGTCCATTCTTTAACCACCGAGGTGGAAATGCTTCCAAGTCACGAACAGTTCATCCCTCCACGCTGACCCTTTGTCAGCCGAGGCTGCTACCCTCCTCCGTCTGTTATTTAGATACAGAACGGGGATCCTGCGGGTTCGTCCACCCTACAGCAGCGAGATAATCATCTCTCACAAAATGATACAACCGCAAGCCGGACTGGCCCTCCACTTGGCCAAGATACGGCCAACTTGATGCTGAAGCCGAGCACGAACTCGCAACTTATCTTCTCGCTCCATCACGCTCCACGGTGGATGTTGGGAGAGTGGAGCTCGAAATCCTTGATTCGAGATCTCAAAAATCTTGCAGGGACGTGGAGGTTGAAATCCAAAACTGGAGGCTTCTAGAGATTTTTCAATACTCGATACCAATTTATATGTACATATCAGAGTCGCAGTAGCGGATTTAACGAGAAATTGATTTTTTTTAAAAGGAAATAGCCGAATTTGAATAACCTGCAAGAGCCACCAAAAGTTGCCCTTAAATTCTATTAATGTATTTATCAAAGTACCGGAAAAACTAAATATTGCAGCACTTTCTAATGCTTCCTACTTTTTATTCTACATACATTATCTGCAATTTTGCATTTTAGCCTGTAAATTTTCCATTAAACTAATTGAGTATAATCTGGAAATATTCACCTTTATCGAGAATACCTGTATTTTTACTCACACACAAAAACAAGTAGAAAATAATGATAAATAAGTAGAAAAAGCATTAAAAATAATAAAAGAGTAATAAATGCTATTTTCATTACCCAATTTGTTTTATAATTTAAAAAGTTATGGACCTAGAACCTTCGGTATACGGTTTTGGACAGGTTTCCGCTACGTCTGCCGAGGAAGATTCAGTAATCAGAAAATCCTGCGTCTCCCAACGATTTCCATCCCGAGAGCTCGTCCAGGAGTAAGAGTACCAAAGCCGAGCGACCAGACGTTTATTATTTCGTAAATGGATAGGCGTAGTCAAGGGCCGAAGAAAGGGTGAAAGGAGCTACCGCAGCGTTTGTTTCGTCTGCGGCCGTAATCGAGGCGTTTTGCACCTGGGGCAACGGGATTGGCCTTGGCACGGCGGCCAGCTGAGGCGAACGAATCGAACTCCGGTATATACGTACAGCCGAACGCGATCAGCTGTCGCAGCTGTCAAGCCTCTCTCGCAACTTAATTCCACGGTTTCTCGCCTCGCCAGTTTCTTTTTCCTCCGGCGACTGGCCGGAACAAGCCATTCCTTTGTCCCGTCGTCGCGAGAAAATCGCTCAACGATCTGCAATTAGCGCTGAGAACGTCATCGGCGCAGAAAGTACTCTTCCCACTTGTTTGGTACCTTTTGCAGCTAATCATTCCTCTACCTCTGCGCGAATTTATTCCTCCGGGATGAAAGGAAAATGAATTCTTCAACATTGCTCCTGCAACTTCTGCGAAACTGTTCTAACGGCAGCTTAAGTACCCCGGCGGAATCGCAGGTTGCCATTTCGGTGCAGGATTACGCGTTATCGTAGCGCTTTTCAATGCTGCGTTAATCACTGCCCTCCGTGAACCGATCGCAGAGATCGAGCGAGTGCGCGCGTACGTAGGGACTAACCCAGACGATTAATCGTGGACGTCAGTTCGTCCCGATGATTACGAAGTTCTTGTGTGATCGAGACAAAGAGGGGACGTGGAAATGCTGGGAACATCGGTACATTTAACCGCGCTTCCTCTCTCTTCCTATGGCGGAGCAACGGCCCATTGGGAGCCACCCCTCGACTCCCATGGGAACCAATCCATTCGTACTTTGTGGCGATTGGTATAGCGTTCCTCCGCGTCCCCTGTGTATTCCCGAAATTAAAATGCAAATTTCTTGGCGTTCCACGTCGCCCGTCCCGATGCAACCTTTCGACGAAGATTTACTGCAGCGCAAAAAGAAACAGTTTAAACTGTGCACGGCTGGTGGAGTAAAACGGTTCCACTGGGAAGAATTATTTCTTACAATTAGAATTTATAGGCATAGTATGTATCGGAGGCTGATCTGGCTGATTGGAATAGAGAAGTGGCAAATTATGTTTTAGAGAGTAGGGTTGTTTAAGGCGAGCATCCAGTGGCTACAAAAGCTAACCGAACGAATATAGCCCCCTAGGGTTGAAAGCAACTCCGAACACACAGAATTGAAGTCTGTGCTTCCAGCAGGAAAGATCGATCCGCTGATTGTAAACAAGCGCGATTATCTCTGATCAATGTCCAGGTGTCCTCCTGCTCCACACTCCCACACCCTTCTCCCCGGTCGGCGCAACAGTCTTCCCTTTAACCACAGCCAGCTACCCCCGATCACGAATGGGATTTCGGAATATTTCCGCCGAAGTCTTGCCAACGAAGTGTCGCCGTATAATGTCCGTCTAACGACTTCGATCGAAGCCGGAGGGTCTTGTAAAGTCAAGGTGGGAGCTCCAGAGGACCATGCAGCCAGTCATCAGCCTGATTTCTGCTTATCTGGAAGAGCGGAATACTCGGAGCGGAATGCACGAGCGCGCCGTGACGCATCCTTGACGAGACGTGGCTTGCTAGCAGACATTACTCCGATATTCTAGTCCCCCGGCCAGTTCAATTATCGTTCTCAGAAGTTAAGTAGCGGAGTAGGCGAGAGCGGGGACAAAAGTAACATTTTTTACATTTGCCTAGCCTACAATTACCTTTTATAGGTATAAAAATGACAATTATGCCTTCAGATAGTACGTTTCTTGGTCTATCACTTGAGCCCAGATTCAGACTTACGTGATAAGTAGTCAAAGAGTTATGGCAGTTTTCCGCAGTAACTGTCATTGTTACTTTTATCCTGCAGGGGTAGGACGAAAGTAACATACGATGGGGGCGAAAGTAACACTAATTATTTTCAGGAGAATTAAGTAAAACACTTCTAACGCAAAATGGGATTTCTTATTATAAAAAAAACGATAGAAAAAAACCATTTAAATACACATATTTTAATTAACGATAAAAACAAATAAATTTTAAATAACGAAAGGTAGAAGCTATAAGAAAGCATAACCAGCTTCGGACATTTCGTTAGTATTGTGTATTTAGTTGAATGATAGGTATTAAATTTTACATTCACCGAATTAAAATTACGACATACGTAGCGTAAATTACGATCACCTATTTTGCTCGCCCAAGTAACATGTTGCTTTCGTCTCCATAGTGACGTGTTACTTTTGTCCCCAGCCATATTTTTCAGAATAAAACTGTACAAGACTTGTTGAAATCAAGTAGACGAAGTTCTAAAGACATTATCTAAGAATGCTCTAGCAAATAATTGGTTTAATATCTATAGTTTAACTGTGAATATTAACAAAAAAAAAATAGGAGAAACTTACAATTTTAAACTTATAAACTTACTTAACAATTTTAGCTTGCCCACAGTATACGATTTGTGTTACTGCTCAGCGTCACTCAGTACAATAAAAGAAACACTATACATATGTAACTGTGTAAAGCTGTGTGTTCCTTTCAAAATACCGTTACGTTTGTCCCCGCTCTCCTCTACATAATAACGCGTTCATTAATGGGCTTTATCCCACGACTAGAAGACCTTAGGTCGTCCCTCTGCTATTCCAACCGTCCCTAATCTAATTCTAATTATTTAAAGATACCAAATGGGGCTAGGACAACTGGCGCGTGTGCTCCATCGCGTAGGACCCATCCATCGCAAGATGCGCCCGACGTTCCAAAGACAGACCACCAGCCCAGTCGCCCGTCTCCCCGAGCAGCGAGAGGCCGGGCGAGCCCCGCGTCTACGGGTTGCCGCAACAAGGGTGCAACAGTCGCAGAAACTACGGTGGCATGGCTGCACAGTCTCGTTCCCGTAGCCTGGGAGTTCGCAACTCGGCAGCCTACTCGCATTAACGCCCCGGGGATAGAATTCGCTAACTGTGAATCGTTTCGTACATATCTCTGCGGCCGTGGGGATCGATACGGTCGCCATGGCGACGAGCGGGCCTTCTCTATAGGGGTACAGATACAGGGATACATCTCAATACGAGTACGCGCCGCGCTTTCTCTTCTTTCCTCCCCCAACGCTACCGGCGTCCCGCTTTCTTTCTTTTTTTCAGCCCCCCCCCCCACATCCTCACCCGTGTCCCTATCCCCGAACTCGCTTCGTGACTCTTTGTCCGGGTCCTTACGACTTTCCGCCGCCTCCTCCGCTCTCTTTCTCTAATTATTCGGGGGCGGGGGAGGATTTCAGGACACCGTGGACAACCGGCAGGTTTTCAGCGGGAAAATCGAGGAAAGGAGGGACCATGAGGGAACTATAGCTCGAGGTGTAGATGAATAGTTCTTAGATTGAAGTGAATCCATGCTAAAACTCAACGCACACGTGGAATTTTAAGATGAATAATACTTTAATCAATGTTTGAGTATAGAAAGTAAAAAACAAAACGCGTAATATTATGTACACTGCTTTGGCTTTCCATGAAGAATATTAAAATTACATTACTATCGTTATTTTGCTTGATACGAATTAAGGGAGAAAATTATTTTTTAGTTTTTAATGCATTTTTATTATTTTGAAGTCGGTTTTAATTTTTAAAAAAAAAATTATTTTTAACTTTTTAGTTGACGCAACATGCTGAGGAAATATGCGCGTACGCACATAAAGTAATAATAATTAGGTGGCAATAGTCATTATTATTAACCAGAACTGGCAAAATGTTGGGTCAATATTGATGCAGTCTAGGATGAGTCAACCGGGGCATCGTCCTCTTTCGAATAAAAAAAAGTTGGTCCATATGCTGAGGAGTTATACGGGGACAAAGTTAAAAAAAATAAAAAAATATATACGGGTCGAATCTAAAGCCTCCTCCTTTTTGAAGTCGGTTAAAAATGACTTGTATTAGTTAAGTTACGTGTGAAATAATAGTGGGTAGATTTTCAGCGCGAAGAAACCTGGTTCCTTCTAAGACTAAGCGACTCGCCTCCGATATCAGCCGTATTGCACGAGCTTATTAACTTCGCGGGCTGTAAAAGTCTCGCGATCTGCGCCAGCGTGTGCACGTGGTGTGTTTAGACGCAGGGTTGCTCGTTATATACCTCGTGCACGCCTATTAGCCAAACTCAATTAACAGTTTTCCCCGTTGAATGAAATTTCCGGACGGTATCGCGCGTGACGCTTCCTGAACGCGGACTACAGCTCCCTAGGAAACTGTGCAGACAACGATGCGTCGCAGTATTACGATACTTTATGAAGCTGTCAGATGACCACGAATATTCAAATATTCGCTTCAGTGACAGTTATTGTACGTATATATGATCAGAAGATGACGTAAGATCTCCCAAAGAAGCCTGCTTCGATGCGGTCGACATTTTCGGCGTCAGGGATGAATAATCCACGATCAAGCGAATTCACTTTCAAGCCACATTTATCGGTGTAGAATCTCCGCGCAATCTCGTCGAGGCTGAGTCCACATCTCCCATGCGACCCGAGCCACAAATAACGGCAGTTGCCAGCCTTAAAGGGGCGAAATGATTAAATCGACGAGTCGCCTGAGTGATTGAATCGACGAGTTCTCGCTCTTCAAGATTCGCCCGTTCGATGGAGGCCGCGGGGCTCGCCTCCGCCACGAGGAATTCAGAACGCGGAGGGGGATCGACAAGCCGCGGGAAGAAGGGCTTTTCAGCCATCAATTTTCGAGGATCGCAGTGGAGCGGCGAGGAAAAACGAGGCGGAGGAGAGAAAGAGGAGCAGTGATGAGAGCGGGCATCGTTCAACGAGCTTCGATCCGATTGAGAATCCGGTTCGTTTCCTTCGCCCTTCCGCCAAGCCCAGTCAGTTTACCGAGAATTCATCGGGGCAAATCGAGAGATAAAGAAGGACGAGCTCCGCGGGGATGCGGCTCGGCCAGTGAACCGCGCGAGCGAAACGATTCCCTTCTTTCTATTCTCACGGATACGCTATTCGCAAGATTGCAACTCAAACTTCATCCACCGGATCCGCCCATACACCCCGGTCATCCCTCGCTAATGAATGAACGCTGTGCAATAAAACATCCATCCATGGCAGGCAAAGGGAGCAAGTGCCGCTGAACGACGTTTGCCAGTGTCGACAATTTGACTGTTTTACATCCAACTCAAATATCGGATTGAAATCTAGATGGTTTTACTAAAATTATGGATGTTTTTAGCTAAGGTTGCATACCAAATATGAGAAGCAAATTTAATTGATTGGAATAACCAAAGAGATGCAGATTCCTTCTGGAAAGTAGTTCTTCAATTTAAAGATGCCTCCGGTTGAAATCCATTTGAAGAAATTAGTACAATGCGGGACTTCTGCATTAATATTTCTGCATTCAAATGCTGAAATAGAAAGAGTACTCAGCTGAGTGCATTGCATAAAATCCAAACTGAGAGATAAAATGAAATTAGAACTGCCATTTTGATAATTAAATTCCATTTATCCAGACTAGAGAAATATCGCAGCTCTTAAGAACTTCCATCCAAGATGCAGAAAGATCCTAAACTTTCTCCTCAACCAGGCTCACCTCGTGCTGAAGAAGAAGTTGAAGAGGATGATTTTTTCCTTTGCTTAATGTAGATTAATATTAGTCTTTATTATTCCATTGAATTAAAGTGAGTCTGGAGAATCTAAATGTTTCCAGATGATTTTTATGTCATTTTTTTACATAGAATCTTCTGAACTCACCCTTTGCTGTGTAGATTCTGTTATTAGTCGGGGAACTAATGGGCCTTATACCGACTCCGGTTTAGTGGAGAGTGTCAGGTGAGTCAGGTCTTCTCACTACTTTCCACTACGCGCGAGTTATTTGTCAGGGACGAGCTAGGTGAGCGCTGGAACAATGGCGAGGCCTCGGTTTCACGCGTATCCAGATAGCAACCGTTCCACTGGAACGGAACGCATTGTTCGGACACAATCGAATTCCTTTTCAGCTCCGTCGAATGGCCCATTTCCTCTCTTTCCCTCGTCCGTGCCCACCGATTCGCCCCGTTCGAGACCCCGGGAACAGTGCTCGCAGTTGCTCGCGCACCGAGAACCCCCTTCCTTGTCGAATCACGGTGATACGTCAGGATGAAAACAGGGATAATGGGCAGGGGGGCAAGCGGGCGGTTCGGGGAAGGACGGTCTAAGAATGTCTGGATGCAGACAATTTCTGATTACGAAACACTCGAAGCTAGGACCAGGTATTGTTAGATTTGGAAGCATACTCCATTGCGCAATAATTCATCACATTTTCAGTAAGCAAAGAACACTCTTCTCACTCGTAGGCGTGTTTTCACGCTGAGGGGTTTGCACCCCGTGCGAGGGTTTCGAGCGCGTCTTCAGGTCGATACTGTAGGGATAGGTTTTGTACTTCCTATGTGTGGGATCCGCGGAACAAATGGCTCCGGGTAACGGAACTAAAACCCACGATCTGGCGGGTAGGGTAGACCGGGGGCGGTAGTAGGTAACACTTTGACTTTGAAATACGATTGCGCAAGAACTATTACAGTTACAACAAAAGTTTTTATACGAAAACGTTACTTACTTATCTGGCATTGTTGAGACACAACAATTTCACTGTATGCCAAGTAATATCCAGGTTATTAATAAAAAAGTGAGAAGCGGAGAAAGTGTTACAATCGACCCCGGTCTACCCAACTGGCCAGTCGTCTAACTAACGTCACTAGTTCTCGATCCCACAATATTTGTGTAGAATGCATCGACAATATTGTGTAAGATCCTAGTAACAAAGTAATCAGATCGCTTTCTACGCAATTTTCAAAAGTCTGCGCCACTCTGGGTGTTAAAAAGGAAAGATGTTGTCGGATCGCGTTCGTCGCTCACTTGGCTGTTCCCGCCTCGTTACCTTTCCGCTGCACCCAATCTAACGACCCCCCGCTGTGCTAGTTCCATCGGAATTCAATCGTAAACCCTTTCCGCGGCGCGCAGTTGGGAAAACTAATCTATCCCCCTCGTAATCTTCCCGGCTCGCTCGTAAACTTTCCCTGTATCTGGCTCATCTACCCTATCCGTTCCTTATTCCTCTCGCCCCTTCCCCCGCGTATCGCGGAACAGTGTGAGCAAACTCGCGGCGAAAGTACATACGTGTGCCGGGGGATCATAAAACGAATTGCTTCCAGAGAATTTAACGAACCCGTGCGTCCTCTTTGGCGATAAAATAGGCGGTCGAAAAATCGTTTTTTTTTTTATTGCATTTTCCGAAAGTACTATATTTTCTGAATAAAATGCCGCTTGGCTGATAGTAAAATTCGAAAAATTGTAGATTTGGCAGCTAAAAACGTCAACTGGCAACCTATAGCGTCGCCTTTGCCCAGAAACTTTAAACGCGTTTTTCTCGAAACTTTATAAAAGAAAAGTTTATAAACAAAATTGGGGACTGAAGCGCAACGATAATTAATTAATTATTATTAATTATTATAAATTTCATCGCCTCGCTTCGCTGCAAAATGCGCGACGGCCTTTATACCTCTGTACCTTCGTATCAGGCTGAAGATAGCGCAAGCAGAATACGAATATCGGCAAATTAGAAGTTAGATATGGATCTTAGCGACACTTGTTCAGCGAACGCGAATGCTTCGTGATAAATCTACCTCGTCCCGGCACAATCGTTGTCCGCTCGTGGAAATCGTAGGCATTGCATGCCATGCTCGTCCCTGTATCAGCGAGCAAGCCGTAAAATGTAAATGCAGAAACAGGAAGTCTGGCGCAGGCTGCTCGAAAACGTAGGTGGAGGCAGTGACTCACTGGAGAAATCCGAATCACCGTGACTGCGAGCCGTGGGACTTCTGTAAAGGCACTCGTAAACCGGAAGAGACGTCTTCGAACACGGCCACCCCGGGAGGGACATGTCCCAGGACGACGTTCCAGTCGGGACATCCTGCAGCCTCTCGTCTTTGGAGAACCTCGCCAGAGCCTTTCATCCGCGATTTACGAGGGAGTTGAATGTTTTTGGTGATGCTCGAATATTCGTGGAGAATTTCATCATAAAATTCAAACTACCATGACCGAAAGTGTGGCGAACAGTGTTTTGTAATATTGAAGGGGGCATAGTACTAAGTAATTCTTTTGCCCGAAAATTAAGCATTCTTTATGAATTTTTTTTTATATGAAAATGTAAAGCTAGAAAGATGGGGTTTGTTGCAAATGTAAAATCACTGTTTGAAAGTATTAAAAGAATTTTTAATAAGAAAAAAGCACCCTCCCTCCCCTCGCTATAGGCACTGAAAGCTGACCCCTCGAGAAACGTGTGTAATTGCAGTGCCATCAATTCCGCCTTCTGTGCTTATGTGAAACGTAAAAACAAATTAGGACATTAAATTTAGATACTCAAATTTCTGAAAATCGCTTTAGAATAATATTCTAAACACATGAATCTTTCAAAAAATACCTACAAAAAAATTAAATTGTTTCAACCCAGAGAAGTATTATGCCCCCTTAAGGCTGAATAGACGTACGAATACGATGAAATTAATTTTCATAGACGAATATGTTTCCAACGACTCGACACGGCGGAGCGCCGTAAGTAAAGACAGTAATTCCGAGGAAGCACTCCTTAGGAGATCGTGATTCAGGAAAATCCTTGAAAGTTCATCGCTGCGCCCATTCCCCGAGCAACCCGAGGAATTACTTATGAATCAATGCAGCCGTGGGCTCGCAGAAATGGAAATCTCGAGCGTGGCTACAATGTCCTTGAGCCAGCTTCTACATTACCGTATTTTCAGTATTCAGCCTCTAGCCTCCGGCGCATTCACGTTCGTATTCCAATCAATCAAGGAGTGGGATAGAATCTAATCGAAAGTTTCAGAATGCTCTTACGGAAAACACCGATCGCACCAGTTTTCCATAGAAGCTCACGAAAAACAGCAGTCAAGGAACTATAACGTGTTCTCAGAAGAATTGATCGTAGCCACCGTGGAAAATCCAAGTGAAAGTGTCCACCGCTCTGAAAAGCGAGAAATAATCCAGCGACGATCAATCGAGCACCACCCGCGCAAGGAAAACAGGGGAAGCTTCTTCGCGAACTCGATCTCCCCCGAAAATTGGAAACCTGCTACAACAAACCGCCCTATGTAAATATACACCCTCCCTCGTGGAATTTCGCGATCCAGGGTCCAGTTGCGACGACCCCAGGAATGCCACCAGGTAAAAGGATCGTTCCTTGTCCCCGCTGTGTGTTCAGGCAAAAGTCCATTCGCCTGGGCTGTGCTTCACCCTCGACTGGGGGATGCAAGGTCTTCGAAACATCTTACGGGAGCACCCCACCCTGAAGCCACTAACAAAAGACAAAGTTAGAGATTTTTTTGTTCGAGATTTTTTATATAGTTTTAAAGCAATCGTTATTTTGCAAGAAAAAGTTTTTTTTTTAATTGTACAAAATCGCCGCGATCAAAATGGCGTCCCGGAGCACTGCAAAAAACTGGCCCATACTCGCGGGAATGACTGGATCGTCTGAGAAGGAAATACAAAAGAGATATATAAACTGGAATATATTATCTTCCACGTTGCCTAGGATTTTCTTTAAAGAATTGACTTTAATTTCTGACAAAAGTTTGCACTGAAAAGTTTGTAAAAATTGAATGATTGAAATATCAACAAAAAAATCTTTCGCTACATCGAAAACAATATATTCCAGTTTATATATCTTTTTTGTATTCGCTTCTCAGATGATACAGTCATTCTCGGCAGTGTCGGTCAGTTTCTTTGCAGTGCTCCGGGAAGCCATTTTGTACAGTTTTTCAAACAAAAAATTTTTTCTAGCAAAGTAAAGATTGCTTTAAAACAATATATGTAAAATCTAAGCTCTATATTTTTATTTATACGAAGAAAAAAATCAACAACTTTTTCTTTTATTAGGGGCTTCAGGATGGGGTGCCACCTTAAGTACCAACCGTATTAGGTACTTACTAAGTACCTAAGTAGTATCACTTTCGCGAAGAAGATAAGAGTCCTGCGGCACTGGAAATATATACTGCATCGCTCTGAAATTTACCTGCGTAGTACCTACTTACGGCAAATTCTCACAGCAAACTTATTTCAACCAAGATAGCGAGCTACACATTTCTGCAATAGGTAATATTTCCCTAGTGCAATAATAAGAGGTATAAGTGATAACATGTTTAATATCCCAGTGATGAAATTATCTAGAATCTAATCAAGCAACAAAATGGATGCAGCCACCCTGTATGGAATACAGACCTGATCTTGATCAAACCATCCATCTCCCACGGGTGAAGAAAGGGGTAGGTCTGGGGGCCACGAAGTATTGCTGTTCTCCATCGATATTCAATACCTACCTACTCGATCGTGCTCGGGGAAAATGTCCCTTTGGCGAAGGAACTAAGGGGCACCTTGTTTTACCACGAGCCGTGTGGTCGCGGGAAGAAGGGAAAGTAGCTGGAGACTTTGAGATTCCAATGTCCTGTGTCAACAGCAATCTCCCGGCCGCCTTATTCGCGGACGGAGACACGTGGAAACACAGAAATGGCTGCTGTAGCCCGGTCCACGTTGCTTTTTCACCTCTTCGGCCGAGCAAAACATAACAGCAGACTCCTGCGGTCGCGTCGGTCCGCCTTTGTGCTGGCGAACCACCATCTGCCTGCCGAGCCATCGGTATTTTGCAAACAACCACAACCTGTACCCGATCCATCCTTTGTGCACGCGCGTTTATAGGAAACCGGAGTCTCGCGGATTGGAGAAATTCGGCTGGCTTTCGTGAAACCGAAACCGAAGGAAGGAATCTTAGTGGAGATTCCTTGGGGACTTATGTTTGAAAACCAGACGTGCCCAACCTTACTTTTCCTTTTAATTCCCATTCCCGGGTTATTTTTTAGAGGATTGGAGCCTACCAATTATTTTTTTGCTCCGCTCCGACATAAAAATACTTGCTCCAGCTCCGTTCCTGCCCCGCTCCAGCTGCTTTTTTTTAAATAAAAATTTTATTAATACTTCCAAACAGTGATATTTCATTTGCAACAAACCCCATCTTTCAAGCTTTTCATTTTCATATAGAAAAAAATTCATAGAGAATGCTTAATTTTCGGGCAAAGAAAGTGTGCCTCCTTAACACCGGGCTGCGCGGCCCTACGATGTAATATTTGTTCAATGATGAAAAATTGAGAATTGGTATTTATTAAAAACATTTCATTCATCTGCTCTTATAAAATGAAAGAAAATTCAAATAATAAAGAAAAGTTGCAGAAGTGGAGCAGTAAAAACGTTCCATGCTCCGGGGCAAAACCCCATTGCTACACTGCCCCGCGCTCCAGCACCCCTCCAATGCTCTGATTTTATAGCTGTATAAAATAAAACTATGTTTCATTTCACTTTGCTTTTACTTCATTCTTTTTAAATAAAAAGTTAAAATTGACAAATTTAAATGGAAAAATAAGTCTTTCGAAATGCGGACTCTTCCAAAAACTTATATTTTTAGTTTGAAATTTCTAAGGGTGACAAATATTAAAATTTTGTAGCACAAGATGTTAAACTAAGATCTATAGAATGTGATATTTTTATTTCCCCATAAAGTGCGGCATCTCTCCCCACGATTACTCTATTCGTAGCTCCTTAACGATCGTTGCAGCGAAATAAAATGGAGCCCGCGTGTCGCCGAACACTTGCAAACTGATAACAGCGTCGAATGGAATACGCGAGGAGCGACACGAATGCGCCAAGAGTGCCCTCGTTTCCCCTCTGGCTCGTTACTCGAACATGTCAACGGCGATCAAACACCTGGAGCACGACCTCTTTCTCTCGATATAAATGTTACGGCGCCGACGGGGAACACCTGCCTCCGTTGTCGGCCAGGTCGGTTACGAAACAAACTCGCGGATCGCGAAAATAAAGGTCCGCGGCAGGTCCCCTTTCGCGATCCGCGGATAAAAATTGTGCGCGATAAGCGGCTCTGTGTTTGCGAAACCGCGAACGCTGTCACAAGCGTTTCTGCAAACAACAACAACAAACAGCCGCCTCGGGACTTCGCTGTCCCCTCTGTCATCAAAATATTTCTCTTTCGACACTTCATTGCTGTTTTTCGAAAAATCTATTTCCTCTGTGTTGTTTAATCCCTTTCCCAACCCACTTCATTATTTTTCACTATTATATAATAATTATTATATTTATATTATAAAGAAATAT
The DNA here is from genome assembly GCF_050908995.1 of Andrena cerasifolii. Classification (NCBI taxonomy): domain Eukaryota; kingdom Metazoa; phylum Arthropoda; class Insecta; order Hymenoptera; family Andrenidae; genus Andrena; species Andrena cerasifolii. Next base: position 16,265,814 of record NC_135124.1, read on the forward strand.
ATTGGGTGTGTTATTAGAATAAATTTTAATATTATTATAAAAATATATCAGAACTTCAAAGTGTTTTGCTGAGTTTAAAAATAAGTTTTGAAGTTTTGACAACGAGAATGAAGATACATAGTTCTTTAATTGACATTTGTATTAATTTTGGCAGAATTGAAAAAATTTATTTTTGTGGTTTCTGTCAGTGGCGCTGGCACCCCCCAAAGAAGAAGGAAAGAAGAGGTTAATGTAACCAGCACTGAAGTAATTCCAGAGCTTTGCGAAAAGAAAAGAAATACAAATAAATTAAAAATAACCAGATTATAAATAAACTTTTACAATCACCTAATGAATTTTATTGAATTAGCATTAAAAATATTATCATCCCTTGAACTCGGCTCCTCCCAAGATTATGTCCTGATTTGCATTAATTTCGGTGATAAAGTGGGAAAATATTCCCGCTGCGCAGCCGCTTGTTAACTTGACACATTTGGAGAACTCGCGTTCAGAGGATCCAGAGACCTTTGGGACTCGTCGAGCGACTGTTTTCAGTTAAATAGTTTTTAGTTGCCAATCGATTCACGACGTTATCCACGTACGTTTATACTATTCCGTGGGCAACGTACCCGAGGCCACGGTTCTCATCACCCGCTGAAAATGCCGCGTGACCGCGCGGCCATGTCGCGAGGGCATTTGCATATTAAAATTCAACGACGAGCAAGCCGGTTTCTGCCAGCGTAAAGCCACCTGCCACGCTGGTAATCTTATCGAGGCAGGCTGATTCACGCCTCGGTCGTTACCATTGTTATTGCTGTAGGTCGGCGCGGATCATCCCGAGCGAGCTCCTGCGCGTATCGCGGATGTTGTCTCGGGGAAGATCGCCGACTGAAACGGGACCGCGAGATCCTGATCTACCGCTCGCGTAATCGCCCCTACGTTGGAAAAGGCTGTGAAATTTTTACTGCGCAAGAGGCGAAGCGGAACGAGGCTATTTAAGCGTCAAACGCATCTAGTTTCCAGCTGCTCCGGGATATAAATCCTTCGGTGTCTGGTGCTTTCCGAGGACCGACAGCCAGTTGGCTTCTTTATTGGGCTGAATCGCTGCAATTAACCCACTCGAAGGCTCAGCGATGCCGCTCGTAAGTACGGCGTCGACTTTTTACCGCGAATCGCCCTTACAGTGGTGAAAAGAAAGTTTGAAACTCGTGTTTCTGTAATTGGTGGTGTAACGAAGTCATTATTATTAAGGGGTCATATTCGTTTCTCGGCACAAAAACGTGGTTAATGTTTGGGAGTGATTGTACTAGGCTTTCGGCATTATGTCGATAGGTACCAAGGGCGTCCGCAGAATTTTTTCCAAGAAGCGCAACTTTAAGGCACAGCGATGGTAGAGCAAAATATAATAATAAAAGGACAAACTTAACCTCGGTGTTATTGCATTCTTAGCACTAATACAATTAAAAATGTGAAATTGGAATTTAAAAATATTCATTTTTCCTTTAGTAGATATAAACTGAACCGCACTCCAGGATATATCTTCGCCAATATTTCTGTAAATTTTTGGATCTTGCAGAAATTTAAAAATTTTGTGAATTTCTTTATCTATAACTATTTTTCAAATACAAATTTCAAGCTACTACTCTAGCTACCAAACTACGCCTGATTGCGAGAAATGTTTTCCCGTTGCCTTTTTCATCTTTGTAGGAGCGATATTGAAGCAGAGTGGGTACACCTCGAGACATTATTTAGTATAAGCCAACCGCGAAGACTAACATAGGGTGGATAGCTGTATCGTGCACCTTGATACCAGTAATTCGTCTTGAGAAAGGTTCCTGAGATCTTTGCTTTTGGAATGTATCTAATTTTAGTTGAATCAGCTTCTGGCTTGTTTGAGATCCTTTGAAACCACTCTCGCATTGTTTGCCGCGGCTTCACTGCCAAGTAGAATGGAACCCAACCACCACAGCCATGCGTTCGACTCGCATCCTCCATCTCGCGCCACGGCACGAGAGGCCACGGGAGAAATAGGACACCCACGGTGCTTTCTCCCTCGCTAACAGCAATAACAATTACCACGGATGAATTATTCGCGCCGAGCAGGCCTGCCCCGAGGAAAGGTCATGGAAAATCGACGAAGGAGCTGCACCACTGGTGCAGCCCGATGGAGCAGCACTTTATCGTTCCACGCGTCGCCGCTTCTGTAAGTCGGTCGGGAGCGAAGGAATCGCGGAAAAGGGTCCGAAGCACAACGACTCGTGTTATTTATTATTATTATCGCAGGCCCCACTAAGCCGCGAAGCTAAATGTCTTTCTTCGGGAAGAACACCCCAGAGATGAGCAAAATTTTTATTTAAATAAAATTTCGAGTAACGAATAAAAGTTAAAAAATTAACTTTCTTCATTTTTTTAACTTCTATTCGTTATCCAAAATTTTCTTCCAGCGTCTGCAGTCCAGTTCCCCAAATTCCTCCGTTACCATGAAACCTGAGTCACCCCCTTCGCTCTCTATCAACTGAAGCAGCAACTAGATCGTTTCTGGCGTCCATGACGAGTGAAATTCGCAGGAGTAAGCGTCGTCGTTTTTACGCGAGAGGAGCGCAATCGGCGATCCACGAAGCCGTGGGAGTCGTCGCACCTGTGCCCGCGTCGGTCTAGACTTTTTGCGTTCGAAGGGGGATCACTTATTCATAGAGGGGCACACGCTAGTCCATTGTTCCCGGCAGCGTGGCCGCGGGCTCCCAGGAGGGAAATTACGGTTCGATTATCTGTCCCTCCCCATCTGGAACATTTCGTCGCTCCTCCATGCAGACTCTCGAACCTATCCGCCAAACATAGCACACACGCGCGCGCGCCAACTAGCCCCTAACCGCAGTACAGCTGCGGCGTTAGAAAATAATTGAACCATATGTTGCCCGCGCGTGTATTTAGGTGAGGCACAGCGGGGGCAGAACGTGAACGCTTTCACGGAGCGAAGGAAAAAAGCAGCGGAACGGGTCTCGAATCGCAAATCGAACCCACGGCTAATGGAATCGATTAAACGCGACCCCCGGGTCCCCTTTCACTCCCTCCCAATTCGGAGCTTCTTATCGCTGGACGGTGGCGGGGCTGATGGAACCATTGTCTATACTCTATAGAATATTCAGCTGTATCTAGAAAAGATTAGCAATACCAGTTTGAGGATTTTAAGACTTTTAACTCGGACGTCGAATGCTTTCGCCAAGCAAAGTCAAGAATTCCTTTGTCGTACAGCGAACCGCTGCGGGCGACATTATTGGACGAGCAAAAGGCTTTCCCGAAGAACAACCGCGTAGCAAGGTCTGCGGTTGCGTAGTCAAGAACTACGCGATAGGTTACAAACTACGAGAAGGTTAACAAACTTTCGGCTCTTCCTCGCAGCCATGGGCGAAATATGTGCGTGTGTGTACGCGACCGTGTCGACGTGTTTTTGGAAAAGAGAAATGAACGCCCCAGATCCATCCTGTAATCGTAGACGCGCGTGAAAAAAGGAAAACAATGTCGCGCGACGGACGGTCGGATTAAGAAGGGAGAATCAACGCGGCGCGTCGGACTTCCCCTCCGATGCTTCAGGGCAGACTTCCATGGGCGCGAGTTCGCGATTGGTTTAGCAACCCGCATCCGGAGGAAGCTGGGTAAATTGTCGGGTATTATATAGTTTGTAGGATTCTGAATTCTAAGTATTCAAGAGATAGTGAGGAATGATAAAGTAGGGCACTGTAACGTGAGAGATTTTGGTATAAGAAAGAATTCTCTCAGAAGCATCGGTGGTTCAGTGGTAGAATGCTCGCCTGCCACGCGGGCGGCCCGGGTTCGATTCCCGGCCGATGCAAGATTTATTTTTTTAATATTTTAGTTGTTGAGAATGTGAATGCTTGGGGTTTGTCGGTTATATGGGTGTTTTGGTGGAGAGATTGGTATTTTCAGAAATGTAATGTAGTTCTCCAAAAAAAAAAAAAAAAAAAAAAAAAAAAAAAAAAAAAAAAAAAAAAAAAAAAAACTTCAATAAAGTAAAAAAGTTACGCCAAGTACATGAAATAAAATAAATCACAAAAAAAATAAAAGATAATAATAATAATTACAAAATAAAAAAAAGATGTGAAATCAAAATAAGCTGCAAGTACACAAAGGTGCTTTCAGTCAAATACTTAGCACGGCGAGGCAAGGTCAAGGTGTCGATGAATAAGAATTATCTAAAAACGCAAAATAATGGAAGTGTACTCATATTGTCAGAGTTTTAAATTGCCAAATTATCTGAAAGTCCGCGAGAGGGAAGGTATGGGTATCGACGATCTGGCAGGATCAGAGACCTAACCCAGACCTCCGGATAACCTCCATGCCTGTGCATCCCCTTCATTTCTATACAAGCTTGTGCGTCCCCTTTATTTCTATAAGCTTTACATAAAAACTCTAAATTGCTGATATAAAAATATCTGTCAATTTAAATGCAATGCAATTTGTTACAATATATTATTATGTTACAACAAACAACATAACGCAGGAGAGTGCAAACTTGCACCACTCACTCACGATAGCAGAAGTGAATCGTCCCTTACTGTATCAACTGCGAAAACTTTGGCCACCCCGCCTCGTACAGAGGCTGTCCCAAACTGCGGGAACTAAAGGATCGAGTCACAGCAAGGAGAGAACAGCTGATAGTGCAAAAGCAGAAGCGCATACAACAGGTGATCAGACTGGTGAAACCAGGTATTTCATACAGCATTATTCTCTGTCAGGCAACCAGCTACCACAATCAAACGTAAATATCCCAAAATCACCAATCCTTCAAACTCCAAATACTACCCAACCAAATCTTTCCCAGATCTTGGAGGAGGTAAAAGCATCAATTCAAAACACCATGGAACTCCAACTAGATAAAATTGTAGCACAAATTCAGGTCAATTCTTTCCGCATAAACAAGATTGTAGAATTGTTAGATACAGGGTAGACCAGGGCGAATCGGATCAAAATAAGAATTTAGTCCATATTTCTTACATCGCGATAGAAATGAGTATTCCGTTAGTTCCTAGTACATCGTTCCTCTCCCCCGCACCTACCGCAATAGCGCGTCAATTGTTTTAAGTCATTGTTTACAGCTGGCATACGGTTTCAGTGAAATGGACGCGCGTGAACGGCGTCGTTCAGTTTTCCTGTTTTTTCTCCCTCTCTAAAATGTGTATATGCTGTTATATTGGATGTTGGTAATAAAATATAGATAGTATAAGTCCTATAATACTACAAATTGTAACTGTAATTCAGAGTGTGGAGTTTTAATTATGTAATCAGAGCAATATTCACCTTTCGCTCTGAAGATCCAATCCACATCGAAGCATCGGTGGTTCAGTGGTAGAATGCTCGCCTGCCACGCGGGCGGCCCGGGTTCGATTCCCGGCCGATGCAACTTTCTTTTTTTTTTTTTTTTTAAGCATAATAAATCCATTCACTTAATACCATCGTTCCTTTCCTCAAATTTGTGCATTAAAAAATGCGCCAGAAATATGTAATTACCAGTAGAACTAACTTTCAAATAATTCTCAAAGAAACTATAAATATTGCTTCGCTTTCAATTTCTATTTAGCAGCTATTTACATTCAAAAGCGTTTCGAGTATCCAACGTTTCTGTACCCTGCGGGAGCAGAAAAACGCAGAAGGTTATAGAAGCTAGGTTCGTCCCTCACCCCTCCAGATCTCGTTGCAGCATCGATCCTACGGTCCCTGAAAGGAGATGGCCGTGAACTCGGCAGAAGAGACACACCACCACCAACGTAGCCTCTTAGGGTCACCTGAACTAAAACCTCACCTCTCCTCCCATCATCTGGCATCCAGGAGGTACAGATCTCTCCCCCCCCCCTCCCACGGAGATCGATATCCCTGTCTCTTTCCCTAATCATAGCCGCCCTACCCCAAGAGCCATTCCTTCCGAACACCTTTGAAAACAACGGGCACCAGGAACCTGTCCCCAGTGACGAAGGGCGCACGTTTCAAATACTACTCCAGCAATTTAACAGCGCCACATGTCACTCGAGTGTACACACCCTCGCGACTGGGCGTTGCGGAACTCGAGGCGTCTACGGTTTCAGTCGTCCAACCAAAATAATATCCATCCCCGAGACGTTAAGCGACGGCCGCGATGTAATCGAGTATCGAGATAACCTCGACACAGAGCGAGTCAAAAGAAACGCGATGCCAAGGCCGAGCTCGTCTATACACAGGCAGCCAGTAAATGTCAGTTTAACCGGCTGAGTGTATATAGTAGTATATACCATTCTCGGTTAAAATCCCTCGCTACGAGCGCGACGACACCGGAGACGCGCCTCCCCACGTGTGCGCGTCCCTTTTCGAGACGGGACAGCAAAACGTCTAGCAAAGCTGCTTCTAAAGCGTAGGTGGGAGGGGGAGTGACCGTTACGGGCGGACTACGTTGACGTTCCGACGAGGAGGAATTCTTTTTGTCCCCCCCTCAGGTAGAAGGAAGAAAAAATAGGCCCTCTAGCGAAATGGCCGAGTCGTTTCTCTTGCGCAAGAGGGAGAGCGCGAGTTTGGGAGGCCGGGTCGACGAGGAGGGCCAGGTGCATTGACTTCGGATCCAAACCGGATATCGGAGTCGACTACCTGTCCCTGTCGTTGGGCTTTCCTCGAGATCCCACTTTTGTTGCCCGTGGCGTATAGGTCGCGGGACGTTCGAGCGCATAATAGCTGAATATCAGCTAGGTTGCTTATGTGGCGGGAGGTAGGGGGTTTAACGAATGTTTTCATGCAACTGTGTGGACAAGGAATAAGGCATTGTGGTAGAGGAGGAATATTCAAGGCTTTCTAGTCCACGAGGCATTGCGACGGTAAAAAGGGCTGTGTAATTGACATTATATCTTGAAGCTAATACGAGAGTCGAAGGTACTAGGTTCTGCAGCTCGTTCTCTTTGTTGCCCCGGACCAAGAGAGTGCAACGACCGACCCTGAACCAAAGTCACTGGCGAAACTAACCAGGGATTCGTTATTGTCTCGGTTCGCGCTTAGGGTTAGGCGTGTTTATGGGGAATGCAGTATGATGTTTATTCTGTTACAGGAGAAGTTCTATGCGTACGTACATCGTGTCTGACACAATATTTTAAGACACTGGAAGATTAGACAGTTTTTATTTATGGTACACTGTGTATTCAGATGCTGCACTGACATTATTTGCGGATAAAGTGGAGAATTATTCAAATTACGGAGCCACTATGTAAAATAACCTCAATAACTAGACACCTTACCTACGCGTCGCGTCGCAAACGTTACCGCGTAGCATCGGTGGTTCAGTGGTAGAATGCTCGCCTGCCACGCGGGCGGCCCGGGTTCGATTCCCGGCCGATGCAGGAATTTTTTTTTATACATTTTTATTTATGAATAAAATGTATATGGATTATATTAAAACATTGCACATTTTTATTGCGAATAAAATGTGGAAGATTCATATTGAAATAAATATTTACTCCGAATTTAACGCGCCTAAAGATATAAATAGATACTCAAAATTGGGGGCTGGGTTCGAAGTTAGTTTTTAAATTTCCGAAATAGAATTTTTTTTAAAAAAACCCCAAACTTTCATGGGTTTTCAGAGGTTTCCCTAGTAATTTTTGTTTTTAACCGACTTCAAAAAGGAGGTTATAGATTCGACCTGTATATATATACATATATATATTTTACCACTTCTGGTTAATAATAAAGACTATTGCCACCTAATTATTATTACTTTATGTGCGTACGCGCATATTTCCTCAGTATGTTATGTCAATATATATAAAACCAAAAAGTTAAAACTAAAAAATTTAAAAAAATTAAAACCGACTTCAAAAAAATAAAAATACATTAAAAAGTAAAAAATAATTTTTTCTCTTATTTAATCTACGACTCTCATACTTTTTAAGTTAACGCCTCATCATTTGGGCTGTGTAAATTCGGAGCCAACTTAAAAAAATTGAGAGTCATAGTTTAAATGAGGGAAACAATTATTTTGTACTTTCTAGTGCATTTTTATTTTTTTTTTAAGTCGGTTTTAAATTTTTTATTTTATTTATTTTTAGTATAATTGAAGAGAAAAATATCCAATTATACAGAGAATAAGTTGCAATAAAGCCCCTGAACGTAAAACGCTGTAATAAAAAATAAATAAAAAAATGGATAGGAAGGCGATAGTTTGATTCACGAATGCTTAACGTTACACATGTATTTCCATGGCCGGGAACTCGAGCCTGGAGCTTTGAACGCAGCCTTTTCCGAGAAGGAATGATCTATCACGATCGAGTCTCAAGATAGGCCCCGTCCCGATGCACTTACGTCATGTAACTCCCTCAACGGGCAAGGACAAGGGAAGAAGGAGAACGTGGGATAGAGCAGTAGAATCTCGGAGGAGAGTTATTATCCGATTGTTAGAACCGGTAAGGCAAGCCTCCGATAAGGACAGCGAGAAGCTGGCGCGCAAAATAACGTCACCTTAAATTACGACACACCAGCGAACCCCGATCATTATCCACAGTGCTGTGAAACGCTGCGTAGATCAAGAGACTGCCTTTCCTCGGTCTGGCCCCAACGATCGAAAAGACTGTGAATCACGATTCTCAAACACGAACCGTTTGCTCTTGAAATATCAAAACGATAACAGATGGTAATTAAATCCACTGCGCTCCTCTCTCTCTCGTGGCTATGTAAATGAACCAGGCGCTCAAATTTTGGTGACCGAGCAGAAGTTTCAGCTTGTAACCTCGATATAACGAAATGAAAGAAACGGTGACGGAGCTGCAGTAATTAAATTCGCACTACCATTGTCATTACCTTTCAGGAGACCAGTCCTCCGCTCGCGAAATGTATCGCGTTTCATCGTGTCAAGGTAGACCTCGCGCGAAAGTGAAAATCGAACCATCGAGAACTGTATTGATCCGTTCCCCGCAAACTTTATCCCGCGTTTCACGTAAGTCCTCGCCTTATTTCCCCTAGAGTAAACGTTTCTTCACCCCTAGTCCAATTAATCGTTCCATTTACCCTCGGAATTGCTTAAATTCACTGCCCCCAAGGTTTTTAATACTCCACTCGAAATATAGGTATGAAAGCACAATCGCAGGGCCATTTATTCCTGAAACTTCTGCAGTCAAAGTAGATTCTTTCTGCTACTATACATTAAATGGTTCGGCTACTATATTTTAAATAGTAAAAGGAGACTCGTTTTAATTTTTCAATTACTCGACTGGTAGCATCCACAAAAGTGCTTGCCACTCTCGCGAGCTTTGAATACATTTTGGTGAAGCAGTACACCGTATTATACGGAGACCTGCTCCCCTCATCTTTTCCGTGTCTTTTCCCTCCGCCTATTCCTTTCCAACCACCGTCTTATCCAACATTCCCCGAGACTTTCGAACGGCAAAACAGAATTACGCCCGTAAGGTGAATTTCGCGAGGAAGCTTTGCCCTTCCTACCGTGAAGATCTTCCGCGACGCGGCTAAGATTGCCCTCCCCGATTCCCTGAGAAAGTTCGCGGCGAGACCGTAACAATAGCTATTAAGTAGTTTGTTTTGCAGTCAGAAATTTGCTCCGAGGCTTCCATCCCAGCGCGACCTCAACGATTCGAAACCTTCGGGGTCCACGCTCACAATCAGCGATTCTGGGACGAAAGTCGGCTAACTACAATTTCCTCCCTTCGCCTTTGCTTTATAACATTCCCACGAAATCGCAATATCTGCGAATTTTAGCAACAAGCGTGGGTTTTATAAATGCGAAGTTAAAGGAAACTTGTGGAAACTCTCGTGGGTATGGATTGTGCGTGCATACGTTACCGATTCGGTGTCACCCTCGATTGAACGGTTCGTTGTAAATGCGAGCACTTACCTGCAACAAAAATAGTTTCTTTACTGATGGACCAAAGTATCAAAACATGAGATTCTCAATAAAGCTGTTTCGTGACATTCTCTGTTTTTCTCTGTACCCTTCATTTAATATACATTTATTACGTCAGGCACAGTCTACAATCGATACTTTAAACAGCCATCTATCGCGCGGTTACGTATGAAGCCAAGTCCCCAACTATGCGTTACACCCAATTTCGAAGTTGCCAAACTATCCGCGTGGCTCAAACAATTATGTTAGTTACACAAACTATAAATCACTCTCCACCGCAAAATTCACTTTGCGGTCGCTCCGCCCTGTGTCTTTCGAGCTTCCCGAACCGAACGTCCAATTAAAATGCCGTCGCACGAAGCATCCCATCCCTCGTCGAGGCTTAAGATACAAACCCACCCTTCAGCCTCCTGGTGCCACAAACTCCCACAAACGTTTTAAAAGCGAAAATTAATAACTTTGCACCGACATATGCTCTACTGCGGAAAGATTCACAGTAGAAAGAAGTCACTTCTACTATGCCATGCATTTATGGCTGACTCCATCATCAGCGTTTGTCGAAAAATTCACTACATAAGTAAATATTATTTCACGCTCTATATAGTTACAATAGAATAAATCTTGAGGGACTATTTTAAAGTTTGTTTATTAGACGATCTATTGACATAGTATTTTTGTTTGAAACAACTCTTGTGACATTGCGTTACTTTATTACCACTGAGATAAGTTACTAATAACATTTTTTTAACTGATAATACCTATAGTGAATCCCGATCATGGGGCTGGTTGGCCAACATGGAAGGTGTTAGAAAAACATTAAAATACCTTAATTGTTGTCACATTGAGTCAACTTTAATCATTTAATCAGATAGCCAAATATGTATGCCCTATCAAAATATACCAACCGGTTTAATGATATTTTGTCCACATAATTTATTAAAAATCAAAAACTGAAAAACTGGCCTACCAGCTCCGATCTCCTCTACACAGAAACAAGAATAAATTGTGGACTCTCCGCAAATCCAGTTCCCTAGAAATCAATCCCCCTCATCAACCTATTTAGGCATCTCATCGTACCCAACAGGATACAATTGCGAACCAAGTCACGACTCCACCAGCCTACCTTCCCCCTCGCTTCTTATCGTTTCATCCCCCAGTTCCGTCAGCCTCTGCCCTCCTCCCCCTCAACCTTCGGCCGCGTCCAGACAGCAGGAGGACAAAGAGCTCGAAAGTTCCTCAGCGATTTGTCATTAGGTCGCATGTGTCTACCGTTTCGCATCTTCCATCCTCTTCCACCCTCAGCGATCACGTGCTCGCCCCCGCTCTCCCTTCAAAGCCGTCTGTTTTCTTTCCGTCTCGCCTCTTCGCCACCTTCGCTTCCTTCGCTACCTTCTGCCTGCCCTCCCTCATCCATCTCGCTTTTACTTTCCAGCAGCTCCGTTTCCCCCCCCCGCTCTCTTCCGCCGGTCATTTTTTCTCCCGTTTCTCGCAGTTCTCTTGTTTGCTCTGTCTTTCGTAATAACCCCCCTGCCCTGTCTCTCGCGCCCACTGTTTTCGCTCTCCTCCCTCGTCGAGCTCCGGGGGCTACGTCCCCCGTGTTTCTTCTAGTTGAATATAAACACGGTAGAAACGCTTGCACCACGCTCACGCCAGCTTTAATGCGGTTGCTCCATAATGCATGTATCGCGCATACACGTATATATTTACGGACGCACGGGGCTGTGTAATATTCCAATTTTCCGTCCCACTATCGGTCGATCCCGGGATTCCGCTGGGATATATCCCGTGAATTTGGGGACAAAGGCTGGGGATAGGAGGGGCGATGAAAGTGCGGCTGTTTTCGGCGGTGGTGCATAATGCACCGCTGCACTGCACAGTGGCGGTCAGAGGGAGTTTGGAACTCATATTTTTACATGCTGCATGGCTAAGTTAATACTGGGCTTTAAGTATTAAGTATTGCGCCGGGGAGGAGTGGCCTAGTTTAGAAACCCCCGTAATTTATGGGACGTAAAGTTTAAAATGTAATTCTTGCGCTTTTGTTAACGTACACGAGTGAAGCTTTCTTTTCACCGCTGCTGCGCGTAATCGCCTTGGTCGATTAATGAGAAATGATAAGCAGATGAGTTTCGTTTGAGATTAGAAACACGCAGGAAATTTTAGACCTTTCCTGCGGAAAGTGTGGTGTTAAATACCCCATTAAGGGTTCTCCCCACTTCGCGATATTGGGCATTTTTTTAAGAGAAACCCTCAAATTATATTAATTGAAAACTTTATGCCTATATTTGTACATATTTAGGCAAATTTAAAAAAAAAACAATTAAAAATAACAGTACCTAAAACTTTAAATGCGTCTTTCTCAAAAACCAATCACCCGATTTACTTCAAATTTGGTACATATCTTCGGTAGATGTCCCATTCTCATTGTTACTAAAACTAAGTCGATTTTTCCAAAATTAGACTTTTGCGACTTAAAAAGCCAGCGAATTTTTTGTAGAAATCGATGTCTGTTTTAAACGCTGCCATTCTTTTTTTATTTTTCAGTATTTCTCATTTAATCTAGTTCAGACGATAGCCATACTCATACAGATTACACAAATTTTTAAATTTTCTATTTCAGACAACTACAACGGCTGATTTTATGCTAACAATGCGCATATGATGTTTGTAGGTCCCTCTGTTTGTAGCAGTATAACTCCGGATATACCCACTATTTTTGCATACAATTTTTTTCTCCATATTCTCTAAAGATCGACAAATGAAGCCACAAAGCTCAAAGTAAATATATTTAATGGTTTTGTTTTAAAAAATTCCCAAAGTTCGCTTCATTTTTCGTCCGTCAAGGTAGGGAGACCCCATAAATAGGCTCGCTTCTTATACGCGATATATTTAAGAAGGAAAGATTACCTACGAGGAAGAGAAACGCAGCTGCTGCGAAATGGAGACGGATAGAGTCATTAAGACGAGTCTACGATACACTTGGGACGGGATGCAGAATAATTCATTCCAATTTCCAGCGTGTCAATGCATCGATACGAGCGGTCACCGAATGCAGCATGGCCGTGCACAATTACTGACCCAGGCATACGAGATAATCGATACACAGCCAGCCCAGCAAGTTGAAAGCAAACCCGTCACTTACGGAGAATTAAACCTTACACGACCGTAAACCCCGTTAAGATCGATTAATTTCTTAAATGGCCCCTCGAGTTTGTTACCCTTTCCACTCTATTACTTGTACAGAGTACAAGGGGTCCATTTTGACCCACGAAAGAATTTTCCTCGCGTCGTCACGTGCACGTGTTGTTGTGGAATAATATACCCCCTAAAAAACAGGCGAACATAGTTCCACCATCCAAGAAAATAGTATAAGGTAATTATAGGAGAGATGCCGCACTTTCGGTATTTCAGGGTTATCGGTAATAAAATACAACACTGTATGTTAGATTAACTAGCTAGAACGCGTTTTCCTTATTACTTGTAAAGATTTTGCTATTTTTTCGAGGTAAGCCTATCGCACTTTGCCTCGATAGTTATACCCACAAGCTATCGGAGCAGTATCACGTGCGACCGATCCGAGGAGAACGGGGCACGCAGAAGAAGAAAGGGACCCAGGGTCGAGTCGCGTACCGCGATGTGACGCGCGAGAACGTCCTGGGAGCACTTTTACCAAGCTGCGAGCGTGCAACAGGAACGAGAAGTACACGCATCTGTTGCCCGCCGGGTAATTGCCGCGCGGAATGAACGGGTAGGTGTAGGGCGCACACGTGCGCGACGAACTCCGCAGGGAACCTGGCCACGGCAGCCTCTATGCGTGTGTGCTCGGGGGATACGTACGTGCAGGCCGATAATCGCGGCGAGACAAGGGACTAGGTGAACGGAACGAGCTGGAGAAGAGGGCCCTCGGTGATTACGCAGGGGAGACGTTCCCCATTGTTCTATGCTAGTTCTCTACCGGGTAATAGGCACGTATATGTCCGGTGGTGGGCGAAGGGGAGGGTTTTTATAAGGGCGAACCGCGGGGAAAGAACGGGGGGCGGTTAACATTGACGGTCTAATGGAAAGATAAAGGAGATAAACCGCGACACCTACGACACGCTGTGAATTTCTTAAAGAACTCGGGCAAATTTTACTTTAGGCGTTTGCTGCTTTAAGCAGGTTCTTTTACAAGTGTTTTAATCTAATGTTCGACGCGCAGTCGGCATTGTGTCAAAATTTCAAGTCGATTGACCGCACGGTTTTTGCGCCCGCCTCCACACCCTCTACCCCCATGCAATTCCATCTTTTCTGTTTCACTTCGTTGTTAAAAGTGTTCATCGCGCAAAACATTTTATTTAGAATTTAGATAATCCTTTTAATGAAAGTGGAGATGAAAGGCTGAAAAGACGATAGTTAGAGGCAAATGAAGCCGAAAAGTGCAGCAAGTTTTTTTCGAAGGTTCTCTAAAGAGGCATGCGAAGCACGCGAATAGCAAGCATAAAGGACTAACATTAACCATCCAAATAAATTTATTCAAGAAACACTATTCCTTTCGGCTTCTTTTTGCACCCCCCGGCATTGGCGCCCAGGGCACGAGCCCTACTTGCCCCACCTTAGATACGCCTCTGTACACAGAGTCCTCAAAGATGATGAGAAAGTTCTACAAAAATCTTGCGATGAAAAGCTTAAATATTCCTGTGAAATTCTAAAAAAGAAAACCCGACATGAACCTTACCGATTTATTAGATAATTGAATAAATATGCAGCAAGGTGCTCGTATTTTTGGAACTACCTGAAGGAACTGTTTGAAACATGGCAACGCTGTACGCCGAGTAGTCATCTACATATACAATGTATACTAGTACAAAGCATACAGTAAAAATTGTTAAAAACACTACCAAGCTGTAAACGCGTATTTAGTAATTTGTTGCGAACCTGTACGAAATCCGTTGTAATCTTGCAATAACTAAATACTTTTATACGAAAACGTAATATAATAACCTGTTAAAGCGTGCCTCATCTGAATACAAAAACCTTTGCTAAAAAATATGCATGTACCTTCTGAAATAAATTCGCAAAGAATTGTTCTTTTTCTACCTCCTGACTGCGCATAACCCCTAAATATGTAAACACTACTGGGAGTAATTCGTTCTTCGCAGCTACCCAGCATAATTGAAAAAAGCCTAAGTGGGTTCTCCAAAATGGAGTACGCGTGAATGTTGACGAGTAAACGATGAAGAACCTTTCCAGACTTGCGAGTGGGGGAAAGTAATATACACGTGGAATACATGTGGAGCAAGTATAACAATTGTAGCTATATAATTGTACTACTAGTCCCATCGTAAGTTATGTACTCGCTCGGCAGCCAGCCAAGTGTTACCATTTCCTTCCCTCGTTTTATGCATTCCTGACACCGTGGTAACTTGTGAAAAATTCATTTCATTAACTGGGTCGAATGGAGCTATTCGCGGCCAGTAAGGTTTTAGGGGGGTGCTATCGACATTGTTTTAAAGAGGAGAGCAGCTTGAAAGAGTAACTTCTACCCACACCGACACAGTTTTTCAGCGTTGTTGTACGATGACTTAAGCGGCACAAAAACGTAGTGTACTTTTGACAATTGTTTGTGGGTAAACAAAGAATTATACACATTTTAAGTATTTTCAAGCTATTTTTTTCCTCTTCTTTTTTCAAAATGGCACTTTAATCGCATTTTTCTCGGAACAACGTTTTTTTACAGTAGCTTCTAAACTACATTCTCCATCCAAGTACCTACGTACCGATTTTACGATTTGTTGAAAACTTTTAAAGTTATGAACAATTTTTTAGCTGAAAATGATACTGGACGTGGTGGTGAATGGAGCTAGAGAGTGAACTTTATGCTCAAATGCTTACCATTTCTAAGAAAAACAATATTTTACAATATCGGTACGTACTCCGACGGAGAATGTAGTTTAGAAGCTACTATAAAAATTTCAAATGAATCGAATAAAATTTGTTCAAATGGTGCTGCGAGAAAAAAGGCGTTTAAAGTGTCATTTTAAAAAAAGGAAAATTTAAAAAATAGCTTGAAACTACTTAAGATGTGTATAATACAGGCGCCTAAACAGACCTTCAATTCATTTCCCCGTCCATCCACAAACAATTGTCAAAGGTACACCACGCCCCCGTGACGCTACAGTGGTGTTACCCCTTAAGGTCATTGCCCAAGGATACGTATGCACCAACGCAGCATAACGAAGTTCCAGCCGCGTCCACAGGCTCGCGCCGGAGCACAGTTCGTCAGGTTAATTGAATTTATGGGCCCCGATATTTCGAGCGTGAGCGATTCCGATCGATGGATAAGCCGCGAGAGCCGTGTGAATCGTCCGTGAAGGAGGATCCTCGTTAAGCAGAGCTGGGTCGAACAATACCGCGATCGCCGATAGGACTCGGCGATCCTCCAAATTTAACGCGTGCTGTTCGAATGGGCCATTGTGAGAGAGGGAGGGTTAGGTGAGGCGCGGGAGGGTGGGCAGGGTGAATGGAGGGGGAGAGGTGCGGACTACGGGATTAGGGGAGTGGAGCTTAGGGGAGGAGAGCATTAGGAAAGCAGAGAATTAGGAAAACAGAGAATTAGAGAAACTGTGTGGCAAGCGATGGAAGAGCAGGGAATTAGAAGGTTGGAGAGTGGAGGAGTAGAGGATTAGAAAAATAGTGTGGCGAAGGGGTGGAAGCGTAAAAAGTAATAGTAAGTAGAGGAATATAGAATTAGTGAAATAGTATAGAGAAGTGATAGAAAATTCAAGAACAAAGAAATACAGTAGAGGTGTAAAGAACCTACCTATGATGGAAAAAAGGAAAAGCAAGCCATCAGAGAAGTACAACAGCTGTGAAGACCATTAAGGGGACTAGGCAATCAAAAAATTGACTTTTTATTGCATTTTCCGAAAGTACCTACTATCTTTTCTCAATAAAATGCCGTTTGGCTTATAGTAAAATTCGAAAAATTGTTGATTTGGCGGCAAAAAAAGGTCAAGCGGTAACTTATAACGTCACCTTTGCCCACAAACTTTAAACGCGTTTTTCTCGAAACGTGAGTTTTTCACTCAGTGAAAATAAAATCTCAAAATCTATCGAACCAATTGTTTTATAAATTTTACTGCTTATTCTATACAGCTATGGCTCTCGCAGAGACTACAATCAACAATTTTCATTCAGTCTAACCTACTTTTAAAATCGAAAATATCAAAAGAAAAAAGCCAAAAAACATTTTTCTTGTATTTTGCTGGCCATTTTGCTAGCTTTCAAGATAAATCACTAATTATAGTCCGAGCGATAACGACGGTCATACCGATCAAGAATCTGTTTGGATTTTTGGGGTCAGATAAGTCTAACAGCTGAAATCGCCTTCACGAGCGAGGCATGAATTTTTAAACGTGTCATCAAGACCGCTTTCAATAGCATTTGAAAAGCAATAATTGTATTACTTTAATAATTTTTATTTGCTGTAGAAATGTAGTTTAATAAATAAAAAAAAAGTTTTATTCCATTACTATAATTATTTTCGTCGCAATAAATTCCTGAAAATCGCTGAATTTATCGGCGCGCTAACAGGAATGACCCTTTGAATCCCCCCAGAAACTATATCTCTCTAAAACCCCCATATACGCCATCCTCAGAATCAATTTGCCCCCTGAAAACTCACAAAGGCCACTTTCCCCGAGGACAATATCGCGAAATACGCCGCCCAAAAGGAAGGACCTTAATACAGACGGACCCGTCGCCCCGGCTATTTAAACGCGTATTTCACGTAGCGGGTGTACCATCATCCCGAAAGGCAGGGGAGCTGAAGCGAGTAAACTTCTTAGGAGCCTCGCCAGCGAACACAAGTTTGTCACGCGAAGCTGCAGGGAATCGTTCAAATTCGGATGAACCGTGCAGCGGGAAAGTTGCGGGGGTTGAAGATGGCGGGCGGTCGCGAAAGTTCGGCCGTAATTTATACGAAGAGCCATGAACCGGTAGCGCCGTAACGCCAGAAGCGCCCTGCAACCTCTGCCGCGTTTCTTATCCATCGCGCAGGGTTGTTTAATAGAAAAATAGAACGCGAAGCTTTCGCCCTTACGGAATGAGCAGCGAAAATGCAAACCGAAAGCACTGGGGTAAATTGATTGGAATACCGGGCAATTTTTCAGCTCTGTTCCGCTCCCCTAAGCCAACAAGGGTTGCACCGAGGCCGACATGGAATTTCTCGTGCTGGTACAAGCTGGATTCCAGATAACTCGGCGAACGTGCTGACTGAGCCGCGAACTTTAACCCTAGAATCTCCAGCAAGCCTCGAGGCAGCGCAACTGGTACAGAACTTACCCTGCTTCAAATTATATGTCCGATTGGAGTAGTTGCAGCGCGAATTCGCTGAACACTTCTCGGTCCGTGTTAATCTTTATTCGACTGGAAATAGAGGAATATAAAAATAGTAGGTAACGAAAAGGATGGCGAATATTTTATCGAGCATCGTGGTTGGAGACAAAGATGAGGATTTTAGGTTACGTAATGTAGCACGAAGCTGAAGTAACGGCCACTTTGGACAAACGAGTCTTAAGAGAAGGATTGTTAATGCCTCCGACGTGGTAATGTACCAGGCTGGACTCGCTCCTCTGTGGAATCTCATTAACCGGGTTGCTCGATGACTCGAAACACGTTAATGCTCGCGCGCACCACTACGCATTCCCACGAATCGACATCAATCACTGTCGGGCCAGGAAGTCCAAGCGTTCCAGGCGCACGCGTGATTTATATGCACCTATTCGAACGCTGCGTGGACTCGAGAAAAAAAGAACGCGAAGAGGAGAAAAACGATTTCGACCGGAAACCAATACAGTCTTTCGTCTTGGGGCTTGTTTCATTTAATTTACCCTAATGGGCCTTATTTCGTGTCACGTATGTATCTCTCATATCGGAGAATTAATATCAAAGAATAGAACGCTGCCATTTTCAATAACTTATCCCGCGTGACCGTTCCCCGTTTATTCGCAGTTGGCGTGGCCATTTTTCTAACTGCTATCTCTAAGCGCATCAAATATTCGTCCCCGCTGCATCGATGATGAATCGCCGGCCGCGGTGCCGCGCAGCAGTTCCCGCCGTGCACACGCCAGATACTGCCCCGAAAGCGAAATGCCCTCGGCGCGCGCGTCCCATACGTTTCCGTATAAAAGCGAAATATAAATGACCAGGACGATTTTAATCCCGGGTGAGCGTACGCCAGGCGACGCGGCCGCTCGGTTTTTGTTGGCTGGGAATATTTCTGTCGAGTCAAGTCTGATGTATGCGTGCGCACGCGTTCCGCGAATCACCGTCGCGGAACACAAAACGATGATTAAAACAATAATGGGTCTGCCATCTCGCTTCTTTTCTAAGCCGCTGTGCCGAAAATACTTGCCGGGGTAACGGACGGGAGAAAGGGCTGCCATAATTGACGGAATGTAGGTGCGCTTAGGGGTGGCGGAATTAGGAAGTCCGATTTCAAAGAAATTCGCTGTAGAGGCACGCGCGCAGGATGCTCGCGAAAGCGAGGCGCGCAACCAGAAACATCGACCAGGAAAAACCTGCCTTCCCTTCGAAAGCCAGCTCTTCATATCTCACGACCACCCCTCTGTCACCTCCCCCCTCCCCACGAGCAACGGCTCGTTCCGCACCCACCCCCTTTCCGCGCCACTTTTCCCGTGCTATTTCTCTTTCCGTCGGGGCTGCATAGCCTCGCTTGCTCTCTACGTAGAATATACTGCCCAACCCCCCGGCCGTGCTTTCTTTTCCTACTCGCGGCAATAGATCCCGCAACAGCCGCCATTGTTTTCCCGACGTTTCGGGGCGGGTTGGAGGGGGCCTGTTTCTTAACCTTTCTGATATCGCGCGCTTTAGGGAAATTTCAGCGCTGAACGATTCATCAATTTCGTCCCTGTGCTATGTATACTATTTAGGGTGGCTCTTGTTTACTCATGGTATAATTTTTTTTTTCTCAAGATTTTCTTCCAGGCACCCCCCAGAATAGTTCCAAATAATTAAAAAAATCTGTGTAAAGTTTGAACTCGATCGGATAACGGGAGTAGGTGCCCCTGGGCCCTTAAACATTTAAATCATTATTTAACAGTTCGCAAAGTCGATTTTATAATATATCCTCCAAGTTATTGAGTAAATAAAAAAATATGTCAAACAAAAGTTGTAGATCTGGACAAAGAGCATCTTTTATGCTGTATTACTTTTTCTAGTGCGACAAACGTTTGTCGAAAAAAGTCGGGAAAACTAAAAAAACTTGTTTTTCTCAAATTTTGAAAGTTTAAATGCTTCTCGAACACTTCTTATTTATGAACTATTTTTTTAAACATTTAAGGAGGGGCATATACCGAAATATGCGAAAAAGATAAAAAATCCTTATTTTCAGTGTTTGATATGTCATGGATGTTTCCTGAAAATTTGCGACCGAAATTCGTAAAAATATCGAAGACATAGACTGAAAATAAGGGGAAAACATTTTTATTGGGTATATTCCTTTTGCGACGTAGGTGCTGGATAAGAAGGTATTTTTTTAAACTCCAACCCGAAGGGGGTGAACAGGGGTGAAATGTATTTTCATGGAGTCCTTAATTTATAGTATTTTGCTAGTCATGTATAAAATTTGTAAGATGATCAGGTTGGCAGAACATAGTTAATTAACTTTTGTGTTAGGCCACGATGTTTGCAAATCACCCTCGTGCTTTATCAATCACGTAGCTACGAGGATTGTTTCATAGCACGTGAATTAAGGTAGCGCAACGAATATTCACAGTACTGCGCCATATTTCATGGCTCGCCGTTTGACTGGGAAGGCCGGTATGGTTTTATACAGTGCAAAGAGCCGAGTCTAATCAACTCCCGTGGCTTAAACGGTGATGTTGTTCGATAAAGGTCGATACTTTCATCCCGCCCACGCGATCAACGTATACACACTGCTCCCAGGAAAGAGCGGCTCTCGGCGTTCCTTTGCACGTGCTCGGCCCGGGATCCCCCGTGCATTGTGCGTTGAGCGAGCAACAGACCAGAGTATTCCTTTCGCAATGGCGCCGGTGCATTAGTCTAATTGAAATCTAGACAGCGAGGCGCGCGTGACCGTGCGCTATCTCGAGCTGTCACGCTCCCAAATAGGCATAGGCGTGTCGCAGAGGTGCATAGGAGGTTGCTCGCTTGGCCCTATATACCGGGTGACGCGGCAGCGACGAAGCTAATGGAATCGGAACGGCGTCGATCCCGTCACGACGGATTACCTGCATAGTCCACCGGGGCAGCAAATGCACAATAGCCTTTTGTACACCCGGCTCGCGCGAATCTGGGCACACCACCAACAAACACACACGGCTAACAGTGGTGTACTTCGCGCGGCTGGTGCTCGCGCGACGAACATTTCTACGATACTTCGTGCACATTGTCCGGAGAGGAGCCTATGTTCATGAAATATCGTAGATATGGGCATTCGGCGTTTGGGAACGGCCCACGGTGCGATTGGCACACAGGTGGCGCCCCGTTAGTTTGGGTATTTGTAGAGTGTCTGGAAAGAGTAGCACTGGAGAGTCGGCGTTGGGGGAATCGGCACCGCGGCTGGCCAATACGCAGAGGACTCGCAGATCGCGGAGTCGAGTTCCGTCGCCAGAGGTTCTCTTTTTCGCCTACGTAGAAATATTACCAATGTCACTCGTGTGAAGCGTGCCACTGATCGTCGTCCATGTTTGTTCGAGCTGTTGTTACCAGGGGTATCAGTATTTTTAAAGTGCTCAAGTGGGACGACAAAGGGGACGAGCGTTCCTCCACGTCGCTCTCTATGGGATCTTCTTTATTTACATTGTGACGCAACGTTTATGCTTGCGCGACTGGGTAAAAAAGTACCACGGATGTCTGTCACCTGGATGGTGACGTTAACCGCGAACAAGCGATGCTAACTCGTACTGAATAAGTGCCAGCTACAACGCCCATTCTGCGCAACTGTGAAACAAATAAATTGCTCACCATCGAGGTGTTACTGACAGAGCTGGCAGATTATCAGCCTGTGACTGTGTAGTTGCAGGTGAACGGTAACTAATTAATAGAAATTAATAGCAATAAATAGAAATTAATACAATAAATCCCGCGCATGGAAAGTGCTCCACGAATGTGAACCGAGGGACAACTTTCTCCACCCATAGTAATCATTCGAGAGGAGCCGTTTAAAAACAGCGCGCTTGCGCACGTCGCTACTACTCATTAACGGAAATTTAAAGCGTAACGCGCGCACGGAGCCGTGTTTCTTAGCCTCGTAAATGGACCGAAGCTAAAAATAACCGTATGCCTGCACGTGTTGCGTACGCCTTTGTTGTTCCTGTTCAATTTTTCATGAATTTCACGCGTACCTCGGTACCGAATTAACTTTGTACGAATTAATTAATTAAAGCGCTAACAACACAAGAAACGATAAGAGAAAGAAACCGAGTGTCTATTCCGGCTGATCCCTTCCAACGTAAAAGCGAAGAGTGTGCTAAGTGCTTGTTTCCTCTTAAGCAGATGTGGAAATCGATTTCGTAGGTTTTCCCGGCCTCGTACCTCTTGGCGTTTCCGAGCACCGTAGAGTAGAGGATCGAACTGTAAAATGGTCTACACTTTCTCCTGCAACATCTGCTAAACAGCGGACCGCTTCAACTTAGAGATATGGCCTGCGCATAAAACAATCTCCAAAGCCTTCCTCAGGCGTTCCAAACCTTTTGCTACTACATTCTATTTAATGTAACTATATCGTTTGTGTTACCATTCGCAATTTAAAGTTTCTCTTGATATACACACTCTATACGTGACATTGTAAATCCTTTTCATATTTAATTTTTCATGCAAAAAAAATTAATTATGCAAAGATGGGCGAAATTTTTATTTAAATAAAATTGAACAGATGAAAGTTAAAAAAAATTTATTCGCCATTCGTTCGTTAACTCGAGTTAACTTTACTCGACACGTAACGAATAATTTTTTCTAACTTTTATTCGTTAGTCGAATATTATATTTAAATCAAATTTTTGCCCACATCTGTTATTATGGTAGCGACGCTCGAAATCTCGGACCAAGTGTTTTTGCGCGCGAACGAGAGCGAGTACGGTTTCTCCGCACCGACCCCCTTTCCCAGCATTCTCCGTTTAGTCTTTTTCTCGGCCTTGATCGCCGTGCCATGGAGCAAGGACCGTGGAGAAAAAGGAAAGGAGTATACACGGGGAGAAGCGAGGATCGAGTGAAATCTCTCTTACTTCCCCTGTCCGTAGCAGATGCACACAAGGAAACGTACGCTGAGGCTTGTGTACAGGGTGTGAATAAAGTACCTGTCACGCTTGCAACCACGTGAAAGTGGAGAGAAACATTGGATCTTAAATCCAATGGCCACGATGAATTTTTGCCACAAGCTTCTGAAACAACCGTTCACTAATCTACGATCTTAGGTCCCACCATAAAAACCGAGATCGTTATTTTTTTACACCTTATGTATAGGTCGCGGAGAACGCTTGTATGCGGAGGCAGAGAATGACTCGAGCTGACTGCACTCCCTTACCGCTGCGATTGGAAAGTTTGCCTTGCTGGAACTTGAAGGTGGTCCTCCAGGAAGAATCGAGTAGTTCCAAGCCCTTTATGAAATTGCAGAGAAGAAAAGACGCGCGACTGAGAGAATGAGGTTAATCCTCGACATAAAATTTCTTCGATTAAACAGCAACCGGAACTACAATAATGCTGATTGTAAGAAAACCGATTTAAATCTAATAAAGCTCGAGTTAATAAAGCTCGAGTGAGTGGAAATAAACATCCAATCTCGGTTGCACAGAAATCGTTTCGGCAGCGACAACATTCGATAAGTTTGTTTTTAGAGCGTGTCACCTTGTACGACGATGTTGTGGCGCGGGAGAAATTGCGTAAACCAACGCGGGCCGAGTTTTTGCAGCGACCAGGTTTCAAATCGGCGTTGCGGTGAATAAATTGACGCGACTTCACGCTTCGACTCCCAAAGCACAGCCCATACAGCAAATTATTATCGCGGGGTGTAACGCGCACTCGCGGGCAACAGTAATGCTGTGTAATTTGCGTGGCGCGATGCCGCGTCGGCCACGTGCCGACTCAATTGCAGTAGCAAAGCGAAAAGAGTCTTAATCCCTGCTTTTAACGCTCCCCTTTCGATTTGCCGCGAGATGGATCTATGAGGAAGCTTGGAAGCAAAAGTATCTCGCTGAAAGCTGGAGTAAACGCCCTAACGCAAAGTAATTAACAGTCTTAGAAATATCTTAACTTTCCAGTAAACACTAGACTCCTCCACTTATTCCTCCAATTATTCGCAGCAGCGCGGTACAGAGTTTCCATTGAAAGGATTTCCAGAAATCTGCAGCGTTGAAGAAACTTTTCTAAGGAAACCTGCGCAACTAATAAACGACTGCTTTGAGCTAGAGAAGTGCCGAAGCGAATGAGTCATAATATGACGCGAGCGTTTCGGAGAAACATGGGGAATCGGCCGGAGCCGATTCTCCGAAGAAGTCGATGTGACCTCGCTGCTCGTCCAAGATGGAGGGGCCACGAAATCGAGGCAATCCACGGGAACGCGACGATGCATCAAGATGGTAAATCGTTAACCTTGCCTGCTCGTGACAGCGTTGCATGGAATTCGTGTGCGTCACGCGCTATGCGGGTATCTTAACGGGCGGTTAAAGAGACACGAGAATTACAATGCACTGTTACACGCCCATTCTCGGGGGCCCAGCAACAATGCGTGCCTCTTAGTTGCCGAAGATAATGGACCTGCGTCGGATCGGTTCGTTGGTAATGGAACCGTCGATTAAACGGGCGTAACAAAGCGTTCAATGGAAATTGAACGCCACGCGAGATGGATTCAAAGCCAATCCACGGTGGAAACTAATTTCCCGCCATTTTCCCCGCGGCGCGAATACGTGCGTGGTAAAGCGGCTGTTTACTCTAACGACTCTCGACGATGCGGAGCGCTCGAAGCTTAATAATTCAATTTTGCGAATATTGCAATACCTGGGCGCGTTGTCAGAGAATTTTAGTCTTTTTGCGAGCATGCAGTTGCGATCGCTCTGGTTCAACCCCTCAGCGACGACCTCTGTGTTTACCTAGGGAAGAGTGGGGCTAAAAGTCCGGCGGGTAAAAAGTCCCGAATGCAAAATCTTCATTCGTAAACAATCGATTGAATATTGCGGTATAACTATGTTGATGGCAAGGGTAATAGGAAGGACCGGAGAGTTGTCAGTCGTTTTTGGGCGTTCGTGCGTGTCATATGACGCCTTTGTCATTACGTATGTCAAGAAGAATTCCTTCAGTAATGTGTGCATGACATTGTTTACTTCTGAATGATAATATTTTCGAACCTATATATCGGCGAAACTACCTTACTTATATTTTTATTCTTTGTTAAAGAAGTCATGTTAAAATACTAAAAAGAGTGGTTGCCTTTGTTGAAGCAAAACCAATTAGTAAAGTTATAAATTATTCATCTTTTTCCTGTTTTTTTATATTAAAATAATTTGAGTTTAAGAAATAAGGCCAAAGTGTTTAAAAGAGAGTTATATCTTTATGCTGAGCCAAGATTATTGTGCAATTTTTTGCTCAAGCTGAATTTGTGTCCTGTATTATCATTCTTTTGTTTAAGAAAAAGTCGCGGTAGTAGATATTTCGTTTCAATATTGTATACCAAAATAATTGCTTTAATAAATATTTGTTGATTTCAAAAGGGTTTTTTACTCATTCTGTTTTATGTTACATGAAAAGCTGGTTAGAAGATATTGAGCACTTTCTACCCGAAGTAGAAATTCCATTTTGAATTGGACCACATTTTGTGGTGTAACTCAACAAAAAATAACACTAACAACCAACAACTTTGTAAAAGTAAAGCATAATAGTTGTAGTTTATACAAAATAACACCGTATATCTCTAGATTGTTATTACTAAGTTTTACATAGGTTTATACGAAAAACTAACAACTATCTCGAATTGAGGTGAACTGTACAGGGGGCATTTCAGTTAAGGCGTTGAAGCCTGCCACGCCGAGCGTGGCCGAAAGCATATAGCGGCAGTGAGAGGAGCAACATTTGAGCACGCTCACCTTCCGCGGTCTTCTTGGTGGTGGTGAATCCGGGGCTGGGTCGTCGCCATCCTCTCCAGTTGTTGCAGAACGACTCCGACACGCTGCTCCAGCTGCACAGGGAGTCCTCCTCGAAGCGGTCCGAGTCCTCGAACGAGTAACGATCAGCCTCCTCCCACTCGATTATCTGTGCACCAGCTGGATCGGCGGCGTGGTCCTCCCCGGGTCCGGCGGACGCGGCATCCGGTCCGGAGCCTCTAGCCCCGCCGCTGGAACCACCGACGCCCCCACTCCCGCCCCCGCCACCCCCGCCGCGTCTTCCTCCACCGCCACCTCTGCCGCCCACCGCCACGGGACACCGAGCCAGGTTGCCCGCCAGTTTTAATTGTCGTACGAATCGGCACGCGCGACAATACGGGGCCACTGCGCCCCCGACACACGACCACCGTGCTCCGACGACGGCCCCACCACGATAATCACAAAGCGACGACAACGTCGCCGTCCCTCAACAGCCGAGCCACCCTACGACCGCGCGCGAACCCTTCACTCGCCCTGTTCCCCTCGGATCGCCACCACCTGTAGGACAAGCCGAATTCGCGATATTACTTTCGGGGGGTCATTTCCGCTGCGAGGAGCGGGCATGCCCTAGGGGTCGTCCTTAAATTGCGTAAGGCTCTTTTGGGGGAAGAGCGTCGCGAATTTCTTACGTTATCTGAGAAGGCAAGGTGAGGGAGGGATTCAGGTAGTGTTTTAGGTGATATTTTTTTAATGTAATTTTTAATACGAATGAATTATATCAACCTTTAAAAGAATTCTAATAACTGATGAAATGCTGTGTAAAATACATTACGTAAGGAACGGGGAGGGGGCTGAGGTATAAAATCTTAAGAATTTTTATACCGGGGAAGGGAGGAGGTAAGAAATCGCGAAATTACCCTTACGTGATTTAAGGACGGCTCTAGAGGAATGTTTCAATGATTTTGTGTAGGTATGGGGTAGTAGGGCAGAATTATAGTTATGGAGTGGTTGAAGTAGGGTAGATGCCCTAAATACTGCAAGGGTCCCTATTAAAAAAAACGTAACGTATAAAGAACAGTGTAGAGTAATAATAAGAAGAGCAGTCCCAATTTAATAATTTTTAACCGACTTCAAAAAGGAGGAAGCTATAGATTCGACCCGTATGTATTTTTTTTTATGTTTGTCCCCGCATAAGTCCTCAGCATATGGACCGATTCTGATGATCTTTTTTTTATTCGAAAGAGGGCGATGCCCAGATGGTCCCATCCTGCACTGCGTCAACAATGGCCCAATATTTTGCCAGTTCTGGTTAATAATAAAGACTATTGTCACCTAATTATTATTATTTTATGTACGTCATTGTACGTACACGCATATCTCTTCAGCATAAAAAGACAAAAAATTTTTTTTAAAAATTACCGACTTGAAAAAAAAAAAAAGCACTAAAAAGTAAAAAACAATTTAATTCCAGATTTAATCTGCGACTCTCATATTTTTTAAGTCGGTGCCTCATCATTTGCACTGTGTAAATCTGGGGCCGACTTAAAAAATATGAAAGTCATAGATTAAATCAGGGGAGAAATTATTTTGTACTTTTTTAGTGCTTTTTTTATTTTTTTTTTCAAGTCGGTTTTAATTTTTTTTTTTTACTTTTTGTACACTATTCTTTATATTTTTATTAAGTAAAATAAATCGAGTGGCAGTAATAGGGACTCTAGCAATAATTGCTGCGTCTAGCCTAGTTAAAGGGATATGGTGATAGTTTTCGCAAACTGCAACCCTCGCCCAGCCGGTGATGAGTCAAGAGTGACCCACGGTTACGGTTAAGTGCAGGAGCGAATATAACATAATTCTCCCTTTCGATATTAGCGCTATTAGATGATGTTCAGTATCTACAAAGTATATAGTTCTGAAGCGGATACAACAAATATTCCGGTACAGGTCAGATATGACCCGACATCGGCTTGTCGCGGGGCATTTTACGATCGGCTGCTCGAGGGTTAAAGTATTTGACCAGTTGGGCGAGAGATTGTCTGAGGCAGCGTTTCCTAATTAAATTTTGCCACGGAACCCTTACACACCCACTGAAATTTAGAGGAATCGTTAAAGATTCAAACATTTCGTGGAACACCAATTGGGAAACGCTGATCTAGGGGTTCGGGGTAATTTAAAGGGATGTCATGTGTGATCGTGTACCGCTGAATAATCAGTTTGTATTGTGAAGAGTAAGAGTATGCTGGACATGTAATGGAAAACACTCCATGTATATATTCGGGACACTTTTAATGGCTAGAGAGCTGTGAAATTTGTTGATTGAACTCTGATTTGAAACCATGGCTGGGTAATTGGTAAATCCAAGCGTACACCTCTAACCACCGTTTTACCACCGCCAACACGGCGCCCGATATTTCCTCTCAATTGCACCTCCTGCCATCGGAGACACCCGGCACTTTTAATTGCTCCTCGAAACGGTGCACGCAACATCACATCAACGCCCCACACCGCAATCGCTAACCGATCGCCCTTTATCCGAGAGAAATTCGCCCGCCTCGTCTAGCTCTACCCACGTTACTCATTCAGTTTAAAAGAAACAAGGACGGGGAAATAAATGGGGCGAACGAATAAAAAGAATATTGTCTGCTGGACTTGTAGAGTTACTACGTCTTCGAACACTGTTTATCATCGACGCCGTTATGCTTGGGCCCGCGATGCCGCAAGAAGGTCACCTTTCACTTTCGAATTCTGTTGTCCAGTTTTGCTTACTACACGAAAACACCTTTAAGTGGCACTGCGAATCGAGAAGCGCGAATGAAACGGTTTTTATGCTCCAAGTACAACGGTATCTATTATAATTAGATCAGATATGAACGAGACTTAAAACACGGAATAACTGTAGATCGAGATACAAATTTTCCATGGAAACTTAATTTCAGATATCACAGTGAAAGTATGATAAGAAAAATATTAAACCGATTCGTAAATAGCAAGATCTTCGCGCGTACTCGATAAGTAGCAAAGCTTTTCGAAACGCAAGTCGGAGCAGAAACAGCTGATTCGCGACGCTTCGATGTTTGAAGATGCGTATTGATTTTTTTCACTAACAGAGAAGAAACGTCTCTTTCATCTCGTATAACTTCGCAAGGGTCCGCGAAGCGTCGGTAAAAAGAAAGAAATGAAAGGCAAAGACGCGACGCGGAAATTCGGTAGAAGGTCGAATGTTTGTATTGTCCAGCCGTGATTATGAACGTCAAACGAGCAGCGTGCGATTAGGTTAGAGAGAACTCGGTTAGGTTAGGTTCGAGTTATAAGGAAGTGAAGTTGGAAAGAGGGACAAGAGCGTATATATCAGTGACGCGAGAGACGGAGGCACAAGGACCTTGGCGGGTCGACAGACCCACGTCAAGAACGTGCGACGACCCCGACCCCGCGGAGCGTAGCCAACCCTCTCTCTTTCCCCATCCTTCCTAACATCTACTGCCTCGAACATCTCACTGTTCCCACCTATCCCGCCATCCCTGTACGTGTACGTGTGTATTCCAACCCTTTTTCCTGCTTACCTCACCCTCTCTAACGAGTTTACCCGTTCCGTCACTGGTGCACTTCACACCCCTACTTCCTTCGTCTACAAACTACTACTACTACGGGGCTACTACTAGCACCGCCGAGCGAACAGCACGGAACCAGAACAGAATGGGGAGTAGTACACAACAAACATGTATTATATGTATACACACATGCACACATAGAACGACGCACTCAACAACAGAGTAGACAGCTGAGCCACCAGTGCCCCACCAATTTTATGTAAGAGACATCTCGCACAGTGTCCGCGATACCTTCCGCGAACGTTCAGCCCGGTGCGGAACCGCGACCAGCTCCAACGATTTACGCCCGAATAACGCACTACCACTGCACAGCCCGAGAACTTCAGCTAGCCTACCCCATCGACGACAACAACAAATATGGCGAGCAAACCTACTCCTGCACATCAGTGCTACGACTGCCGACTGACCGCCAGGTGGCGATCGGAACGCCGCCCTTGCGATCCCTACCACTCGTCCCTTCGGCTCGCTCCGGTCGCACTCGCGAGAGTTCGGCAATCCTTACTGACGCTTTCGCGCCTTTTATTGAATCACGGAATTCTTACTAAGGAAATTACTCGACGAATATTCTGCTTCGTATTGGTAGTCTCATTATGGGAAGTTTCATAGTCGAAGGAGATACTGGGGAATTTAGGATTGCTGAATGAAATCGGTGAAATATGAAATTCTTGGCTGCTCTGTTTTAAATTCGTTTTAACTATGAATTACGATTGTAGTGATAGAAATTGTAATATTTCTGTGCATTTTTGTACATCTTTTACATTCTGCGTATTTGTTTTGCAGAGTAGTTTGATATACTTGTACGCGAAGTAGTGGAGGAATATAGAAATTCTTGCAGAATGTTGATTAAAGATTGGTATATCATTTGAAATTAGAATTTCGTATTTTCTTTGATTTCAAATTCGCGTAGTGCGGTTGTAGAGAATTGCATGTATGACGAGTAATTACCTGTATGTTGAATGGCCCCGAAATATCTTCAGTGCCTCGGTACGAATCACAATCATTTCAACTACACAGCGTTGGTCTTCTAATTAACAATTTTTTCTGCAAACTATTTTTATCGCGTCATAAATAATCATATCAATCACGTTGCAAGCATCACCTAATAGAAACTGTATAACACCCACGTATATTCACCAGATGTCGCCACTATACCGAGCATAAAATTGCGCGGTTCCGCGCATGCGGGTTTCAAATTATTTTTACACAAATTACTGCAATAGCCATTCAGTTCTCCTTCTGCAAAATTATAATTCTTACTTCTACAGTAATTAATGCAGACACCATTGAAAACTTTCTCATATTTTCATATCAAGCAGTATTTACGTTTACAACCAATCATAATTCTTATTCGCACAAAATATTTCGCGTCCATTAAAAACGTATTTAAACAGCGTTGCCGGACTTACTCCATATCGCGCATTTCTAATGGATTAAATATAATTTTACCGTATAATTAATTGTCTATTATACAATTACAAATCGTCATTTTAATGTATGATTGCATATTTTCCTACATATTTTATTAATATTGCTCCACTTGCTTGGTTGTGATTGGTTAGATAAATTGGCAACGGAGTTTTACGCATTTTAACGCCTCACTGTCTCAGCGGCACAAGATTGTTTAGCCTTTTGTGAATTTGCAAGAAATATTTGATACATAAAATGTCAACTAACGCGGACGGTAGTGAAAATATCAATTCGGATGACATGTTTAAAATTCTAATTGCAACCGATATTCATCTCGGTTACAATTATAACAAAAAGAGGGGTTGGTTCCTACGACACATTTATTATTATAAATAAATTTTCTTCGTTATTGTACAGTTAAGATTTATTCTGCACGAAACACTTTGAAGAAAGATGGAAACATTTAAATTCAATGTTTGTAACTAATTGCCCTGCTCGAGCAAATAACATTCCTCGTAAACAACTGTAGTCTATATATATCATTTCGATAGCGCTTCTTTTCGTGTAAAGTAATGTTTATAATAAACGTCTATCTATATTAAATATAAGGCAATGAGTTGGACGATAGTTTCGTGGCGTTCGAAGAAATCTTGCAACATGCCAGAAGCAACGAAGTGGATTTTATACTTCTCGGGGGAGATTTATTTCACGATACGAAACCAAGTCAAACCGTGTTATTGAAATGTACAGAACTGTTAAGAAAATATTGTTTAGGCCTGAGGTTTGTAAAATAAATATTTGCGATCAATAGCACAATTCCTTTCCTGTCGTTCTTGTTTAAATTGTATTTTATTCTTCGCTAGGGAAATCAAAGTTAAATTTTTAAGCGACCCTGAAGTCGTATTCAAACATTGCACTTATAAAACTGTGAACTACGAAGATCCGAATCTAAATATCAGTATGCCAGTATTTTCCATTCATGGGAACCATGACGATCCAAGTAAGAAATATAGTATCTACCTTTTAAGTATCACATTTATGTAGCGAGTGTCTAAATTATTTATAATCATAATGAAATTGCAGGCTTCGGAGCTACCGGATCAATGGACTTGCTATCAACAAGTGGTCTCATAAATTACTTTGGAAAATGGATGGACCTTACTAAAGTCGTCATTCCTCCTTTAATACTGAAGAAGGGTTCGACGCATATTGCCATTTATGGTTTGAGTTACATAAACAATCAAAGATTATCTCGATTACTGAGAGATGACAAGGTGAAGTTACAGGAAACGTATTTACTCGGTATATCAAAGCTCGTCTCTTTCTCATAATGGGATTGATGTTCTTTAAAGGTGGATTTCTTGCGTCCGACAGAAATACCAGATTGTTTTAATATACTTGTGTTACACCAAAATCGTGCACAGCACAGCGAGTACGGGCACATTCCAGAGAATAGTCTTCCAAAATTCCTCAATCTTATTGTATGGGGCCACGAGCACGAATGTCGTATAATGCCAGAGTTTGTTCCACATGCGGAATATTTTATTACCCAACCAGGTATATTACTTTTCTTATATTATCACGCTATGAAATTAGTAGATTCGATCTTATTTCAAAATTGCTGTTACAGGTAGCTCTGTCGCTACTTCATTGTCCGAAAGCGAAGCAAAACCCAAGCACGTCGGTGTCTTGTCCATAATTGGATCGAAATTCAAAATGAAGAAGTTAAAACTGAAGACTGTCAGGCCATTTGTCTTCGATAATTTGATCCTAAAAGATGAGGATATACCGACTAGCTTGAGTCATGCGTCCACCATGGATGTGTACAACTTCGTTGATCAGTACATAGAGCACAAACTTATACCTAAAGCTTCGTTGCAACTAACGTCTCATCCTAAACAACCTATTCAACCCTTGATTCGTCTCAGAATATTGTATTCCAAACCAGCTGAAGTATTTGATACAATTAAGTAAGATGCATTTCTGTTTCAAACGCGAAGCGTAGCTGGAGTTTAATTTACAAGTAATATCCTCCTCAGATTGGCGCAGAAATATTGCGACGAGGTTGCGAATCCTATGGACATGATCATATTTCGTAAGGTGAAAGCTTCGTACAAAAGATCGGATTTAGATTTGTCAAGTATTAACGACGACTTGGAGGATATAGCGCAAGCTCTTTGCCACGATAGTGTAAGCCGAAACCTAGCAAGCTTGCTCTATTCTTTACTCTTCGAATGTAAAAATTTATCGAGCTCGTTATTAGGACGCAGATTGGAAAAAAACCGTGCAGGATCAAATAAAGATGCTCTTCAGTTTGGACGAGCATAAAGACAAGCTATCGATATTAACAGTTAATGGTTTAAACGAAGCATTAAATCGATGTATAAACAGAGGTGACCCGGATGCTTTCAAGGATATAGTGAAGTAAAGTGTTTGTAATTTGCTACTGTGGGATTACCGTGCACTTGTTAATTCTCATTTCTAATGTTTAGTCATCAGATGAAGAAAACCATTTCTTATTTGGAAGATAGTAACGTCGATACTAGTAATGAGAGTATTAGCAAAGAAATCAAAAGCTTCCGGGACCAAAGACTGGAGAAACATCAAGAAGATCAATTAGAGGTATGTAAGTCAAGAAAATTAGGTGACTGCATGTACTAAGTATATTATTTCGTAGATACAAGAGTTATTCAATGATGCACAGTTGCAAAATAGAAAGGCTGCGAAAAGTGTATTGCGCACAGATATCGTCGATGTCATTAGTAGTGACGAAGATGAACAAAGCGATGCAGCGCCGGCAGCGAAAGCTGCAAGAGGCAGAGGAAGAGGCAGAGGCAGAGGTTCCCGAGGAGGTGCTCGTGGTAAATCTAAGAAAGAGACTGAAACAAGTCCTCTTGATGTAACGACTATATCACGATCGTCTGGAGTTGCAAAACAAACGAAGAAACTAGCTCAAAATACGCTACAGAGTTGCATCGGTACATCCAGTCAAAACCAGCCACGTGGAAAAATCTGTTTTATAGACGATTCCGATTAAAATGTAAATTGTCTGAAAAGATTCCTCATTTATATTGTAATGAAGCCTATACGAAAATAAATTAATTTTCTACCGATGTATTTAAATATTGCATAATTTACTTCCCACTCTGTAATTATTCTCAAACTATAATTTTTAAATCTTTAAATAATCGTCAGGCGATTACTTATAAACCATAATATTTATAAGAAATAATAATTCGAAATAAGAATGGAAAAGAAATTGTAAAATTGTAAGAAGACGATTGCATTTGAATCCCGCTTGTATTTCGATTTTCGATACTATCGAAACCTAACTCGACCACCACGCGCCGGAAGAACTCTTTCTTTAGACTTCCTGCTTTGACCGTGTTATATCGGGGGAGCATTCAGTAGGCACGATTTACAGGTATTCTTTAAGAAAGACTCAGTATTATATAAAAATATCATGTTAAATAAACAGAAGAGGCATATATATACAACCTTTAATTGGGATATCGCTCTCGTATACGTTTTAAGTCTGGATGCGATTGGATGAATTTCACGTCGCGCAGCTTTGTGCATTGTGAATACTGTCAAGACATAACCGTAAACTGATTCCGAACAGTTTACGTTGGTCCATATCTAGTGAATAAGCAGTTGAATTAAGAGGAGCATAAGCTGTCGCAGAAACGTACGTTTAAGAAAGCTATAAAGTAATATTCTGTGTAGAAATGCCGCCGAAAAGGGGAAAGGTACAAAAGGAAGAGGTCCAAGTGTCTCTTGGACCCCAGCTTCGCGAGGGTGAAGTTGTATTCGGTGTTGCCCACATCTTCGCGAGCTTTAATGATACTTTCGTTCACGTGACCGATCTGTCTGGAAGGTACGTTTAAAATTCACTGTCAATGTTAATAATATTTCCTACACCCAACTTTGCACACCCCTGTTTCTTACAGAGAAACCATCGCCAGAGTTACTGGTGGAATGAAAGTCAAAGCAGATCGTGACGAAGCTTCTCCGTACGCTGCTATGCTTGCCGCTCAGGTAAGTTCATAAATGAAACTATATTACACGGCCTATCCACATTCAGGCAGCACCTAGATCTGTACTCCATAATCTTAGGTGCGTTCATGTTTGTGGTACATCAACTCTCTTTCTAATTTGGAAATGTGTCTCGATTAATCACATTTCTTTATGCGGAAGAATACATTTTTATATCAGATGCTTGTCTTCGATTATCGAGCATCGAAATTAACAATCAAAGATCAACGGTGCTTCTGTCGCTAATAGGACGTGGCAGAGAAATGCAAATCCCTTGGCATCACGGCGCTCCATATCAAGTTAAGGGCCACCGGGGGAAACAAAACGAAAACACCTGGCCCAGGAGCGCAGTCCGCTCTACGTGCCCTTGCCCGTTCTAGTATGAAAATTGGACGTATCGAAGATGTCACACCAATTCCATCTGACTCTACGCGCAGGAAGGGTGGTCGTCGCGGACGCAGACTGTAATTTATGGTTCTGTGCGTGGTTTATTAACTTTCACAAATAAATATTTAAAAAAAGATTTGTATCATTATATTCTTCTGATCTGCACAGGTAATAGTCTGCGTAATAAACAAATATGTTATTGTTAAATAACATGGAAAGACACGACTTCGATGCTTTTCTTCGTATATTTTCATATGTACAATTTGTAGCACCACCTTACACGTTGCATTATTAATCAGTATTACATTGACGAAATTCATTAGTACATTGATTGCTTACGATTAATTACAAAATTAGTATAAATAAAAAAGAAATAATATACACGAACAACTTGGAATTAAAAGTACAAAGGTATTTCTATGAAATATGTATAAAACGTGATTGTATTGATGATACTGTAAGCAAGTAACGTTTTATAATATCGAGCATTAAGCAGAGCCAACAATATTTCCCACGGTTAGATACAATTTCACTCTGAGATCCAACTTTTTAGGCGCCTTATGCTCCAATGTCGTAATTGTGTTCAAATATCCGTACTGCATCACGAATCCAATTATGACTGATTGACTTCCATCAGCTTGTAAATCTTCGTGCGGAGTTATGAGTAGCTTTATCACTGCTTTGTTTCCTTTTCGCCAGACTACAAGCCTTGATAAAAGTAAAAAATTGTTAAATACGTAACGGAGCAATTATAAGTATAATGCGTAAAGACAATGGCACTGAGACACATACTTAGGGTCGTCTTGCAGATTATAAGTATCGCCTGTATCATCATATTCAGCAGTATCATCTCTAGGTGGAAGAATTAGAGGGCTGTGAGGTAAAACTAAATCTGCATTGGCGCTAATTTTAATGGGCTTGGTTTCTTCTACTATTAACACTTGCCGTACGATGGAAGGCAACAAACTAGGAGACTCGGATTCCTATAATTACAATGATATTGAATGTGACTTCTCGAAATGTCTAACATATTTTGTAGCATAGGTATTTACCTGCTGTATGCTTTCCTGTTTCACTGTTTCTTTCTGACTTTCTTCCGTCTCTTTCGCTTTATCAGTCTCAGGTGTGTCCATTGGTGTGTCCAACGATAGCAATGTCACTTGAGTTTGATGCAACGTTGGGTTACAAAACTTCAAAAGCAATTCACTCGTCTTCCCTGGGCGAAGCGGTTCGCAAGTGACTATCCTTACCTCTGGTAAATGGTAACTATAACAGAAATGTGTTACAGCAGCGAAATACTTATAAGAATGCGTGAAGCATGTTAGGAACTTACAATGCAGCGAGCTGAATCTTAAACTTTGTTGATTGCGGATAGATATCTGGTTTACTGAGACTATGTTCACAGACCCTGCACCGTTGCGACCTCTTAATTAACAATTGCCTATGCTGCGGGCGTAATTCGTTCACTTTCTCTGCTTGCACTTCTGGATGCTGCAGTCTTTGCTCCAATGTGGTGACTGCGTTTGGAAATAAGTTTGAATATTTTTAAGTAATTGGAGCGTTACTTATCGATGCTCGATAGCTACTTACTCTTATTTACTCTTGGTAAAAAATTTTTTCAACATTTTTTTCGGGGCACCCTCTAGAATAGTTTCAAATAATTAAAAAAAAAATCTGTGTAAAGTTTGAGCTCGATCGGATAACGGGAACAGGTGCCCCTGGGCCCTTAAACATTTAAATCATTTTTTTAACAGCTCGCAAAGTCGATTTTATATAATATCCTCCAAGTTATTGAGTAAATAAAAAAATATGTCAAACAAAAGTTGTAGATCCGGACAAGAAGCATGCTTTATGTTTTATTATTTTTTTCTCGTGCGACAAACGGTTTTCGAAAAAAGTCCGAAAAGCTAAAAAGAAAAAACTTTTCTCCTGAAATTTTGAAAGTTTAAATGCTTCTAGAACACTTTTTATTTATGAAGGCGAACAAAAAAATGGAATTTTTATTTTCGAGGACTATTTTTTAAACATTTAAGGGGGAGCATATACCGAAATATGCGAAAAAGATAAAAAAAAATCTTATTTTTAGTGTTTGATATGTCATGAATATTTCCTGAAAATTTGGAACCGAAATTCGTAAAGATGAACATAAAAGATGCTCCTTGTCCGGATCTACAACTTTTGTTTGACATATTCTTTGATTTACTCAATAACTTGGAGGATACTATATAAAATCGACTACACAAGCTGTTAAAGAATGATTTAAATGTTTAAGGGCCGAGGGGCACCCTTTCCTGTTATCCGATTGAGCTCAAACTTTACAAAGATTTTTTTTTAATTATTTGGAACTACTCTGGAGGATGTCCCGCAGAAAATTCAAAAGTCGAAAATAAGAACCACCCTACTACTTACTCTTAGTTATGTCCACCGGACTGGTGAAAATGTCTGGTGGTAGTTCCGCCACCTCTTCGCTAGCAACAGCTGGTGGAGGCTGATCGCACTGTAACTGAGAAGAAGGCTTTGCAGGCCGACCAATACGTTTACGAACCATAGCAGATGTCATACTGAACAGAGCCTGAAACGGAAAAATGCAAATTCGTTATGTAACTCCATATCAATTTTTGAAGATCAGTAGTCCTTAATCGCTTTACCATTTGCATGTAAGGGCACTTTGGTCGAAACTTCTTCTCTATCTGTTGCTTCTCTATAGAAGCTAATATTTTATGATAATCGATTAAAGTATTAATACGGGTCATATAAGGGTTTTCCTGTTCAGGCCAGCCTCCGGTTGCTAAGAGAAGAATAATAGTGTCAGTATATTCTCCTGCAGGGCCGGCTTTAAGGGAGGGGCAGGCAAGGCGGTCACCCGGGGCGCCGAATTTGTACGGGCGCCGCTGTATGCGTTTATTTATTTATATCCATTCTGCTAATTGATTTTCGTGCCCTTGGAGGGGCGCCATGATAATCTTGCCTGGGAATGCCAAGTATGCTAAAGCCGCCCCTGTTCTTCTGCGTACTTCTAAGTACCTCGGTAGCCTCATTAATTTAATATAACGAGTATGTAAACCTACCCACAGACTGATCCGAAATACCAGCGTCTCTAGAACTCCACCTGCACAACGAACAGAATAAGTAATAAACTTTCTTTGGTGTTGTCTTAACATCTTTAACGTCTTCTCCTTCGGGCGGTGCCACTCGCAAAGGTACGTGTCCAGCTCTCGTAGACAGAGTGTGGAAACAACAAGGGCACTCGAAGCAATTGGAACATCTATTGACGTATTTCTGAAGTTAGTATGAAGTTTAATAAAGGACATATCAGAAACTTACTTGTTTTTCTTAAGGCGAACCTCTGTTGATGGCAAATTCTCCATGCAATTAGGGCAGTAGTGCGAGTCAACCTATTGTAATGAATACAATTATACACTCGGCTATTCGTCACGCTTACAGAAACAATTAAACGGCATTAATTAATACCGAATGGTGTAAAGTGAGTACCTCTTGACAAACGCAGTAACCGCAACGAATTTTTGAGCAGTGTCTGCAGAAATAGATCTTTGAGATGGGCTTCAATGATCCACAGTTGCACACGTAGCGCACGTAATCGGGCTGATTCAAGTACGACATGACTAAAAATGTAGTTGCAGGTTTGTTTTTTCAGGAAAATACAGGGCTAGGCCTAAAATGTCACCTCGATCAATCCATCTGCCACTTTCCTTTAGCCATTTTTAGTCACTGACATGGTATATCAAGTGTGGCGAACTTAAACCAAAACTAATAGCGAATTCGGTATCTCGCACTGATTCTGCGCTAGTTCCAGAAAATGACTTGGATTGGTTGATTCTTATAGAGCTATAAGGTTCGTCTCTATCAAAAACAACCAATCCAAGTCATCTTCTGGAACTAGCGTAGCGCACTATTGCTTATTGAAACACTGTAACTCGGTCCGAAATGACGATTATTAATTATTATTGTTAATTGAGTGGTTTTAAAAGAATATTAATCGCCAATTTTGAACGAAGAAACTCTATATCCATCTAGGAATAAAATGAATAAACTATAGAATCAGCATCGGTATTTGAAAATTGCTAATATCTTTAAAATCGTAAATAAAGGGCGGTATTCTCAGTCGCTACTTATTCTACTAACCTAGTAGCTAGTAAAGGTTGCCGAATGCTTAAGCATTTGCTTAATAGCGTATTCGGACAGTCGCACTATAGTGGGCACTGAGTGCGAACTTTTTCGCTTCCGATTGGTTAAAATTCACACTCAGTGCGCACCAGTGCGACCGCCCGAATACGCTATAAGAATAAGTAGCGACTGAGAATACCGCCCAAATTGTATGTGAAAATGATTGTTAAATGTTGCCACGGGATTGTATTATGAGATGCAACTTCAGAATTCTATTAATAAGCGGCAAAAGTCGCATAAATTACGCAAGAATATAAAGATCAATAATGACACAGAGAATAAGCTTATGGAATAAATTGCCTGTAACTAATTAATTATGAACTAAATAATCAGAAATATTATGTAGAATTGTAGCGGAGGGTTTATGCTTTGAGATGCGACTCTAAAGTACATAAATTAATTGTAGAAAATTGATAATTTGTTCCTTTTCCACGATAGTTCGATTCGTTGAAAAGGAGGTTATGTTCAACAACATACGAATTTGTTTATTTATTTCTTTATTGAGAAACTGAGGATACAAGTCTTTCCTAGATGCTTCAGGGGTCATTTTGCAACCTTTTTTAGCAACAAAATTTTTTATTTGTTGCTTGAAAAAGCCTTTTGAAAATCTGATCAGTTTACGGACACGCAAATGCTAGCGACGCAGGGATCGGCAGGCTTAAGCTACGCTGATGGAGGGGGAAACATCTACAGGAGCGATGCGGTGGCAATGCATGCGGGAAACGCCACGGTTGGAGACGAACCAGCGCCAAGTGTGTGACGCCGCGGCCAACCAGCGTCGACAACATCTTTCCCGGTGACGCTGGTTGGCCGTGGTGTCGGTTTGCGTTGGCGCCACTTGGCTGGCTTGGCACTGGCGCCAGTTCACGCACCATACCACCGCTCCTGTAGGTGTTTCCCCCTTCACAGCGTAGCTTAATCCCGCCGATCCCTGGCGATGCATATCGAAAAAGAAACATGGTTTATATATATATCTATGGAAGAAACTAACTAAAATTTATTATTTCAGTTAAACCTGGCGTGGGCGTCTTTTAACTTAATACGTTTTTAACAGGAGTAAGCAGACAATATTATTACTAAATAATAAATTACAGTGTCTGAAACTGCTTTCACAGTGTGCCAAATATTTGTGGGCACTCTGTACAGAATGGAAGATAACCTGATATTTTCAGTAAGATAAACGCATGTCAAAAACCTCGAAACATTAGTATCTTCCTTCTTGCGTGCTTCGTGTTTAGCAGCGCCATTCAGCTTTTCTAAACATTGTTCGATAACAATCAACAATGTTCGCGCGACAATCGTTGCAAGTGCGGAGGCTTTTAAACTTAAGGTCCAATTGCATGCTGAAAAGGAATACACAGCAGGCGACGCAATCCAACATTCTAAATAACCATAACGTTTACTTTGCATCTCACAAAGAGAAGAAGCCGCAAATAGAGCCGGTCTTAAAAAATCTGTTATTAGGGCAATTTGAGAAAAAAGTCCTCGACTTCCCTGTAACTCAAACCAGCCAGAGATACAACGACTTCGTTGAATGGTTGAAGCCAATCGAGAATTATGTCGCCAGTTGCGCCGAATCAAAGAAGAAGTTGGACAAAAGCGAGGTGCTGGCGAACCTCAGAGACCTTAATGTCTTTGTGGCGCACCTCGACGAGGCCAATAATGGCTTGAATTTGTCTGAGACAGAATCGTTGAAGTTGATCGAGACGCTGAGCACATTACCATGGTTGGGCACGTACATGGTGAAGAACCATATCTTGCCCGTTCAATTGATTTCCCAGTATGGCTCGGAGAGTCAGAAGCTTAAATATTTTTCTGGTATCGTGAGCGGAGAAGTAACTCCTACGATTTGCATAAAAGAAGAGGACAACGGGACTAATATTAATAATATCCAAACTCAACTTCTGGAGAACATAGAAGAAGGTTCCTATCTATTGAATGGCGAAAAATCATTTGTTATTAATGGTAAGGATTCGAACCTTTTCTTAGTTTTTGCGAAAGATTTAATAGGAAATGCTTTTAATTCCACCATGTATTCTCTGGTCGCTGTTGAACGAGGTTGCGAAGGTATGACTTTTAGCAACGTCTACGAAACAATTGGTCGTCATGAGATACCTGTGTGTACAGTTAGGTTCGACAATGTAGCGATACCCAAGGCGAATGTTATTGGCAAGGTCGGCGGTGCATTTGACATTATGATGGATCTGCTAAAGCCTGGAAAGCAAAACGTAGCTGTGCAAGCTATCAGCATTTTACGAAATTTCATGCAACAGTTAGCAGTGAACGTTGTAGAAATGAAGCATTTCGATAGGAATTTCCACGAGTTTCACGCCGTGAAAAAAGTCTTGGGAGAAATGGTATTCGCTCTGTATACCATGGAAAGTATGACGTATCTCACAAGTGGGCTAGCTGATGTGTACGAGGATCATGATGTTGAACTGGAAAGAATTATTACCGAGAAGTATTGCGCGAATAAATGCTTGGACTGTATTCAAGCGGGATTACAGTTAATGGGCGTGCAGAGTTTCCTGAGCAACACTACGTACATACAAACGTTCCACGATGCCTTGGCTCTGACAACGATGGATACGAACAATATAGACGCAAATGTGTACATCGCGATGGTTGCCTTGAAACATACAGGACGGGCTGTAAACCAGCGTGTGTATAAAACGAGGAATCCAGCTATATTCCCTATATTTAACTTAAAGGAAGATTGGCTTGGTGGGTGGTTTCAGAAAGAGATAGGTATCGCGAATAATCTTCATCCATCGTTGCGGTATGGTGGCGAATATCTCGAAGAATGCACACAGAAATTGCAGAATAGCGTTTTCAAGTTGCTCAACCAGCACGGGAACGAAATTACCAAGCAACAGATAGACCTTGCCAGAATGACTGAAATGTTGACGGAAATATATAGCATAATTGCTAATTTGTCTCGTGCCTCAAGATCCTATTCCATTGGCCTGCGAAACGCGAGCACTGAGAAAGATATGGCAGTGTGTATGGCGTATGTCTCGAAAAGAAAAGTATCTATGATTCATGAAGATATCGGGGAGGGAGATCTAGCTAACGGTGACTATGTTCACAAAAACAATGTTAATTTAACGTACGAACAACGCGAGTATCCTATGGAACATCCTCTAAGCCGAACTTTCTAAATACTTAATTTTTACGATTCCATTGCGCTTCAATTTCGAATTATCAATTGTAAGCCCATCTTTGTAAATAATACTTTAGATATACGTATGTGGTTGTATAAATGTGTACATACAAACTGTGGAGAACAGAATAAATTGTGGAGTAATTAAACGTATTGCCATTAATGTTTCTGTATTTATGTACGAAGAACAATGTACAGTTGTCCTTAGACTACATCGAACTCGGAAGTAAAACAATTATTCTTCTCATAGTTATCCTACAATTTCTGAGAAAGGTAGTTGGAATGAACTTCATACCAGGAATTAGAGCTTTATTTTTATGCACCATTCTTTACCAGGAGTTTGAATGTATACGCAAAAAGGTGGACGGTATTTTGCTACGAAAGAATGCAATTATAATCTGTCTAAAATCGGAAGTTTCGGGAGACGTTCCGGTCTAGAGTTCCAAAAAATAGGCGATATTTAGGAATTAATTAAAGGAAAACTGCTATATATAATTTAAGGGGTCTTCTTGCATTGTATTAAGGAT
The DNA here is from genome assembly GCF_050908995.1 of Andrena cerasifolii. Lineage (NCBI taxonomy): Eukaryota > Metazoa > Arthropoda > Insecta > Hymenoptera > Andrenidae > Andrena > Andrena cerasifolii. The sequence goes on from NC_135124.1 coordinate 16,309,076, forward strand.
GTCTTAAATTATAGAAATATAATTTTTGTTTTATAATTAATCATTGCACATGGCACTGGGGGGTCGTTAAAGTCAAGGCGTCAAAAAATTGATCCAAATCGGTTGGACCTGTATCCCTACAAGTTATTATCCGATTAAACTGAAACTTTTTTTATTTTGAAGAATATACTTCTGGCTACGGGGGAAAGCAGAAAAAATACAAAAATGACATTTTTTTAGAAAATAACGACACGAAGTTTGAAATCACTTTTTCTCTATATTTGTCGTTCTTTTAACGCCTTTGAAAATTATAAATGTTCAATTTTTGTAATTTTTTCTGATGTCCCCCCTAGCCAGAAGTATATTCTTCAAAATAAAAAAAGTTTTAGTCGAATTGGATAATAACGTTTGGGGATACAGGTCCCACCGTTTTGAGAACACTGTGTCGAGAAAAACGCGTTTAAAGTTTTACGTGCATTTGTTGCTACTCAAATGCCTATAACTTCAGGAATTTTACGAATTTCAACAAATCCTTTTAAACACGTATTCCTAAAAGGTCGAACATTCGAAAAATGAAATAAAAAAAAAATCGACTTTTAGACCGGAAACTCCCCTCAAAGTTCTGTGGAGTCCATTTTAATCGTAATATCACTATAGTCTCTCTGCTTGAACAACAACGTGCTCCTCCCTGTACGAATCCGTCGCAGACCAGCAACTTCTTACGCAAGTGTATATTAAAACGGTTCCAAATTCAATCTGGAAAATCTTCTCGGTCCGCGGTTGCAGTATTAATTTGGAGATTAACGTGGGCAGAATTTGGACTTCAAATGTCATTTCGCCGTTGCAATGTCTACATTTCCCGACGCATCCACTAATAGGATAAAGTAATAACGGCGCGGAATTGTCTCGCGAGTACCTGCAACATAAAACAGAATAACAAGCTCCAACAATCTTCCAATTAATCAAGTTATTAAGTTCAGATTTAAACGTCACAGTAGAGTAGGCAAAGCATCATAAGATATTGTTTCGAGGCAGTTTCTTTTACCGTAAAAGCTGACCAGGATTCTTCTGTATTTGGGATACAAAATTATGGAACATCTCATCGCCATGCATAGGAATGCTTTTCTCATATTTCTCCGACTCCATTTCCGTAGTCTTGCCCTCGTCCGAATCTGCCGCAGGCTTTGTCGTCAGATCTGGATTCTTGTATTGGTATTCGACAAGCAAGTCGCGGACATGTGGCGAAACGTCCCCATTGAAATCTTCTTCCTCAACGGAGAGGAATGTCTCGACGAACGAGAAGTTTGTTTCTTTATTTGACTCTATCTGAATAGGAAACGGAGTTACTTCGTGTAGCAGAGTGACTAAGTCACACTGAGGCTGGATCGGAGTATCGATGCAGACGACTTCGCTCTCCTCTCCGTCAATTTCAGCGGATGCTTGAGGCAAGTCTAATCTACCTACTGCGCCTATCCCAACCGGCGATTCAATACTCGCTGGGCTAAAACCAATCGCATTAAAACGATCAACGAACATGCATCCAGAAAGATCGAATATTTCATTTATAATTCAGCACCTACCTGTTCGCGTTAGGATCGTCGACGTGCAGCACAGAGAACTCTTCTCTTATATTCTCGTCTACTTCCCTTCGCAAGGAGAAATTAAACTCCGTCGCGTTATTTGGCAACACATTGTTTCCATTCTGCTCCAAGGAATTGTCATTAATGTTATCGCCCCAGTCATTCGCGTCTGACAACCAAGATGTTGTAGATGGTACATTTATGCTGCTAGTGTCTAGAGCTTTGCATTCGTCCTCTAAAACTTGAACCCTCAGGCACGTCCAACTTTCATTCTGGTTCCAACAGTTTGGATTTATACAGGCGAAAATATAAAGCGTTCTATGGTACTTGGAGCTTTCTAATGGAACGTATAATTGAAGCGCCAGGAGTTGGTACAATCCGCAGAGCCGGCACTGCGGTAGTGACAATGTGGTCTTCTCATAACAGTTCTATAAACAACATACAGCTGTGTTAATTAGATCAGAGAACCCAGAGGATTCTAGTTAGAATTTCAAATTTGCCACTTGCTCGAGTATGAATGATTTCACATGCAGAGCAACTCACTGGAAATCCGCCGATCTTATTTGTCATAAAATTAATACTCGGCCGGTGTTTGTCAGTGACGTATTCATCTTCGTAGCCCAGGTACACCTTCGTCCGATTATCACAAGCCATTAAATCTGATTAAAATTATATTTCTTCATTGGAAGACTTCGTAGTAGGATAAGGAATACTTAAATCTCCGATACACCGTCCAGCCGTGCACAGCTGACATGCATCAGTATCGGTTTACGCGTGCGCTCCTAACAGTATCCTGCTCCATTATCGATTTTTAAATGCTTTATGTATAAGCGAATATTACGTAAAAAATCATATTTCACTTGTGTAATCTATCTTTAAACGTGCACGGTTTGAAGGGAATTAGGAAGATCCTCTATTATACGCGAAACGTTTCAATTATTTGTTTTTAAAATCGCACCGAGATCCACTTATCATACGAGTAGGTATTTCTAATTCGTAATTTAAATATCCGTGTTTCCTGAACTGGCGGAATCCCTAGAAGTATAGTCCTAACGTAAAGGCCTGCGCGCATTAGAGCTTTTGTTAACAATAGACGCGTCCGCGAGAATAGAATGAATATCCTTAAGTGTAACAGTCAAAGGAATTCTGCCGCACAAAATCGCATTTAACTGTGGAATTTAAATGCTCTTTAATTGACTCACCGACGCAGGAAGTTCTATGGAAACCGTGCGCGCTTAGAACATCGACATTTTGTGATTGGTCGCGTATCACAAGAAGCGCCTTTCCGTCTACATGCCGTTAACAATAACTTTCGACACACATTAGCAGACGCGGCGCGCATTGTTCCTCCATACTCTCCCCACGATCAAACGTGCCATCTTTTATTGTTAAAGCGTCTGGACTTGCCGAGACAGGGAATAAGTTCGGCGAGGTATATGACTATTGGTCGGTTAAGTCCGCTTTTAGTTTGTGACGTCATGCGCAAAACAGTTCATTCCTTATCCCCTCCGTGTGTCTGTCCAGCTGTCCGTGGTTTGGCAGTCCGGTGAGCGAATTTTCTCAGGGTGATCGTTACGTGGGGTTTCATGCTGGTGGCCCTTCTCCACGAGCGACAACCGAGAGCCCGAGGTGTCAAAATATCGACGGACGATTGTGCGGCGGTCGCGGGTCCCGGCTTAGGTAGAACTAATTTTGAACAACCTATAACGGTATTGCACGGATAGGGTTGGCCTTCGGACTGACAAAAGGCAAAGACGTACGCAGCAGAAACAACTGGCGTTCACGCGTGTATGCGACGAGGTCGTCGGAGGTAGCCGTCGCGCGGAGCATTGTGATCACGAATCTGCTCTCGCCCGGGGCCCACGGCATCAGCGCGGGGTGTGCACGGGACCACGAAAAACGTTCTGGAATTCGCTGGCATCGACGATACGGGAGCGACGAGCCCATTCGTGAGGGATGTCTACCCCCGCAAGAAGGAGACTAATGAGAGATTTCAAGAGGTACACCTTAACATTCTTATGTCACGGCCGACTATCCGTGTCACACCACCGCCATTGTAAATCATATTCTCCACGTCCCTGTCCCGATCCCTCGTAACCTTTCCGCGCGGCCAGGATCCTCCTCGCACGGGCAAGGGAAACGGGATGTAGGAGGGTTACAACGACGTTCGAACGTCATTGTGGGCCCGTCCTGCCGAGTTATTATTAGGAGCTTGTGATCGTTTACTGCGTCTCATTTGCGTCCCATTACCGAACCTTTCCGACGATTCATCGTCTCAATTGGAAAATTAGTTCCCTTTCGTCTCCTTTCTTCCACCGCGAATTCGGAAACGTTTACGGGGAGTCGTCGACGATACGCGAATAATCACGCTCCTGTTTGCCTTGTCACTTTCCATTCTTCATTACCATAAATATTTTCTTCACCTGCAGTGACCCCTTTTGCAAACAATAAATACACTCTCCAGCGACACAGCAATATTTATTACTACGTTTCTAATCGGGAGCCCTTTGCGAGTAAGGATCGTTGCGAAGAACGAGCTAATTATACGCTCTGTATGTAGCGCACAGTGTTGTTTTTTTTCTTGTAAACGATTTTTATTGGCCGACCCGTGTAATGAATGATAAGCAGATGCGTATACTCGAAAATTTATTCGGGTACACGTAGAGGATGTTGTTGGAAAATGCTTTATACGAAAAGGCATTGACGTGACATTGAGATTTGTGCGCGGTCTAAATTTGTACTTCGCGTTGGACACACGTGGGAATTGTTGGGATAAAATAAAGCTTTGCGAAGGAAATGCTTTTTAATGGATATTTGCTGCGGTAATTTTTCAGCATAATGATTTTTAATGAAATGTTTGTGTGGGTAGATTACAAGAAGACCCACCCACTGGAGTATCCGGCGCACCAACAGACAATAATATTATGATATGGAATGCAGTTATATTTGGGTAAGAGGAACTCGGTGTATATGATTTGATTTAGCGTGTTGTTTAACTAGAAATATGTGGGTGAACGTAGGCGAGCCTTATTTTATGCGAGAAGTTGAAACGAATGATTTTTTCTAATTGTTAGATATTTCATTTGGCAATTGTGTTATCCTTTCCAGACCACACGATACCCCGTTCGAAGATGGCACCTTCAAACTCACAATAGAATTTACAGAAGAATATCCAAATAAACCACCTACAGTGAGATTCGTTAGTAAGATGTTCCACCCTAATGTGTATGCCGATGGAGGCATTTGTCTTGACATATTGCAGAATCGCTGGAGCCCTACTTACGATGTCTCCGCTATTCTAACATCTATACAGGTATCGTAACTGTGAAACGATCTATATTATTCCATGGTTCGCAGTATCAAGAGTACTCTAACACGAAGCATTTTGTATATTTACTATTCGCACTTCTCTCATCTTGCATCATAATCATAATTCATTTTCTCGTGATAAATAAACATTGTACGTTTAGTTCTGTAAGAGTATGACAAGGCAAAGTCAGTATTTCTATTGGAAACTAAAGAAAAGAATATTTATTGTAAATGATAACGAACAATAAACATTCCCGTTTCTTTTACATACGCTCTTGTATTCTTAATTCTGCAATGCAATATTAGGTTTCTCTGCAAAGAGTGTAAATATGTTTTGCATGGCACTTAAGATAACTAGAAGATGCAATCGCATATATTATTAAACAGATGAGGATAGAGAGTGCTCGATTTCTGTTTTTGGTTTGCGAGAAGTATGATACGTCTCGCGTGCACTTCAGCTTTTCTGTTAATTTTCCGATAAAAGCCAGAGCGATTCATCTAAGTTTTTGCCTTAACAGCGGTTGCAATTCAGCAAAGTCTAGTTCAGCGAATTCGAAATTGTCTGCGAATAATATCAGCGTAACGTCGCGCTTGTGATTCATTTAACCGACCACAAGTGTAATTCTAATCGCCGGCACCGAGTAGAAGCGTCACCCGTTTACAATCACGGCCGCGCATCGTTGACGGAAAGAAACGATGGGAAGAAGTATTTGGAATATTGTGTAACGAATACGACTTGTGTGGTTGCAGTCGCTGTTAAGTGACCCGAACCCGAATTCACCTGCCAACTCTATGGCAGCGCAACTGTACAAAGAGAACCGACGCGAGTACGAGAAGCGAGTGAAGGCTTGCGTGGAGCAGAGTTTTGTGGATTAGTCGCAGGCGTTTTCACGATGCTGTTGCAGCATCAGTCAGCCACCTACAGCCATCAAATACAGTGGAGAACGTGCAGCCTTACCAAGGAGCTAACGCTAAAACATTAGCATGTTTCTTCCTAAAAGCTCTATTGAACTATCACGATGTGCAACATTAGACCGAATTTTTACAATGTTGAATAATAAATTATTATAAAATTGTGTATTTATTTATTTCGATATTTGATAACACGAAATTAGTAATATCATTAGGGGATAACTAATACTTGGCGCTTTTGTTCCTGTGCTGCGAAGCATTGTCTTTCACGAGCACAGAACTGTGTTTCAATTAAATTTTAGTACTTCATATAGTGCGTAAATTTACATACATATATATATATATATATATATATATATATATATAAATATATACACACACATATATAAATACACAGCATGTGTATATATATATATATATATTATATACATAAACATAAACACATACACATAATAAATGCATAATTTCACTTTATAATCTCATGGTTTTCTTTAACCTTACGCTATTTACATTTAAGATAAATCTATCTTACGTTGTCGCATTATCTGTACGTTGTGATTATTGAAAGTCTATAAAATATTTGTTACAGTCCCTTTTGGATGAACCGAATCCAAATTCTCCAGCCAATTCCTTAGCGGCGCAATTGTATCAAGAGAATAAACGGGAGTATGAGAAGAGAGTAGCTACCGTTGTTGAACAGTCTTGGTTGAACTTCCAAGAAAGTCACACGGAAGATCCCCGCTGACATTAAGTATGCTTTACCTATTCAATAATTTCGCGACACTCGCCCGACGCTATTTTCTATATCATTTTCATGGATTTAAGGCCTGAAGTATGTTCCCCCGTGCTGCCGAAACTGTACATTGAATCCTCCATTGTTCTACAGAAAGTTTTCTATCTATTAATCCCGAGCTAATAATTACTGCACGGTCCTGCCGCTTCAAAGGCGAAGGCATTTATTTGACTTTGAATGTGTTTCAGATACATAGAAATGTAGAGCACTGGAGTGATGGAATCGCACTGTGAACTTATGTGATCTTTACCTATAAGTATACATAAAATGTGTATGATTTTGCTCATTATAATTAGACTTTAGACGCCCATATACAAATAAAGTATCGAAAAATAATAAAAAAAATTATATAAACACCGCTTTGCAACAGTTGATTCACATTATAACTAACAGCTATATTTAGATGTATGTACGAACGGCTTCATGAATCATTTTCAAACCGGCAAGGAGCCGGAATGTTAATGAAGCGCTTGATCATATGTTCTAAGGAAGCAGAATGGAAACGTAGCTCGTTCCTTTTCGAACGCCGAATGTAATTATGTCAGTGTATAAATATAGTTCCGTGCAGTTAAAAGGCGCGTGGTCTTTGTGGAAGGATAACTATTGAATATTTGTAATTTCCTAATAAAGTTTAAACGATATTAGTAACAGTATATGCTAATTAGTATCCTTTCACAGCAATTTGTCGATTAATTACGAAGGAAATGGTGGAGCGGTCGCAATAAGAATTAATAAGTTTAATGAAAACGTACAACTTGTGTTTTATACATGTTTTATAAAAAGAAAAATGTTTATACATATGCAAAGCACGCAGATCGCTTGTATGAAACAATTTGTTTCACTAATTAAGTTCACATTCGGCTATGAAAAATGATATAGCTTGCGAAACGAAATTTTATTATTCTAAAATGCAGTGCTTGTATGTACAAAATAAATTCTCATTGGTAAAGTGGAAGGTACATAAAACAGAATTCGATAAATACACTTTATATCAAATACATAGCGATTGCTCATAGCGAATCTGAACTATATTTTCTATACAATTATACATTTTACAAATAAGACAACAGAATTTTACCGCCACTTAACACATAGTAATACAATGATAAGTCCGCAATAAAACCACATGCATCGCAATATGTATCAATTAAAAAAAGATATTAACATTAAACTATTTTATTTATGACACAATTTATATTACAAAAAGTTAGTTCGATCTTTTAATACTGCTATTGTGTTTGAAACATGAAATGTATATTTTGGTTCGCTGCCAAAGGTCTATACTTTTGACGCGCTACCGTTCGAAATGTGCCGATGTCTAATTTCAAATCTCAAATACGTACAAATCAATACAGCCATTACGGAGATACCTATTTCACTCTCGTTATTTAATATTTCCATGTCACAATTATTTACATAGCGCGTATCGTACAAATACAATTTATCCGCTACCGCAGCAGCCAATTATACGAGAATTCACACTCGTATTTACATAACAGTACATGGACGACCAAACAACTTGGTCCGGTTTCTCACGAAACTACCGAGATACTTCTTCACCGGTCGAAAGTTGTGTTTAAAATTACAAAGTATATTTCAAGAGTTCTTCAGTTTCAATTAAGTCTTCCAAAGTGTTTGAATCGTTCACCGGTTTTCTCCTGCTACGACTTCTCTTCTTTCTCTTTGTTGTACCTCTCTAACTCTTTCAGAAACTGTGCTTTGGGCTTCATGACGTTCGGCCGGTCCCCTCTACATTTCGGGCAGAACCATTTACCTTTCGGCTTGGTGCTTAACGAGACACAAGAGAAATGGAACCATTCTATAGGGCACAGATCGTTGTCGCATAATATCATCTCTCCGTACGATATTTGATCGCAGAGGCAATACGTCGGTTCGTCCGGATCTATCGCGAGATCGTCTTCCGGAGGCGGTGGAGTATCCTCGCGATGCTGATTTTGCTGATTGCCTTGCTTAGACTTCCTCTTCTTCCTCTTGCCAGTATTAGCAGTAGCCGTTTTCTTCTGATTACCGTTGCTCGTGTTCGACAAAGAGTTGGACCGTGTCTCCGTCATCACGATCATGTCCATCGCATTAGAGGACTCGACCAATGTCTCCGTTCTCGTCCTCCTAGCCCTCTTCGTCTGCCTTTCTGTGTTATTTGCATTGCTGGAAGAGTTCGAGTTAACATTCGCGTTTGTCTCGCGCGTCGATTCGCTGCTCTCTTGTTCCTTTCCGAAGTCTGCAGAAAATTCGGAATGAAAAACATGATACAACGTTGAAAATATAGTAAGATGGTAAAATATGACACTCTTAAGAGGGCAGGCGCGTACCTAGATTACGATAATCCAAATCCAGTTGCCTGGATTTGTTCTCTATAAGATCCTGAACCTGTTGAACGATCTGCAGCTTCTCGTCTCCTATTTCCTGAGCAGCAATCAATGCCTGCTGAACTCTTAAAAGCGCTCTCCTCCTGACAGCCAGGTCTGTATCGTTTCTCAGTGCTTCCTGCTGTTGGTCCACTTCGCGTAGGTATGCTATATTAAATTAGAGAAGAACAAAAGAAGCAACTTGTAATATTTCATTGGAACATAATGCTACAAATGTAAAGTATAAGCAAGCAAGCAAGCAAGCAAAAAAAAAAACAGATCCGTGAGGAGATCTTTTCTGTAGTTTATTATAGCATTTACAATATATTTAAAAATACATACTTGTGATTACAAAGTGATATATTGAAACGAAATTATAAATTTTTTTTTTCACAACAAAAAAGCAGAGGAAACAGTAACTTTATGTCACTGCGAAAATGTAAAAGGTTACATGTCCAATGCGGGACTGTCCCGCACAATGTGGGACGTCTGCTCACTTTATACAAGTGATATATGTGAAATTTAAATTATTTAATAACAATTCAGCGCGTTAAAATGCAGGGTAAATTGTTGGTCAAGCAACATTGTTTTTTTTCATAGATATACGCAAAATCTTTGTATGTTACCCCGCTTATTTCTTATTTTAACAATGCATAGTTCTCTACGAATATGTACGTTATATATCGCCTAGATATTTATGAATTTCCAAGTCACGAAAATCGAATATTTCTGATCGAGATCTGCGAGTGCGTACGGCCCAGGGATGTTTGAAAATTTGATCTTAATTACTTTGACAAGTGGCGTCCAGCTCTCGGAGCCGGGAAACGTGCCTCTGCAAGTCGTTCGGCAGATTCTCCACGCAGTCCAAATAGTTCTCGATGTATGTCGCGGAATATAAAGCCTCGACTACAGCTTGGTTTAACATGTTCAGCTGCTTACGAATCTCCCTCGACGGTTAAGAAATATAAAAGCAGCTCGTCCGCCAATGAGATCCTCAGTGCCGGTCCGTTAAGCTTCTCGATGGTTCGCACCATTTATACAGATACGTGTTATCAATTGTTTTACAACTACACCGAAATCTGGATCGATCGGATCGCAAGCGAACGTAAACTGTTGTGAGACTTTTTCTCAGATACTCCATCTGTATTTGTCATGAGAGTCAAACATGGCTGCCGTCCCATGAGTGAGTTCCGCAAAGCTCTCTCCCTAAAAAAGACGCGAGCCCGTCGCAATCCCTAATCGCCTCGTTGCCAGAAATTCGTACAAGTGCGTCTCAATGAGATCCTATAAAATTCGCCCGCAACATGTCCGACCATCACCGATTCATTAAACCTCTAAATAAAAATTTAATGGAGCAACATGATATTTCGACCAGTGTTTGACAACAAAAGCCTCAAGATTTTACGCTTATGATCGTAAAAGACATTCATAATTGTTTATTCACGTATTATTCTTGAACGCGGATGTATACGAATGTTCAGCAATGAAACGAGCTTAATGCCCGTCTGTTGTACGAATTTTATACGACGTTATTAAAATTCGTTTATTTGTACATTGAAAAATAATTGCTCGAGTTTCAAAATTGTCTGGCATACGATAAACGTAATTGAGCCGAGAAATTCAGCTCGGCGTAACAAAGAATCGTGCGATTTAAACGCTGATTTGACTAGCTGCTGTGACGTCAGAGCTCGAGGCACGGGCTACCAATCCCGTCTCACAACCCTATTTGATTTCATTCGGTAGGAGAGTCGTGTTTGGGTTCTCGTGTGACTGTTGCCGCAGGAAAAGTTCGCTCCCTTGCTTTCAAAATCGCTACCGAGCACAAAGAGAAGATGACCTCCACGGGAACCTTCCAAGGATTCGGCGACGCCAAGAAGTCTAGCAAGTAAGTAGCAGGCTTTGTAGTAGCAGATTTACTATTCGCACGGATATCGTACGAGATTCGTGTGCCTTTTTCGCCCAGACGGGATCCTGTATTTATTTTAACCTATCATTCAACGACGAACCAGCGAAAATTGTTTATTGTAAGCGAGAGATGCTTATACTCCTAACGATTATTACCGAGCATGCTGAAAAAGAGCTCGGTCATTTAAATATTAAAAGGATGTTATTATTCCATATACTTTTGTGCTTTTTATTGTCTGCATATTTCGAGATACTGTTTTTACGGGCAATAAGGGCGAAGGGTACACATTTGTGCAAATAGTAACGGAAATAAACGAATGGCGTCTTGTTGGTTACTGACTTTTTTGTTATGCACCGTGCGTCAGTTTGAACCGGTCATAACCGGACAATCCATAGGTCTTTGTTGCTGTGGCAACGTTTTGGCGAACCATTAATGTTGGAATGATTTGAATTGCTTTTTCTTGCAAGCCGATTGCATTAGACAAATTGGATCCACGAAAATATGGGTAGATTAAAAGAATAGTGCATTATTCACGTTGTCGTCCGTGATAAATGGAATGGAATTGTAGGTTAAATGCAGATTGCTCGATGTTTATCGCGTTTATTGGGTTCAGCGTTGTAGTAATTTTAATACATCGTGGATTTTCTTACTTGGAATATCATTACCAGGGCGATAGCGATCTTGCAATTTGTGTATTGTTTCACCTTTCATTGTGTTGTAAGATGATATCTAACGGGATTTTGTCATTTAAATAAGTCATCTTTTCGGAAACTTTTGGCACACGAAATCTATTTTATGCAATCTTCTCTTGTACTCACAAGTCCGATGTGGTAAATAATTGAACTGTTGCACTCGCAATTGCCGAGTCGGTAACGCTTAAAGTGCGCTGAAATTCTAAGTTCGGAAGTTTGACAATAGATTGCGTTAGCTACGCTGTTTTCGCGATTAGTGTTTTAAAGATATAATTTTTAGCTCGAATCGAACTGATTTTCCTTCTTTACGGAAATTTATTAAATATACTGTCGCCCATGGTGATTAGCGGATTAAGTAGAAATTGTCGAATTAATACGAACGCAACTGATACTGTACAATAAGAAGTAGTTTATGAAACTACATAAAACTTTATCTCCATCCGATACACGCGAAATGGAAATGCCATAATTACGAGAGCAGCATCGTTTGCGTAATCTTTCTCTGCTTTCTAAGGTCTTGGTGAGTGAGTTCACGTTGGCAAGTGTCACGTTACAAGACTGTCGTTTTCGCGAAAAAATTCGTGGTTTACCGCGTGACGGCTGCAACATTGCAACGCCATGTTTCTCATAAACGGGGCGCCAGACTTCCCTGTATAATCGAAACAAAAAATGGGGAAGAATTCATTGACGCGAAACAAAAGGAGTTAAATTGTACATTTTTATCGAGGTACTTGTCGCGTTTTATATAAGCATGCTTGATTTAACTTGCACGATAAGTAAAGAGTTATCAGATGAACTGAAAATAACTAGTGGCTGGACAAGCTTTGCTGCTTGCCAAATATAATCGTTTTCATTTTAATACAGTCGCATGGACAATGGTGATTAATGGTGTATTCCACGCGGCATAAATATTTTCGCGAGACGCCAGTGCGAATAATAAGCATAGTTCTGTGGGATACACGCGAGTCACGGCCGTTTCAGGCTGACTCATCCGACGTGTAGTTCCTAGCGTGCTGCATAGAGGCGTGTACATTTAAGCTCGAAGCTTCGTAATTGCATAGGTTGCGATCTGTGTACTACCCACCCTTTGTTCTCCCTCTTTTCGTTCCTCTGACGCTCTTCTGTCTCTTTACTTCGCCCATTTTCATATGCCCCTCGCCGTTATTACTTCTTTTTTTTTCGTGCTGTTTGGACACCGCGGTGCATAACAATAGAGGGAATTCAGAGAATCGCATGGTCGTAGGAGCCTTGAATTTTCCACGTCCGTTGTTTACAGACATGCAGGGGGAGAATGCGATCGGGGACAGGTGGTCTTTGAGTGTAATTCTTGGTGAAAATGTTAATAAAAAATGGTGCGACTATTAATCCTTCCTCAAAACCACTAGGAATCCAAGCGTCATTAATAAAGACTCGTTACACCTCAGGTACATTCGGTCCAACACTGAAATCCCACAAAAAGCCCGTTTCCCTTTTTCGTTCTACAGGAAAACGTTAAAGGAAACCAACTGTGGGATTAGGATCTTTTACTTCCGCGTGGTAACCCGCGCAATGGTCATATCTAAGCTACAGAGCTAGTCAAAACAGACTTTAAAATTCCCCAACAACAAGCCATAAATATTTAAACTCTCCAATTATATGAGCCCATTTATAACGCAAAGCAATAGCTGGCCATTTTATTCGCGGTGTAATTATCCAAATGGAATTCCTAAAACAAGATTAGCTTCTTTACGCTCGCTTCGAGGCATAGTTGTTTAGCGTAGTACATCGGGCTACTTCCGTTTCGGATTTTGCCGAGCACCTTGCTCGTTACGGTGAAGTGGCGCCGAGGTATTCCTACGAGCAAAATCCACGAATCGAGCGCGCGATACCGAAGGATAAATATAACCCACTGTCGCCGGCCAGGCTGAAGGAGCAGCCCAAAAGGGAGTCGTCTCCCTGCTCGTGAGTGGTGCTTTAAGGACACATGCCCCTCGAGACCTGTCTGCCGTCCAGCGCGCGCATTCTGCGCAAAACCGGCTGCTTAAGGCCCCGTGCACACGTGCACGTAAGCCGGTCGGTCTTCTCCCCTACGCAGGTTTGCAACGGCGCGACGCATTCGATCGCGGCCGTCAGTGGGATTTCGCGATTGCACGGAACAGGCGGCCGCCGCACGCTTCCCTATCGTGTTTCTCGACTTTTTAGAGGTGGCGCCTCCTCGTGTTGCGTGCGTCAGTTTCCCTCCGCATTTTCTGCCTGCGTCCCTTTCTATCGCCGTCGGCCGGCGCACTGGCGCGACAAGGAGCGGGACGGAAGAGAGGAACGCAAAACGGCGCGTGACACAGGCCGCGGCTGAACCACGTCTAGACCGCTCTGTACGCGCATATAACCGGCACGGGATTGTCGCGTCGTGACATCGAAACTCGCGTGCCAGTGCATTCCGCAGCGACCGGGAGAGACCGGAGGAAGACTTCTTCTTTGTAAACGAATCGAAGGAAAATGTGGGCCGGGCAGGACGACACGCAACGATTCAAAACCAGGTTCGTGGATTTATATCGGCATTTCTCTTGCGAGGCATTTTACGTCCGCGATTCTTCGACCATCGCCGGGGCCCTTCCGTCTCGCGTCACCCTCGAACACACCCCTTTTTTCTTTTCTCGGTCGTTTTGACAGGCGGTTTATAACCTCGGCGTGCCTTTCTCCGTGTGATCGGGCGACAAGTTCGACGACCTGTCCTCCATCGACAGGTCGGAATTGCAGTTCCGTAACCGCGATAAAGTCGTTAGACGTTGTGTTCCAATCGCGGATTGACATGCGTGTGTGTGTGTGTGTGCGCAATTCAATGCCTGGCGCATTGCACGTCCCAGTCCCACGCCTGTTGCTCCCCCTCCACATTTGCACCCTATTTTACCGACCAAGCCGCCTCGTTCCTTCTAGAAATTCGGGGTTTATTTCTTTTATGGATTTATCGCAGCGGCGGTACAAGGGTACGCTGAACAATTGCATCTGTCGCCGTTTGTAAGTACGGGAGGACTGCTGCGTGCTCGGTTTTAATTCGATATGCGCTTCTTGGGGCTTCGGAATAAACGGAATGTCTGTTCCAAAGTGGCTGTCGTATCAGTGGGACTTGATAACAATACGAGTACTTCAATTAAAGCTTGATAAAGATTACTTTGCACTTATATCGCATGTTTCGTTACGCAAAATGTTCTGCCGGCGATGCTTCCTTATTTGGCGACAATTTTAATCTACTGGTCGCTCGTTGAGAATTACTCACACGGAAGTCGCCTCGGTGACGAGAAAACATGGCAGACGAGGTTTTCCGATGGGGACAAATTTTCATGTTAATTGCGAAGGATTAATTGCCTCGAGGACAGAGTCGAGTGTATATATATGTTTTGAATAACGAATATGAAATAAATGAAGCTTGTTCATTCGTCAGCGCGATTCATCTCGGTCCACCAATAAACTGTTTAACTCGAAGTTAAATTTCTCCTTCAGGATCTTTATCTCCGTGTGGGATATCTTTGCTGAAACGTTTATTCCGACGGATTCCCTCGAATTTACTCGGATAATGCCCAACTGTGCTCAAGGCGAGCAGGAATCGAGACTCGGGGCCGGGCCCTCAAGTCCAGTTTCTATTTCTGCGAGACGGGCGACGTCCGCGAGGAACAAGAACGTAGACGCGCCGTTTCCAGACAGCCCACGAAACTGTACAAAGGTTAATGCCAGTGTAACGAGAGCAACGAGTTACCGAGCCGCAGACGAGAGCCTCCGTTCTTTTTTTTCCACTCCGTTCTTTCGTTTACGATCCCGAGTCACGCTACTCCTCGACTCAGGAATTCCAAATTCCACGCTTCGAAAGTTGAACGTTTCTTTCCTTCGTAGATATATATATATATATATATATGTTTAACGAAGTCGCTAACGCGAAATAAGGGTATCATAATATACAGAACGTTGAGGCTTGGTATTGAAACAGCTCCGAATGCGTGAATCACTCCCATTGATAAGAGGGTAAACAACATAATGCGTATAAATGTTGGTACCGTTGGGAGTATCAGTTATTCGGCCCCGAGTAAAGTTTCATGTATCCGTAAGATAACGTGTTTAGAGGATTTCTCTTATCGTCGTATAATCGATGAGTCACAATTATCGCCGGGGCGAGGGGGGAACGACGGAGGGTGTGGGTTGACCCGAGTATCGAGAATTTCTGCCTCGCTTTTCTGCCCATGGGTGTTTGATTATACTAATGTTGATACAATCCATGTGGATTTTCGTTACACAAAGCCGACACAAAAGGCGAGCCCCGAGTATGGCACGGTTCACGGTTTCTCGTGTGGGTAGAACTCGTTTTTGAGCAAGACCTGGTACCGAGAGCATTCGTGTGACCGGATTTCACTGAATATAATATCGAACATTCGTGAACCAGCACACTCGGTGCTTTCATACTCCGGCTGGGTATGGGCGGTTGCCAGTCTCGTGCGCATTAGATTCCAAGGTTTTTATAGATTCTAGTAAGGATTAAGTCTGGGAAGGTGGTTTTTGGAAGGACACAGATTTAGTTACTTGGTGGCTCTTACCGCCATTCTTCAGCTTCGCTGTCGGCTAGGATGCCTAACCCAGACCGTTAATCCTTGCATTAATAAAATATTCACTAGTCCAGTGAAATTAGGATCTGTCTTCGGAATAAATCCCAGCAAGCTAAATTTTGGTATGGGCCTTTATTTGGTCGTTTTAAACAATATGTCAAAAGTCCCCATCGATCCGACCGCCGCTAAAAATTTTACACAGGGTTGAAAAAAACTCATAGGACCTTTTTTGTAGAGAATTTCCTAGGCTATAAATTATATAACTATTTAGGTAGATTGGGTAGATTTCCGTCTAATTTCACTGGACTACAGCTAAAATCCCCTCTCCCGAAGGTACATATATATCATCTCATACAAATAATTTAATATCCTCTGGATAACCAGATTTCTGCTACGATTTTATTAGTCATTAATTCAACTTGTTCATCGTCAAGTTATTCCTATTACTAATGACTAAAGTGGGTCAAAAAAGTATTGGCACACCCTCTTTTTTTAAATATTGATATATCGAAGTAGTATATTCATACAAAATCCTTCAATGTCTTCTAACATACAGAAGTAATGTATTTTTTCAGAATTCTGAATAATGTAGTTTAAGCAAGTAAAAGACA
Organism: Andrena cerasifolii; assembly: GCF_050908995.1. Lineage (NCBI taxonomy): Eukaryota > Metazoa > Arthropoda > Insecta > Hymenoptera > Andrenidae > Andrena > Andrena cerasifolii. The sequence continues at coordinate 16,325,792 of NC_135124.1, forward strand.
AAAAACTATATCCATCCTCTCCCCATTGAAAAAATATTATTAACGTCTTTATTGAACCAAGTTTAAAACTTTGGTTTATACCTAACCTTGAATACTGATACCAAAATCTAACCTTAGAGTATTAAAATATTTACGTAAAGCATAATGCAGGTTGATACTAGGAAGTGCAAAGGTGGTGGGAAATAAAGTTTTAGGCGGCACGTTTGATAGAAATATTTATTAAAACCTAGTACCGCACAGTACTTTCCAAAGAATTTTCGTTGTACAGAAACAATTTACCCGATCTATAACACCAGCGTCCCTATCTGCGACCGCCTCGGTTCTCGTCACCCGAAACGGGCCCATTTCCACCGTGACACGATTCCGCTTTTAATTCTCGGCCTTTTATGCCCGATGGGGCACGAGGACCGAGCACCATCGCGCACGTATCGAACGGAGGGTCGTTGCTCGCCTCCTCATTACTGGCCCATCCGCGTCGGTCGATGCAACGCCACCGTCTCGTTCGCCTCGGCCCCGCCGCGAGAAGGACATCGACGTTGGTCGTTAAGTCCGTTAACGACGGAGTCAGGCCCGACGTTCGCCGCGATATCGGCCGTCGACCTTTTCCCTTTACGCCTCGCAAACATTTTCCCCCGGTTTCCCTCGCTCGCCCCCTTGGCTCCTCTAATTGCCATCAATCCCGGACGAGAAGAAGGGCCACTCGAAACGGCCGAATGCCACTAGAGATAATACAACTGGAGTAGCGGTCGCGTGGGCGTCTCGCGCGACCATTCTTTCTACGCCCTGGCTGTCTCGTCGGATTCCCCGACAAGATCTTCTTATCGGGCTCGTTGGTAGATTTATTAAAGGACACAAAGAGTCTGGGCGTCGATCTTCCTCAGCCACGAATGGCACTCCCCTGTAAACGCCCGTCTCCGGGCTCTGTGATCGCCGCGCGCATTGGTCACTGACGATAACCGCGAGTTTTAGAAGCTTCTCAACAAACTTGGCATATCTCGCTCAAATGGAGCTACATATATACGGTGTCAAGATAATTCGCCTGTATCAACCTGCCCCAGGACTCTGTCCTCTTTAGTTTATGTAACAGCTTAATATAATTTTTTACAATAGGTGTATCGGTAGGTGATGTATCATTAACGTACAAATTAATTGTTTTAGATAGGATATTATAACCATTTGGAAAGAAGTTAGGTTAAATACATTATACTGTTTATAAATCTTTACGAAGCACGTGGAGTTTTCTAACTTTACTTAAAAGGTAAAAGACGCGTGGAAGGCAGTGTATCAACTAGCCCCGGTCTCCCCTACTTAATGGTTAGGCTTATCAAGTATTGCTACTGCAGCCACTTTTACTATTTATTACTCATCTATAGGGGAAGTTGGGGCATGATCGGGCAGCGAGGTAAGGGAAGCGTACCAAACACGCGTGCCTCGCCACGTTCACTCGAATTGCTGACAAAGAGAGATGCACGGTGTAATTAGATCGATTTCCCTGAATATCCCTGAATTTCCAACGTCCTCCACCCGCGTACTCTTCACTTTCCCGCGTTCCCAGGGCGTGTCGCGTTTCATCCGATACATCGACGCGACGCATTGCGCGCGAAATTGCGGCACAGCGCGAATACGAATCGCCGGGGCTCTACGTGTTGGTCGTCGGTGTCCTGTTGCAGTGGGAACGTCGCTTTTCTCCCGCGACTCGTTTCACCGGCCCTCTCGCGCACATTCCCCTGTTCCGTTCTCATTCCACCGATTTCAAAAGTCCCGCCAGCGGGCAGCTCCTGAATCGCGCCGAACATTTTCGGTCGCCTCTGCCTGCATCGTCCAATCGCCCGTTCGTGTATCTTCTTCAAGTTCAAAAACGTGCCGAACGGAGGCTCCATTAAAAGAAAGTCTTCCCTCGCAGCCTCGTAAGGAATTCAATACCCCTTGCCCGTTGTATTCAACTAGGCAAAGCGTACTTGATTCAGATCGGCTTTGTACGTGGAACGATACAAGCGTATCGCGGCCACGCGAACCTCAATGGCCGTCCCGACGCACGCGATGGAAAACTATTTGTTCGGCGAAGTTTACGGCCGATTGTACGATTACGTGCTAACACGCGCGCTCCCAGCGCTGCCCTTCAGATGGAATATTAAAAACCCCTCCGCGGCTCTGGATTTGCATGGCCCTCTCCCGGCCGCGCTCGTCCATCCGCCAGATAGGGCGCTCTTCTATTCCGCGGCGGTCCCCGACGTTTATTAAGGAATTCGTTCACGAGCAGGTACTTGGCAGGCCGTAACAGCGTGTCGGATTGAATGCAATTACCCCTGATAAGCGGCCACAATGTCCACGCGAATGGACGTTGATCGCTAGCTATTGTTCACGACAACGCGATCACGTTTGTTCACCGGGGCCTTTCTCCTCTTAAATGCTCCGGGACGCTCGACTCGGGGGCCTGCGCGATCTGGCTCATTCATGTGACAATTGAATCGAACCCGTTAAAAAGGCTTCGTATGCTTAAGGGGGAACACCACTGTGACGCCCGGAAAAGTAAGTCGTTTTAAAGATTTTTTTTTTTCACGAATAATTTACAGTTTTTGTAGAAAATTTTTATTACCTGCGTTTAGTATAACGTCTTAAGAGACTATATAAAAAAATAAAATAAATAGAAAGACACGCATAAATTTTAATATATATAGCGAGCTGGTCGAATAGCTTAATTTTTCGACCGTTTAAAGTGGAATACCCCTTAAGTAACTCGATACCTCCTTCAGTAGTTTTGCGAACAAACATTCAAGCGGAATAAAATTTCATTAGCCGACCACACCTCCGCTCGAAGCACGCCCATAGAAAGTACCTACCACGCGACGGAAGAAAGCGCGCGGCGTTGCTTCCCTCCGCGCGACACTTTCGTCTCGCACGAGACCTGCTGGACCCAATCGTCGCTCAAGTGCCCCAGAATTAAATCAATCTAGTCAACCCCTCCCTCCCCCCCCCCCCAACGTCTAGGCCGTTTAATCGTAGCGCCTCGAAAAATTCCCGTTTCTTGCCAATCCTCCGGCGCCCGAGCTTCGTGGACTGCCACGGATCGTAATAGGTAATCGGAGTCGCTCCCGATCGCCGCGCAAAACCTGACGGATCTTGATTGCGCCGAGGCAGAGCTCCCAAGCCGGATACCAGCGGGCGAGAGAGCCGTTTTCTTGTCCGCTCCCCTGCCGTTCGTTTATTTCGCGAAATTGGCGGAAAGTCTCCGGGCGATCGGCTCGCGAAGTCGTAAACCAGCGGCACTCGTTTTACCGGCGTCGTTACAGGGACGTGATTACATTATCAGTTATCAGTCGCTGTAATGACTGTATTGTTTGCACTGCCGCGCTACAGTCATCGTCCTACTTGGCCGCTCCTCCGCCCCTCCCTTCGACTTAATTGCGCGCTGATTGCGTTGTAATGGGGAGCTCGTGTTCAATTTTCACCGTGCAACGGCCCGCCGATACATCGCCGATCCTCGGCTAGTTAATCCGAATCGCGCTGCCCGCGGCTATCTGTCCATTACTAGAGGAGTTCCTTCGTGTAAACATGTCTCGAGGTATGCGGTGGGACGTTAGTCACTCGCATAGGTGGAGGCAAGCTGTCCAAGCAACTCGTCGAAAGAATGCGGAGATAAAAATGTGTTCGGTAACGAGTCCCAGAGAAATTGCCCCTCGGGAGAGGCGGGCGCCGGGTCAGGCTTGACCCGACCGTAGCCTGCTCGCTTTTGCTATCGTTTAAGGGGTTGTATATCATTGACAGGTCGGAAATAGGAGGGTTATTTTTCTGATTTTCTTTCATATAAAGAAACGTCATATTTAAAAATCAGAAGGTACACCTTGCTGCGTATAAATTAGCTGTATTCTCTACGAAAAGAAATTTAATATCTTCAATGCAAGTGACTATTGGATATTGTAGCTTGATCGTTTAGGCAACTACTATTATATGCTTAACCCTTTGTTCGGAACAAATTAATTTGTAATTAAACTTTTTGTGACATACTGTCAAAGGTACGATTTAGGCAACATGATCAATTTATTTCTAAATATCGATTTAAACTTTATAATGAACGTAATATGCGCATAAAATGAATGTGAAATATTCTACATTAAACTCGCTTTTAGAAAAATACAAAAGTACAGGATAAAACTGCATTGTTTGATTATTATCAGCTCGCATTTACTTGATATTTTTATCGTCAGATGTCGTTTATATTCATTAGTTACTGAGAACCTGACGAGGTACGATTTAGGTGTCCAGTACGATATTGGCAACTCTCCCCTATGAAGTTTCTCTATATGAAAAAAAAAATCATAAAAATGGCCGTATTGTCATGGGTAGGTAAGTAACCCCTTAAGAACGCGATTCTCTCTTTAGAGCAACTGATATTTCCACGCTTATTTTCCCCTATTCCAGTAGCGATAAATTAGAAGCATTCGGAGTATGAATTTTGATCCAGTCACCGTTGTGCGAAGGTCCACTGAATATTGTATAAGCTCTCTACTATTTTCACCTGTCTCCCACCCGCTATACACTTAGGTGTCCGAAACACCTGGTGTTTCAAGGCAATGCTCGGCTTGCACGTTGACGAGCCGCTTCCTGCTCCCCCGACCTCGAATATCGACCAGGCCGCCTCGATCCCTGTTCCCTATTTAAGCGTTACGAGCATTAAGGCCGTGCCGATTGTCGGGAGATAAAGCCGCGGGGACCACACAGAGCACCGAGCCGCGGCCGCGTGTCCCGTTGCCGGTGCACGGCCGCTGGAAAGCATCGCATTAATGTTCGGCAGAACGATCGCCGGGGATTACGGTACGCGGTGTCTCGGACAGAATCGTGAACATTAACCGGTCGCAAATGTCTCTGGGATCTTAAATTTTCCCGCCGCGAAGAAGTGGAACGAATCTCGAGCGTCGTTCCGAGAGCCCCTGTCCGTTCCAATAATCGTCGGATTTTATGGCTTTCTCGTTTCGACGATCGATCAGCGCCTCTCTTTCGCTCAGGGGCCCGATCTAGGGGAGCCCAAGCAGGGCAACTGCCCGGAGCGGAAAACTTTGTGGCAGCAAAATTGGTTAATCGGTAAAACCTCAAATCATTTTTGCCCAGCGCTCTTACACCCGGACCATACCTTCCGCGAGCTGGAAAGCCCTGGATGAGCGTAGAATCGGTGATTTTCATCGCGAGCCAAGAGAACATGTTATCGAAGAGTTATTTTTCTTGTCCTGGCGGGGAAGGGGTCGATCTTTCTTTGTTTCTTTTAAGCGAAATTCTGCGCCGGACGCGAGCTGCACACGCCCCTATGTGTTTACCACGGAATGCGCGATGCACCGGAGGAAAAAGCATGGCCGCTCGTTAGCGCAAGAACGGCGCGGCGGGGTTTCTCCTTGTATACGCTGGTTAAACGGGGAAACCACCGGTGGTTTTGATTCAGCCATCTCTCGCGCTAGGTGATCTTTGAATTGGCTCGTTTCGAGATCTCTCCGGCCGATGGAGCGACGTAACCTGGATTCTCAAAGCGCGCCGCGCGCAAAAAGGGTAATCGCTTTCGTTTCTTTAATCGTTACAGTCGATTTGACCGCGATCGCGGTATATTTTCGTAGCTTCTCTCCCGCTTCCTTTTTCATTCCACGGATTTTCAATGGCACTTGTACATATTCCACGCGCGGGAACACCTCGCTTCCACCCACAGGACGCTCACCACGTCCCTTTTTTGATATCCTATACACCTCTCGTTTCCGCTTTTATTCCCTTTATCATTGCCGCCTGCTTCACCTGAAATCGGCGAAATTCTGCGTTAATTGCGCGCGAAGGAAGACACGGAAGGAGGATACGCGGAGGGAAGGCCGGAATCATGCTCCGGCGTGCATGCGATTTTTCGCAGTTCCCTTTGGCCACGCTCCTCCGCGGCGAGCATGTAATTCGCGTTGGGAATTAAGGCGCGCGCAAACATTCGCTGGACTCTCGCCCGTACGGATTGTAATTATTCTTTTAATCGGCGAAAAAGCATGTCTGATCCTTAGACAGTTTCCTCTTCAACCTCGCACAAATGTTAACACTAAGGGATGGATTTAAAATAGCTCCTAGGTTCATAAATAATCATCTCCTATTAGCGCTACTTCTAAACCTTCAACTATCTTCCCTTTTTCATTTATAACTAGCAACATATAAAGCAAAATATGGCACGTATAAATTTATACATTCCGCTCTCATTTAACATTTAATATTAAAAGTATATAGCAGTGCCGTTAAAACAAAGAATCTTCCGGTGTATGGTAGTCTTGGAACTTTTACGCTTTCAAACGTACAATTACAATTAACTTTACAAACCGGTGGATCTAATCTAGGTGGGGCAGATAGCGATATCTCCTTATAACTAATTCTGTGCATGACCCAAGGTTTCCACGCGTTATCACCCAGAAATTCTTATCAATCAATCTACGAGCCATACAAGATTAAACACTCTATTGCACAAAGTGTTTTACGTGCTCGCGAGTCACGATTCCTCCTCCTACATCGGCTCTCGAATAATCGATAAGGGGACACACTCGACCGCTCGAATTATAATAAATTATTATGTATCCCTCGGCTGACATGCATTCGGCGGGGCGAGGAGGGGGGCATGCATTAAGTACACGCGGCACGCTTATGATTACGGTACGTCGTGTCGATCGTTTCCTAGGGATAGAGGATATTGGACGTGAAAGGCGGTTGTCCGACGTCGAATTGATATCGACCGGGATTGACCCGCGTGTGCGTGCCCCAGGTGCGTGCGCACGCGTTTTTCACGTGCAGCACGCATGCAACATTCCGCGGTGCCTCGCGCGTGTCCGCTCGACTGTGCGACCGTGTACTTAGCGCTCGCGTGTCCGCCCGCTGCGTGCCCCTCGACGCTAGGCAGCCGGTAACGCAGTCGCGGTCTTATTGCCGCAAGCCGGGGGTGTCGTCCGTGACGCGGAGGATCCAGAGGGATCGTTTCAGCTCGTTACGCGGGCGAGCCTCGTGCTCCAAGGGAACTCGAGGTATCGGGCGTGGGACTGGTTGCAGTCTGCAGGGGGGTTGATGAGTCGAGGCGCTGCGATTCTGTCCTTGCGAGGAGCTTTGTTCCTGGTAGAGTCGAGAGGGAAGGCTTGTGGTGGGTGAACAGGTTGGAATTTAGAGGCTCACTGGGGGAGGACACCATGTGGTAGGCACCGATTTTGATAACCCTTGATACGATGGGTCTATGTCGAAAATAAGTAAATAGGTGTCCGAGCGTTTCTGCCAATGGGCTTTAATAATAGAGATATTTACAATTATTCAAAATTTCATAGTGTCCGTGGAGTTTTAATGGGTAAAAATCCCACACTACCCTGGCGCCCCGGGGGATTCCCCTCTGAAGGAGTCGGGGTGCCTTTTCAAGATTTCCCCAAGTTAAAAAAAATTTATAAAAAAAATTGTATAAAGTTCTTTTTAACGCGGAGACATGTTCACAAGGCACCCCGACATTTTAGGCTGTAAAATCCTTAATTTTGCGAATTTTAACATAAACCAAATGGCATTTTACTCGGGAAGAGTGGTACTTTCGAAAAATGCAACGAAAAATCGAGTTTCTGATTGCCTAGTCCCTTTAAGGTGGCCCTTCTTCATACGTCTCGATTTTTTTTGTTTCGCATTTCGTTGCTCTCAATCCTTAGTGTGGTTCCATCTCATGAAAAAATAATCCCTGAAAAAGTTTAAAAGCTTAGACTTCATTAATGGTTTGAATTCAAAGAATTTAAAAAATGGTAAGCTCTCTCGAAATTTTGTTGAAATAATATTAAAATAGAATTCAATTTTCTACAATTACTGCATACAATTCCAACTATTTTTTAGATAAACGCTATTATTTAAGAAAAAGTTGGAAGCACGAAAAAATTATATATACAGTAATTGTAGAAATTTGAATACTGTGTTAATATTATTTCAACAAAATTTCGATGGGGCTCATTTTCGAGAATTTCTTTAAATCCGAACGACTGATGAATTCTAAAAAGTATGGCCTGGTCGGCACCCTTTCCTATTATCCAATTGCAATAAACTTTCTGAGGAATTATTTTTTTTACGAAATGGAAGCATACTAGGGGGGAGAGCAAAAGAAATCGGATGTGGTAAAATAAGGGCCACCCTAATCTGTCACGTGCTCCTTTTCCACTAAGCCCCTCAATTGTTAGGGATATTTTGAATCGAAGCTGCGCGTGTTTGCGGGAAGAGGGAGAAGCCAGGGGACAGTATTTAAGTGTTCTTTCTTTAGTCATGAAATTTATATTCAGGGGCCGAGACAACCCTCCCGAGTTCCACCCCCTAGCGCTGCCCTGGCAACTGTCGAGCATTTCGGAGCACAACAGCTCGGTATTAACTGTTCATTCGCTGTTCCAAGAAGGAATTTCTTGATATTGGGAACTGGCACGAATTCTGATCCGGCGCGTTCCACTTTCCTCGCGATCAGTCGCGTTCTCTTATCAAGCCCGTAATTACTATCTCCTTTGCGTAAGTCACAGGCTTGCCTGTCCGTGCGAATGTTATCGCGGGGAGGATTAATAACGCTGAGCGGTCACGTCGAGCCCCCGTGGCCCGTCGGGCGATTTATTATTCGATCGATGGCTGCAAGAAGATCGGGGAAAAGTCCACCGACACGGAACAGTTATATTAGCGAGCACGGCAGGTGAAATAAAAGGCCGCGTCTATGCTCGCGCGTGTTATTGAAGCTGGAACAGTCGTGGGGCATTAATCACCGGCGGAGCTAGAAAATACATTGGTCTTTCTGTGTCTGATCGTTTTGTACCGCGGGTCACACCGTTCCAGTACCGCGAACTTTCCACCTAGTTACCGTAACTGTAAACATCGGCCTGCTCTCTTAAAATATTTCATCTTTCACGACGCACGCGAGCACCAGCCTGGTGGAAGCCTAGAAGTGGCTGTTGGGGCACGTGCACGCGCGTCTAACAACATCCCCCGCCGAGGCCTGAATTATGCCTCTGCCCGCAGAGGTTGGGCTAATTTTACGCGCTGTCATTCTTTCTACTTCGTTCGGGGTGGTTTTCAGTTCACAGGGCCTGTGAACATGAAAGGCGAGGTGGTTGGCGTGCGCCGTCTTTGCTGCAAACTTTGATAAATCCTGTAGCTTAAGTTTGTAACGTAGAATTTCATTCGCCAGCTTTGCTATCTTTATTATTCTCGAAATCAGTGGCGCACTCAGTACTTTGTCTCGGGGGAGCCGAGTTGAAGGGATAAAGATGTTTGTAATGGAAATTCGATAAAATTTATTAGGTGGTCATACAGATTTATTTAGAAAATGAAATCCAGTTCTCTTATATTTTTACAAAGCGAAGCGCGGCGATACCACGAGGAAAGCTTAAAAACAATTGTTGACAATTAATTATCATTAATTTCTTCGATTCGATTCGCCGCGTTTCTCCAAGATTCGCGACAGTCAGTCTCCTAAAACTGTACCCCCACTGATCAGCCGATCGATTAGGAACCCTCGCTTGCTCATCATCCTTGCTTGATCCTCCACGTGGCCATAAGTAGCCGACCGTAATGAGTGATGGATCCATCGCTAGGGAGCTGCCAGAGCACTCTTCCCGAAGACTAGAACCCCAGGAAGCTAGCTGGAGCTTTGAAATATCGCAGATCTGTTCCGCCGCGTCTTGAAACGCAGCTTACACGCATGTAAACATCGGTGGGTAATGAATGATAGACCTACTCGTAATTATGCTAATAGCATCGGCGTGATTCATAAACCATTGCGAGATCGAATCGTCCGCGAGATCGATCGGGCACACGTGCGCGCACCGCACATCACCCCGAGGATGTAAAACGTAAACGCACTCGCCGAGGGTTCTAATTAAGTGCATCAAGCTGCCCGTGCTCGTCCCTTCCGGGCTTTATTAAGATTCCATCATATCGCATTGTTTGTTAATAGGGAGGACGTTGAAAGTAAATGGTTCGTGAGCCGCGGTGTCCCCGATCAACTCTCTTCCAGGGAAAATCTAGGGATTCGGATCGAGTCCTCGCTTTTATCCCCGCGATTAAGTGAACTTTCGAACCGTGGGCCGTTATAACGGCCACGCGATCACCTTTTTTGCTATCGCAGCAAAACCATCGTAATAATCACCGTCATTACTATCTGCATTATGTTATCTTTCCTGCTCGAACTGATTCAACGATTAGAATCAAGTTTCGGGTGCAAGAAGAACGAAAGCGAGCTCGTCTCTCTGCTTCTTTCCATACTTCCATTCGAGCGATCCTTCCACCGTGAAATTTCCTATGTTTATGATACACCTGATATAAAACCTCCACATTCCTTCAGATTTTATCAAGCAAACACTTTTGGCGCTTCCAATGGCAACGAGGTTTTCAGAAATGGCTTTTCTTTCGCTTAAACACTCTGAAATAGGTCATTTTTAGGATTTTGTTTAAACAAAAAGTAAATCTTATAGTTTTAAAAACTTTTTAGGCTGTATTTGTACATAATGGAAGATAATCAGTTTTTGAGCAACGTCATTCTTTTTTTATTTACCATGTAGAATAAAGTCCTTAAAATGTTTTTTTTTCATTTATTTTCTAGTTTCGCTGAAAAAAATCTGAAACTTACATATGGTTTTCGGCCCTCCAAGGTGGCCTAACCCCTTTACTCCCCCTGATCAAATATTTATGGACACTCGCTTTGCAGGACGAATCGACGCGAAAGCATGCCGACCCCAGTCAGAGTGTTAACAGGTATCCTCCCTGTAATTTTCCACGGTGGTGATTGGATCTCAGAAAGGGAAGCCTAATGAACTTATACATTGTCTAGAACTCCAGAGCATATGCTTCTGTTTGTGTGTGTGTGTGCTTTCCATCAAGCTCGCCCTGCCTGACGTGTGCTTTTCTGCCTTCCAAGGCGCGTTTCTTGCTGGATGTGTTTCTGTACTTTCGTTCGGTCACGTATCTCTTTTTCTCTCGTCAGGAAGAGGCCAGATCGATCGAGCGTTACTCGGGACAGCTTTTTTCCTCGTAGTTAACACCGTTCCCCGATCCCGAGGCGCGATTATCGATCGTTTCAGAGCGATGCAGGAGCGAGGCCCGTTCCTTTGTGCCGAGAGTGTGCTCCCCTTGCCGTGCCTTTCGCAGTGATCCCATAAATGATAGGCCGCGGATCTTATAAATTTCACGATTCAGTCAGACTTCTGTTAAATAAAATCTTCCGGCGAACACACCTTATTAATCGGCCGTAGCGTTTCACTTTGTAGAGGCCGGGCGAATGATCGATCCCCACTTGTTTTCTGGTGAATGGATTTCTCTGTTCTTCAGTTCTTATTGAGGTGGATGTTTGGTGACCGGTATTATCTGTCTAATAAATGGCAGTCTAATAGTTAGCTGAGGCAAGTACAAATTAGTCACCTATGCATTGCTTCTTTTTTTTAAACTAATCTAATTAATAATAATAATTCTAAAAATCTAAAACTTGTAAAAACTAATAATTAATTCAAATTAATTTTAAAATGACTCACCCCCTCTCCATCAAATAATGCACATAGGTATCTATTGTGAAAAATTGTACGAAAGTCAAGTCTTTTTTTGTGCACGTCTAGTTTACGAATAAAAGTAAATATCTCTGAATTATTAGACTTCGATTTCCTTACCTAGTTTCAAGTAGAACTCGAATCCCACTTGCTGGTTGGCTTGAGTTTCATGTTTTTTTTAAAACACAGCGTAGGGGCCAAGCGAATCTCTCGAGATAGTAAGCTATACCATTGTCGTGACGCTCGTTCGAAAGTGGAGTGAATCAATCGACCACCGTGACGAGGAAAAGAAACTGTTCGAAGAAGCTAATCTCCCTCGTCTCTGCTTTGCACCGTCTCACAAAAGAGCCCCAGAGGCGGTTGCGCAACCAGATTCGTGTCTAACAGGAGTATTTTCTTCGCGTCGATACAATTTCCCCGCCCATAGCCGTGATGAAACAGAATCCAACTTGTCATGGAACCAGAGCAGTGGGCAAACAGAAATTACGCAGCTGAACTATTTCTTTTTTCTTTTTAGGAGAAACTTTAACAGTGATTTTATGAAATCTCGGGAAGACCAATCAATATGCAAACTTTGATTATCTTGCGTGGAATTTTAATCGTGTCGCGAATTGCAAATCAAAACGTTCAAGTTAATAGATCCCGAGACCTCTTCAGAGCTCATGGAAATTTGTTTTTCTAAATCTAAATCGCAGTGGGAAGGGAGAAGTCTGCCCGGAGTCAGGAACGAGCCATTCTTAAACTTTCCACAGAGGAGGAATATAATTGTTGTTTTCGATACGAAGCTTGTACCTCCTCTCGCGAACGATAGACCATAATCCCGGTAATTTGTATCGCGTTACTTCTCCCCGGGCGATTACCATCATTCTAATAATCGGTTACGGAACTTGTGCATATATCATAACCGCTCACGGCCAGTTGCCGTCCCGTACGACTATTATATTATATTTTAATTATATTATTAACTCGTATAATCCCCTGCGCGCTGGTTAGACGAACTGTTAATAATCTCTTTTTCTTCCTATGCAACGTGCACACCGGGTGGTCTATTAAAATCGGAGCACCTCAGTTTATTCGCCTTTGAACAGGAAGGAAAGTCGATAAAAGTTCTCATGTTAGACGGAATTTAACAAAACATGCTCTTCAATTTTTTAAACAGCTTAAGTATCTATATTCTATCACCCGAAGTCTTCCAGAGAGAAGCACAGTGGTTATATTTTAATTGGCCATAATGTTGGTATTATTCAATGGTCCCACCCTGTATATAACGCAACATTTGTTCACCGTACCGTGCGGTAAATTATCCGTTGCAGATTTTCCACGCGTAGCCTCTTCATTAGAGCAACGAATTCGACGATTCGTCCTGCGGAAGTCGCATGAAAATTCGTCTCGCTTACCTGCCCCGTAACGACGGGAAACGTTCTAATTACACGCTGGGTATCTGCGTCGGGAGCTACCTGGCTGCGTTTCATCAGCAATCGGGATCGTCTTCCACGCGTTTAATCGAGCGGAATGAGACAGAACCGCTGCGACAGCGCGCCCATCATTGTAAATATCTATTCCAATCGTACAATTCAACTGCCAAGTAAGTTTCCCCCTTTTTATCAAACATCGAAATTTTCGAGCAATCTTTTTCCCAGAATCCTCCTCCCCATTGCTAATTAAGTGGCAAGGGCCCTGGCAACCCCCAAAGAAGGGGCTTTGTAAAAAGAAAAGAAGACTGGACTTCATTCTTTAAATAAATTTTTATGAATTTCATTCAATCTGATTGTCGTCTTACGCTTCACCGATCTTTGAACTTTTACCGTAACATGTAGGGTAAGTCAGGGGGAGATGGGCAATGACACTTTTCTTTCATTTATAAAATTTGTGTATTAAAGGGTAGGTTACCCTCAACAGCCCAAAATCAGGCCCTTCTTCAAACGCATATTCTGAAGTACTAAATGAATATAGAGATAATTTTTCTTTTAATTTTTAAGCGTCATTTCGTTGACTTTAATGCGCAGAACGAAAAATTTAAATATAGTTATAGGAAAAAAGGTATAAATATAAATATGAGAGCGTGTACGCGATGCACCGTTTGATGGTGAACACGATTCCGGACAGGTGAATTACCTGAAACACAAAGTAAAGGCATTTTTATAATCTGTAAGACAGTCCCCATCTTGTGCAGGAAGCAAAATTTTGATAAACAAAATAATACAATTTTTATGCCGATGTTTCTGATTTTTTCTTTTTTTAAAGAATTTATATTGAAAATGTGCTCCCAATACATGGAGGGACATAGTTTCCAGCAACTCCCTGTAAATTTTCATTCAAATCGTTCGAGGGGTTTTGGAGATTTTATGTTCACCGTGTTTGAAAAACGTAGTTTCTGGGAAATCGCGTTTAAATTTGGAAATCGTTATCCGATCTTATGTGCAGGCTTGTACATTTTTTACTGTAATTCCTTGAATTTTTGGAATTTCGGGGCCTGGTTGCGCTTAAAATACGTAGAAAGGTGTTGGAAATTTTGGAAAATTTTTAGGGTAACCTACCCGCTTAGATAATAATTTTTTGTTTATTGATATTAACGGATATGTAGACAAAGGATCGAAGTTTTGTTCTACATCATTTTCGTTGGTTTATTTCAAATGGGTTGGCTGTAGAAGGCTCCAAACGAAACTTTGACCATCTCCCCCGGACCTACCCTACCACCTACCAGAGCGATATCAGCCCCCTATCAATTTCACTCATTGTTGCTGTTTATTCAGCACGTTAAAAGAGGTTTCCTCGCGCGTAACAGAGCCCGCGTAACCGTGCGCAGTGTTATCGTAACTCGAGAGCTAGCAGGAAGCGGCCAGCGGCCAGCGGCAAGCTCAACGTTGATTACGAGAAACGTTTTCTATCCGCGGTTGTGCGACGATCGGGAATGACACGTGGCCGGGCCCCGGGTATCGCGTGACACCATCGCGCGCTGTTTCACTTATAATTATATCGGACGACAATGGCCCGGCCGTAATGACAATGACGCGACCGCACGTACCGCGTGTGTCCGATTTCCCTGAGTAATACCCTTCGTCCCAGCCCGTCGCCAGTGTAACGGCCGTCGACACACGGGCGACGATAAGGGAGGAAAAGGGGCGCGACGTAAAACTCCGGCCTTTCGTGTCGGAGGCAAAGCGACCTGCAAGTGGCCAGCTCGATAACTCCGCGAGTAAGTACTTTAGCGATTTAAGCGGGCCGGCGCCGGGACGCAGGGGATATTTATTTCAGTAAAATATTATTCGTTATTCGCGAATAACGTTGTTTTATTCGAGGATTATTCGAATCATTTTAAGGAAGTACAGAGAGATTTACAGTGATCTGATTTACATTTAAGTGGATTCATTTGGTTTGGTTGTGCTTCGAAGTTTGAAGTAGAAAGTAGGGTGATCGATTAGGGAAAGCTTAGTTAGTTTTGAAGGCGGAAGGTATCGGGTTTGTCAGTCACGAATGTGTAACAAGGAGAGGCTCTCGTGAATCGAGAATGGAATTTAGAAGTTTATGGTCCAGTGATCGAAGGCGCGAAGTCGAAGAACGAAGCTCCAGAGAATTCCCTTCTACGTTGATTGTTCAGCGAATGAAGATGTTCGATTCAATTACTCAATCTTCAGTCACGGTACAGCGAACAACGTTTTTCGAGCGATACCTGATTTTGCTCCAATTAAGAAAGTAACCCTGGGTAATTAGAGTTTGCGCTAAGAAGTCGCAACCGGCCAGTTATCTGTTGACACAGATCGCGCGGGCTGCTAAAAGCGTGACTTTTTATCGATCAATCCACTCGTTACCGAAGGCGATAATCATTAAGGCTGGTCTGTCCGTTGTGCATTAAAAGTCTATGTAGCTTGTTCCACTGATAAGCAGAAGGCAGTGAGTGCCGTGGCGAAGTTTATAGTTTCCTATGCGGCAGACCGCTCGCAAATACTGACGCGAGCGATTCCAGTTCCTTCGGACCTCGGACACCTGCAGAATCCTTTAATCAACTAAATGCTTCCAACGAAGCAGTTGAATCTCGAAACCAGAGAATTTCACCGTAGATTGCCGAGGAAGATTTTTTCCCTTTAAAGCGGAGTGACGAGCGTAGTGAAGTTAAAAAGTGCAACTTCATTTCGCTTCGCAGACGATCGATATCCTCTGCATCTTCGTGTAATAGCGCTTTATGGATGCCTCCTCAGACAGCAGGGCTCCGTTTGCTCCTTCGCCTCTTTATCTACGCGCGTTCCTCCCGGGATTATCAGCGAAGATAGCATCGTAAACGCAGTAAACTATTAATGGTAAACGGTAAACGCGCTGGTTGGATGCCGCGGGAGCAATTATCGGCGATGCATAATGGGCAGAGGGATGGCAACACCCCGTTTCCACCTGCAGGTCTCCATCTCCTTGCTTCTTTTCCCGTGCTGTTTAATTGGTATCCGATAATCGACGAAGGATTGCCCTGTTATTTAATTCCTTCCTATGCAATGATTATCTCGAATCCCCTGCGCGACCAGATGCTTCGTGTCGTAGACTGTTCCGTAAATTTACATCTCCAATTCATGGTCGTACGCCATTTTCTGGGTACACATTCCCACGAGCTCTATTCGTTTTACGCAAGGTGGAAACTATTTGCACTATTTTCCTAATTTCAAACCGTCAATGTTTTATCAAAGTACAGGTAGAATAATTTAACTAGCCTAATAATTTCTTCTCGATTGAAATATTCCGTTACGAATCTGATAGGAATGAAAGTTTTTACACGATTAGCTACATATCACGGCTCACGATTAATTATTAGGATCTATTTTCTTATTTACATTATCTCATTAAATAAGTGCAGTATATTTGGGATACCAGTTTGTTTAAGACGAATAAAACAAATAAAACTGCATAATATCATAGGGAAACTAATAGACTTTTATATTTCAAACTCTCAGTAATAATAAAAAACAAAAAGTAACTGAAACTTTGGCCTAAATGAGAAATGACAGGAAGTATCGATTTCGTTAAGGTGCAGGTAATTTGGAATACCGGTATTCCAATTTACCTTCGCTTTATAAACTTAAAAATACATGTAGGTAATAAAGTTATTTTCTTTTATGATCTAATCAGGCTAATGTCATTAGCCCCTATTATCTACGGTGTTACAAATTAAATAGCGTTAGTAGTATAATTAGATACTTCGGTATTCTAAATTACCAACAATATTCCAAATATGCTGCGCTTCCTCTATTAAATTAGAAAGATTTATATCTAAACTAAGAGAGTAATTATGTTTCTTAATCAAAGATCATAAAAATTGTCACAAAATCACCTCTCCAAGAAATTATTCCCATTACGAATCTGATAGGCTTGAAGAGCGAGGTGTAGGGAGGGTGTTCAGAGACGCTTTCCACGACAAAGGAAACTTAGGCTCCGTGTCCTAGTGGTCGACACGGAAGGCTGCACCCTGGAACGACCCCCTTCCCGCCTAAAAACAGAACCGTTTCGTTCGGTGAACCGTTGTTCGAGCGCGTTTTAGGCGTGTGCCAGGCCACCGTGGCGTCGTTTTAAAACGATCCGATGCGGTCGAGATGACCGCCGCCTCTCTCTCTGCTGCACTCTCGGAGAATAGGCATGCCTCCTAGGAATTCAAAAACACCGCGCGGCGCATGCCCGATGAACGGGGGCGGGCCCTCTTTCTCGGACCCATGGACATAGGAAGAATATAGGGACAGAGGAATGCGACTTCTGCCTGGATTCGACTGTACCGCTAATTATGAAAAACTGTTCGCTATAGATCAGTACGTACAAACGTCTAATTGTAAGTATGTACTAACGAAGTGATTATTCACGAATATAAATTGTAAACGAGGTGGTGAATACGCAGTGCATACCACACTGCGAGAAACGCTTCAAATATGGCTGCCACTATCCCTGCTTGCGACGCGACAAACGTTCATCATAACGCATCACTGCGCTTGTGCGAAGCAGCAGCCAATAGAAAGAAGGCGTATGTTACCTCGTCGCCCCTCCCGCAAGGATATCTCCCCGTGCTCGAACCCCTCTTTCCGGGAAGCTTCTGAATTTCCATGGAGCTGGGTGGCGTTGTTTACGGCTTCTCTGTATTCATGGTTGCTCTAATCTCTCATCGATTCGAGGAGCCGCGCGACCACTTGCTTCCTGACAAGGGAATTAACGTAGCTGGTAGCAGCCTGCACTTGTGCAAGCGTCACCCCGCTATCGGGGGTGTGGCTGGCGGAGTGTTAAAGTATCGGAGACGGGAGGATAATGTGTTTTCAAGCGGTTCTTCTATTCTGCAGTCGAGTGGACTGCAGTTCGGGCATGCTGGAAGGTGTCAGGTGAAGCACGATTCATGGTATTACATTCTGCTTGCCAGCGGCTAGACGCAGGAAGGACTGTAGTTGCGCGCGCGTTTCAGACGTTTCGGTCAGCGAGCACCTTTATGCCGTTCACACCGTGGCTCAGCGGACATTTAAGCTCGTGCGCGCAGCATTACGTGCCCGAGACCGTCGTCCCGTTTCTCGCGGTCAACACTCTCCTCTGTCTGCTATCCTCTTACGCAGCCCGTCTCTCTGGCCCCGTCGCACCACTCCATCTCCCAAATTCGCAAAACACTTTCCAAGTGATTTCTCTGCTCTATTCCCACGACGTGGAATTACTCTAATTGGAAGAGAATGCATATTGCATTTGGGCCACCCGTTTAAACACACGCTGATGAATATTTTAGAAATTCAATCACCAGTGAACTGGTATCTATCACCCCATTCAAATTTGTCAGGATCAGACGCTCCTGGTAGCACCTGGAATTACCACGTTGCACGGTGCGGTTAACGCGCAGCTCCTCAGCTACCGAACGCTCCAAAGCACAGTAGTGACACTGAAAGCTGGCGATCCGTTCTCCCTGTCCGGAAAATGATAATACCGTCGGTAGAGGAAAGCTGCAGAGTTTCACCGACGTCGAGCCCTGTTCTCCCGCTGCACGGGGAAAGGGTGCATCGCGAGCTGCATCTAATGACGTGCAACACGCGATCCACTTGCCATCGGGACGGTCCATTGCACCCGCCACGAAAAGAATTCTAATTTGCGGTAACGGCGGGCATACCTCGCTTCGAACCACTCGATCGCCGTGGAATCCTCGAGAATTCGATCGCAGCGATTCTTCAATAATTCCACGGACATTGTGGCGACTGGCAGACAAGATCTCTCGCTCGCTCCGTTTGGCTTCGATAAATTCCGCCCCTCCGCCGCTAATTGAAGCAGCGCGGTAATGAAAGGCGCGATTTCTTGCTGGTTAATGATTTCGCAATAGAGGAAGGATACGTGATAACGTAACGGTTCGTTCTTTCCACGCTTGCTGTAATGGCCTATTTTGCGAAGTGTGGATGGTTTTTTCTTGTCTGGGCTTTTTCGACGAAAGTATGCGATTGGTCACGGTGCTGGAGAGAAGGGTGCTTGGTCGAGGTAACTGCGTAGTGGTAAAAGAGTTCCTCCGGCAATCAGTCGTGACAACCGAAAGTTCTCCTACGGTTGGTTCTCGAATTTCGTGGCTGTCGCGCCTAGAAACCTTCGTATCCGTTTTCAACATTTCACCGTCCCGCGGATCACTTTCTAAGCACAATGGAGCGCGTTTTGAGCCGCCAAGGTTTTCCTGCGTCGATTGCCCGTGCGAACGCGTTTCTTTTCTCCGAGAAAATCGAATGGATGTCTGTTCCCTTTGTGCTCTTCGGCGTCGGCACTCTCATGCTCCGATTGCATCCAGTATTCTTCGCATATGTGTATCACAGGCATTCTTACAAAAGGAGGATCGCAGTCATAATCATATTAAAACGGCAGCTTCGTCGCAAAGTAAAACGGTGGCCTACATATTGCCTCGAGCAAAATTTCTTTTCAAATTGACATTTCGATTATATCCATTCTACAAATAGAAGTTCAAATTTCTGGATCTTCAAATATTAGCTCGAGTATAGTGGTGATTAAAGGAAAGTTTAACTTCTATGTTCGCTATCAGTTAAGCCGTTCTGACAATCCCTTAATTTATTCGATATCAATTTCTAGATTTATGTTGCTTTTTCTCACCGTTCATAGTTTAAACTCTAAGCACTTTAAATTATTGAATACTTCTAATGGTAATTAAGATTTCCATTCAATGGAAGTTGGATGAATTGTTATTCGATGGTAATAATTGATAATGATCTAAGATTGAGTGAATTTAGTTTGAAGGTTTTAAGTGTTAAAGAAAAGTAGCATTATTTCTATGGGGTATGCTTTATTTTTTTTTATGGGTTGGTAATTTGTTGCAAAATAAATTCTGCATAACTTACCCTAATTGAGATATCAGCGATTCACCGCTTACAGTTCGGACAACTCCCGTTTCGATAATTCCTCGCGATCGGAACGCATTCTGGTTAGCGGATATCAGTCATGCGCGGGTTCTACATTTCTTACGTGCACCTTTCTCGCCAATACTAATTGCATCGGTTGCATTCCACCTGACCGCAGCAGCTTCCCTTCCCCTGCCCACCTCCCCTCGCCCCGTGGCGTCTAAATCGGCGTCTTTCTTGTCCTCCAAAGAGAACGCTTCCATCGGCGCGCAATTGTACCCCGTTCGATTGCTTAACGGTACAGCTAGGTGTACACGTAAATTAGTATACAGGGCGTTTCTACTAGACAGGCCACCCCGGCGTCTTCCAGTGCTTGGGTAATTCGAGATGGAGCGCTGTATCGCAGCGTGTACTGGTACGGGAACGCATTTCGAGTGGCCATTGCAGACTCATTCTTTCGATTACCGAGGTTAACGGTAGATTCTTCTGGCCAGACGGTTCTGTAGATGTCGAAATCAATTTCAAATGAACTTTACTGTTGCTTCGAGGCACAGGACTGGTGTTTTCAGGGGTTTGACGACGTGGAGAGGGAAGGGTGGTGATGTATTGCGAGGGGATGGAGGACACGCGTTGATTTAGGACGATTAATTGTATTGCTGGACGGCAGCAGCCCAGCCCAGAATAATATTGGTGGGTGATCGAATCGATAAACTTGCCATCGTCGTAATTTCCTGGACGTCTGCAGTCCCATCCCCTTGTCTGGGACATGTCTGTCCCATGCGACCTCGTTTTTAATCAGGGTTGAATGGCACGTGTTTCACGGTCCCCTGTACACCCCAGCGCCTATTGCGTTTTAATGCTCTGTTTGGTACACCGGGAAGTTTTCATTGCCGGTAATCTGATCCTAGAAACACTAATGCCTTCGCGTTTCATAACACCACTTGGAAACCCTCTATCAATTCCTGACTTGAAACCCATTACAATAACAAGTCATAGAAATCAACACTGCAGCCTGTCATATTCAACCTAATCTCGTCCCTGATTGTTTATGAGCTGAGAATTCCCCAAATGGTAACTCCTCACACCAATTAAAAATTTCGTAAATGTAACTCCTCTCTATTTCTCTTGCAAATTAAAAATTTCCCAAATGTAACTCCTCGCTCCCCATGCAATCGAAAATCGGTCAAGTTTCAGGCAGCCTTCTCTTCGGAGTCCCCTTTCCCGCCACTTTTCCAGCGGCTAATGGCTGCTCGTCGCCGCCAATGACGCGCAAGAATGACCTGGGCGCGGTGATGTCCATTCGGCTCGGCCAAATCATCATCATCGTCCGCTGGCCTGCTGAACCGAGGAGCGGAGGGAACAATAACGCGGCACGAGACATAAGCCGACGTTACCACCGCGTCCACCGGTCGCCTCGGTGTCTCCCTTGCGTAGCTTCAAGGCTGCCATCCGACCGTCTCTTCCTGTCTCGTGCAGAAGCCTCCCCCTCCCTCCAAGATGAATCGCTCCTTGGCGGCTTTTGTTGCTCGATCCCCGCTGATTGATACGCGCGGTTTCCGCCGCAGCTTTGTTGGTTTACGATTACTTTCGAGATCGGCTGCAATCCTATTTATTCGGCGGATGCGCTCTTTCGTAGAAAACGGGAAAGGGATCGCTTGGACCAGCAAGGGACCATTTTCTGCTTTTCCCTTTGAGGGGAGGTAGATTCATTTAGATTGCCAAGAACGGAGGGAGGTAATGTTTTTACACCCTTCCGTTGCAAAATTCGTAATCCGAAGTTTGTGACGAATTATTTGCCTCCAAACTTAATACATAAGTGAACTGCGAAGATATGCTAGTAACGATAGAATTATTCCTTCATACGTTCGTTCGAAAATCTTTGGAGCACACAGGGAGGAGAAAGAAGGGACTTTTTAGTGGCACACGTTTGAATTCCAATGTTTCCAGAGTTCGTCAAGGGTTAAACAGTTAACGTGTCTTTGTAAACCGATCTGCTGGAGCTGCCAGCGGAGCGGCTTCGACGGATTACGCGTTAGGGACGTTTTTATTCGGCACGTGATACTTTCGCCGACATTGAACCTCGGGGCTCGTTTTCCGCAGCCCGTAAATCCCGGAGAAACGATGGTGCAAATCTCCGCCGCGTGTAACCCGTGAGTTCCAAGAACCAGCCGCAAATTTACGATTCCGCGGCGGAACCGTGGCCCCGAGCGCTTTCTCTTTATCTTACAATTATTTTGGTACGCTTGGGAGAAGGAAAATCCACGAACCGCCCGCGGCGAATCGTTAATTATCGATGAAACGCGGAAAGTCCACGTGGAAGTTCGCGTTTTTCGAGGACGAGTGAAATCCGCGAGTCAACATCCACTTTAGTGTCAGCTTTCGGTGTGTCCATTTTTGCTCCAACAATTTCCGCGCAACTTTGTCCCCGATATGCGTTGCTACTTTTCACCGTGGTAAAAGTAAGTAGGCAAAAAAAAAAAGCAGATTCAGGCAAGTTTTGCTGCTTTAAATTCCATTTCTCACATTTCTGATGAATACTTTGATTTTTATTTCCTGATTATTTCAATTGGGATTGCAGACTATCTATTATTCTCTGTACATCGTAGCTATTTGAGAAAGGGGACGCAATATTTGTACGCACGATTTCTAACTTCCTGCAAGCGCGAGTACCGTTCTTCAAATATGACCGCGTGCAACGTTGTCGAGCACGGAACGGTGCATCGCACGAATCCTAATGAATTTCACCGTTCATGCACTTCGATATTCGACGCTTCGACACGGGGTTGGGCATATCTTCCTTCGAATATTAAAACGCGATCGATGCACGCGGCGAATAATCATCGGCTCTCCTTTGCTATTCCACTTTCTTACACAGTGACACTGCTATTGAACTGTGTAGTCGTTGAGGACTAGCGTCGCTTTTAAAAAATTTCTAAGCACAACCTATTTCGATATTGATTCTTTTAAATTTGGCAATAAATTTATCATTTGTAAGTATGAGAAAAGTGCGTTTCTAAGTAGTATAAATATGTATAATATTATGTATATATTTTCTAACAATATAAACATTAAAAAAATATGAATAAAAGTTTATTTTCCTTGCATAACGTAGTTTATAAATAACCAGACATTTTGACTGATATGGTAGAAATAGGTACGCCTTAATTATCGATAGTTTCAGTGGAGATGACGTCGATCGAAAAATGTTTTCTAGCTTTTCACAGCGTGCATAGTCCGCAGCAGAGGTGCCCGTACAAAGTTCCATAAAAGCAGTAGATAGGGTCGAGATATTCCATTGACGCAAATATAATTTCCCTGTTCTGCTTTCTATTCCAATATTAACGCCCGACAGGAAAACGTATGTACACTCTGATAGAACTTATCGAGGCTCACGGAGTGTTTCACTTATCGCCCATTGCTTTGTGAAATGTTCGATTCAGCCGACGACGGTGAGTCACGTAGAGCTAAATATTGAATCAGGGATCATCGGAGTATCATCGTTTGACTTTAGATTCCTCTCTCTAGAACTGATTTCGAAATGAAAATACACTGGCCCTGGAGACACTGCAGCTAACTGGCGCGTGAAATTCAAGATCCTCCGTGGACCATTGAAAAGTGGCCACAGATCTTAAAGTCACCCTAAAATCCCTCGCACACTCACCCGAGCAAAATTAAAAAATTATTTTTACCTTTTTTTTAGAGGGAAAACCAATGCATTGCTAAATAACCAATCAAGCAATTAAAAACGAATTATTCTTGCCAAAGCCTTCCTCCCAAATTCGACCGTTTATGGTCCAAGGAGCGGTGTAACGAGCGCATTATTATTCAGAAGCGGAGTCGAAATTCTGGTCCCATATTCATCTGTCTATTGTTCCCGCTAAACGAGTGGTTAACGGTTCCGCGATTTCGAGAACGAGCAGCGTCCGCGGGACACTTCCGGCCGGTCTGGTGCCTGCTTCCGGTTACCGTCTCGCTCCTTACGTATTCACTTTTCCTCGTTACCGAACAGTTTCGTATATCCGTCCCGTTCCCTCCAATTTTTCCGCCGCAGCACGGGAAAAAGGTGAGTGCCAGCCATGACGCAGTGCGCGTGCACCGCGAAAGAAATTAATGCATGCATAATGCGGGTGAACGCTCGATCGAGCGTGTATATCGGCAAAGAGCTCGCGGCGCATAATCTCCACGAGTATCCAGCGACGTCGACGTCTCCGCGCCACGAAAACCGTGGCAAGCGAAGCTTTCACGGTGGTGGTGTTTTTTTTTAAATTAAAACATGGTGGTTGTTGATTGAAATTGTTAATTTAGAAGTCGAGGGTGGATGAGTACTTACGGTTCTCTTATTTGCGTTCCTCCTGCAGTACTCTTGTGCGGGGTGGTGTCCTAGTTATTATTGACACATGGTTGTTCCCGAACCTGGTGGTTATTTGGAGCATATCAGCGACTCTGTTTCTGCTTCTGAGGTTTGATATCGTTATAAGGGATAGCGCGAAGAAAAGCAGTTGCTACTTTGCTACTGCTGCGCTTGTTACCCCGATTTAAGTTGCGAGCTTCAGTCCACTTGTGATGGTAACTTTCCCTGTGAGTTCAAAGACACAGCGATGAAGGCTGCTACTGAGAAATATCACTCAACCTACTACAAGTGCAAGGTAGAGAGTTGCCATTTCCTTCGCAAATTCCTTTACAATATTTTGCGATTTTACACTCCCACTGCATTTATCATAGTTGCAAGCAACTTCTTAACCAAGTGTACCTGCTCGAATTTCCGAGTCACAACCTAACCCAGGCCAAGTGTAAAAGTTACCGAAGTCCTCCCTTGCAGCTTTGACGTTTCGAAACAAGAAGCCTGGAAAACCCCTCAAAAAATTCTCAAGTCGCTTAGTAGTAATATTACTCCCTCGGTCTACATTCTTGCTCCATTAACGCTCATCGAGTCATCGGCCATTAGGAACGCCTCGGAACCCGGGGCAGGTTGACGAGCGGCTAACAAAACGACCGTTAACGTGGCATTAAATCTTTGCGCTGCAGGGTGTCCCGCGCTCCCCGTTCCGACCCGAGGCCTTCGCCCTCGATTACCTGCCCCTGTCTCTGCATCATTATTTCCCCGGTCGTTTCCCGGGGAAACGTTCCAGCGCTCGCCTAGCCGCCGCTCGTTTCGTCATTTCGTCACGGCGAATCCAGCGCCGCCGTCCATTAGCGACATTGTAGCCACGTTTCCCACGACGGTACGCTGCTCGCGCTGTTATTTCGTGGCGGGGCCACGCACGCGGCATTTAATTAAGCCCGTGTTTACGTGCCCGCGCGCTTCGCAGCCGCGGATGCCGGTCCGAGGGTCCCTTTGTCGATTCGTCATGGCGTGATGCACGGGTCTCGCTGCAGGCCGAGCGTAGGAAGCAAGCTGAACGATCCAAGGGTCGCCGGGGAAATTAATCGACTTCGATCTTTCTGCTCGTCCATCCGACTGTTGTGCGCTTGCGCGTCCAATGGCCAGGAGGATCAAGCAAAGCGGCTACCAAAGTGTCCAGGCTGAAAACCGTGCACTTTCACGCGTGACAAACAAGGATTTGAAGAAAAGTTGGAGCGTCTGATAGAAAGTTACGGCCTACCACGGCGGGGTGACAAGGGGGGCTCCGGCTTTAGACTCGCCGCGATGCTATAAATTTTAATTCCCGTGCCCCGACGACATGTAATTACGGAACAGTGACACTTGGCAGGTGCACGCCTCAAACTCCACCTATTAGAGATTTCACTTTTGAGAAATCTCACTTGCACTCCTTCTCTGATACCCCCGCTTCGCGAGCAATTTCGACTTCGTACCGAGACTCGGCGCTACCCGTTCAACTGTTAAACCACGCGCACCGTCTTCCCCCCACACTTGACCCAGTGGAAAAGAAGCTCGAGCTAGGGAAATCTCGAGCCGATTGCTCGTAATAAGCGCGAGGATATCCAGGCCTGTGGCAACCTGTGCAGAAGAAGTGGATTATACGAGGCTAACGAGGCAATGCTCCGCCATTCAGGACACCGTTGCATCAGGCTCTCCAATTACTCGAGTCCGCAGAGAAACGTGAGTGGATCGTCTCCGCTAATTTCAATCGATGCGTTGCAGCCGCGGTTATTAAAGGACGATTACTCGTTGGCGAATGCTGTCGTGGCTTCTCTTAACACGAGGGATCATTCGGAGGATACTGCTCGTGTCCCAGGCCAGTCGGGTCGCCCTAGTCGAATGTGCCAGGACCCTCGCGTTCGCTTTATCGTTTGTCAAACTACTGCGACCCGCGCGCTCGGGCCGCGGCGATCATCAATTCTGTAGCTTTTCGTTCCTCCAGACAACGGTATTAATCTCTCGAGCGTCGTGGGTGCTTGTAAACGATCAACAAACACGTCCGCCACGCGCCACGGGTGTGTTTCCAGAGACAATCAGCGAATTTACTCGCCGCAGCAGCCGTGGGCGTCGCGACCGCTAAACGGACACCTCCTATGTGTCCCCCGTGGCTGCGTTTCAGCACTCCGTAATATCGCTGACCTCTGATTTGTTGCCACTTAAGGGCGTTCGATAAATTGGTCACGATTTATACACAGAACGCATAGGTGTTTTAATCCTCGGCCACTTCTGATGAGTCCTTTTGGATCTCTCAAGCTCTAGACTTCTGAATCTTTAGATCTGTCAAGCTCTGGACTTCTCAAGCATTGAATCTCTCAAGCTCTGGATCTCTCAAGCTGTGGATCTGTCAAGCTCTGGATCTGTCAAGTTTCGACCCAAGCAGCTCTAACAGACTAATATTTAGTCACCTGCTGGCAACCTCGAAGAGAGGAGAGAAAGAATTGAAGTCGACACAGATTCGTTAAGTTTGCCCCGCGAAAAGCGGTCTGCTTTCTACTGCAAGCAAACGTGGACTCGGTGATGGTGCAGTTCGAGCTGCCCGACGAAGACGAGGTGATTAGGGACACATCCGCGGCGCACAATGTGCCCATTCGTTCTGAATGGTAGCAGCCGGTGAGAATGTCCCGTTTTCGTGGCGATCGCCACCCATGAAGAGGCTCGCTTAGACGCAGCCAGCCGCTCTGGGTAAACATTTGATGCGCCAGCTTTTGAGCGGTGGCAGGAGTCATTCAGAAGGTATTATCGAGCCCCGGACAGGCACAAGGATCGACTATCCCCGATGGGAGGGACGAAGACGGTCACTCGGAACGCTCGCTAATGCATGATTTATCGTCGATCCGTATCTCGCGCGATTTCGTTGCAGTTTATGCAAATCGAGTGGATTTATCCCGACAGATAGTCGGGAAAGGAGACGAGCCACGAGTTATTCCGGACGATTAATGAACTCGAGCTAGCGCGGATTAATGCCTGGATACAGTTAAGTTGGCATTCGCCGTGTGGATGATTTGGAATGTAAAAGAAGACACTCATAGGAGACTTCTTTTTCGAGAATTTCAACGTCATAAGAATCGAAGGAAGACGCTGGACGGTGAGCTTGGCTGGTTGCAAGACCACCAGGGAGAAGAATCGTTGGAAGGTGGCCTTGGCAATGCTTCATTGGAGCGGATGAACAGGAAATCGAATCTATCTCCGAAGCATGTAAATAAAGGACATTGCGTCAACTTGGACGCCATTTTGCCAGACCATTAACGCTCGGTTGGTCGCAGAATGGCGCGCAGAGGGAAGTGGGCATGTATAAATGTTGATGGTAGAACGATCATATAGATAATCTTCTGGTTGTCCTATAAGGTGTTGAATAATAAACGTCCGATGGGTGGAAGGTGCGAATTCAGCTAATCGATGACACGTGATTGGGAATTTATAGCTTGAAAAATATGGCGAAACGATGCTTCGAACGTGTCCAATCGATCGTAGAATCAATTACCCCCCGGATGATAATTAAACCCGACGGGGTATTATCATCGAAGCAGTGGAATGATAACGCATCTTGCTTTATGGTTAGCCTGATAATTCATCGTTTACTCTTTCTTCCGTATGCGTCATTGGATTCGAGTGCTCGTTGCTGGCTGGACGCGCGCAATCTCGACCGATGATTTATCTTACTTTCGATGTTTCGCCGTGGAAAAAAGAAAGGGTGACTAGCCTCTTGGACGCTTTCGACGATTCATTAATCTCTGCCCGAGTCCCGTTGCGCTTATCACTGATAAGAGGCGCGCGGTTTCAGCGTGGCCTCATGAATTTTCATTGTCAATGCTGGGCTACCTCGGTATTCGAGAAACCTGTCGTCCAGTAATTAGTAACGCTGCTGTGAATTTGCGACGAATGTTGGAAATGGTGACTGACGGTTTAAACTGCGAGTGTTGTATGTATTTTGCTTGAGATCGCAGGGTAGTGGAATAAAAATTAGGAGGGTGCGATTCGGAGAGCTTGGGATTTGGAGGGCTTGGAATTCGGAGGCCTTGAGATTCGGAAGGCTTGGAATTCGGAGGGCTTGGAATTCGGAAGCCTTGAGATTCGGTGGCCTTGAAATTCGGAGTCCCTGAGCTTCGGAACATTTAAACTTCTGTGTTCTCGGAACCCGGATCCCTATACTTGAGAACTTCAGACCGAAAAGTGATCTTATATTCCAACAGAAATTGCCACTTTTCGGAGTACAGAGTGCCCCGAAGTTGACTTTCTCGAGATAACTCGTCCAAGTGTAATCTGTTGGCGGCGAGCGGCCACGCTCCGTGCGATGGTCGGCGGTGGTTGTTTTAATGGGTTGCCCCGATGGGCGGAGCGTTTCTTCGTGAAACGGTACCGAAACGCGGTTATACACTCGGTTTCCGTTTCGAGCGGACGCACGTAGCGGTGTACGCACAGGAGGGCGAGCAGCGCGTGGCCAGCGCCTGCAGAGCGCAGCAAAACGAGCAGAACGCAGCCACGGAGCTAAAATACAGCGAGCTAACATTAGACAGGGCAAGGCATCCGCGATATTTTATTTTTACGATTATACTCTTCACTGTGTTGCCCTGGGTCCATCCTGACGCTGTGTTTTCGAGACGTAACGCGAGCTGCTAAGCGATTGGATAGCAAACACATCGTGCGATCAATTATTTGTCACCTTTCACTCAGGAACTGCGAACCATGCAGCAGTTCAGTTATACAAAGTCTTCCACTGATCCACTGATAATGGTATCTTCCTCGAGGTGCATCCTCTACATAACTCGCCCATCATCCATCTAAGTCTGATCAACTCTCAGGTTATTTATCACCAGCCATGAATTCCCGATCGATCAGCTGATCGATTAAAAAGTGAAAGTACATTGTCCCTAATGACGTTCAACTAATGGCTACTGTCCTTATTAACGATAATACCTCGTGATTTCCATTATTTCCTCATTACCTCTCAACAAATCATCCGTTGCGAATAAACAGTCCAAATATGGTCAGTCTGATGAAAAACAGAATGAAGAATACTTGCGATAGAGAATAACAAAAAGCTCGTTAACCCTTCCTGCACTTATGCTCAATTTTAACGCGCTTCCACGTCGATATTTTTAAGAATGCATCAAGGGTGTTATCTTAGAGTCCACGAATGTTTGCTTCGAAGAGAAACGAAGCTCGGAGTTAGCTTTCTAAAGGCTTCGTACAAAAGGGACGTTTTTCGAAACCTCGCGCCACTCGAATTGCCAAGAAGATCAATGATCCTCTCCGAGGATGAAGCTTAGAGTCTGCTGCGGAGATCCGCGGACGCTTCGTCGCATCGAATGGAAGAGCTCAGCGTGGCTCTTCATCGTCCAGCGGAAACAAGGTTCGCCACGCAAAACGATCGTGGCGCGCAGCAAGCGCGAGCTCAGCCGCTCCTTAACGAAATAGGATCTCTCCTCGTATAATTGTCCATAAATAATTCCGTTTCCACAATCTGTCCGAGTGGGTCGCTAGTAAATCAGCACGCAATTAGCGTCCGATTTTCGCGAAGCGCATTGCACGATTACTTCGGTCCAGCGAACAAATCGGTGGTACCAGAAAAACCAATGGCCACGATTTATCGACAATCTGCTCCAGACAATTAGGCCAATCGCGTGTTTACGCGGCCTTCAAACCGGAGAGCAGGTATCGAACTATCGGGAAAGTAGAATTTGGTGCACGTAATATGATAATATCTGTGCTCAATCGCTGATTTATGTGGCGTATTTGGGGCTCGTTAAATATCTCCCCTCTTGAGTGGTATATTTAATTGATTTTCTGATTTGGTTTTCTTGCGGAATTGAATATCGACGTTGTAGAAAATGGAGGAATCAAGACACTGATATATTCTTGGCACGTACTTGTTTTTATTGAATTTTGCGAACAGGATAACTTGGACAAGTACGTGCTGATCAATAAACAAAGAAGTTTCTAGGATCTGAGAAGATACATACCTATTGTTGTTTTTTTTTGGTGTTTGTGCATTTACACATTTAATAACTGTGCACGAGGCATTGCAAGTAAAAACAGGCTAACCCACATTTTTTTCGAAATCGAGTTAGTAGCAATAATGTATTCCAGTAGGCTGTACTAACCGTATAAAATAGGAAAAAATAATTTTTTTCCAAAGTGGGTTAGTCCGTTTTTATTCTCAATGCGACTATACATACAATGCTCAGAAAATATCTGTCGCTGTTATGTAACAGCTGCTGTTGGAATATTTTGCTTGATTTTAACCAACTCTGCAAACGTACCGCGGTGAACTGTTACCCCAAAACTGCATACATTAGGCAGAACGTTCTAGAATAAATATCCCGAGAAGGACTTCAAAGCGTGGTCGGGCTTCTCACCCCCGAACACTCGTCCTAGATACCGAACAAAAGCGGCTGACTCAGGGGTAGCAGCCCTCTGTCGCCCACGTATCGTCGCCGTCTTCCAGCTTTTTCATCAAACTCGCGAACATCATCCCTAAAAGTGTCTAAAATAAATTTTCCACACAGAACTTATGGGTTTCCCAATACCGCGTTACAATTCCTGATGAATCCCTCCCCCGTTATTTTAAGTCGCATCACCCACTCAAATGAGTTATTAGCGACAGAAAAAAAGAAACTATTTGAATTCACAACTAATTATAGAATTCAATAAATTTTATGAATTCTCAGAGTTGCGTTATTGAATGTGTAATTCATTTTTACGTTGAATAATTGTCTCGGTAGAGTATTTGCTGCGTTGTAGAAAGATGTGGTCAATAGTTAAATATTGTGGCACCACACGTGTGACATGTTGGGGGTTAATAATTTTGTTATGGCTGGTCCTTATTTGTAAAATTAATAGTGGGTCAGTTCTTGAAAAGGGGCACGTTACGTTAGTGTCACGACGTTGGTGCGAATGACGAATTAAATACCAATTTATAGCGTATGTTATATACAGTTTAGGGTTGTCGATGTTATCGAGTGACCAAAATTCGGTGTTCATCCTTTCAGCTCGGTTTCCAGTAACCCGATGCCTTCGTCCGCCTCCCTAAAAGACCAGCAGGGGGTCAGGCAATTTAATCAGTCGATTACTCAAAGAGCGTCACGCCCGGTCGAAAAATAACCCCCTGCCCATGTTCGTCTGTCGGGCAACCCCTCGTGTGTTCTCTTTGCAAACGAGCCGTCGAAACCCTTAAAATTTCGCATCGATTGCAACGCAAGATCCCCGTCTCGTGTGCATCCGTGTGCGATTTAGCGAGGGGTGACGAGCATCCTCCTTCTTCCTCTTCGCGGAGGTGGAGACTGAAGCCATCCGTGCACAGCACGCGAGCAGAACCAACGTTACTTTGCGTTGGTATACATATAGGATGGTATCTTCCTACATTTTATGGTAAAAATACTTCTATGGTGCTCGTATCGCAAGTGGGCATTTTAGGGTCGTAGTGATCCATAGAGCGAAGGAATGTCATATGAACAGGGGAGGAAAAATTCTTCTATTTTTAGATGTAAACATTTTTTTTTACTGGCTGAGTTAAAAAATTGGTAGAAAGGTTTTTCTTAGGGGCTGGGAAACGTGTTTTAAAAATTCCCAAATCATTTTCAGTTCTGTTACGCGAGGCCGTAATAGGATTGCTTTTAATAGGGGGAACCTTGGACGAGCGTGATTGCCACGCTCCGTCGTAAACATAGGTGTTTATACCTCTGAAAGAAACGTTTCAGGACGCGTGCTTATGTGAGCCTTATTCAACTTTGAGGCGAGTAGAATACGCTCATAAGGTTTGGCTACCTATTTTGTTACGCGCTGTTATATCGTAAGGTAATAAGTAATTTAGATAATATGATGTAACGCGTTTTATTATCACTTTGGCGTGGCATAGGAAGACGTATCCTGAGAAAACATTGACTACGCACACCAGGAAGTTAAAATAAACTTTTGATTGTTAATAAACTACTGTATTGGCCAATCCAATCCTCTGCAAGTATAAAATGATATAGTAGCATTCATTTATCACGAACTGTAGCACGTATGGAGTGAACTACTCGAATACTTTTGTGAGCCACAAAATATATTATAAATACCCCGTATACAGTGGCGGACAAAAGAAAGTTTTAAAATTGCATTATCTTTTTAGAATTGGTTGAAATGACATGAGTTTTTCTGAGAAGCTAGAAGGATTAGTTTGCTAAGAAAAAATGCAATTGGTTGGAACGTAGGTATTTCGTTCCTCAAAACTTTCAAATGTAATCGCGCGGATACGTTCGGGAGTCACTGTCCCTCGCAACCAATTACCCCATGACTCGTTAACAACTACACGTGTTACATATTATTAATATCACTTCTTGAAGGCAATAAGTATTTGAAATCCCACCAAGATCAGCGTCTACTATAAAAACATAATGCTACCCAATTTAATGTGTCTACCAATAAAATAATCGGTTAAAATTGACCTCGAATCAAATACCTAACCAAGCGACCCCCGTTCAAAGTGCAAACCTACAAGAAACGCTGTCCAAGGCATCCACCCGGTTCAATGTCACCGAGCAGTGCACCGAAACCATCCATCGACACAACACCCTCGACTCAACAACTACCCACCATCCCCATCAACAAACCCAGAAAGCATCGCTACATTTCGCGAATTCCGCGGAAGCCACTACCCCTAACGATCGCCGGAGCCACCCCCCGCCGCCAGGGATCTTGCTCTCCTCCGTCCTCTGTCCCTCTCCCGCTGATTATCCGCGCCGTGTGCACGGCCGCACGTGCATCGGCGTGCACCGGCGTGCACATGCAGCGACGACGGTGCGCCCACGCGTCCCTCCGTCGCGCCGCCCGTGCCCGCAGCCCGTCCGGTTCGCCGGCCGTATTGATTGAGGTGAATGCACGAACGTCGGCGTCGGCGTCGTCGGCCTTCCACCAGGGGAAGGGTGGAGGCACATACAGAACTCTGCCGGGGTTACATCCGCGGCAGGATGGCGGGTCCACTGTGCTAGCGTCGGGCTCCGCCAGAGAAGAAGCTTGACGGGGGTGGAACGGAGGGAAAAAAGGGTGGATGCAGCGGGACAATCGGACTGGAAGAGCTTGGCTGCGGGGAAGCAGAGAGACAGACAGAGGGTGAGTCGAGAGTGACCCGAAAGGGGATAGAGACAGTCGTGTGCAGACGGAATCAAACTGAAAGAGCTCGCGGGGGAGAGAGAAGGACGGGCAGATTAGCGGCTGGAGAGGTGGATCGCGCGCGCCAGCCAAAGAGAGAGAGAGAGAGAGAGAGAGAGAGGAAGAAGGGAGCGGCGTCGAACCGAGCGGGAGAGTAGGGAAGCACCAGTGGAGGAGGGATTATATACCGGCTGGATCCTTGTTCGGCTGCCAGTTTCTCGGCTGATCGCGACGCTGCCTATACCCGCGCTCCCTCGCGTTCGAGTATCGTGACCTTTTTTTCCAACCCCGGGGGTAGGATCCGTACCGCGAGTTGCTCTCTTGGGAAGACCGGACCGAGCCTACGTCTCAAGGACGCGCAGCATCGGTGCACAGTTCCTCGGCGGCACCGTCTTCCATCTTCTCCACCCCTCCGAACCCACCCTGTGGCTATTTCTCTGTGCACCGGCCAAGGGAGAAGGACAGCCACGGCGTATACGTGCGGGCCTCTTCGAGGGAGCATCGGGACAGACACCACCAGGACCATGGCCACCTACGCGACGTACAGACACGTCGAGCTCGACAACGTCGGATACGGGAAGAAAAGGTAAATTCCGCGAGGCGGTCTCTCCCTATCCGCACTGCGGATTTTCCGCGATCCCCACGACCGATCCTCCCTCTGCTCCGACGGTTTCCAAGTTTTTTAGTGGCGACTCGCGGGGCTCGAACGCTTATCGATTCCCTTTGGCGCGGCTGCCTTCGAAGGCTGTCACCACCGCGGGCGTGATGACAGCGGTGCGTGGAAATTAAACTCTTGGGGAAGGTGGACGCGGAATCTTTTGGGGCGGGATTCCTTTTCTAGCTTGGGTGGCAGGTGGGTTTCGAATTCGGGGTGTCGATATAGCTTCTGGGGTGCTGGCCAGACATCTTTCTGGAAGATGGGTATAGATATTGACTTCTGAAGTGGTTCGATCGGTTCTCGGAGAATTTTGCTGGCTCTCGAGAGGCACAATGGACGTAGCTGGGATGTGATATAGTTAGGGAGATTGTATTTTGGGTGTAGGAAATGTAGGGTAGGTTTACCGGGCTGGAGACCTACGACTTTTAATTAGGAATTATAAATAAGATACTTATAGGATTCGCATCTTAACGTTCTTAGCAACAGTTCTTAGATAACACCAATTGCGCTCCTTGAAATCTAAATAAATTCTGAGGATATTCCATCGAATATTTGAGGCTATCAACGCAGTAGTGGCGTTACCCACAATTTTGGGTGAATTGACATTTCAGCATAAACCACTTTTTATACAGCAAAATTTTAATTCTATAGTGTAACCCTACAAAAACATACACAAAAACGTGATTTTGCACTGAACATTTTGTTGATTTACGTCGCAAAATACTGGCCTGTGCAATTATATTTCGCAAACAATCATACCTATATACCTAAAAGTAGAAATTGTAAGCAACGACTTTAAAACGTCAATAATTTCAAATCCACTACGGCGTTGATAGCTCAATTATCAAGCTTAATATCGAAAGCCAATATACTCCACGAAAACGATTAATCGACACCCTAGCAATCATTGATATTCTTTAACTCCTACATTTTGTGCCCATTACCCATCCGAAGCACTCCTCCAGCTTGTACAGACAGTAGCTTCTAAAAAGCAAAGTATTGCACCACTTCGCGCATCGAAAATGCAAGAGACTGAGTACGACGTATATCTGCGTCCTCCGTGACCGATCGATTTACATCTCGCGAGGCGGTCCTTGAATCTCGACGCCGTTTTGGAAGCCCGTGCCGCAGCGCCTCCACGTTGCAGCTGCCCAGGGAATCCGAGAAAATTTCAAGTTCACTGTCGCAGCTACCAGAAACGTCGCCTCATCCGTTGCGAAACGTCCGCGTTTCCATTCGATGCTCCGTTTCGCGGTTGAAGTCGAGTCGTGATCGTTCCCTTGCCGCCGCACTGACCCTCCATACTGTCATCCTGAATTTCCTGCGAGAGCAGCCTTATCGCCAGGCATCGCGTACAAGCGGTTATCGCGCAAAGAGGATAAACAACTGTTACACACCGGTACTTTCCGCCGAGCAGTTTATCTGCGGAATTACTCGAGCGGTTTTGGTTGTGATAAAAATTGGATGCTTCCCAGGAAGCGCCGCATCCTTTAGGATTTCCATCCTGTAATTGGTATCGCGGGGCCTCGAAGGCAGCGAGCGTAAATCTGAACGATTATTAAACGGCCGCCGCGCTCGGAAAAACCGATCGGCTTGGCTAATACTCCCTCGGCGGGGTACAATTTCTTCGGGGACCAGGTTCCTCCGATGGCTTTTAATGATTATGGCGCTGCGATCAGGGGAGAGAGCTTTGCTTCGTTACCGTTCATTCGCGTTTCTTGCTGATATGTTGCAAATTACAGTGCTAGTGGCTTCTGTACCGTGTACCAAAGGCACAGGTGAAGCTGCAGTGAAACAGTTTATTTAGGAAACATGGGACGTTAAAATTAAAACCACTAGCATAGACTTCTTAGGTTTACTATAAATTTATCGTAGATTTGTACTCAAAAGACTTTATGCTACTTATTATAGTGAAATTTGGAGTTCCACATACCCTACGGAATAATTGCATTCGTACATCTGTTGGTCTATAGAAAGATACAAGACGCAAACAAATAAACAAAGAGAGGATCGATGCTGAATGAAATCGTTTAACTATCGCAATTAGATAGCTCCACTGTCAACCACCCAGCAAACGCTCCACCGGAGGCAAGAAATCCACTTCTCATGTATTCCTAACAAGCCGCCTTCAGCTACCAACGACGCGTCTCGTGTCAAAAGTCGAGGCAACGCCGAAATAGAGGAGCAGAGCGGAAAACAGTTAGGTTTAGAAAGCGTGACCGTCGCTCCACGAATGTCTTACGTTCCTTAGAAAAGATTAGCCGTCTAATTATTTAATCGTTTCTTTTTCCTCTCGCGCGTTTTTCCTCTTTCACGAAGCAACGCCTCCGAGCAGCGTTCCAATACCGACCCACCTTGAAGATCGCCTTCCAAGAACGTCTTGAAGCTCGCAAGAACCATATAAAAAAAAGGGATCAATTTCGGGCGGTTGGTAGGTCGGCGTAAGCCACAAAGATTCGCGCAATTGAGCTTCGTTAGAATGTGGTCAACGCCCTCGGAGTAATTGACGTGTACTCGCTTCTACGCCGGTTTTAATTATACGGATGTCACCTCCGGGCACTTTGCGCTTAATTGCCGTCGCTATGATTTTTCGCTGCCCCCCCCCCCCCCCCCCATGCAAGGTTTACACCTACGTGGCCTTCCAGTTAAGTGAAATCAGGGAGAAGTGGTTAATCCTGCAGTGGTGGTCAAAGGAGGCTTTGGAGCGTCGTATTCTTACACGCCTGCGTAATAAACTCGATACTGTTTAGGGGTACTGCTGGGGCATTCTAAACGACCCTTAAGTAATAGGAGATATAGATGTTGAGATATAATTAGGGTAGAATAACGAAACTATCTCATCTCTATCACTGTTCACAATTTAAACCTTTCCACTATTACTACCATTATATACAGGGTGAGTCACCCGAGGCAAAGGTCCGTCCACCACGAACAGAATAATTTTTTCCTCAAATATTTCTTCCTATCTCAAGAATTTTAGAAGCTATTCAGGTGGCTTGACTCATCCTGTATATATTTTTTGCGTTGCCTACACCTTCATCCCCTAATGGTACCCCTCCACCAACCACAGTTTAAACTCCTTCTTGAGCGCCACTGTACATCCCACGAGGGTTTATCCTCGTTTCCTAGTGGACGTTGCAGTGGCGACTTGTCCCCGAGATCCTCTATTTTGTCTTCTTTCCCTAAAGACGACCACTTGCAGCTCCTATAATCCTCTTTTCGCACCTGTGCTCAGTGACAACGCGCGAAGTGTCACTTGGTACGCGGAGCCTGTCGAGGGCCTAGTTGATCGTGGCGATCTGATCTTCAGAGATCGATACTCATCCGTTGATCCAAGGATAAAGTGTCCGCGTGTGTGCTTCTCCCATCGAGGCGCCTTGCTACAATGCTTCCTTTGTAGGAGCCCCCTGAGGAATCCTTTGCCGCACAGTGGCCCCCTTTGTCCCATCCCTGAGGAGTCTTGAACATCTCACGGTTCGTCCGTGGAACAGGTTCCATGGATGACAGGGGGCGGTTGAAAAATCTCAGGCGAATAGGAAGTGTCACGGGACTTCCTTGAAGTCCACTCTGGGGTGTGCTCGAGTTTCTCTTCGCTGGAGATTTTGATTAAGACTGCCAAGTTTTCGGATTTCTCTCGTTAAGCTGCTTCATCGCTGGAACCAAGTTCGCCACGAGGCTTCCGAATTTCTCTCATTAGAGACTTCGATTGGCATCTGGGTCAGTTTCTATTAATTCCGCGGCGATTCGTATCGTACATAAGTTATTGAGATTTTGTAAGGGGGTATTGCATTAATTCTTTTCTTTCGCGAGTTGGAGCTCCTCTTCTGGAGCTCACTCTGGACGGAGTAAAAGTTATCAAAATTTGTAAAGAGGAATTAGTTAGCTCGAGGCTAGGTAAAAGTTACAAAGGTTTCTAAGGAAGTATTGCACCGATTCTCTTCTTCCACACCTTGGAGCTTCCCTCCTGTAGTCGAGGCGGTAGAAATCCAGAGACGCGACACTCGGTGTTCTTCTCAGTGTCTTTGCACCCACTTGGTGTCTGCGTGACCCTTGAATCAGTCAGATAGAATTCCTAAACGTGCCTAGGTGCCATGCCCTACTTGAGTATCCCTATATACGGTTGACCGGTCCTGACCTAGCCCCGAGGGGTCTTAAACTGTTTTGGGATAACTGCCAGCTGGTGAAGTCGCTGTATCAGCCTGGCAACTGCCAACGGTTCGATTACTATGTCACCTAGAACGCTATGCGTCGAACGAGAGTCGCCAGGAACCTTGACAGACGAGTTCGATCAGATTGTGGGCGAGCCCGTTTAATTAACGGCAAGACAATCGACTCTCGAGGACACGAAACCAAATGGCAATGTCGATTTCATTGGCGACCAGGGGCCACTGAAAAGGGAACATCTAATTTTCGACCAATTATCAAACGATGATTACTCTCCTCGGCGAGGCCCTCTTTAAACGAGGATAATGAGGTATGTCTGTTTAACGTCGCGTGGGTGTGACGCGTCTTTTTTTTCCAACCTCGATTTCTGCCTGATCCTCCTACTTGCTTCAATAGCGAACGCAACTGCGAGTTTGTTTTGCAAATTACTGCGGGGCGTGTTGGAATTGTTAATCCTCATTATTCCCTGTTTCGTGAAATTATTTCTTTGCAGCTTTAATACCTATGTTCCTCCCACTTTAGTAACACTTTGACCGAAGTATTTTTTTCTTTCATCTACAAAAGTTACCTGTAATAAATTTATTAGAATTATTAGGGTAATTGTGGGAGAGTTGCCGCACCTTACGCAAAATTGTCACCGTGTCTAAATTTTCCAATGAAATTTTTTTCCAAGGATACATAATTATTAGTTGAACATATTGCGCTACTACTAGCATTAAAGAAAATCAAAATTTTAACAAAATTAGTTTTTTACAAAGGCTATGAATTTTTAACTTCTACGATAGCAAAAATAAACTCGACGTATAACTATTGAGGCAAAGGGCGGTAGGCTTACCTCGAAAAATAGGAAAATCTATAAAAGTAATAATGGAAACACGTTCTCGCTTATTAACCTTGAAATACCGAAGTTGCGGCGTCTCTCCCACAATTACCCTATTATAGAAAGTATTGCCCCAGTGTCGGGGCGAGTCAAGCAGAATACTACAATTCACAAGTTTACCACTCCCAAAAAATTCACTGAAAAGCTCGCTCCTCCATCGAATAAAAGTATCGAGAAGCAGGCCCAGTTACCGAGTTATCGGCTGCTCTCGAGTAAAATCGACGCGCCTGCTCGCGAAACGAGTCCACGGATTCCACGGTGATCGCTTCCGCTCGAACCTATCGCACGAACCAGACCGCGATTGCCGTCGACGAGCATTATCCACGTGGATCGAGGTGTAACGAAGTATCTTCTCTGGCTTGATCCTCCCCCGCCAGGCCCCGAGCATCGACTTCCTCGACTCGTCCCACCAGTGCGGGCGCCCCGCGTGTAAAACGAGTCGGCGGGGCCCCGTGCCGGTCTCCAAGTTCCACGTGGATCGAAACGTATCGCGTTACGAGGCGAACGAGACGCTCTTTCCGGGCTGGCGATACGTCCACCCACCCCTTGGACAGATGGGGTTACTCACCCACCTTCCGCCGTCCGGCTTGGACACGAAAGGGTGCGCGCATCGTGTTGCGGCTTCCCCCCCTCGCGATCGCCGCGAGCTTTTGTGGATACCGTTCCTCGGGGCTTCCTAGGAGAAAAGTCGGATTTCGCGAGCGCGTGACGCGCTGAAGCCCCGTTGGAGCTAACTCCGTCTGGACCTCGGCGGTTCTGCCTGCGCATTTCGTCGGACCGCCCCTTTCAACCTCGTCACCGCGCTGAACCCTCTAATTCGCACCACCGCGGGACAGAGGGTTGTTTTTTTAAAATTGATTAGTGCAAGGGTGTAAATCCTTCTCACGCAAACGTAAGTTTCTTGAAGCTTCCAGGGGAGCTACCAAAGCCTCCAGGATCGATCCATGCTCGCGACGCAATTTATATATTTGGGGATCGTCAGAAACGGTGACTCACCGTGGACAAACGTTGCTGCGATAATAAAGCGGTGGAATTTCGCCAGGAACACGATAACGAACCGACCGTCGGTGCCGCGGCACGAAACACGGAAACGTTTGCGCGCTTCGTTCGATTGCTCCTCGCTCCATTGATATGCCTCGTTCCTAACACCACCCCCTCTTGGCGGAGCATTGACTCTTATCTGTCTATCCATGCTTCCCCTACGTTCGCTGATAAGTCTGGCTAAAGCCTAGAAGCCGGATCGATAACGATCAGCTATCGCTGCCTTTTGTACGACGCACGGGGCGCTCGATAATTCATACTTTGTTCCGCGGCCTTTCCTGTGTATTATTCAGGGCCACGAGACGTGAATAGTTCCACGCGGAAACGCGATACCTAGCAGCTCTCTCTAGGAACTCGCGGTCTCGGGCCCCTCTCAGACAGGACGCTTCTGCAGCTAGTGACTGAAATATTCTAGATATGTTTTGGCAGCTCCGACTCTACTCACTTTTGGAAAATTAATTAAAACGGTGTTAACAAAAGATATTTAGATTTATGTTCAAAGTATTTTACCCACTTAAAAGGCACATATTAACGCAGCATCTGGCACTATTACCGAGCAAAAGTATATCTTCTCTATGGCAGGGTGAATTTTTTTAATTTAGAGTACCCACTTTTTCTCCCAAACTGTATAAAAATCCACTTAGGTATCTCGAGTAAATAATTACATTAAATATTATTATTAGATAATTATATTATAACACTGTGTATTAGTAGATGTAAACATATCGGAAAAGATCGATCGAAGAAAATTGGTTTTGGAAAATGCAATTGAAGAAAAAAAATCTCTGAAAATGAAAAGAATTATTCTGAATTAATGTTTGCAAGTTTTGCCACCATGTAAAATTCACTGTTAGAGGGTAGCCTGACGAGTTGGATGGATCGTGATTTATTTGGCCGTAACTGGCGAGGCGATATTTCTAGTCTAGTAAAACGATCCACGTGAACGAAGTAGAAAATCGCGGTCCCTAGCCCTGGACCGCGTTAACGAGTATCGCGGACCGATTGAAACGAACGACTTCGGAATGAATTTTGATGGGTGGCTGCTAGTTGGCGTGATTATCCGCTTGTTAAGCCGCGTCTATGGCCGAAAGGGGATAAATCGACGATTTCACCGGAACCGAACGAGACGATCGATTACACGTTGCACAGTCGCCGGAGCGGGGGCGTAATTGGGCAATTAGTTAATTTCGCGTAAAGTTCGTCCATTACTTGGGCGATCCATTACGTAAAGCTCCTTGATTCTTTTACCCGGTCGATCCAGCTTCCTTATAAGCACCGACGAGGCGCTTCCTCTGTCTCGCGGCTGGTAGAAACCACGCAATTAGGTCCCCCTGCCTTCGCCGATTACGTCTTGATCATCGATCGTTCCCCTAATCGATCCTGCATCGCGTTTAACCGTCCACTTAGGCTTTCCGAGTTACCGATATGTGTTACACGTATCCGCGTCCATCAGGGACGGCTGTATTTGGCGTTGGGTGTCGTCGACGATGTCGCAAGCCTCTGTCGGCTGCCACGGGACACTTTGTCCGCGGAACAATGGCTCGCGAACGAGAGTTTCACCCTTCGATCCTCGCTTGGCTAGATTGATGAGTAAGCAGGCAGATTTTGCTCTTTTATACACGCTGGCGGGTCGTTGAACGCTTCTCTACGGGAAATTCGAGAGTTCTTCGAAGCGGGGGATAATTAATTTAATCCTCTCCGAACACTTATGGATTTGCGTCTAATAATAATAATATTGGAGGAATAGGTTTTGTAATTCCTACCTATTTATGGGACCCACGGAGAAAATGACTTCCGGGCGACGGAGTTGAAGAACCAACTCCACCGAAGTCGATCCTCCAATGTCTCTTAGATCCCCCCACAGTATCATCTAGTTGCCTGAGACATTGGACTCTTTCTCCCCGCTTCAGAGCCATACATCACCCGGACCTGGCACCGCGCTAGACTCGAACATCGGTGGAGCGTACTTAGCCCACGTCCATCTCGCCCCCTTTCAATTAGGAGCCAGGCTTTTTAACTTCGATTCAGGAAGTCGAGGCGGCTGTACGCGAGAACGTCTCGGGGGCACAGGGCGGCGCGCCGCGTGCGTTGGCGTAGACAGCCGCATAGAGCGAGGAAGCTTTAGGTATCAGCGTCGGAAATTACGAGTAGGTTTAGCTTTCTTTGCGAGAGGGTATCGAGTTGAAGGCAACCGTCGGCCGCCAGGGAATAAATTATCCTTGGGCGATAATGGAGGGAAATCCTTGGCGCGCGGAGTATCTGGCGATCGTTTCCAGAAACGAATCGTCCGATTGTTCCTTTTCCCTGGAGTCGACGACACGAGACTCTTGCGGGGAATAATCGTCGTTTCCTCTCCGAGCCGCGCTCTTTGATAATCACTTAATCGTTTTCTTCCCAGCGCGCGCGGAGGCTCTCACGCGGTGGACACTATTGTTCCGCGGAATCACGCGCGTTACGTAAGAGACGGGGCGAAAAGAGAGTCCGTTGAGCGAGGGGGAACGGGACAGCCGTCGTCCATGGTAATTAGTCGCAGCGGCGCGAACAGGCACGTGTGAATATCGGTAAACGCGTTGTCACGTTCGCGTCTGATCCTTCAGATACGATCCACCGTCGTCGACACGTAGAAAGAAATCCAATCGCGCGGTCATTAGCGCGATTCAA
Source organism: Andrena cerasifolii (assembly GCF_050908995.1). Classification (NCBI taxonomy): domain Eukaryota; kingdom Metazoa; phylum Arthropoda; class Insecta; order Hymenoptera; family Andrenidae; genus Andrena; species Andrena cerasifolii. The sequence goes on from NC_135124.1 coordinate 16,368,549, forward strand.
TGAACGCGCAGTGACTTTTCCTCGTTTCAACCGATTGGATGGCTGCGGCTAGGAATTATGTAAGGGGACAATGTGGGATTGATTCGGAGGGTAGATTCAACCTAATTGGCCTCTGTTGTGTAATGATAGTGATGCTAGAGGGACGCTGGTATTTTCACGAGAATGATGGGCATTGGAGATAATTTACTCGATTATTCCATGCCTGTGTAATTGGATTTTAAGGAGTCGGGCTTGAAAGGGTTGAGATTAGCTTCTTTGATTCGATGCAGAGATGACAGTGCCATTCTTACACCGTCTATAACTTCATCTTCTAATTCCTAGAGTACTCCATCCTTTCTTTTACAGTAAAGGAGGAAAAGGACAAAAGATTTATGCATTTTCACACTTGTACAATCGCAAAGGATGCAATGTTATAATGAAATACTTAACCCTTCGTTGCGTAACTTCGTTCATGGGGTTTGAAGAGGTTTGAGGGTGCGAGGGAGCGAGAGCGATAGAGAAAGCGAAGCGCGTGTCGAGGCGTTGGCGACGGTGAAAGGACAGTACGACGTTAAGGGGACTGAAAAAGCGTACATGGTGCGAAGACGTATAGAGTTGGGGTGCCGTATATTATTTAAACCTTTAGAATCTTGTTTCCTACATTACAACGTTCAACGCAATCTATATAAATGTTTAGAACCTAGGATATGTTACATCACACTACAGGCTAGTTAAAACAACAAAAATTAAAAAGAAATGTAAAAATGTTAATTTTTATATTGTGTAACAGAATTCTACAAAAACCTGCTAGTGTTCCTTCAGTTTATGGTACCTTTGAATTCTCAGCAGTTTGTTACCAGACAATAATATTCAACCCTCACGCAGCGAATTAATTGAATTTCATTCGGATGTCCAAGAAACACCCACAGGGAGGGAAATCCCCGTAACTGTGCCTCGGTCCGACGAGGAGAGCAGATAGGCGGATGAACGCGGAGGTTTCTCCGCGGCGAACTATTTAGCCGTACATGAGATCTCGAGGAAGTATTAGGTTGCACCGAGACCGCGGTAATTAAACGCTGGAACAATGACCATTGTCCGAAACACGATAAAAGATATTGGTGTTGTATCGGCCACAGTGCCGCTCCTTGTTATCGGCATCCACCTCCTGGACCTCACACGGAGCGTTGCCGGCAGCTAGGACGAGTGCTCGAGCGTGACTCCTTATTGCCGATGCCGCTAAAAAACCATCCATTTGCGCGGCGATCCCTCGCCCCTATCCCCCAAGAATTCCTCTCGCGAGTCGAGCCTATCCACGGGAACTTTGACGCCGGCTATCGGTTTCCTCGGTCGAGCATCGCTATCGAGCCAAGTGGAGCTGCTTGTACCCGTTGATAACAGCCGATGTAAGAATTAATGGGAATAACCGAAGGGAACGGGGCAGATCGCGGTGGCTGGCGATAGCATCTCGCGGTGAAATGGTGATTCTAGATACGCTCCCCTTTTCGCACCCTCCGCATAATCTCCGCGGGTAGATTTCAGGGCATTGCAGCTCCAGATTCGTATTTTTCTTATTATACGCGTTACGTTTGTACTATAGTTGCAACAAAATAATTCTAAATTATTTAAACATTTACGCGAGTGTTGCACGAGCTTGGGGCAATACATACCTACATTGCTATTTTTCACGAGCAGAAATACGGATTATATATTTAATTACAAATTACTAATAGTTAAACATCTTGAAATATCATTCTCAAATAGTTTTTGAATTGGTTGATTTGTTATTAAAGAATTAACCAAGTACTCTGCAAATTTTCATCACAAACAAATTTTTTACACCTTCTTTATGACGAGTTTCACCTTACTACTTATTTTTTCAATCTCCAACCGCCGGTGGTCGCGGAGCGTTTGTTGGGATGTCGCCACGGTTTTTGCAGTTTTTGTTTTAAGTTAGAATTATATTTTTAGAGTTAAATTAGAGTTAGAATTAAATTTGCCTCGGGCGACTCAAAAACGGTTAGGAAACACTGACTTATCGTGTGAAAATATATATTTCTCAATTATTCTTCTCTTCTCAATGTCAAGTCAAAGCAATAATTTTATAAACAGTTTTTTCTAATTTACTCGATGTTGGTAAAGCTGGAGCTGGCACCCCTCTTGCTGCAAGGTACACATTTGCATACGACGATAGGGATGCAGCTGACCTACTGTATCCGCGACGATAAACCGTATCCCGGTTGATGGATAGCTCGAGTAGTAAATAAATTATTGCCGAGCATTTCTCAATTCACCGCTCGCGTGCTCGAGCGATCGATCTGTCACGGCGACGCTTCGCTCGACCTCGCCGATCGCTGCTCGTCGAACCGAGAGACCAGATACCGTGACAAGGCGGAGTCCACCGGGGGTGTCGTCGCGGAAGATGGCACCGACACCCTTCTATCTTATTACCTTCGATAAATTCCGTACCAGTCAGTGGCCGGCATCGGAGGTACCCCAAAAAACTTGGAAGCCCTTCTCGTGCGGATCCTCCGTAAAGCAAAGCGATGACAAGAGGGGTATTTCTGTAATGGAGCATCGCCCACGCGCAGAATTTCGCGTCACGTCGATTATTACGCAGGCTCCTCTTAATTCTCCTTCATCAGACTTTACGACTCGCAAAGTAGATGATTGCCCTTGTGCCCTATTTTCTGGGCATGTTCAGTCGAGTTGTGTGCGATGTACTTAGCATCCTGATCTCATGACGATGATGCCTGCTCGTCACCAATTATTACCATCTCTCGTCTTCGTACACAGAAAGTATGAACAAAGTTTTGCAAATGCTAGAGATCTCGGGGAGTCGGCTTTGGGGTAATCGGTTAAGGCGGCTGCCCACCGCGCAGTGGATCCGAAGATCGCGGGTTCGAGCCCCCCATCACCCCCCGAGGCTCGTTTTTTCTCCTACAATTTTACATTACAAAAGTGCAATTAAATTACTTTTAAAACCGATAATTAAAGAATCAAAAATTCCAACCGCAACAAAGGATCCTCCAAGCTCGCGAAACTATATTCATCCAAAGGAAAACTAGTCGCGCATCCAGGATAGTTGTTAATCACCGCGCGCCGACACCCACGCGTGTCGCCTAATCGATTTATCGCTGCGTATCGCGCGAAGGAATAGCTCGAGATAATCTAATTGCGCTGTTATGTCAAATGGTGCGCGTAAGTGGTTGGCGACATCGCGGCATCTTGCCCTGTCGTCGGTTACACCGAGCAGGGGCAGAGCCTGCCAAGATAATCGCGTTCGAGGCGTCGAGTCATTGTTGCCACGCGCAAATCTCGGCGATTATTACTCTGGAAAGCGTGTCCTGGTCCACTTTTCCCGAGCTCTCGTCACACTTGCCAGGATACGTTGCTCGTTGTCGTTTTGCAAGCGGAGAACGGTTATCAGAGTGCGAGGCTGGCCGCCGCCAGTCGTTGGCCGACTGCGCGAGCCTCGTAACTGACACAAATTGGCGCCGCGATGGACATTAACGTCGCGTCCAGCGCAATGGAAGATGCTTTCGTTACTCCACATAGATGTACCACTTCCCATATGGATGTCGTGCAAAAAACCTTCATCGACTGGAAGAAAAAGTTGATAGCTACTTTGGCCGAGAGTTTAGACGCGGCTAACGTACACCACCACTGATTCCACTCGCGTAGCTTCCGCTCCGCGCTATTAAGAGCACCGCTGCGCGCAGTTTTCACCGATTACAGCGAATCGCGAAGGCTTTCAGGCCCTCGGTGGCTCTGGGCGAAGATAAGGGTGCGCGGTTTTGTAAGCGTTAGGAGCTAGGTACGCGATGCTCAGGTGTTGGTGGGTTCAGCAACCGGGGTCACAGCCCACATCATGTGCACGGGAAGCTCAGAGAAATCCGCGCAGCGGGGAACTTTCCACTTGAAAATTTGTAGATCTTTGCGCGCAGGAATTCTCTGGAAAGAAGAGTTAATTCTGCGACTCGAACATTTGCATTTGGATGCTAATTTCGAATCTTTTCCACGTTGCAGAGGTGCCGTAAGCAAAGTAATAATCGTTTAGATATCAACGCGAGGAAGAAGATTAAAATCAACTATTTTCTGCGAATTAATTACAAGGAGATGAAAGCAAGCAGAGACTTTTCCTTTTACACAATGTTTATAACTATCAGGTAGAGCAGAATAATATATTTTTTTTCTACATATCTATTTTACAAGTGGTTTACAATGGTTCGGATAAAGTGTCTTTGCTTTTGCCCTGATATTAAACTTAAAAATAAAGATACAGCGGTTTCCTTGGAATATGTTTCTCCTAGAAACTGTAATTTTCTAACGGACCTCTGAAAAAAGATTTCAATCAAAATTATTAGAACAGCGACTAGGAAAAAGCGAGTTTTACCATAAATGTTGATTTTCGCGATGCACAGACGGCTGTTTTTTTATCTCAGAAAGTAGAGCTTTCACTCTTAATCTTTAGTGGACTGGCAAAGCCCCTTTAGGAACTTTGGGTAAGCACACTATATAAAAATGATTTAATGTGTGTTAGTGCTCGACCGTTATTGTATGTATATTCGACTACAAATTCGTTCTGTTCAAAAGAACACAAAAAATACAACAAAATAAAATAATTCCTGAAACAACACAAAAATACCAGAAATAATAAATAAAAACATGGGAAAAAGAGGGGAAAACAAAAGAAAGAAAAGATGATACAAAAACTTTTTAAGTTCTCTGAGGTTTGGTATTTAAAACAGACATGTAGGTCTAATATTTTTATAATCCGATTACAAAATCGTGATCAGCAGTATTAAAAAAGAACTCGGGCATACTGTATTTTTAAAATTAAAAAATGTTAAAAATTTTATTTTGGGGCTCTGTGCAAGTCAGCGGAACATATACGTTATATATATACTATTTTTGCGGAAAAAAAACGGCCCTCTAAAGGTTAATACCGAGTTACAAAAAGGTATATATTTTGAATATGCTGCAAAAATACCAAGTAGATCGGAACCCCGGTTTTTTTCTCAATCAGGGCAAAACCGCAGAAAAAAACGCCGACACATCACACGACTGTAATGCCATACATGTATATATTATCAAAAAAAATTATTTTACAGTTTATAGTATTAATAAACATCACCTAAAAGTAGGTACTAATCGCAATTTGTATTCGTCTTCTTGTAATTCGGAAAAAATACTTGATCCTAGAACGATTCGCTCACTAGTCGCTCGCTCACCGAGCCCTATACCGAAGACAATCTAAAAATTTGCAATCCCCTGCAAACAGTTTCTTCTGCAGTCTTAAAATTTCCATTCGGCTACTAACTTCCTGTTACTATAGCAAGTAATAGTCGTTTAGACACGGAACATCGGGAAGGAGATTAACTCTCCTAGTAGCTCGCTCACCGAGCCCTATACCGAAGATTCATTACCTCCTACCTTCGCCTACCACATCCTCGTACAAACTCAATTAACCGAAGCCATATAATGATAACATCGTGCATCCCGCGCCTTCCCATTTACCGCGTGATTTGTATCGCCGCGCTAACTATCTAATATCAGAGTCCTGGGCGCCTCTTATCCGCGCATCGACGAACAGCCGCGTCAGAGAGCGGCGCCTCGTCCCCCATAATCGAAGACGCGGCGCGTAAAACAGGTTGACGGTCTTATTAACACGACCCCGGTGCCTGTGCCCGGCGTCCAAAGGAACACAGCAGAGGCGTCGCCGTACGCTGCATACTTCCAGGCGCGCCCATCCTGTCCCCTCCAGGACCTTCTTCGCATCCTACGGCCGATTGATTATCCTCGTTATTCGCTCTCTCGTTTCCATATCCACCGCGTGGGTTACTCAAGCGCAGGGCTGTTCGCCAGCCACCAAACAACACTTCACGGCTGTGAACCGTGACTGCTCCTCCAAGGAGAAACTCCAAAGTCTCGTAGCGAGCCTCCAGCAATAATTGGGCAATTAGATTGCTTTCGTTATTGGACCAACTCCGCGCATGCCCCTCGCCCGGGGATTTTTACTGTTAAACGGAGCGTGAATTATTAAATCAGGCCCCCTCCGGTATAGGCATGGTCGCTGAGCATCGAGCTTCCTCGATGCTCTTCCCTCGAATCGTTTCCATCAAACCGCGCCGAGAGTTCAATTATCCGAGACACCGTAACGAGGAAGCGTTGATTTATCGCCGAGTGAATGAAATGCACGGTATGATACGTCTCCCGGCAGAGGCGAGCTACGAGCGCGCGTGTGTCGTTAATTAGAGTGGAACGATTATTCGATCGATCGCCGACTAACGAATTCTCGCCAGGGCGAAGGATTCGTAACGGCGTGACGGGGAATGTTGATTGGACGTAATTGAGGGACGCTTGCGCTTTAAGGGGGTATTACACCCAAAAATTAGATTTTTTTTATTTTCTAATAGTTTCAGGGTACGAAAATATGTCCCTAAAATATTAAGAAATTCGTAAAACTCTACACTCATATAGATTAAAAAAAATTTTGGTACTTTGGTACTTGCAAAAATTTGTGTTGATAGTTCAAACACTACTAAATATGTGAGCAGAAACCCCGCCCTGTAGGTGTGATAGGTTTTTCACAATTAATTTCCAAATATCACCTTCAAAAGCAAGCGTCTTTGGTGTAATACCCCTTAAGTCCGAAATCCTTGTCGCTGAATTTACAGCCACGCTGTACCCTAGAGCTTGCTATGTAAGAAACAAGTTGCGATCGGTGGGTTATGACGAGGAGGTTCGCTGTGGATTGGACTCGAGAGGAGCCTCGGGGATCTAGGATCTACTGGCGGAGCAGCGTTTCAGCAATCGAGGGGGCAGAGCCTCGATTTCCGGTCCAGTAATTCGATTTTGCCCATTGTTCTCCTCCTTACGTAAGAGTCTCCTGTTTCAAAGATACAATCGCTCCTCGTCATGGTATTCTTATTCCGAAGTGTCTCTATTGTCGGGTCTGCCCTCGACGATTGTGTCAGACTTATTACTCGACTGTTCCCGCAACTCCTAGACAATTTGCGGCGAGCTTCAGGTGCCCCTTCAAATAGAATCTATGTTTAGTATTCTATATACATCTTCGTAAGTCTTCCGTGTCTGCTCGGAGGTTGCACAATTGAAATTATAGCTCGGAATTACCAGCACCTTAAAATGCCACCAGATATGAATGATCCGTTCGTATTAAACCCATATGGGCAGGATTTGTGCTCACGTCCATTTTTTTACCATCCAATAGAACCGCCTCCCTTCAGGCCCCCGAAAAAATCCTCACGCGCGAGCGACTCCTTCGTTAATTGAGCCGCTCCTGCTAACGAAGCTGGTCGTCGAGCCGGAGGAAGAATGGATCCCGTGCTTTTAATTGCTGGCGACTCGTCCTGCGTGCCCTGTCAGCCCCCCTCGCTCTTTATTTCTCCCCGTTTCTCTTGACCCGTGCAGGCGGGCACGCGACAAAGTGCGCGCGTGCCACGCATCAAGCGAAGAGACGACCCTCGTTACGGAGAAATCAGCGCAGATTTATCGAGCAAATTGCATCGACTCCTTCCGCCCGTGGGGACCGGCGGTCCCTGTCCCCAGGCGGTGGGGAACAAAGCTTCTCAACCCTTTTCCCTCGAAAATACTTAACTCGACGCGTCTCGAACTTTCTCGAATCGTCGAAACTGAAAAATCGGGAGCATTGTATGTCCCAGTGATTCCCGACCGGTGGGTCGCGAAGTGTTTTCTACGGCGTTGTCACGGTTTTTCTTTTCTTTTTTTATATTATTCAGTTAGAATTCTATTCTGAAATACCTATTTCTAATCTGTTCTCTTTACCTTATACGGGGGTCGCAAATTATTTGAATATTACGAAAGACGATTGTGACTCAAAAAAAAGTTGGGAAACACTGGTATATTTGTGAGAAAAGGGGTACAGGAGGGACTAAAAGTGAAGGATGATCGTTGAGTTAGAAGATTTAATGAAATTACGATCATTTCGAAGATCATCTGGGTTAAATGTACCTACATACCTTGAGTAGAAGTAAGGTTTTTAAAAACTGGTTTTAAAAACAGTTTTTTTTATATATAAATTTGCAATATTCGAAAACCGGGTTTTAAATTTAAAAACGGTGTTATATACTAAAATTAATATGCAAAAATGAATTAATTAATTAATTAAAAACGTTAACATTTTGACTGGAAATTACCACCTCAGACACAAGCATATTGTAGTATGTAAGAGTTTACTGTAAAACTAATCTTCACGAGTTCATATTTTCGGAAGAAAAATACAAAATGAAATAAAGATTTATAATTTACATTTTGTACGGATATTAGTTATTTTAGTTTTTTCCATTTGGTTTTGTATGCAATGTATTTTATTGTGTTATATTTTTGTAGATCCATAAATATTAAATGAATGATTTCATTTTTAAATTTTTTTTTATTTATTTGGGTTTGTATACGTAGAATATATTTTTATAATTCCATATATATTGAACAAAAAAACTGAAAACTCTTAAAATAAGTACAAACATTTATTTTCTATTTTAATTCTATTTTTTCTCTGAAAATTCGAATACCGGTTCAACTGTTTTTTTGTTTTTAGGGCGAGGAATAGTGGAATTCGAAAACCGATTTTATCAAAAGTCGGTTTTTGTATAAACCCTAAGTAGAATTAAGCATTAAAAGCCACTGAAGCAAATCCGCGATAGGATCCGTTATAATTGAAATGATAGAGGTGTACAGTTGTTTAATACTGAATTATTACCATTTTTCAGGGTATTGAAACCCCCCGGTGGCGGAAGCAGCGACATTTTCGGCTCAGCTCCGGAAGAGACGAGCCCCCGCCGCGTGAAGAACCACAACCAGTCGCAGCTGGGCTCGGCGTTGTTCGGCGGCGAGGGCCCTGCTAGCAACAACAGCAACGAAATGCCGCGCGGCAAGCCCGGTAATGATTCATACAATCGCCTGTTTGGCCCTCCCGATGCCCCACCCACCACCCCAAACGCGAAAAATCACATGCGCAGCAATATACCCCTGATCGGGGACACGTCATCTTCCTGCTCCTCGTCGGTGTCGCCCGCGAAGAGCACCGCCAGCTCGGACTCGATCGCGGGCGTTCTCAACGGATACGCGGCCAGCAATGGCAACAACCTGACCAACGATGTCACAGGTAAGGTCAATCTATTCTAATCACCTCTTCTTCCCTGCTCACCCCTAGATGCGAAGGGCATACAGGGCGAGTCACGTGACTTGTCCAAAATTTCTCTTCTACAAACAAGTGTTTTATATCCGAGGGTGATTTGAACACTGCTGCCTTAATGAAATATTGCAAAGGACGAGAACTTTTAGCAAACCGGGATCGTGGCACCACAACAGTAATGGCTCAGTGTGGACATTTGAAAGGGGGCTAATTTTGAATTCTCGTAAAAATTGGCGGAGTGTCGAAAACATATGATACTGAAAAAGGTATTTTTTCCACTTGACTTAGAGCAGTGATTTCTCTATTCCATAAGAAAGTATTAAGATTTATTTGCCCTGGACATTCATGGCGTTGCTTACTTATCTTACAAGGGAAGATCCCGAAGCCGAAAATTCAAAAAATTCTAAAACTTTGTGAGTATGCAGGGGATTTCCTCCTGATTGCAACGCAGTTTTTGTTTGCTGTCCAAATTCACTCCAAGGGGGTGAAATTAACCCCTGAAAATTCGGCTATTTTCCGATTTTGTGTTATAACTCGCAAAATGTAAGAGATAGAAAAAAAGTTTCAAGACAACAGTTACTTGTTTTAATTAGATCTATCATTTGATAAAAAAATCGGAAAATAACCGTATTTTCAGGGTGAATTACACCCCCTTAGAGTGAATTTGGGCAACAAAGAAAAATTGCGTTGTAATCAGGAGGAAGTTTCCCACATATTCACATAGTTTCAGAATTTTTGTTAATTTTCGGGTTCGGGATTTTCCCTTGTTAGCTACAATATGTGCCCAAAGTGGTGGCCATTCATTTCCATACATTTGTTATTATCGTTAGCTTTAGAACAGATAAAGCTTAATACTTTCCCATAGTAGATTCACTGCTCTTTGAAATTTCAGAATTGAGAAGCAATTCGGGATGGACGTGTAATGTGACTCGCCATGTATAACTTTGCAAACTGTCCTCTCGTCAGGTGATACGTTTTGGTGTACGGTGCGAGCGCGGGGGAACGCGGCAGCGAGTTTTTACACGCGATAGCGGTCCAGAGATGGCTTGTGCACGAAATGCCTGGCAATTATGGTTGGAACGAAATTGTTTGGTCACTTAACTGTTCTGGAAACATTAAAGGATCTGCTGCTTCGTTATTTATGAAGTTATTTCTTAGCATCGGTGATGCGGAGGATAGTTTTGAGAAGTATCTTGAAATTTTCATGTACTTTTTAGGTAAGCGATGAGAGTGGTCTATTTCGAGGGAGTAGATTTCGCTCCAACCATAGTTCACCAGGCATTATTGTACTGTAACACCGTGGTGGGTGCAGCTTCGGTACAAAAGTTCCTAGCTTCTGTTTTCAGTTCTAACACTGCGATGGATTGAAATTCAGTTCCTTGAGTTGAGTAGCTTTAAAGGGTTTCGACGAAGCTCGATTGACTTTTCGTTGCACCGTTGATCCTGGCAGCGCTGACAATTTTGCAACCGCTCGAACTGCAATGTACACTTGAACTCGCACTGTATTCGACCTACCTTGAAATATGTGTCTGTGTGTCGCAGGCTCTTATCGGGGTTAACGCGTTAATTGCGCTTGCCTTATCGGCTCTCACGGGCAATTTATTTAAATCAGGCTACCTTTGCCTAAGCGTCACGCTTGGTTCTCGGTTCGCAGCACAGCTCGACGATTTCGCTAGAGCATATCGCATCGTTTCGTTTCTTTTTATCAACGGCTGTGGCCAAGCAAGCACAAAAATTCGATACGCTTGGTTTCTTGTCGGTACGTGGAGCTAGCGAGACACGAACGAACTTTTTTCTATGTGTAACTAATCCATGGCTTTACCACCCAAAAAAAAAAAAAGAAAGTCATCCTCTTGAATTGTTCGCAAGCAGCTTTTAGGAGAATCAAACGATTTCGTAAGTGTGCAAAAGAGACACGTTCAAGTAGATGACACACGACACTCCTCCCACAACACATTCTTCTTTGATTAGTAGAGATCGCGTTTTGCTACGTGGAACCGTATCGTTCCCAAGATTCGTCACCGTTTCAGCTTCATTTACATTATTATCACGCTTTGCTCGCGATCTCGTCGCGGTCCACTCGGCGGATACGTTGTTCGATGAATCGTGGCACGGGAAAGTTGATTGGACAAGTAGCACCCGAAGTAATTTCGAAGAAAAATTACTCTATTGTAAATGAGCGAGGCACTTGTTAACAAAGAGCATTTAGAATAGACTTCACTAAATTAACTTTGAAATTCTTTCTCTCGAAACATGTTCAATGGATCGAAAAATTTTATTCGACAGATAAACATTTGTATAAAATTTCCCCACGATTCACCGAGCAGCTCGTTTTAGCGAGCATTAATACACGATCGACTTTCAATTATATAATCGTGAAATTGCTAATGCAAATTAAATTTCGAGGTTCGTGTAAGGCGAAGTATCGCGTTTAGAATTTCATTTAACATTTCTGTTTCTCGCCGTTGCTTATTTCCTTTCACTCGGATCCGTAGAAGCTAGACAGCAAACGTTCGCTGTTCCTTAAAGAATTTCGTAAATTTAAGATACGAGGCTTTTTTTGTGATAATTCGATGTTCATTCCGACTTTGCATACAGGGCCTGCCCACGAAACTAGATACACATATTTTGAGTTAGTCTGTTTTCGCCCCTTAATTGTTAACACACGTTCTCTGCTTGCGACAAATAATTCTCCGTTGGTTTAATTTTTTTTTTTTTTCACGTCAACAGCCTTCGAGCCACGGATTGTGTAACGTGCGAAAAGAAAAGAATACGTTGACAAAAGCTACTTACTCTTATCTTTACATTTTTCATTGCGAGTACAATTAATGGCACTTGTTACCATTGAGATTCGAAGAGAATTTCTGACTCAAGATTTACAGCTTTATCGTTCGAGTGTCAGTCAAAGTCGAACTACATTAGTTTCTTTAATTTCTGCAGTTGCATAAACTTAACAGTTTGACACGATTAACAAAGCATTTAATGATGCTTGAATTGTTCCTATGATTTCATCAGGACTTATATCGCTTGGGTTTGACGTGTGCGACGATTTCACTCGTGTGCTAGCAACTAATTTCCCCCCACGTGTTTTTCATCCCAACACATAACCCTGATTTATTTGCAATTCGACTACTTTCGCTTCTGCTTGCCTTATTTCACACGAATATAGTACAGCATTCTGTTTCCGTTTCATTCTCGTACACGTTCCTTTTCGCACGGACGAGTCGCGGATGCCGAGATTCATTATTCATATTCAGCGCCCGAGTCGTGGCAGAAAAATCGACAACACCGTGGCCCTCTAGAATGAATACAGCGAGAGGTTGTAAAAGCTGCGGGAGCCTGAAAGTTTAGTTACAAGCTTTGAGCTTTCAGAACAAAGGGTTGGGAATTTTTTGTGGCAGGTCAAGTTTCCAGACCTCTTCTTCCGAAACCTCAAAGCTTGTAAACTTTGCAACTCTAACGGCTTTTACGTCCTCGCTGTATCTCCTCTAGGTATTGTTCTCCAAATTTCTCTTACCCTCTACTACAAACATTTTTTTTTTGCATAGAGAAATAAATTCAGTATTAAAAAATGACTATACTCTCTTCTCCCCTGGTATTTCAGAATTCTCTTTTCCCTTATTCTTAAAAAAATGATAGCCAATTTTTGCAACAAAGAGTGAATATTAAAATTGAGAAAAATGGTATCCTAGACTCGTCCGTGCAGAACAGAGTCGCGTGCACTAACACAATTACGGGTTGGGTTACGGTTGTGGGTCTCGCTGCGCGGTGTGTCGGTGCATGGGGGTGGTGGTTGATGATGATGATGATGATGGTGATGGTGGTTGGTGGTGGTGGTGAATCCTGGTGCGTGTCGCTTTGCGTGCACCGGCCTATGAACTGTCGTCCTCTGTGCCTTCCTACCCGCTCGAAACCACCCTGGCAGGTGGATCCTGCATTACGCGCAACCCGGTCACCGGAGACGGAGTTGCCGTGACGCCCCTGAGGCGCAACGCACGAAGGTGTCGAGGTAACGTTTGCCCAGCTCTTCTTTTCTCGTTTGCATCTTTCAGCCCCCCGATCTATGCACCTCGATGTACCCCGCCCCGATCTCCATCTACTGTCCTCTTTCTCCCCGAGGCGCGTCCAGAGAACTTTCGTCATTTCTTTTCGGTATGCAGATGAGGGCGAACGACGAGCCACTGTTTCGTGGAGGGTACTCCTTTGGGGTTAATTAGAGTTGGAGAATTACTTTATTTTTTATTTAATTTTATTTTATATTTACTATAGTTTATTTTGTTTAGAGTTAAGAAAGTAGAGTAGAGTGTTTTAAAGGTATGAGAAATTGGGCGATGGGTGTAATTAAATATTGCGATGGAAGTGAATTCTGTTTTTCATCTGTATATAATGTTATAATATGGCTTGAATAGGTTTTTTTTATATATATTTTGTAATTAAAGAGTCCGATAAATTTGGCCCAGGTCATCGGCGCGCCATACTGCTTTAGCGATAAATTTGTTTCTGTAAGTGATCCCTTCATCGTTTTAGGCAATGAGCCATGCTACGCGAAATGATTTATTTATAGTTTAGCGTGTCTGTAACCTTTCATTCTCTCCTTATTTAGCTTTCTTCAGCGAATAATTTGTGTTCTTTTGCCGCAGAAGAAGAGGATTGGATTTCATTGCGATATCTTGACTGATTTGGTTTTGCGAGTGTGATCTATTTGTGTTGGCTAGTATTAGTTGCTCTATGAACAGTTAGCGTTCAGTTACTTGGGTTTTATTACAATTCATTCTCTCTCTGAAACCCATTAATAGCACCTGATTTACACGAGGCAATTGGAAATAATCCAAAGCGCGAAACATTAATTTCTTTCCACTCTCAGCGCACAACAAAGTACTTTGGTATAATTAACAATAGCCCCGCGCCCGGCCCCACTCTTTATCCACCCCTTACCTCCGATATCCTCCACCTTCGCGTCCCAGACTTGCTTGAATCTCACCCCTTCGATCATCGTCGAACATTCCCTCTATTTCCAAAGCATTGCAACCACGCAGAAAAAAAATTGCAAACGCGATTCAAGCAATTCTCCGACCAGTTTTCATAGGTCAGCATATCTAATCAGTAATAGAACGGTAAGTTGACTTCTACACGGGTAGATTACGCATTGCTCTGGTCTTGCGTAGCCTAAGTCCCCTTCGAGTAGCTCTCACATACGCACACACACACAAGATATAGACAATCAATCGTTCTTTATCAATGCATCGAGGCAACTGGCCGTTCCTTGCATCATTTTACGCTTAATTGCCTGCCCGAAGTAAATTACCCTGCGTGTTGTCCCTGTCCCCCTTTCTCGATCGTTCCCCAACAAAAAAAGGCAACAAAAAAAGCCAGCATGCAAATATTACCCGTGAAATCTTTACATACCTCTGCAACACTATATTACAAACACGCATCATCAATCGTATAAAAACGTGACTCCACGCCCATTCAGTCCCCCATTTTTAAGAATACTAGGCAGTCGTTTTTGTCGAAAACGATGCATTTATTTTTTAATCACAAAGAAACCCGTCACGTTTCTATACCCCCCGACACACGATTGCATGCGTCTGTATGAAACAAATTTCGATCGAAATCATAGCAACGAAGCAATTGAATTTCCTCGCGCGGATCATCCCTCAGGGTCTATCCACAAAAGTAAATGTGACCCTCAAGATTTCTTTGCTCTCTATTCAATGATACAAACTCAAAGCGACTCCATAAATTCTATCGATCAAGAGTTTCCTCTCTAAAAACAAAAAAAAGGAAAAATAGAAAAAGAGAAAAGAAAGACACTTCTCTACTGGAAGGGAGGGCGAGGGAGCTCGTTTCTTCGGATCCTACGAACGTCAGACTGATTATGGCCCCTGTTGTTCCGCAGATGGGAATCCGGTAACCGGAACTGGGTACACGGAGCCGCAGAACAACGGGCCAACGGTGCAGAACGGGACGTCCAGCTCGAACTCCAGCATCGGCGAGAAGTCTACCGACTCGTCGCCAGCGGCGAAAGGTCCAGCTCGCTCGCGCGTTCCGCCCGGCGGGTACTCGTCCGGCCTCTGGTAAAAAGTCTGCGATCAGGATCGTTACCGCTCACTCGGCATCCTCCTTTGCACCGTTCACCCTCTCAGTGCCCCGAGAATTCGCGACTAGGCCCGCCCACTCAATCATACCAGAGCGTTCCTCTTTTTGTTCTCCCTTTTTTCTCTCGTTCGCATTTCACTTTCCCCGTTTTTACGACGAGGCGCTCTTCGACGTCGCCTCCGGAGGCACCACCAGTTACGTAAGGGAGCTTTCCCTTTGATTCGAGCCATGGCTCGCGGGAGCTTCTTTTCTCGCGAAGAGGGCCATATTTTTTTTACTCCCGTACCGCGGGACCTTGATTTCCAAAGTTACGTTTCAACTCTTCGGTTTCGTGCTTGCCCTCGGGTTTCGCGCGGGACCATTTGAGAAGGGGTTGTAGATCGTGGAGGCTGTAGTTTTCAAGTTAGAGGGGATCGAGGAACGCCATTTCTTGGTCTCCTGTAGCTTGGAAAATGGACCTCGAAGTTTCCTTCGTTTCTCCACGTAGATTCATCCCCCGAAACTCCGACAAACAACCCTGCACGAAGCCCGAAACCAGTTACTCCGTTTATTCCTTCTCCCCATCGTTTCTCTTTTATATTCTTCTTTTTATCGTTCGAGGCTGATACGCATTATATTAGGTGTTCGAAGGAAATTTTATGACGGTCCAGGGGGGGATTTGGCAGAGAAATCGGGAGAGATGGCACTGAAAGGGCTGACGGCCAAAGAAACGCGAGAATGGAAAGAAAAAAAGGGAAAAGAGCAGTGTACCTCATCCCTTATTTCATGGAAAGACGACATCATCCCCCTCGTCGGAGTTTTGTAAATGCGTAACGTTTAAGGTAACAGAGCTCGTTTTTTCGGATCGCGAGATGAAAAAAATTAAAGGAGGGTGTAAGGTGGTACACAGCAATCGACGCCCTATTTTCGAGAGATTTTTGCCCGTGTCCAGGCCGTTTATCTCTGAGCATCCAGCCACCCCTTTCCTACATTAAATTCTGAGACCGTGTTTGCTCGACGCCGGGCCGCGCGGAAACGAGAAAGCTTTAGGTAGAGAGGAGACGACGTTAAAGAGGGGCGATTCGCGCGTCTCGAATCGAACTCGGCAACGCAAAGAGAATCCTGCCGAGGGTCGTCCCCCCTATAGAGGGAGCGCCAGGAAGCGCGTGTACGCACGCTTTCTTAAAATTAGACCGCCGTCGATATTCGTCTCTTCTTCGGCGAGCGACGGAGAGCCCACCCCTGCCCCCGCGCATAATCGACGACACTTAGAAAAGGAATTTAAACGCGAACGTCCAAAGAAAGAGCGCTCGACAACACACGATATTTAATGATAAAACTAAATAGAAACACGTTCGTTCGAAACCTCGGAATTGTACGTTAGAACGTAGGCATATGTTACTCGAAGTAAAGGATAAAACAAAAATAATAAAAGTACCAACATATTGTAACCTATTAAAAAAAGAAAAGAAAAACAAAAAAAGAAAAACAAAAACCAGCCAAGTGCTTTCTTGATTTCCGTGCCTTTTATAACGACTCGTATATAGTTTCCTTCTGCATGCGAACTAAGCCATGCGCCACTATTTTAGAGAGAAAGTGTGTGTGTGTGTGTGTGTGTGTGTGAGAGAGAGAGAGAGAGAGATAGATAGAGAGAAAGAGAGAGACAGAGAGAGAGAGAGAGAGAGAGAGAGAGAGAGCACGGTTCCTTCTTTTTTTTTTTAATTATTTTCATTTTACGCGCAAAAATGCGCGTTTATTCCATATTTACGCAGCAGGAGATACGTAACTCGCAACTAATCGTACGTAGGAGAAAGTTACACGCAAGATTATATTATTCTTATCGTAACGAGTTAATGATTTAATTGCCCAACCTCTTGTCTGCCCCTGTACACCCATTACGGACCCCCACTGAAACGATACGAAAGGCTCGTTGGTATGTTCGTTCGTAGCGGTACGAAAACTCTTCACTCCCCTTTGCTTCTTCTTTGTTTCCACGGATATATCAGTAACGCATAAGGATTCTTATTGTATTTATTTCACAGCCAAGACCCTCGTGCACGCGCGATATTATTCCACCCCGTCTTACGTTCTTTTCCGGACTAGAAACGTAATTTCCCCTCGTCGGTTTTCTGGTGTGACTAAAATTATTACCATTGTTTGTATATCGCATCTCGTACTCGTCATAAGTAGCCCTTTTGTACTCTGGCATTAATTAATAAAATTTTGTAAGCAACAACCCCCAAGCTCGTCTCTCCCCGAAATGATTTAACCATTCCTCGATACTTCCAGGTGGTTTTATTACCAAAATACATGTGCGGGTAGCAAATATCGAACGACTACTGGCAAGGTATAACGAAATATGCTTATAAATATGTAGAATAGTAAAGGCATACCGTGCCGGTGTAACTTCAATTATAAATTACTGCGAGACGTGGGTCTTCCACAGATCTTAAGCTAATACTCCGACTTTACATTACAGCGTTGAGCTCCCTTATCTTTGGCCCATCAGCTTTGCACAGAGCAACGAACAAGTGCTTCTGATTCACCTCCTGCTCGAGTCTCTTCGATATATCGTGGGCTCTGCTTGTGATTATAGGCGGCACGCCGGCTAATCGGGCGGCGTTGAAACCGTACGACTTTGGGCAAGCCCCAGCGCTGAGCTTGTACAAGAACGTCACCGTCTCTTGAGATACCTGCTCCTCCTCGTTCTCCACCATACAGGCCTACGAAAGAGTACGCAGAAACTGAATAACATGCGTATAATTCGTCGATTATACTCTCGAAAATCATGCGCACCATGTGGGCCAACGTGACGTCCTTTTCGTTTTTGTAGTCCTCTACCAAAGAATGGTAGTGAGTTGAGAAGAACGTGCGGCACTTCAATTTCGTAAGCGCGTTCACGACCGCTGCTGCTATCGCTGTGCCATCGTACGTCGACGTGCCGCGGCCTGTAAGAGCAACGATTGTCGTTACAATTAGGATTAAAGGCAGGCTCTTATTACGCCTCGCCTCATTTTATTCTTCCTATGCTTTTCTTATTTAATTTGACTCGCACTACGCCGAGGCGAGGCGAGGCATAGTGCGAGTGGATGCAATGCCACCGCATAGGAAGAGGTTCTCTGAGTAACTGACCAAACACGTGAACCGAAGCAAGCTTAGATAACTTCAGGTTCGGAAAAACCTAGGCGACGCGAGCCTAGATGTGAGTGCGAAAAGAAGTTGCGCCGAGGCGAGTCGAGGCGTGGTGAGAGCCTACCTTTAGTCAGTGATTCCTAAACTGTGGGTCGCGAAGTGTTTTCTGGGAGGCCGCCACGGTTTTTTGGTTTCTTTTTTAATATTATTGAGTTAGAATTATATTCTGAATTACCTATTTTTTTATCTGTTTTCTTTACCATATTCAATTTACCTAAATGGGGATCGCGACTCAACAAAGGTTGGGAACACTGGATTAAGTAGTCTCTTACCCAGTTCGTCCAGCAAGACTAGCGAATAAGGCGTGGCGTGGTGCAATATCGCCGCAGTTTCACTGAGTTCGACGAGGAAGGTGCTCTGACCGGCCAGAATATCGTCGTTCGCTCCCAGCCTCGTGAAAATACGATCCACTATCGTGAAGCGGCAGGAACTCGCTGGGACGAAGCTTCCCTGTACGCAAAAAAGGTTTCTTCGTTTCTATATTGGAGTCTTACACAGTTGTAGTTATACGCAGGGAGGAAACGCACCATTTGTGCCATTATCGTAAGAAGGGCAACTTGACGCATCAGCGTCGATTTACCACCCATATTGGGCCCAGTGAGAATCATGAACGACGCTGAATCTTCGGTCGCCAATAAGGTATCGTTGGCGATGAAATTGTCCGAGAGGATGCACGGGTGTCGTCCATCTCGTACTTCCATAAACGTCTGCGAAAAGAACAGATTTTGTGCAACAGTTTCTATAAAAAATTATTTAAATTTTAACGAATCGACTAAAAGGCACTTATCCTTGTCCGTAACCTTTATCGTTATCAATAACGAATCAAATTTATATCTTTTATTCGAACTCAAAGTTTTATTTAAATAAAATTTTCCCCATCTCTGGTATAAAGGCTGTCGTGCATTTTGGCGAAGCGCGGCGATACGAAGAGAAAAGTTTATAACCTATTGATGACCGAAGCGCAGCGACAATTGATTAATTATTATTAATTTCGTGGATTCGCCGCGCCTCGCCAAAATGCGCAACGGCCTTTAAGCTACCTTTCCGTCGGTGCCATCGTGAAGTTCCGGCACACACATGTCGCCGCTCAGGGCATACTCTGCGAGGGAGAGGAGAACGTCCAAGACGGACACTTTATAAACAGCGGTACTCCAAGTATCATACTTCTCGCTGAACTGCGAGAATATCCTTCTACTCAGATCCTTCAGCACCTTATCCTTGTGCTCTTCGGCGTTTATCTGCCTACTCAGTAGTTCCTGGTGAGAATTAGCACGGCTAAGGTCAGACTAATTTCCTACGTCGTCGTTAGTCGAGAAGTTACGCGGAGGAAAAACAAACCTTTCCCTCCGCGGTGTAATAACGCTTGAATCCTTTCCTCTGCGATTGAAGCTCGTACCCAGAGCCGACTTTCTTCGTCTGCGACTCCGGGACCTCGATCTGATAACGCTTTTTATCCGACCCGTGGAACATGACTTTCACGCCGAAGTGCTGCCTCTGCTTTTGAAGATACCGTTCCAGATCCTTCTTCAGTTCCTCCAGCTCTATTAAAACGGAATCATGCTCGACGTCCACTCCTTTCTTTGGCACGATGCAGCCCACCTTTTTGGCTTCCTCGTGGTCGAACGCGCTCTGGAATTCAAATTGCGAGATTGCATCCTCTTTAATAATTAAACAGGAATTGCAGATCGTTAAATGGGAATAACATTAATTACCTCGAAGTAATCCAAGGTTTCTCTCAATGAAGGAAACTCGCCATCCGGTTCCACTTTGGCGCATCGATTTATCAGCGTGCTATTGAAATCTGCGAAACCAGAACGTCGTTCGATTGCTGTTTATTGGCACTGATTAAAGATTGCGCGGAATATATTTAATACGGCTTTTACCTTTGAATAGGGCGATTAATTTTAAGACATCCTCGAAACCACAAAGGGTGGTAATGAAGTCTACGATCTTCTTCTTGGAGTACGTCGAGCCCTCGAACATGATTGCCCTGCCATCGGGGTGATTAGTCATTCTCGCTAGATTCCCATGCGCGTGAATCTTGCTCAGCAACCTTTCGAGGTCGGGTAGGCCAGCCAATATGCTGCGAGCAGTCTGCGCCACGTCCGAAGAGTTCATTAATTCCTGCACAGCTTCCTGACGTTCGATTATCACGTCTCTGCGGCAGGACGGTGTGCAGATCCACTCGCGCAATAATCTGCAATCAAATACGTTTGATTAGAGCGATGCGAAGGGATTATTTCTATTCGGAATATACCTCTTTCCAAATGCAGTGCAGCAGCGGTCTAAAACCTTCATAAGAGAGCCTTCGCCGAAGATTCTCAAGTTATTAATGGTGATAGCGTCCAGAACCTAATGATTATCAATGTTAAGTTATTCGTATAATATGCGCACCAGTTGAATGCTATTTATAAGTACCATATTATTCCCAAATTTCGAGCCTGCGGAAGATTGGCGTGAAAAGTCTGGCGGAACGTACGTCTTGAAGCGCTCGTGGGCCAGCAATTGCTGCTCAAGCAAACATTCTTTCAGCAAATAGACGCAGCCTCCTAAAGCGTGCACAGCTAGCTCTTTATCATCGGCTGGAGTTAAACCTAAACTGTCTCCTAAAGAACAAGGGAAGAAGTCAGATTGTGTGTTAAATGCTTAAATGCTAATAAATGCTTACTTTCGTTAAGATACGGGCGCAAACCCTCTGGCCACGAAAAACCAGAATCTGACTTTTTAAAGTATTCTCCTTCGTGAAGATTCTGTGGGTCATAGAAAAGGTTTGTATGGATAAATGGTAGAATAGAACATTTGGAATAGCTGTGCGATGCTTACTTTCAACGTAGTTGCAGACGACCAGAATTGTGTTTCGCGAAGAAGCGGCTCTTTAATGCACGCTGCAAGAGCGTTGTTTAAAATTAGCAATGTCTTTTGAGACAGATTGCCACGTTCGTATAACACCTGAAGCGGATTAAGCGAACTTAGATCTATTTGCTTGATGTAAATTAATGTAGTCGAGAAGCGCTTACGTGAACTGGTGGATAATGGGAGAGTAAGGTCAATATTCTGGAGTTACAACGATCATCTTCGAACTGTCCGAGATAGAAGTCTCCGATCGTCGTGTCCAAGAAACACACTCCGTAGTGGGATGTATTCGCGCCAGGCGGGCATTTCTCAACGAGCGACAATAAATAATTGGAATTCGGGGTGGAAGCTTCTACATCCAAAGGGGTGTAAACCCTCGTGCCCTTGGAGCTTATTTGACAGATTTCTCTTTTAACGACTTTATCGAATTTCGTCACCTTGGTCACTGGAAATAATATAAAATACTAAACCATGGTAACTATCGTAAAACTAACAGAACATTCCTCTAGTATCTTACATTCATTGCATCGTTGCTGCATCATTTCTGGGTTCTCCGTCTGTTCTATTCTCGCGACTTTGTACCCTTTCTCTATGAGCGCTGCCGAGAAACGACCGTAGCCGATTTCGGGGAATCCAGAGTGCGCGTATTCGCTCTGTAATCAATCACATTCAATGCGTTTAATTCTCGTAAATCTATGAGAGGGAAGATCGTTGAACCTACTCGCATGAATGAAAGATTAAGTTCCTTGGCACAAGTGACAGCATCCATGTGGAAAAATTCATAGAATTTCCCCATTTTGAAGAAAAGGACACTGTCGTAGTATCTGCTTTTCAGCTCCCACCATTGCCTCGTCGCCTGCAAGAATCATGTCTCAGAAAACTGACAGTGCTATCGCGACGCGTTAAGCACACTTAAGTTTGCGTCTTACCGGAGTCTGGTTATTCAAGAAATCCGTAGGAACGTATAGAGTCTTAGGATCGTAGTTTGGATCGTCGGGTCTTCTCCTATTAATATCTCTTATTTTATGCGGTTGGAGGAAATCGTACTTTAAGTGTGGCCAAGACTCCACGACCTTGTTCGGGCCCTGAGTTTCATTTTGTTGAGGTGGCTTCGATTCTTTCTTCTCCTGAGAAAATTCCATTCAAATTCATTAAAACTTTGGTACAAATTACGAACGAAACGGCGTGAGTTACATATCGCGAGCTTACTATTTTCAAATTTCTGTTTGGACCAGCCGCACGTTTTGCTCCACTGCGTCTGGACACCTTCGGTTTCTTCTAAAATGCAGCTTGTTAAATAATTTGAATTCAGAACTTTTTAACGACTAGTCTTTTACCTCCGGTGTTTCTTCTTCGGTTTGTGTCTCTGACTGGCTTTCAATGGCTTCTTCTGTGCCCGTATCTGATTCCTCTGATTCGTCCTCTGGACCTATAGCAGAATTAAATCATTTCTTCGTTGATATTCGATTAATAACATTGGTGCACCAACATTCCACACAGACCAGGTTTGAAATCGTCCCCAGAGTCTTCTCCAGATTCTACATCAGGGATGATCAGCCTTCGTTTCTTCAGCTGTATTGGCTTCTCTTCTTTCTCTTCTTCTTCATCATCCTTGTAAACTCGTTTCCTGTCCTCTGGATTCTTATTTTCTCTCCCTTTGTTCGGAGTTTTGGCTACGAGCAATTTATTAATTCATCCACTAATATTTGCTCCAACTTACAATTTCAAATGTGAGTAACGTAAGGGTAGTTTCAATATAAATAAAATACAATATAGGCAATGTGATAGTTTTTAAAACAGAATCCTTTGCTATGTACATTTCTATATTTTTCAATCGATGTGTTTTATCACAGCGTGCGATACAGAATTAATTATTGTTCAGGTGAATTGTTCTCGTCAAATACCTTTCGTCCTTTGTTGTTTTACGACTCCTCTTTTCGGCGTTCCATTGTTCTCCTCAGGCACTGATTTATTATCTGATTTCGGAGTTCTCGGTGACGCGAAATAATTAAACAGCGTGTTCAATTTTGACATAATGTCAGCAATAAATACCAGGGGAATTGTAAATTATATGAAAACACCTTTCTTTCGAACTTCTTTCGTTACAATTCCGACGGATGCTCGTGGATGGATCAAAATCCCGGCAAAACTTTGGTTTTCCTAAGCGCATTCAAATATGCTTGCATGTTCTTAAATTCGACTCGGGCTTGAAAAATCGATTCTTAAATGTCTGCCCAAACACACAGTTTATTACTTCCGTCAATATATATCGAATGAAATTAATTACATTAATTTGGATAATAAATACTGAAGAAATGTGAGATATCCGATCACAATGAAGAGTAAAAATACTCTAATCCTAGTTTAATTTTATTTCACCACCGTAATTGTAGTGCGAGAAAAGAATTATTTCTTAATTTTTAGTGCGTTTTCGATCAAATTAAATAAAATCGTTTAACTTAAATATGTTTCTTTTATATATTTTTGTTAATCGTGTTCAGGAACTCTAGGGATTCTTTTCCAGAGACTTTTTTGCATCTGCTGTCAGTCGTTTGCGCCGGTAGCCCTGGATCAGGAAGACAATAATGGCGTATTCGGTGAACATTTCTGTGGAAGCACCGATCGAGAATCAGATTCAAGAAATCACTTACGATGGCCAAGAAATTTATCAAGCGTACGTAATTCCTTCGGTTACTGCTTGCAACCGTATAGTAATAAATGGAATATCAAAATTGAAGTAACACTAAATGAATTTATTATATACTTCGTGTAGCCTCACTGTTTATCTGAAATTCTATTTACGTTCTGTGGTATAACGTACCATAAAATAGTCATCTAACGTAAGGTGACGTTTTCCAGACCCCTTACACTGTCTGAGAATTTGGCGAAGATCGCGCAAAAGATCGACTTCAGCAAGACCAATGGAGACGACGTTAAAAAGGAAACCGAAGGTGGAGAGAAGGGAGAGGAAGATCCAAAAGATTCTGCGTCTTTTCAATCATCCTTGTGGCCCTGGGACAGCGTCAGAAGCAAATTGAGGTTCCATATTACACGCCGCCTTTGTATCACGATTATCATAACAATCATGATCGACAACCTCGCTCTCGTTTACAGGAACGCATTAACGGAGGTGTGCGTGTTGGCAGATGTTCTTACAATAGCTAAGGAGAAGCATTACATGGTTCTGGATCCTGTGCCACAAGAGCCAGCCGAAGTGAAGCCTATGGTACAAGTGTATGCTAGGAAGAAAGCATTGGCCGGAGCCGCATCCGTCATTATGATGGGCGCTGATAGATTAAAGAACTGCCAGAACGAGTTAGCTAGAAATAGGTCGACGCCCGACTTCCACATCGAACTGCTGAGATTGAGACAAAACTGGCGTCTGAAGAAAGTCTCCAATTCAATCATCGGCGATCTTAGTTATCGAACAGGTCCGCAGTTTTCAACTCGGCATTCTTTAAATCGCTGTTTAGAACAGCGCCGTCCGTTCTCCCACTCTCATTCGCGTTGTCAGGGATACCGCGCGACGCTAACCGCAAAGACGCTAGCGGGGCTAGCACGTCATGGCAGCTTTCGTAGCGTAGCACGGTCTCCCTGACAACGGAAGGCACGCTGCGGGAAAGATAGATTGGAAGGAGAAGCAGGCGCGTGAGGGGCCCCTACGCTGTACAGCACTGGTTAAGAACAGAGTTAGGAGCGATGGAGCCACAGTGAATGGAGGGGGAAACGTGTGCATGAACTGCGCCTGCGTCAGACACGCACGCATTACCACCGCTCCTGTAGGTATTTCCCCCTCCGTTCACTGACACCCCATCGCTCCTAACTCTGGTTTAAAATGTTATATTGACGCTGAACGCATTTCCAGCTGGTTCCAAGTTTCCTCAGACGGGGATGTTCGAAGTTACGAAAGCAGAGGAGGAGGAGAAAAGTAGCACTAGCCCTCCTGCCTCTCCAAGTGCCAGTAACAATACGTCTGTGCAGGCTCACCATCCTTCGAACCCTAAGGCTTCTGCGCTACGCGTTACTATACCTAGCGAATTACAGGGCGTTGCCTACATAGAGGTACTATGCCAAAAGGGTAAGCATATATTCATTGCAATACATACTGCAGGGTCCAGAAATTTCATTCGACTTGATGTTTCAGATCAGGAGGATCTGTGCAGCGCGAATATTAGTCTACTTAACAACAGTGCGCACAGCTCCAATGCAGACATGCATTGGCAGCAGAAATTGGAAGCCGCGCAGAACGTCCTCTTTTGTAAAGAGCTGTTCAGTCAGTTAGCGAGAGAAGCGGTGCATTTACGAGCACCGATACCTCACATGGTCGTTGGGAATCAAATAATGGCAACGGTAGTTTCCCATTTTTACAATCAATGCATACGTAGCACAGTGAATCATACAAGTTTTATCTGGTTCTAGGTACTTCCTGGAATTCAGTTAATCATAGGTCTCTGTCACAGTACAGGAAACGACAAAAAGCCTACCGCTCCTCCGCCTCACAAGAGCGATCACGATCACGTATTGGAACATTCATTGCATCAGCTGTTGCGCGAAGTGCATCACAAGAACACCCACCATCCGTTCCCCCATCCTTCCTCCGGACCTCTCGGGCCCAGTAAACGGAGATGCTTGGCTGGCCCAACGGCTGCTGACAGACACGAGCTTCTAGAGATGACAAAGAGTCAAACTCTGCTGGAGCAGATCATCCAGCAGGCTCAACATTTCTTCATGCGGTTGCGCACCGAGTACGTCCTAGACACAATAGCGAAAGAAGTTAAGGACCCTCTGATCGTCTCCCACTGGAACGCACTCAACTCGCCCACGCAGTCCTGCGTGAAGATCAACATTCTAACGCACGGGTACGATAGTGTCTGTCGAACGTCGCTGGTCGTCCACGTCGGGGAAAAGTCCCTCAAGTGCGTTTGCAGGGACGGCAGAGTGATGCACATGAGCTACGAGCCTCAAGAGTTACGGGACCTTATCTTCTGCCAGGTGAGCGCAATAGTTTCGCTGTTGCCTCAAGCCTCTTTTATCGCTCACTTAGTGATAACCACTGTTCCAGATCTATCAGCACCAAATAACAGCGGTGCAAGCGTTGGCAAAATGTATGGGCTGGCAATTTTTAGCCAATAGCTCACACCTCGGTTTAGGCGCGGTGGAACCTTTGGGAAACGCCAGCAGTTGTATTCTGGCATCACCAATAGGCGATCGGTACCTTTCGTTGAAAACAGGTGTTCGTACAAATTTCGGGATTCTAAAGTAATTCTTTCTGCTTTCAGGATGATAGCCGTCAGATGCGAGCCGCAAACCGGGGTACAAGTCGCGATCGCTCATTCGCCCAGGAAGGACTTCTTCCCGGGGCAACTAGTCCGCGAAAGAAAGTGGGAGAATCTGGGTGGGTCTTTCAAAGAAGTTCGATGGGACAAAATGGAGGGGAAGAACTTTTTAAATAAAATGGAACTGCTCATGGCTTCCCTAACGAGCTCTTAGGTACATTAATAACTGATTAGGAATTCAATTATTCCGCAAGGTGAGAATTCATGATCGTACATTTAGACTTTATCTTGCATCTGATACATAGAGACACATTTCTTAATTGTACAATGGAACGATGGATGGCTTTGTTCGGGTGATGTCTATCCCGTCTGTAATTTCGTTTTTTTTTCTCCCTTTTTTTTTTTAATAAAATGATATTTCAAACATCTCGGCGATTACTTTTAGCGCTACTCTTGCAGGCCCCGATCGTGCGAATGAGTTCATTCCGCGGTGATCTGGTGTATCAAGTAAGGATCATTAAATGTACCAGCTGTTGTACAAAAATGGTCTTTATTTGAAATGACATACGAAATGTAATGCGAATTGAATAATAAAGTAATCGTGAAATGGTAAGTGGAACAGAATGCCAAGTATGCAGATGGTACAGTAAACACCTAAGTTACAATCGTCAATGAAGTTTTCTTATATACATACAAAAACTAATGAACAATTCCTTAAATATTATCGTCAGTTGTATAACCCTTTCGAATGATTTACTCTTTAACTGTAAGGCGCGAATCGATAAACAAATTTCCTCAAATGCAGAAACATGTACAATGTATATACATACATATATATATATGCATACATACATTCTTTCATATGTACATTCACACACATTTTAAATTTCTTTCTGTTTTGCGACGCGAAAGGATACTGTACACTTCGATACGATTAGACTACGAATTGAAATGCTATCTCGATTCGGTTATACATCGGTCCGATGGGATAAGGGACGGACTAGCAGCTTGACCAATCAATTCTGTGCTAGAGCGTTAAGACTTAAGGGATCATCCTGGTAATCACGCCGCAAAATTCGACAACATTCAGGCTTTTTTTCTCAATGAATACGATGAATAACAATGTCAATTTTTTGTTCAATTTTTTAAATACACTTTTAATTGTGTTTTTTCAATGTTATCTGGAGTTTAAAATCGCCCCTTTGAAAAGAAATACCTCCCTGGCGGGAGTGATTTAAGCTCACAGACTCATCTGAACAAAAAACCAAACTGATTCTTAATCATTACGAGTACCGCTATCGTAGGTGCCAGGATTAGCCACGTAAGTCAAATTTAACAAAATTGCGCGGATTCAAACTTCAAGTAGAATGGAAAATTTCAAAACTTGAAGTTTGAATGCGCGCAATTTTGTTAAATTTTGACTTACGTGGCTAATTCTGGCACCTGCGATAGCGGTACTCATAATGATTAAGAATCAGTTTGGTTTTTTTGTTTCAGATGAGTCTGTGAGCAGAAATCTCTCCCGCCGTCTTGTCAAAGGCGTGATTTTGAACTCCATATAACATTCAAAAAGCACAATTAAAAGTGTATTTAAACAATTGTTCTGTATACATTATAAGTAGATTAATAAATGAAGAAAAAGTTTGACATTGTTATTCATTGTATTCACTGAGAAAAAAAACCTGAATGTTGCCGAATTTTGCGGCGTGATTACCAGAATGACTCCTTAACGGAGCGAGCTTTCTCAAGAAAGCATCATCGAAGTGGAATCGAATCAAACATTTACAAGATGCGAAAGATATTTACAGCTTAAACCACGGATAATACTCGTAGGCTTCTCGATTAATTTTGGTCAAGTACAAAAGTTCGTTAAATAAGGCTAAATAATGGCAAATAAGGTATAGTTTGCTAACTTATCGTCACACCTTCTCAGACACAAGTGTAGGGTACCGAACAGCTTTCGTGGACTGACGTCCGTGAAATTTCCGACATTCCTTGGTGTCCGTCTCTGTCGAACGCTACTTAGTTTCTGGATTCAGTCACCAGCACGTTCTCGCTCTCATTTCCTCGTAAAGCACTGAGCCACGTTCTGAGCTTTGCCACCCGCAACTCTGAACGCGAGAGTAGTCGTGATCATTAGAACTATGTAGGCGGACAGAGTCGTAGCTATATAGGCTTGATATACATTCAGCAAGGTCATAGACGACACGAACAAGTGCGAGGCAACAACCCAAATAACTTGTCCCCAATCTTTCTTATCTAGAGCGGCGAAGAACACCACGCCCCAGAAAGTATGCAGAAGAATAAAACACAGAGTCGTGGCCGCAGATATTATGAAGAAGTACTCTGTGCCTTGCCGAAGGCCCATCGTCCCAGGACCAACTGCATCCGCCAGGACATTGACTAGAGCGAAGGCTCCGCTCATGAAACCAAAGCCCAGGCCACACACATAGGCAAACACGTGTCTGCTATCTGCGACGTGTGTTGTCGTCACTTTCTCTAAGCCCCTTTCTGCTTTCCGAAGTACCCAGTACAAGAGATATCTGCGTAGAAAGAATTAGCTGAATCAGACTCCGTTATTCTTCGCTATATGACAGGGAAGTTATGCTCGATCGTTCTATTAATTACCTGAAGGCTTCTTGAAATAGCACGGAGAAAACCAATCCGAATGCTAGGTGATTCTGTAAAGGCACCACAGCGTACCAGAGCACCGACGACAACAACAACGAAATAAGCCAAAAAAAGGCACTGGCTATTAGTATGATAATTCTAATCGGTTCAGCCGCCACTGTGAACGTAAACATGGCTAACGGTGGACCAAAAGCCAAAAAGGCGCAACCAAAGAAATCCATAACTGTCATCTTTGCTGAGGTTTATGTTGTGACGTCCCCGTTGCGCTTCACTTGGGTCTTCGGCGCTAGTGCGCAGTAGCGCCACCAGAGGTCTCCCAATTACTACTAACTTCTCACAAGTCCTTATTTCACCTGCCAACTCGATCTCGCATAATTTTTAAATTCTCGAAACTCGAAACTTTGATGGCTTCGGAACTCGAAACTGTCGAAACTTTCTTGGGTTTCGAGGTTTCGACGCTTCGAGAAACCCATCCTTATTTATGGTTACATAATTATCTGCAACGACTCTACGAAGAAGTCTAGGACCTTCAGATTACAAATAAATAAATAAATAAATAAATGAGTTATTCGAATTCCAGCAGCATGGCTCTCACGCGAAACTGAATTCTCAATGCCAAATTCGGAACTGTAGCTTCCCAAAATTAATTAATGCTACTGTATTCATTATTGTAGAAATTAGGCTTGTCCCGTAATTAATAATAATTATAATTCATATATTTTGAAGGTTGCATATCAAAATATAGACCCTTATTACTTTCCGCAGGGACATTCACAATGATTTCTTGCATAGTTAATTAGTTACTAACAGGTCTTGGATAGGGTTA
The DNA here is from genome assembly GCF_050908995.1 of Andrena cerasifolii. NCBI lineage: Eukaryota > Metazoa > Arthropoda > Insecta > Hymenoptera > Andrenidae > Andrena > Andrena cerasifolii. The sequence continues at coordinate 16,398,559 of NC_135124.1, forward strand.
CAATAAACATGCAAATGCAATTAAAAATGTACACTATTGACTATTTTTTACAAGTTATGCAAATCATACACTGTGCAGGACATGTTTTTAGAAGCTATGCATATGGTACATATTTCTGTATTTGAAAATTGATATACGCAAAAACAATTAACACCATCACGGCGCATCGATTTGTTTCTGTACATCGGATGCAGGCGCGTCGATAAGCCCCAGTCTCTTCAATAGATCTTGGTTATCGTCAAAATAGTTTTTGTACCACATTATATGATCGTATTTTTCTTGAACTGTCATGTACGGATTTTTCGAAAGCCCGACGCACACTAATTCCATGTAATGCCGGATTGGGCCTATGGTGGGGCACCATCCTGTCAGGTGGCGTTCCAAAAACACATGCTCCGAGAAATGCACATTTTGCTCCTCCTCCATGCCTGTATTATAAAACATTTTTTATTCGCAAACGTTTTGTAACAAATTGGTTTCTGATATCCCTTGCATCGCTACCTTGCTCATTGTCAATAGGGAACTTCCACAGCTTTCCTTCTTCGGTCCATTGTATCATTTCTTGAAATCCAGTTTCAGGATAGTGAGACTGTTGTATTTTCAGTTCGCTTTGTTCGCATATATTCCATACTTTAAATTCAGGAACATCTGGAAGCGGTGGGTTTGTTTGGGTAAAAATGGTAGCATAGCTTTCCACTTCAGTTTTCTCATACCTAAAATTTTTAAATTAAATAAATCCTTAATAAATAAATTCCTTAATAAATATTCTAATTTCTTTTCAAATGATGTACACAACCTTTTACTTTTTTCTTCATCTTTATGCTTGTTCAACAGTGCATAAATTACAGAGTCACTTCTCTGCTGCGTTTGCGTTGATTTGTATGTTTTTTCAATGTCCCTCGTCTCGTTTCTTACATTTACATTTTCCTTATTTTCCCTATTTTCCCTATTTTCCCTACTTTCCCTATTTTCAAACCTGTCTGTCTTATAATTACTATCAAATCTCCTTGTATCTTTTGTTCTAGATTGACTATCGAACTTTGTTGGTTTCTCCCTTTTTCCACTCATATTTTTATAATTCTTGGTCTCTTTCAGACCATACCTGGTTTCGATGCTTTGCCTATATGACTCACTGCAAAACATACCATGTCAATGTGTGATTGTTAATAAATATTATAGATAGTACAGGCTAAGTGTCATCTGATTTTAAAAAATTGTATACGCACATTGTATCTGACAATTTTATGAACGGTTTCTCCTTTTCAATATTAGAAAGACTTTCCAATAATGTTGACAGAATCTTTTCTTTATCTCCTCCAACAACAGTAGTCAGTGTATCGGCTGCTTTGGACAATTGCTTCTCTATGATAACAAAATTTCTAGTTCTAATATAAATTCATCACGAGTAGCTAGAGCTATTTTTATTGATTTCAAATTGACTCGTGTGCTTACCTATCTTTTTGTTTCTGTCTCTTACATTCACCCTGACATTTGCGGTTTTAGAAGATGTAGTCTTCAAAAAATAGCATATATATAGAATTAACGAATGCCTGTAGAAACTTTTGAATCAGAAGTAAGAAAATACTTACGCTCAGCAAATTATTTATCAGTTCGCTGAACTTATCATTATTGTCATTTTTTGCAGTGCTACTACCGCTAGCAGGCTTCGTAGGTTCCTTCAGAATTTTACGTTTAACATCATTATCAGAATCTGACCCAGAAGATGAATCCGATGACGATGAATTAGAACTGGATCTAACTGTATTGATTGTCATGCTTAACCACTGACATGGTAATGCGATCTGAGTCCTGATGTTCCTACGAGTCAGTAATATTGTCCTTCATCAAATGCAACAATTATCAAAAGGTAAATTATTTCATTCACAAACTGTATGGTGAAGTTTAATGGGGGGTTATCAGGCATTATGAATACGTGAATTAATACTTACTTTGAAAACAGACACTTAGGTAGCATTTCGCTTATTTTATATTACTCCTATTGCGGTTATTCTTATTACACTTCCTGAACTTACTATGTAAAACTTGATAAACACTAATTAATGCTCTATACACTGATACCTAGTTAGGGGTGTTCGATTCCGATTCGATTCTTTAGAAAATCCATTCTTTTGGTTAAAAGATCGATCTTTCGTATTCGATTTTTCTCAGAATCGATTCTTTGATGTAAGAATCGAGAATCGATTTTTTGCTTTTGGAGGGGGTTAATTGTCACTAGTGAAAGGACCAATCGAACTACTTGATGCGTAGGTTTTCCTGGTAATACGTTTTCAGCCATTTATACCATGGACCTAAGAATTAAATGTCTGCAATTAAATGAGCACAAAAAGTCACCACATTTACGAGGTGGTCGAGCCAGTCGATCGGGAGGAGAGAAGTCGTGGTGGATGGCTTGTGATTGGCAGAGTAGTACGTATGCGTCGCGCTTTATTTGAAACCATTCAGAAGGTCCGGCAATATGGAAAGAACAATGGTCCCCTTGATTTTGAGCTGGGCTGCAACAGTCCATAAGATGCAGGGCACTTATATAGCATATTTGCCAAAGGTCAAGCCGCGTAAAAAGCTTACAAGACATCGCAATATGTGATCTTGATGAAACAAAATTACTTAATAATCCACATGATACAGATGCACTGACAGAATTGGAAAGAATGAGGACTGCTTTATAAGAACCATTTAATTGCAATCTATTATTTGTTTCATTCACTATCAAAGACCCGGAACGAAACGGAAATAAATCGATGAAGGAAAAGAACAAAAGATTTTTCCCAAACAGAAACGAAACGAAATTCTTAATCCTACTGCAGGAGTGAAAACGATATAACCGAAATAAAGATTCCGGTTAATAACGTTACTTTGTTCTCGATGCACACTTTATGTTAAAAAATTTAAATTGAGCGTACCCCTTATTTTCATCATAAATCTATTTGTATCCGAATATTAACAGTAGATACATTCTGTGATTTCGGATTATATTTTGTATAATTTCTTCTCTTTTTTTTTTAAATACAGCTTACATTGTTCGAGGCTTTCGGGTGTAAGCCTGAAAAGTCTCCATTTTTATCTAATACATAACATGTATAATATATAATTATAATGTATACAATTTTAAATGCAATAAAATTGTTAAAAATAAGTTTGAGAGTTTTGTTTATAAATATAGCACTACATAGTAGCACTACACCTAATTATTTGCACCTAAACCCGAGATTCTTCCCTATCCTATACTCTTCTTGGTCATCATCAGACTCTCAAGATTGCGAGTTTGGGAGCGAAATTCGAGGTACAACAACCGTGGCTGAGATCCCTTCAGAAATTGTGAAGAATGTTGAAGACCTTGGAAACTGTTGAACCGATCTTGACCAAACATGGCTATTAACCTTCCCGGAAATATACACTTTAAAACAAAAAAACCGCAGTAAAAATCGAATCCATTGGTGACGAGCTGCGGAGCCACAAACGCAAACACAGGCGTCAAACTTACAAGACCCCTCTTTTTGTATCGGGGATTACAAAAAAATGGACTGTTCAAATAGAGATTTGGAATAAGTTTCCAATACAGAATAAAACTATCTTCTTTTATAATGCAGAACGTAGTTGATTTTTTTATTTAAAAAATGCTTTATTGTACAGATTCGTAATGCTCGAAGCTAGTTTATTACATATACATAACAATGTAATATAAGTATCTCTGATTCATTTCTTTACTTTGCCAGGCGAAATAATGTAATTAGAGGATTACGAACGAAATCCTGTGCCTGTTAATGGGATCCAATAACTTGAAACTGCAAATTCAAGATACAATTATAATTTATAAATTTACATTTACAAGGCGTACAGTTTAACTTTAATATTAAAATAAACTTACATAATAACGCTATTTCAGATTTCGACACGGGTCGCGACCGACCCCGGAGCCGCGCCAATTCGTTTATCAGAACTTAGAAGTTAGACAAGTTTGAGTCTCAATCTAATCGAAACGTTCGGGGGAATTTATGCAGCATTGTACAGCGAACGAATTGATAAACCGACAAGAAATAAAAGCGCGATACTGATTGGCGAATCAAGTAACTGATAATAATACATACACGCCGGCGGCGAACTTAAGTGAGGCATAATGCGTAATTACAAGGCGCGTTCTTTATCGCATCAGCTTCCGCGTAATTAATTAACAACTTACGCTTACATATGCAACGTGTTACTGCTAGTGGGGGAAATAAGTCAATTTAATGAAAGGTACAGCAATAAATTACGTAAGTGAATAAATATATATCAAAATATATGGTCAATATGAAACAGGTCCATTCATACTGCGATAAAAAGGATTTCCTTCGTTGGACACATATAACTTTGGCTCTCTTCGCATGCCAGGATAATAAAAAATGTCAAATGTGTTTATGAGATATCAATCAAGACGAAGATAAATCGAGCATTATGTTGGTATCCTCTAACGCCGATAACGGTAATTCATTTTTCTCTTCTTCGATCTTGGCATCCGACATCTTTAGGAACTTAATCACCTTTTCAGTAGCGGCGATTCCGCAGCTACTTACTTCATTCTGAAATATATCGCTCGATTACTCAGGATCGGCTGAACAAGCTAGTAATTGTTCCAAGGCTCGTAGAAAGAGAATGGAATAATTAAGATTACTTACCGATGCCGTTAAATTCATGAAATTGAAAAACTTCTGAAGTACAGACACCATAGTAGTAAAATTGTTATCCGGAAGTCTACTACGTACCAACGATTCGTAATCCTAGAGATGCATATGGATTGTTTTAATACATCGTATTGCCAATAGTTTAGTATATCATGTATCAACTGATTACAGTTTATTACCTTATTATCCATTATTAAGTAACCAAGTAAAAGCACTACGTATGCCCCTATTAAAGTGTGTTCCATATGGCGTCCCGCCTTTTGTAATACTGAAAGAGAAAGATGTTTTATGATATACTGTAACAATCTAACTAATTTCGTAATAATCCAAGCGAAGGTGGTACAGTACATACATTTTGTAACAGTTTCCTCGATAAATTCTTCTTGAGACTTGGTCGTTGTCGAAACGGTCTCCGTTTGTTCGGAATCTTTTTTACCATCTAAAATGGCATCTGTTTTCTGCTCTTCGGCGCGAGCCAATTCTTCTTGTTTGTAAAAAAGGTCGATTAAAGATTCTACCCCACTTTCATCGGCTGTATCGTAAAAAAGAAGATTAAATTGCGCGATGTATTTAATGAAAACTATTTAAAATGCGCGATGTATTTACCATCAAAAATATTTTCTGTTGATGGGGGAGCTTTAGATTCGATGAGAAGTTGTTTATTATCGTCACACTGTTCTACTAGGTTTATCAACAGAATCAAAGCTAGCATCATCATATCGAAACGTTTTTCTTCGGGAAGTGACTCGGGGACACGCAACAGAAGATACAGACTGCAATCTAGAACACCTGGTTGCGATCCTACCGACTTGCTTCCGAAAGCTGAAACGATTTAAGCAATGCGTTTTACACACTATGAAGAGCACATAAATTTCCATTAATATCTTACCGAAGATATGATCTAAAAAAACCTTACATTGTCTGTTGAATCGATGTGTAAGATTAATGAGAACTTTAATAATAGCAAACAGACACTCTCTAATAACAGCACCAGTGGAAGTTTTGTCACTTGGGTCTATGGTTGGGTAAACAGGGATTTCTTGCCCACAAAGATGATACAAATTTGCTAATGTGCTGACTAAAACTCCATTCTCGTATTTCAATAAGTATACTTGATTTTCTTCGTTCATGTGAGTAACCTGAAACAACGCGACAGTTTAATTACACATCTCTCGATACAGGAACGTTTGTATCTGAATTACATGTAAACACTTTCCGACTCACATTTTCTAATACACGTAGACATCTATCAACTTTACGTAATTTATCTAATAATGGATCTGACCAACCAGATCTCGTAATATCCTGAGCATTAATATGACGATGGCAATCTCTGATCGTTTTTACAATATGTTCTAGACCTCCTAATTCTCTAAGTTCTTCCTTAAACCATTCGCCAGCACGTTTCGATGTGAGACTAAGAAGTGTCTCCATAGCAAGTTGACCAACCTAATCGAAAGCGATTATTATTATTCGTATTCTTAGCGTCTCGCTTCGTTACGCTCCAATTACGAACAAGATACTCACAGTTATATTATCAAGATTTAAATGTTTCGCGTGTCCTTGAGCTTGAATGTCAGCGCACAGCTGACGTACCTTTTCCTTATTCTTCAACAATTCTGCCCGACTAAGGCCACAATCGTCAAGTGCGTCTTTATGACTGGCATCAGATTCTAACAAACTTAACATTAACTCCAAGCAATCACGGTCCAAATCCATGGCTAAACGATCTTGACTTAATACGAACATTACCGTTGCCGTGCACAAAGCAAGGCTCTGAAACAAAAAGCAAGTCGTATTAATAAAATCAATAAGATCTATGGACAGTTTCTTTCGTAAGAATAAAATTCTATACCTGGTCCTTGGTTGCGTCGTGAAGAGCTTTGAAGAACTTAGCAACGGTCCCGTGTGCACGCACGTGCATGCGAAATGCAGGCGCCATACATTTGCTTGCTAACCGTATAGCGGAAAGGCAACGAGTAGCATTTGGATTGTTTTCTCTTAAAGTGTCTAATATATATTCAACATCATCATTAAACTCTTGAAACTCTCCACTCTCCTGTATCTGATGAGCTTTCTTCACATTTTTCACTACAGTGTAGAACTGCAACATAAATGATCGTGAATTGATAAGATACTTATCTGCAGTCCCTCCTATGATACTACAGGCTGTAAAAGTTCCTTCTTTAATATACATACGCCCTTAACTTTCTTGCCACAACGGATACTCGTTATAGCGTCGGATTCATCTTCGAAGCCTGTATCAGCTTCGGGATAAGTTACGATTCTCGTCAGCGGTGAAGTGTCGAATTCTTCGTCGTACGCGTCAGCTCCTGTACCACTGTGGGATCCCGACGCGGTAGTCGGTGTAATGTTTCCAGCGTTAGGAGTATCCGTAGCGCTGGACTCCTTGTCGCTGTCGCACCATTTGTGTTTGTACAGTGCTCGCCTTTTATTTCCATTTGTCGCGCCTGTTGAACGACTCTTGAAAATACTGCCCTTTTTGGTGGCAGGCTTCTGAACAGTTGTAGATGGGGCATTTGATGGCTGCGATTCTGAGACTATACTAGTTACATGTAACGCCGTATCGCTCTCTGTATTACCAGTTACACCTTCGCTGTCGTCGCTCCCAGAAAACCAATCCTGGTCGACTAAGGTTTTAGCTGTTGCCATGTCATTATCGCTTACACGAGCTGGCTGTTCTGCCTCTGCTTCGGGATCAGGTTCTGGCTCTTGATCTTGTTCCGTTTCTGGTTCCGGTTCTGGCTCCGTCTCTGGCTCTGCCTCCAGGCCTGCCTCTGCCTCCGGCTCTGGTTCTGGCTCTGCTTCTGCTTCTACTTCTGGCTCAGGTTCGGGTTCGGTTTCCAATCCCGGCTCTGGTTCAGCTTCTGGATCGGGCTCTGCGGTGGGTCTAGAGATTACTTCGTTCGTCGGAATATCTATTGAACAGTGTTGAACTTCGTCTGGAAGAACCTCTGTATTCTCTCCGGCTTCTGAAGCATTTAATATCATTGGTCTCGCTTGCATCGGGTCAGAATCACTTGACAATATGTCGATCAGCTCTTGGGTCGTGGTTGGCAGTGGTTGGTCACGCCCAATTAATGGCTCAATTGTTGGCTTGCAGGAGTACGTCGAACCACAGTCAGTCTTAACAATATCGTAATGAGATATCAACGTGTTATTGGAATCGGTGACAGATTTTCTAAGAGTTAAAGAAAGGCCAGAACTATGCGAATTGGGGGTCACTGGCGCTGTAGACACGACAGACGATGTTAAATCTAAATGCAGATTCTTTGCCCGACTGCGAGTAGTTCGTCGCATCTCCGAGTTTTCTAAAGGTATCGACACGGTAGAGATCATAGGTTGATGAGAGCGAACAGCTTTCTGATCGGACTTCAGCGTGTCCGTGTTAAAATTCTTACGCTCGAGGTCTACTTTCGTGGGGCTATTTAGTGGCGTAGAAATTCTGTATGTCTCGGGTTCGGGCTCCGGGGCGTTCTGTACATTTCCACAGACTAGCCGCGCTGTACCTTTGCATATTCTCAATACAATAGGAGGCTTGCCTTCTTCTCTAATAGGAGCATCGCTATTTGCTGCTTCCAAAGTATCCACTACTTTCTTAGCCGGGGCGCTGGACACTTTCGCTAGAGATTGTTTTGGTGGCGGCTGCGGGGGGGTTTTCTGAGCACGAGCTCTACCGTAATGTGAATCAGGTACTTGTCTGTATATTGCCACATCCTGGCGCGACTCCTCTACCGCGGGTGAGACATTTCTACTTTTAAAAAATTTCTTAGGTTTAACGACTGGTGGTGCGACATCCGGCTTATTGTCAGGATCGGTTTCGAATGAGAACGGATCTTTACCAGAATTCACACGAGCATTCTGGTTTCCATAATCCAGCTTTATTCTCTTCGCCCCGAACGTGTTATGAATATCATCTTTCCTTCCTGCGAACAAAATTGTCTTTTATCATTCCGCTCGAATACACGCGATACAGTTATTTTGTTTCGATGCAAAACCCCAAGATAATCAAGTTGAGTTTATGTTTGTTATTGAATCAACCACTATTTTAAGAAACTAAGAATAGCTTCTGAAGGAATAATGCGACTAACGTGCATTTGAATCCTGAAAGAAACTATCTTTCTAAGAGCAATTCACAAAATGCAGCAAAGTCTTATTGCAGCGATTTCACATAAATATCTTTGTCAGCGGATGCTGGAAACATAGGTGACAGTTGTTAACTAAGAATACACGCAGGCGCAATAACATATATAATTTCCATGGATAAAGGACACACGTACCATTGATATTTGTACTCCTGATAGACGTGAAGGATGTTATACCCCATTTTCCAACAGTGCCTGCCGATTTAGCAGCGGAGGGTCGATTGCTATTCTCTCTAAAGAGCTTATCGAACTGGATGCTCCCAGGCGTCACACTGTTCACCTTACGGCTGTAAGATTTCGTGTAACTGCGGGACGTCATGTTGTATTCCTCGGTGCTGAAAGGATTCTCCACATCTCAAAAGACACGGATCAGAATGTCCCTCTTCATTTTTTTAAGCTTGTCAGGTATATTATAGTGAATCGGCATCGACTGTTCGCACGCTTGCAGCGGAGTCCTTAAAGGGGACGGGAGCCCTCGGCGCGTGTAAACGCTGTCCTCGATGATAATTGTAAACCCGTTAGAAAAAATCAAGAGGCAATATCTTCGGAACATATGAAAGAAACAAACGCCATGTTTCATTTGCTATTTACCCCGATGCACGAATTTACGAAACTGTAACTTCAAGTTCAATTCATATTCGGAAGCATTGCCCTTATATCCATTATCGTTCAGCCTGTATCTTCGCACTTGGCTTTTAAGTAATATGGATTTCTTTTCTACGTCCGCATGAGTTCAACTAGAAATATTAGTCATAACATGATCTTGAGCCATCTGTCGATGTTTTTCGTTTCAAGATTTAGATACATACCATACACAAAAAAAAAACGAGTAATACAATACACAAGATTGTAATACTTGTTGGCCTATCCAGTAGGTAGAGCCAAAGAGTTAAAGCTTTCTACCTTACGATCTACCTTACCGGCAGGGACTCGTCCAATCAAAATCTATTCTACGGAACAAATAAACTGCATCTCCTCTATTTACATTTCCCATTTGCAAATATTCCCCTTTTCTAAAAACACCTGACTATTTATAACCAGTATGCATTCGCAGCCTTTTCCATTTCCTTCTGTATATTAGCATTCAAAGTTTTTTGAAACTGTGATTCAAAGTTTTACTTTCTAAGAGAGATGTCTTATCTATTATTTAGCAACTACTTTATAGAATCATATATTTCAACGTGAAAAGAGATATTATATATTTATACGACTGTAAAATATTTTATAGTATTTGTGAAAATGCAATGTTTGGTGGCAAGATAAGAGTTTTTTAATTTTATGAATTTGTTGCATTTCTTGCTAATATTTGTGTAGGGATATTTTCGTAGGGAAAGAGGAAGCCCTGCTACTGATTTGCAAAAATATGGGAGCCAATAGAAATCTCGTCAGTGGTGTGCATTGGCATATACATAAACTGAATGGGAACTGCATGGCGGTGACTACCTGTCAAACGAGATTCATACTGTCAAATTTGCTACATCCATACAGACTTCGTAATGTTGGTTACTTCGAAAATAGCATATAATTCTGCACTGGACTGTGCTACTTTAACGAACACCTTATAAGATGAAACAGTTTCTATGCTAACGAAGGTTAAAGGGATATATGTACATGAGGATTTTACTTTCTCTTTGCTAGTTCTCTGTTACAGGGCGTCAAAGTCTAGTAATCTATGAATTTAGGCGTATTTAACAGAGTTAATCTTAAGGTATGTTATCACCGGTATGATATTACGTTGTTTCCCACAATTATATAATGTTACTAAATTTTTATGCACAAACTGCCTGTACGCAGGATTCCCAAGGAGGAATGTATTCCGAATGGGCTTCGTTAAGTGTTTTAGTCCAACAAGGCTCCGAAGAGAGCCAGAGCGTCCTAGAAAAATTTTCTCCCATCGCGGGGAAAGAAGTCGCTCTGTCCGTTGTACGCCAGCTCGCTACGAATCTTGGTATCACACAAGCGGCGGAGGCTAGTTTGTTATGTACAGACAAAGAAGTGCAATGGTGTATGGAAGTAATATGTTTTGGTTTGTCCTTACCTTTGGCCGAACATGACACTGTCAGAGATTGCGTTAACGTGTACTGCGAATGGCTGTCCGCGTTGTATTCAGCGCCGAAGATTTGTGTACCCAGACCGATTATAGACGATCCCAACTTTTATGCCAGGAGGATAATAAGTCACTTTCATAATCTGTTCGTCCCGCGGAAAGGAGAAGGTAAAATACATTGGTTTTATAAGTCCTCTTTGCGTCCTACTTCTCTGTCTAAGATATGATTTGTTGTAATAACTTTAAGAGCCAGTAGGGAAAATGATAATTCTCGTATTAACTATATTAGAAATATTTAGATTTAAAGACTTATAAGTATTTTTTCTTTCGTAGTCTGGCCATTTTTGTATCAGGATTTAGGTAATTTGCAATTGAAAGACTACATTTCTCTGTATGAAAGATTTCTATTTCAGCGTACAGTGAAAATAAATGATGACTATAAAATCTTGAATATTATTTATAGGAACGGATACAATTAATCGACAAGCTGTTTTGTGTCATAGAGTACTTAGGACATTACAACAAATTGCAAGGGGACCTGCGACATTAGAAAGGGAAACATGGGAGAGCTTGTTGTTATTTCTCATTGGAATTAATGATGCACTTTTAGCGCCACCAGCGACGAGGGAAGACGCTGGTGAACAATTGTGCGAAAGAGTTCTAGGTGTATTATTGGAGGTACTATATTTGTACGAAGGTATATTGTATATTATTAAACATTTTCATGCACCGATAGTAGCACGAGAATACTTCTAGGTGTGGCTAGTGGCGTGCGAGCGTAACTTCCCTTCTCCACCATTATGGCGTACTTTACGGGAGTCCTGCCTTCGATGGAGGCACAGATTGGCATTGGTGGAGCAATGGAATCGTGTCTGCCTTGCCCTCACAGCAAGACTTTTACAAATTATGTATGGCCCGATGTTCCCGGAATTAAAAATAAGTGAGCTCCGTTCGTTGATTGCTCGCGTTGCTTTTTCTGTTAAGGGGGGAGTCCTATTTAGGACGCTAGGAATTAGATGATTCTTCGAAAATTTTTTTCCAAGAAACTGTTAAGCGGATCTTTTCCAAACTTGCAGGGTATTTTGGTTCATATTCAAACAATAATAATTAATTTTTTCGTTACAAATTCTTCGGTAGAAATGTGGAGATATATGAACACGTTTATTAGGACTCGCGGGCCGGAGTTGCAAATTTGCGATTATAATGGTGGCACCAATTCTTCCCCGAAATAAAAAAAAACCAAGGTTTTTCTTCTCTCTAGTATAATTACATTGTCGATGAACCTAACTAACGAAAAAAAAGTTCAAAGTTGGCAGATTGGTAGGACTTCAATGAAAAAGTTACGATTCTGCCCCAAGATATTTCGTACTATTTATGGAAAAAGAGTTGTTCACATCAATTTCTTTATCAAAGTTTTAGGTCCATCGACAATGTAATTATACTAGAAATAAGAAAATCCTTGTTCGAAATTGAAATCGACTTCGCGAGCTGTTAAATAATGATTTAAATGTTTAAGGGCCCATGGGCACCCTTTCCTGTTATCCGATCGAGCTCAAACTTTACACGGATTTTTTTTTTAATTAGTTTTACTAGTGTTCATATATCTCCATTTCTACCGAACACTTTGTAAAAAAAAAATTAAATTTTATTGTTTGAATGTGAACTAAAATACCCTGAAAGTTTGGGAAAGATCCGCTTAACAGTTTCTTAGAAAAAAATTCCCAAGAATCACGTAATTCCTAGCGTCCTAAATAGGGCTCCCCCTAACAACTTCTAACAAATAGCACTGCTTACAGGCGAGGAAGATTCTCAGCTTGTACCACCTACAATGTCAGACGAAGCAGTGGCGCAAGCATGGTACAGACTTTTACGAACTATTGGCGATCCAGTTGATTTATGCAGGCCTGCTGTCGTTTCGCAAACGCAAGCATTTCTACAATATGCCATAGCTAGTACAAACGTTATAGATCCATGTCAGCATCCATGTTTGCAAAGTTTACCTCAAATATTTTTAAAGGCCATAAAAGGTATAGCTGGTCAAGTCGATGCTTTCCTTGGTAAGTCGGCAATCGAATCGCACAGAATTTCATAACACAGATGTACGTGATAGTTAAGATGTTCTTTCGGGGTGTGCACATACAAGTTATACATGCAAACTATAAGTTGTATGGTACTTCTGCAGAAAGCGAGGATAGCCTTTTCGCACACTTTTCCTACTTTCCAAAGTAGCACATACACACACTTACGCATTTCAGCTTGCTTTCTGGGTGATGGTTGCACGCAGTCACAAATTTTTCAGGAGTTTCACAGGCATGCTGCTGGGAGGAGTGTTGCGTATCCACTGTCACGTCCGGATCTGCTAGCCTTGGAAGCGGGGGTGTAGGGTGGGACAAAGCAAGTGGCAAGGATTCGACACAACCTTCTCCTACACCACCAACGCAACGCAGACTTGCCAAAAGTTTCAGTGTAACTCCTTCTGCAGTGACTAAGGGTATTTCAGCACTTCTCTTCTGGTGTCTCGTTATATTCTCCAAGTTGTATATATTCTTTGCAAATACTTTTTTAGGCTTCTCAACTTTCTTACCCTAAAGAAGTATTCTGTTTTAACACCACCCTGTTAAGAAGCGATTTTAAATTAAGCATTATATTTTACGATTTCTACTACAGGAATTCCAAAAGCTTCCTTAATTGGTTTAACAACGAGCCGTGTCTCGAGCACACCACCTATGCTGCTATCTAATTCAGGACCTTCATCCGCCTCGAGCACAACATGTAAGACACTATTAAAAATCTTATTTTTTACAAAGTAACTTGCTTAATGCATCAGGAAATCATTATGTTCGCAGCTATGACTTCCTTAATGCAAGATATCAGGCCACCTTTAGCTCCAGGACGTCCAAAGTGTAACAGTATATTGCACCTCTTTGGAGAATGGTTATTTGAAGCTGCATTTATAGGCACTGATGGATGGTCACAGAATTTACCGCGTAGGTGTTCTACACAGCATCGAGTATCACTGAGTAAAAGCAATAATCATTAATCTCATTCGCAAATAGAACCGTCAGGCGCGACGAAACGTCCATCTTCTGTTCTTGTCGAGGGTCCTAGTTCATTGCAAGAAACTGTTAACGACGTTCCACCAACTCTATGTATAGATCGCTACGAGTCTGGAAGAGCAGAAGCTTTGGGCGCACTCTGTAGAATATTCTGCGCCAAGAAAACTGGCGAGGAAATTCTACCTGTCTATCTAGCCAGATTTTACCAAGCGATGAATCATGGTCTTAAAGTTGAAGTAATAACTTGTTTACTGAAACGTTGCGAGCATACCTGTAGTGGCTATAAGAATCGCCATATATACATCTTTATAATTTCACTTACAGTCTAGAGAATGCGGCGAAACGCTAGCGAGCATTCTATTGAACTCGGCAGACTTATTCCGTTTAGACTTAAACGGCGTGCAAGTATTAGTACCTGCATTGATATCGGCTCTAGAAACTGTACTTCCGGAGAAAGATTTAAAACTGAAATCTAACATAGTGTCGAAACCAGACCTACGAAGGGCCTCGATACATCTGTTAATATCAATGCTGGCGTTGCCACTTCACTTCCAGGTAACTAGCACATATAGATATTTATTTAAATATCCCACTGACTGATATCACTATTATTTCGTAGAATCTCACTATCAAGGAACTTCCAACAATTTCAAGTCCAATGATTGGAGAAAAGGGCCACGTAACATTCGCGCAACTAAAATCGAGACTTATGAATTTGCTTATAAACGCATTACAAGTCGAAACAGATCCTCAAAACACTCACATGCTATTGGGTAAGTCGGAAGTTAATCGCAACCAAACTTTCGTAATTCGCTGTTCCTTTTTAGGAGCGCTTTTATTGAGCGTACAAGACTCTGCAGCGGCAGAGGAAGTCGAGCAAGTTACGCAACCCGATACCGTGGTACACGATTCCACTGCTAATTTATTGTCATCAGGTTTGTCATCCTTTGTAATCCAATTGACATTAGCTTCTCGCATATATAAATATCGAATGCGCTGTTTTAAATCCTTTGGAATTAATTGCCGTTTGTATTTAAATTTGAGAAGTAATTTCTAAGTGGCGTCGTTCCAGTAATGGTAGCCGGAGTTGATGCTCCGTTATTCGGAACAGCAGCTCATTAACATTTATCAGTTGCTTGTACATTGGAACTTTAGTAATTCGGCATAATTATATGATGTAAGGTCATAATGCTTAACATCACTTTTTTATTGTATTTGCTTTATGCGTGCTTCTGTGAGACGTCATCCGTTTTTATTATTATGAGTTGTGTTTTGTTGTGCATTCGCGCCATTGTACCGTCTCATCATCGCTTGATAGTCACCAGCGATTCAGCCAGTCAAATAAGTATATCCAGTGATCAGCGATCGCTCGGCGAAGCCTCTGATATTGCAACTCTTCAGGAGGAGTATATTGCATTCGGTAAATACAAGTATTTTCTACAATTAGCCCCGCCATCAATTACCGTGCACATCACACGAAAATATCGTGGAAACATCATCCTACTTATCTCATTACCGTATTTCTGTTATACGTTAAAGCTTCTTTTGGACAACATTTTACACAGGCTTGCGTTTTGAAAAACATGTACCACACACTGTGCCACAAGAATTAATAGTTGATCGTGTATGGATTTAACGATTGACAAATACGGGGGTGGTGTTGCAGATTCGGCTCACGCTCTTTTTGTGCGAGCAACGTACTTAGTCTGCCACAGACTAATATCATCGTGGAAGACGGATTTAAATATTTCCCTGGCAGCTCTTGAAATACTATCGGGATTAGCAAGGACACGCATTCGCGAGACAGGTAAATTGTCATACTTTCGAGACTATAGTGTACGAAACATATCGATTCATAAAGTTTTTAATATTCTATATGCAGCGAGGAAGCTTACAGGTTGAACTTCTATTCCGTTCTGCAAACTGCAATGCGAAGTTGAACTGTCTTAGAAGAATTTGTATATTTTACAGATGCTTTGGAATGTAAACGCGCAGTGAAATGGCTTTGCGATTATATCGCGTATCAATGCTGGCGTCCGCCACCGGCTCATTCGAAAGACCTTCATTCATCGATCGTCGCTGCTTTTAGTTGCCTAACGACCTGGTTAACTGCTCATCCACAGTTACTGCAAGTTAGTATTCTGTCTACACCTTATTGGCGCGACAGTATTCATTGCAACAAGTTTCTATTTGCAACTGTTTCCTCAGGACAAGGACTGTTTAACGACAGTTTTGGAAGTAGTCGAACTTGGTGTATCAGGAACCAAGAGTGTAGGGAAACCAGGCGAACCTATCAAAATGAAAGATGAGAAGGAACTGAAGCCAGCGTCTATGCGTGTTAGAGATGCTGCCGATGCACTTCTGACGGTCATCCTAGAACAAGTACATAGAGAATCTATTATGATTTTACGGGCTTCGATTATATCAAAGCAATACTTGAATCAACTTCTCCGTCAGGTCGGTTACTTCCCAAGTGCGTGTGGAGCGCAGTCATTATCATCTTTGCTGGACGAGGTATCTCTTCTTCGGCACTGCAATAGTTGGACGGGTGGTCGCGTGCCGCGCCAAGCAGCGGTTGAAAGATTTCGGTACTTTGTCGCCGAAAATGCCACCATGTTAGCTTTATTGGAGGAACCTCTTGGAAACGATCAAGATCCACAGCCCACCGTCACCGTATTAATACGTGGGCCGTTCGGCAGACACGCGTGGACGATGCAGCTTCGGCATTTACCAAGGCACAGATCTAGCATAAGAAGTGTAAATACAAATCCAGGTCGACCGTTGCCATTAGCGGAAGCTGCGCCGCGAACAGATTATAAACCTAAATTCTTTCCCGATAACGTGGATAGAATTCCTCATTGTAAAGTGTACGTGGAATTGTATGGAAATATCTTTGCATATACTTAGAAGTAATTAAGAGCTCATTAATCAAGGCGGCCGAATTCTCTTGACAGAGACGAATCTATACCAAGTCTCGAGGCGGTCATGAACGACAGCGACGTAGTGAGAAACGAGCATCAGATTCTATCGCAGCTGCTGGAACGTCAGACGAACATCGAATCGAAGTACTGCGATGGGAGCGACAAAGTCTCGGAAGAGAAAACAGAGGAATGCGTGCCTCCTCAGATCTGCCACGAGTTCCAAACCGCGCGTCTCTTTTTAAGCCACTTTGGGTTCCTCAATATGGAGCCCAAAGAGAACGACGAGTCCAGGAACAGTAGCCTCACCGCTTTAGATCCAATCATTCCAGGATTCTGGTTAGATTTAGAAACTTTAGATAACATCAGTCCGAGGACCTGCGACACTGTATATATTTTTTATGTGAAAGCTGGTCAGAAAACTCCTACGGAAGTGTTGTCCAACGTGGTAAGAATCACAACACTTCGGAATGCTTTGACGTACGTGGCGTATTTGTGTTCGCATTGAAAGAAACATATTTGTAGTTACACGAAGCGAATGTATCATCAAATTTTTTGGAGTTTCTAAATTCTCTTGGATGGCCGGTTTCTGTGTCGACGCACGCAGGTTGGACTGGGCACGTGTCTACCTCGTGGAGAGTTACGCCGCATTTGAACGTGCCGCAGCCAGCTCACAGCGATCACGGCGGGGCTCTGTACAATGGCGATACCCACGTGCTTTATTGGGCAGACATTAGCTCAGAAATCGCTTTCGTTGTGCCGACTCAATCGAGCAATATGGTGAACTCGGACTCGTTAGAGGAAACAAGCTATTCCAGTGACATCAGTGCTAATCAAGGTACCACGTGCGCGAAAGGACAAAAGAAAATATATGAAAGAGTACGGGTTTATAACTTGTGTAATAATTTGTAGTTTGGTTCGAGAGAAGTATCAGCGAAAGCACTACCTCTCGGAATTATGGAACAGGGCAGAATATAATACAGAACCCACGCGCGATGTCTCTGGACTTAGAAAAGCAGCCGCCGAGTTTAACAGGATCTAGTCCTTCCAGCTCTTCCAGTGCAGACCCAGTCAAGCCGAGGAGATCAACCAAACAAGCATTACCTGTACAAACTGACATCAAAATCATGGTCGTTTGGCTAGAAAGTTTAGAAGATTATACTCAGTTTCCAATTGGTAGTTGCATTCTTAATAAATATCTCTCTCCTTCATCGAATAACGAGGCTTCACGATTTGTGTTCTGAGCGCAGGTGATCTTCTTCCTTCTACGTACACTGATCTCGAACACTCCAGAGTGATACAGCCGTCAGACGTACAAGTGATTTTTCTTCAAGCCCTCGGTAATGGATTGATGAGAGTTAGATTGCAAGGTCCAGTTTCCAGAATCAATTTAGCCACTCCGTTAATTGATGGTATGGTTGTATCCAGAAGAGTGTTAGGAACGCTTGTTAGACAAACGGCGTTAAATATGGGGCGTAGGAAACGGCTCGACAACGATAGGTATGTGGGATTACAATTATTACACGTTCTGATAACATTAATGCCTGTAATACTTTCGATATTTTACAGCTATCATCCGCCGCACGTGCGCAGGCGTTTAAAGATTCAAGAAATTGTACAAAAGTATAGAAAAAATTTAACTGATCCGGAATTACTAACACTTCTATTTAGTAACACACAGACTTATCAAGTTTAACAATATCACTGTAAATTAAATAAAAATTAACGCCAACTCGCATATGTTCTGATGAAACTCTCTCTCTGGGTAGAAAATATTTATCATCGCAGTATTACATTCTATAATCCTAAGTTTTGTATTTGAAGACCATAAGTTTGACAACACTTAAAGAAAAGTCAAAAGCATTACATCGCTCGTGTAATAAAAAAAATGTAACGAACAGTGGGAAATTCTAATGAAGGTAATTAACAACTTTCGAAGGATTATTATACGTTATTTATTATACATAGTAATAATATAGTTTGCTGCACGATACATATCACATTTTATTACATATTGTTAAATAAAGTAATTCGAGACAAAAGTTTCTATTGTATTTACAAGTTCGATTCGATACTTTTAGGTAACCGGCGTAATAGCAGTTGCGTTCTTAATTCATTGTAGTAGAATGATCACACGGCAGTGGCCGCGTTTGTGTTAGTACGTGTGCGCAAGAAAATGGCTGTATGAAGAAGAATGGGCAGATGTGATACAGTTTCATTACGTCATTACATCACACTTCTCTTTCCCCTTCTTTTTATCCCCCATTGATATATTTACATAACCATTTCCTTTGGCTACTAAAATAGGGGTCAATTTGATTTATAGCGGGATTCTTCGCAATACAAGGTCTTGTCACGCAATCGAACGATAAATCCTTCTTTTTTTGTTCATGCTTCTAAGATAGATTGCAAGCAAACAATAATTAATCGCCTTACGATCCGTGGCAGGCAAGCAACCTTTACAAATGATAGTTTACCATTGCTACGGCGGATTACAAAGAAATACGTGTTTTTACGCATAATTTCACTACTCAGTGTTCAAAGAAAATCCCAGTAGAGCGCCTTTTTCATATTAAAACAAACGAATTCTTCCCATTGCACAGCTTTATGAAATAGCGAGTTCGTTACGAAATCGCCCCCTCCCAAATACAAAGTTACACGTATTGTGAAATCGCTTTTCTATTTGAACAATATTGATAAATTGAACTCTAAGGTACAAAAGATAAAGGTTTAATTTATAGATTGTGCGTGCTTTAATTTATGCTTGTAATTATATTTGTAACCCCAAAACTTTTGTTTTGAGATAACGTCAAATGAAATTATTGAAGTTTTAAAGTGTTTGCTCAAAATTTCTACTTTTAGGTACATAGGTATGATTTTTTACAAAATATAACTGCTAAGGGCTATTATTAGTATATAAAATAATGACCAATGCTGCACAGGCCAGTATTTTGCGACGTAAATCAACAAAATGCTCAGTGCAAACACGTTTCTGTGCATAATATTACTCTATATTACATTGTATGGTTGTTTACGCCACGCCAAATTTCGCCGCGTCATGCTACACGTTATCTGATTATAGTACTATGGCAGAGAATTCGCTGAAACATGACAGTGTCGACAGTTGTGTAGCATCTTTCCTCCCATTTCCTCCTGTCTCATGTAAAAAAGAAAATCAAGGTTGCCGGCAAATTCAGTCAAATGCCGTTATTGTGGCCTCAGATAATTATTATTTGCACGAGAGAAATCGCTGCTATTTCAGATATAGAATCTTCGTAGGAATTTCGCATTGTAAAAAGAAATTTATTAGACATTTTACTGTTGTACAACAGTGTAGGTATGTACTCATTTTCACTTTTCTAGAAGCCTGAGAAGAAAGTTAAGCATGGTTTATGAAACATCAAAGGGTCCGTCCGGCACGCGGAATGTAATGACTCGAGTCATGCCAATTACGACAATACAGTCTATGTATACTTTTAAAACCAATTCAATTATTTTCGTTGCGTTTCGAAGATAAGTCGTGCTTAACATGTCATACCGAATAACAAATCGTGATAAAATATCACCAATTCGTTGCATTATGACGAGTTATCAGAGGACCAGTATACTTTTGTATCGTTGCAACAATCTATGAGCAACTTCGGAGGCGCATGTTTTTATATAGTGTAAAAGGATATTTATACGACAATATAAAAATGACATCATTATATAAATATACACGCTACTTCATTGATAACGATCTTGGTTCGAACAGGTATCGGTTTAGTACGGTTTCATGAGTTTCTCGGCTATTTCGCCATATAAGGGTCGGTCGTCCTTAATTTGAAAATCGGCACTTCTCGAAAGATAATCTGATATTTTCAGAGTTTACGCACACAGGCGCAAGGCGATCGTGACGCAATACATCTTGATTAGGCGAATAAACGAAGAATAGATATAATGTGAATCGGACTCCCTTCGGGCACAGTTTGCGTTTGCTCGAGAAAGCGAACGGTCGACCGTTACCATCAGGTCTTGGGCATATGCCAGTGTATGCCAATCTATCGTGTAATTGTGCATTTCAACGATCAAGTGTCTTGTGGCCAGATAGAACCCACCGATTGAAGCTGAGGCTGCTTACCGTTAAACGTTCACCACTTCGCCGACATTCACAGACAACCTGTGCAAACGGATACGTTAAGTGTAATTCAAAATTCAATCGAATAAAAAAACCAATGAACGAGTAAATGTATCGGAATGGAGAATCGAACTATGGATCAATTTTGCGGTTCCAAATTCTGGGTAAGGATACTTGCTCCACTTCTACCCTCAATCTCTGATGGTGTTTTCTTTTCTCCTGCTTTCAAATTAACAGACATCTCAATCGATTTACAGACAGTAGTGTTAAATTGTTAAGTGTAGAAAACGTTAGAAGTAAGTGGAACAGATTCTCCTATTAATATTTGTTCGATCCCTTTGTATTTTAGGATAATGATTTAGTCTGGAACTCGGATGATCCAGATATCCCGGAATGCTTTCAGAAAACGATATTGATATGGGTGCCGTGCGCATTCCTGTGGGTATTCTCAGAAATAGAGGTTTATTATCTGTTAAACAGTAAGAAGAGGAATGTTCCGTATACGTGGTTAAATATTTCTAAACAAGTACTTATAGGGGCATTGATTTTACTTAGTATCATTGACATAGGGAAGGCTATACATAGAAGTACTTACGACACTGTTTATAACGTTGATTATTACACACCAGTTGTGAAAATTATCACTTTTGTAAGTATCCATGATGCCTTCGAAGGATTACGGAAAATAGATCTACAATGCTAATGTGATTTCTTTGGCTTGCCGCAGGTTCTCGCGTCTGTTCTAGTAACATATAACAAAAAGCGTGGAATGTGTGCCTCCGGGCTGTTATTTATGTTCTGGTTCCTTCTAGTGCTATGTGGAGTTGTTCAGTACAGAAGTCTATTAAGGCTGTACATTGTCAAGGTACACAGTTTCAATCCTCTGTTTAAATATTCATGGCAAATTAATACAATGCTCTTTTTTAGGGGGAAAATAATTACTCGTTTGTATCCTACATGATATATTATCCAATAGTGGTACTTTCATGGTTGTTGAATTTTTTGGTGGATGCAGAGCCTACGTTTTCTGAATATCCAAAGGTAATAGGATATATGTAGATTTTATTTGCATTAGTATGGTATATATTAAGGGGGTAGGTTACCCTCAACAGCCCAAAATCAGGCCCTCCTTCAAACGCGCATTCCGAAGTAATAAATTTTAAGCGTCATTTCGAAAATGTTAAATATATTTATAGGAAAAAAAAGTTAGAAATATAAATGTAAAGGCATTTTTATAATCCGTAAGACAGTATCCATCTTGTGCAGGAAGCAAAATTTTCTTAAACAAATTAATAGAATTTTTATGTCAATGTTTCTGATTTTTCCTTTTTTTTTTAACAAGTTATATTGAAAATGTGCTCCCAATACATGGAGGGCAATAGTTTCCTGCAACTCCCCGTAAATTTTCATTCAAATCGTTCGAGCTGTTTTCGAGATTTTATGTTCACCGTTTTGGAAAACGTAGTTTCTGAGAAATGGCGTTTAAAATTGGACATCGTTATACAATCTCATGTGCAGGCTCGTACATTTTTTACCGTAATTCCTTCATTTTTTAGAATTTCGAAGCCCTGTTGCGTTTAAAATACGTAGAAAAGATGTAGCTAGCGGAATATGCAAATTTCCTAAAAACCAATTTTCGAAAATTTTCAGGGTAACCTACCCCCTTAAACGACGTACCACAGTTTAATTTTATTTATTAAAATGAACAGGTCGATAAACCATGTCCGGAGCAGAGGTCTTCCTTCCCTGCAAAAATCTTATTTACATGGTTCGATCCAATGGCGTGGAAAGGTTTCAAAAACCCATTGGAGACCACGGATTTATGGTCTATGAATCCGGAAGACACGGCCACAGAAATTATACCAAAGTTCGATAAATATTGGAATAAGAGTTTGCAAAAAACTAACAAGTGAGTGTGACATTTATGAATACTTGATATTAGGTAGCGAGGAGGAATTAGTAGGATAAATTATTCGAAGTTGTGTAAAAATTTACATTAGTAATAATATGTCGATCTACTTTTGCTAACAAGAGTATTTTGGACTTACTTTAGGTAAGTTTGATACGTACTGAGTAAAGATATTTATAGTTTGTAAGTAAATTTATATATATATATATGTATATGCATCTACACAATGTGCATATATATGAGAGTGTATATATTTTCAGTGTACAAGGTACTAAGGCGTCATTTAGAAAGGCATCCAGTCATGTAGATTTTAACAATGGACGGAAGAAGAAGATATCGTCAATTTTACCACCCCTTTGCAAGGCTTTTGGTACCACTTTTTTATTCGGATCAGTACTTAAATTCGTGCAAGATATCATGACTTTCGTTAGCCCGCAAATATTGAAGTAAGTAAATGATTCGATAGATTTTTTTCGTGGCCTGTTCTTAATTTAAATAGTCCATGTAGTATTTGTGAAATTGGGAAGCGAACAGATTTGTAATCCTACTGTTTTTAATTTAGACTGCTCATTCGTTTTACCGACGGACAAGAATCAATGTGGAAAGGCTATTTGTATGCGGTTTTACTTCTAGTCACAGCCATATTTCAAACGTTAATTTTATCTCAGTACTTTCACCGCATGTTCATAGTTGGATTACGCGTGCGTACTGCCCTGATAGCTGCGATTTATCGTAAAGCATTGAGAATGTCGAATTCTGCCAGGAAAGAAACGACGCTCGGCGAGATAGTAAATTTAATGTCTGTAGATGCGCAAAGATTCATGGATTTAACAGCGTATATAAACATGATCTGGTCCGCACCCCTGCAAATAGTTATAGCCTTATACTTTCTGTGGGAGACGCTTGGGCTGGCAGCGTTCGCTGGCTTGGCCGTTTTACTTATTCTCATTCCCCTAAATGTATTGATCACGAATAGAGTAAAAACATTACAAATCAGACAAATGAAAAACAAAGACGGAAGAGTGAAATTAATGAATGAAGTTCTTAACGGTATAAAAGTGTTGAAGTTATATGCATGGGAGCCTTCGTTTGAAGAGCAGATATTGAAAATACGTATGAAAGAAATCAAAGTGTTAAAGGAAGCGGCATATCTTAATGCTGGAATAAGTTTTATCTGGTCTTTTGCTCCCTTTTTAGTAAGTTATTCTTAGATTAAATTAGTCCGCTAAACATAAGAATGACTCGCTTAATATTCTTTCATGAATTTTACAGGTGTCACTGGTGTCCTTCGCAACTTATGTACTTATAGATGAGAACAATCGATTAGACAGCACAACTGCTTTCGTTTCACTCAGCCTTTTCAATATATTAAGGTTCCCCCTTTCTGTATTACCCATGATGATTGGTAACATCGTTCAGGTAATGAAACATCAAAATTTTTGACATTCAATCCTAACGCACACAATTCTCTATTTAGTAATGAAACGTGTAATATCTAGGCTTATGTTTCTGTAAAACGTATTAACAAATTCATGAATGCAGAAGAACTGGATCCCAACAATGTTCAACATGACTCGTCTGAGCGTAAGCCCATTACTTCTTTTTTTATCATTATCAAGATTTATACGATAAATATATTGTATGTACCGATATGATGTAGCGCATGTATTATTAATTGAGAATGGCACCTTTGCGTGGGATATGGAAAACATTGATAAGCCGACATTAAGAAACATCAATATGCAAGTGGATCAAGGCCAGTTGGTAGCCGTTGTTGGTACTGTGGGATCTGGTAAAAGCTCCCTCATATCAGCGCTGCTTGGAGAAATGGAGAAAGTGAGCGGCAGAGTTAATACAAAGGTGAATATCTTTTCTATAATTCGTATGGCGCGAAGGTGCTTAGAGATACATAGAGAGTACATATTTACTGCATGTATGTAATCATGTGTTTATTTTTACACGTAATAGGGCTCTATTGCATATGTGTCTCAACAAGCATGGATACAAAACGCGTCATTGCAAGATAATGTTCTGTTTGGAAAAAAGTTGCATAAAGCCTCATATAATCGTGTAATCGAAGCATGCGCATTGAGTCCAGATTTAAAAGTACTACCCGCAGGTGATCAAACTGAAATCGGAGAGAAGGGTATAAATTTGTCCGGCGGGCAGAAGCAGAGGGTAGCTTTAGCGAGAGCGGTGTATAATGATTCCGACGTGTACTTCATGGACGATCCGCTGAGTGCAGTAGACTCGCACGTTGGCAAGCACATATTTGAGAATGTAATCGGCTCGAACGGTCTGCTCAAGAAGAAAACGAGGATACTCGTCACGCACGGCATTACATATTTGCCGGAGGTCGATAATATCATTGTGATTAAAGACGGCGAGATAACAGAAAGTGGGACTTACAAACAGCTTTTAGAGAAAAGGGGGGCCTTCTCTGAATTCTTAGTGCAACATCTTCAGGAAGGTACATATCAATTCCTCTGTCCCACTTTCACTTTCTACATTCATGTTCTTTATTAACGTTTAAATATATTTTTCATGGATCTAAGTTGGAAATCGTAAGTCAGTGAAAAAAGTAATTACGATTCCTTTTCATACTTCGATTTGTGTGATTGTCCGGAAAATGGTTTATATTGCATTTGGCTTGTGATATTAGAGTATCAAGGATGTTAGTATTTTTTGCAATTCGCCACTATAAAAACTTATTGACCAGCTTATAGTACGAAGCTATTTTAATACAGTTGTTTATAGTCTCCTTAGTACAGTATGATGTTAATGTGCAAAAGAGAAAGACACGCATGTAGGACTTCGTTTTTTTTTTTTTTTTAATAGTGCATGTCGAACCTCAGCCAGAACGTGATTAAAATACTTGAATAAATATTATGATTAATTGCCTTTACGAATTATGTTTAAAGTATTGAAAGTAACTGCTATGATTTGCTGGATGTACTTGAAATTTCCTTTGTTTAACATAAAAGGTGTATAGTTCAATGGAGTAGACCAAACAGCTGAATATGCAGCTACCAATAAAGAAGTGGAAAGATCGGAGTCGAACTCCTCCTTTATTCATAATTTCTCTCTGGATTGCTCCGTTGAACTATAATTTTGTCATTATTTCTTGATGTTTTAACAATCCACATTTCTTTAAAACATGTCGTATTACTGTAAATCTATCCTGATAAATTTGAAACAGTGTATGCCGATGATGACTCTGAAGCAGATTTACAAGAAATTAAACAACAACTGGAAACAACGATAGGATCGAGCGAACTGCAACAGAAATTAACCAAAGCCAGATCAAGGGAAAGCCAAAGTGAATCTGGTTCCATAGTCGATAGGAAATCCTTAAGCGGCTCATTGAGAAGGTAAAATTCTTACGGTATTATTACTTCGCGTAGCTTCCATCTCGATGTCATATTTCTTGGAAAATTTTCAGGCAGCATTCTACGGATAGCCAACAATCCGAAAGCTATTTGCAAAGTATTAGCGTGACGGAGAAACGTAGGTCGCAACAAAAGTTGGCGGAGAAATTAATAGAGGTGGAGAAAACTGAAACTGGAAGCGTAAGTTGCTCTTTTACCACAGCTAGCTTTCAAATCTGTAAGTCTATAGCTATATATTGTTTCTGTTCGTAAGGTCAAGTGGCGAGTGTACTCCCATTACTTCAAATCTATTGGATGGTTTTTGTCAATAACCACTATCATAATGAACGCTATATTCCAAGGATTTAGCATAGGATCAAATTCTTGGCTGAGCTTGTGGTCGAACGATAATTTAACAGCCTATAATTCTACGTACAGTAAATCTCAGCAAGATATGTATCTTGGAGTGTATGGTGGACTTGGCCTTGGACAGGGTATGTTTCTAAAAGTATATATAAATATTTGTCAATATTCAATATCCCTCTTTATTGAAATAGAGTATACTAGCTTTTTTTTTAGAATTAAATTCTTATAAAGAACGATTGTATAAGGTAAGCTTACTCTCGTGAAGTACGCTATTACTATATATAAACTGAAGCGACTATTTCACTTGTGATAATATAAAAGTTGTGTAAAAAGCATGTTCCTTCACAGATTACACAGTTTTGGGGCAATCAAATATTTTTTCCGTCAATTTTGAGCAATGAGTAACATACAATTGTATGAGTCCGCTACCGATAATCCGTGCATTAAAATGTACAACATAATTCTTTTCTTATTTCTAAAATTCTACGTTGCATACTATCTAATGCTGAAAATTTTAATAGAATCTCACTGGTATTTCGAAATGCTAGTGCGAGTGTGGTTTGCTGTGTCTAAAGAATCTTTATGAACAAAGTAAAGCTTTGTAGTGATATATGCTTAAATGCAATTATCTCAGTTACTTTACCATTCAAAATTAACTAATTTCAATTTCGCATGTATTTTATTCTTTCGTCCACCCACCAATTTAAATGTACATAAGCTCTTATGCCTAACAGTGTAGAATTATAGATTGGATAATTATACTAACGGTAGTATAACATATCAGCATGAAGTAGCAAAACGATTAAGCTTCTTTCATATCTGTTCATTACCAGAGTATAATTTTCCGTAAAGTACTTACGTTTTTAAATTGCCATCAATAATGAGACAGCTTTACGCGCAAGTAGATCATATTCCCCTCATACCTTCGGTTAACGCGTGTACATTGCAATACCTCTAACAGTTTAGCGATACTTTAACAAATCATAAATCATAAATCTGTGATAGTCGAAATATGTTGCTTTTAACATTACTGAATACGTCCTTTTAAATGTCGCACAGTTAGACCAAATGCTTCATTGTTTTAAGAAGAATATTAATTCAGTGAAATTGTGATAGACTGATAGGAAGATAGAGGAATAATTGTGAGAAAGACTAAGTTTTGCTACATAGGGGATATATTAGTAGACTCAAAGATACTTAAGGCAACGATTCGTGAGACAAGATTACATAGTGCATGTTTATTGCTTAATTTATGTCACCTAGATAAGCTCAATTTATTTATATTTTATTAGTGACTTACGCCGTAACAATCCTTTATCCTTAACTATAAATGCACCTCAATACATGTGTGACTGCGGTAAGGAACTTGCACTATGGTGAGTCAGACAGACGGTGAGCGACAGTGAAGACGAGCATTGTCGCCAAATACAAACGATTCTTTTATCAATTAATTCTCGTCGATGTTGAATGCATATGCTGCTACGAATGCAACTCCTGATTATACATCGCTATTAAGTTTAACGATATACCAAAGTTATCACCAATCGTTGTAGGCTTGACAGTACTTGGAGGGGCGTTAATCATGGCAAAAGGAACAATACGCGCTTCCGTGCGTCTCTTCGAGAGTACGCTGCACCGTGTTCTCCGCAATCCAATGTCATTCTTTGACAAAACTCCAACCGGTCGAATTCTTAGTCGGCTCGGTAAAGACACTGATGTTATTGATAACGCTCTACCATCCATTCTGCGTTCTTGGATAGCTTGCCTCCTTTCGGTATGATATTTTTTACGTTGTAAATACTGCGCTTAACGTATTATCGTTTCTCGTAAAAGTACTAGGAGTTAAGTCTACGCCCACTTGCACAGTGGTCAAGTTGCAATCATGATTCTGATAATACGTACGACTCTGTTAATTCAATTTTCATTTAGAAAATGCAAATCTTTAATGCCACTTAGAAGGTATGAAAATCAATTGAGAAAGTTATTGCATGTTTAGAGGTTTACGTAGATGTACTAATCCAGTGAAATATGTCTATTGGTGGACAAGACGTATCAATTTGTTGCGAAGATACGTGCGAAAGAATATCCCAGATTCTTATCGCCACGTTATAACGGGATTCTTAGTTTCTTAATTTTAAAAGTACCTGGTTGTATTGTATCTGTATCTCTTAATGTATCTGTCTATCGTATATGTTACTTACATGGTCGCTTCGATTATTTATTTTCACGTACGAAGAGAGAAATGAGTTTCGTGCTGTAGTATTCCTTTTATGCAGTCGTCAGTAATTTATGGTGTACAAAGATACAGTGCAATAGTAACAGCATAAACAGTAAGGTAATGGACACAATTATACAATCAGCCTCTGTGTGTATGAAAACAGTATTGCTTGCGCTTGAATGTATTACTGCATCTGCATTCTTCCTCGTTGTATATGCATTACATGCGCCTGGCATGCCTCTCCACAGCAAACTTCACTTCCTCGCATAACATGAGACAGGAAAGTATTCTTAATTTAAAATTCTTCGAGAAAGTCTTTCTCCTTATTCATGCATATTAGAAGTAAATAGCATTTGCGAAGTACTTTGTAAAAAGAGAACAAACTCATAGTAGCAAATACAAAGTATTATGGAGATGTTTAGCAAAAAAAAAACATTTATCCAATGTTTTAGATTCTCAAAGTTCTGGCACATTTGTGTATCATTCGCAGTTATTTAAAATTCCAAACTTCTGTTAGTGTGGTTACAATGAAAGCCAACCATGTCTGATGTTGTAGCGATGGCGAGTTTTTTCTGCGATTTGGCTCCGCAGCTGGGCTGCTGGCTGGCTGCTCGCCAGATGCACATGTTGATGCTGCGTTCTGTGATGCGTGCTCCATTGACCTTCTTTGATACGACTCCTACTGGTCGCATTATCTCCAGGTTTGCTAAAGACGTCGACGTACTGGATACATCTCTTCCTCAGCAAATTTCCGATAGCATCTATTGCTTGTTCGAGGTAATTTTTGGATATGCCTGAGCCAGATTAAGACAATCGGTTCTTATTATTTCCCTCCTGTAAATTCCCTCAGTCATGATTCATTGGGTCTACCTTCGTAACTTCCATTTCATCAAAGGGTTTGTATTGGTTTCTCGCTGAGGTATTTCTTATTTAAATACATCATGGCCGTTTGTTTATTTGGCAACATCTTAGATAAAATAACAGTATTACAGTTTCCATACTCCAATTATAGCTTCTTAGCAGACTCCGAATGTTCCGGCTCAACTGTACGAAAGCATACGTCTAATTGCAAATGAATAGCGTAAATTAAATTAAATGAGTTTTAGAAGCTATAATTGAGTATAATTGTGTCCGTTCCAATAAATTACAACGATAGCGTAATTATGTGAATACAATAGGAGTGCGTTTGTAATGAGCAATAGAAAATGGTTGTGTAAATGTACATTAATTAAGATCTCATTCCCGTGTGTTGTGTACATTTGTTTTATTTAAACGCTAGTTACTAATCTTATCGTGGTATATATATATATATATATATATATATATATATATATATATATATATATATATATATTGATGGGTAAAACAGATATATTATTAGTGTTCGGCTGCATAATGGTGGTGGAAAGTTAGATATGGGTACTTCATCTGCCGATCTGCATGGTCATTAGTTCCTAAATTCTTCTTTTACAGAGCTATTTTGTTTATCATTTTATGATTGCAT
This sequence comes from Andrena cerasifolii, assembly GCF_050908995.1. Classification (NCBI taxonomy): domain Eukaryota; kingdom Metazoa; phylum Arthropoda; class Insecta; order Hymenoptera; family Andrenidae; genus Andrena; species Andrena cerasifolii. The sequence goes on from NC_135124.1 coordinate 16,428,907, forward strand.
ACATAAACTCATGTGTACCTGTTTGTATATATGCGGTTATTTATTTTCTGTTCTGTGCCTCTTATGCTGTATAAGATAATACTTTATTGACTTTGGTATTACATACCGAACAAATCTCTAAAAAAAAAAAGCGCTCCGCCTATTCTAAAGAACACGTTCGTATTACAGGTCATAGCCACTCTAGTGGTTATAAGTTTTAGCACACCGATCTTTACGGCAGTAATAGTGCCGATAGGTGTAATCTATTATTTAGTTCAACGACTGTACGTTGCAAGCTCACGGCAACTTAAACGTCTGGAGTCTGTTTCAAGATCTCCCATATATTCGCATTTCAGTGAATCAGTATCTGGTACGTGAAAGAAGCCTTCTGCGCTCTATTTAATAATTCATAACTCAAGCGAATACAATATTTCAATCCGTATTAATATTTTATTCATCAGGAGCACAAATGATTAGGGCATTCGGCGTGCAGGAACGATTTATTTATGAATCCGAGAGTAAAGTAGATTTCAATCAAGTGTGCTATTACCCTAGTATAATCGCAAACAGGTATGTCTTCTCTAAGCGACAGAATAGACACAATGCCGGTCGCACGGCAGCATGATTAATGATTTCCTTATAGGTGGCTGGCGGTGCGTTTGGAAATGGTTGGAAACTTGATTATCTTCTTCGCCGCGCTCTTTGCAGTATTAAGTAGAGACACTATGAAGTCTGGTATAGTTGGCTTGTCCATCACTTATGCCTTACAAGTGAGATAAAACATTCTATCCGGCACTTAAACTTCGCATTGTTCAATTTTAGGGTAATGTCTAATAAAGATTGTTGCTCTAGATCACTCAAACGTTAAACTGGTTGGTGCGAATGACGTCTGACGTTGAGACAAACATAGTGGCAGTAGAGAGAATAAAAGAGTACGCGGAAACCCCACAGGAAGCAGCCTGGAAGAATCCAAGTTACACACCGCCTAATGATTGGCCTATACAGGGACGCGTTGACTTCAAAGATTATAAAGTTCGTTATAGGGAAGGCCTGGACCTCGTGCTCCACGGATTAACATTCACCGTCAAGGGGGGCGAGAAAGTTGGCATCGTCGGTAGAACCGGCGCGGGGAAGTCTTCCTTGACGTTGGCTCTGTTCAGAATTATAGAAGCAGCCGAAGGGCAGATTGTTATCGACGATGTAGACATCGCCAAATTGGGTCTCCACGATCTCAGATCCAGACTGACTATCATACCTCAAGATCCTATACTGTTCTCAGGTAGTTTAAGAATGAACCTGGATCCATTCTGTTCTCACAACGACGAGGACGTGTGGAAAGCTTTGGAGCACGCGCATCTTAAATCTTTTGTAAAAAGTAAATGCAACTTCGTTGGCTCTGATTATAAACGACGAGTGAATGAATGTACCACGCTTTCATTCTATTTCAGATCTGCCAAGTGGTATTTCACACGAAGTGACCGAGGGCGGCGAAAACTTAAGTATAGGTCAACGACAACTAATATGTTTAGCAAGGGCATTACTTCGGAAAACGAAAGTACTTATCCTCGACGAGGCAACAGCGTCCGTCGACTTAGAAACAGACGACTTAATTCAGACCACAATTAGGCAAGAATTTAAAGATTGCACGGTTCTCACGATAGCTCACAGGCTTAACACAATCCTTGACTCGGACAGGTGCGTCCCGCAAATATTTACGATACGAATTCTTTCAGAGATCGGCTAATATCACATGTAATGTATTCCACAGGGTCATTGTCTTGGATAACGGGCTCATTAAGGAATATGACTCTCCAGACACGTTACTTCGTAATTCGTCCAGCTTATTTCATAGTATAGCTAAAGATGCAGGCCTCGCAGCTTGAATGGGACACATCGCGGATACTGTACAAGCAATGAAAACGAAATAGAACACATTTCTAATCGATCAAAGAACACGTGCGGACAAACGATAAGGGAAAAGATATGGTAACTCGATTATATAGGGAAACACAAAACACTGTTAGGCTTGTAACCGTCGGGAATTTTGTAGGACAACTTTAAATAACATTGAGCACAGCCCATTTATAAAAGTAGTACGGATATCCGTTACCTAAAGTACTGCCATTTTAGCGGCACATTCTGTGCTACGTAGAATAAGTTTATAAACGTGTACAGTGATTCGGGGATGGATTCTTGGATATAGAAAGTTTTAATCATTTTAAAAGAAAAAGCTGCCTGTTCAGGCTTACACTCGCATATAAAACCTGTGCAACGTACAAAACAGAACAGTATTTTTTTAGTTCTTTTTTAATTCCTATTAAACATCACTGCACTCACACTGCCTTGTTTTTTTTTCTTCTTTTTCTTAGTTTTTTATCGCAGAAACGAATTGTTCGTGATTGTAGTATCTTTTACTTCTGCTGTATATCGAACGTCTATTACTTCTGTTGAATTTTATCGGTCGGAATAAAATATTTATATTAACAAATAACCCCGGTTTTGTATAGTATACAAATTTTTCTCTCGGCTGTTCGTCTTATGTGTTGCAATTGGCGAATCAGTTATTACTTATCTCGTACTTAGATACTATATTGTACATTGATTATACATAGTACTTGGATTCTTTTAGTGCCATGCAATCTGTACTAGGCTGTAGCGAAACACATCACTGCACATTTTACTATATAGTTCCTCGTCTCGTAATGAAAGAAATATCTTGTGGTGCTGTTAACGCGAGAAAGTTTATTAATTTTCCACATTTTAATTGCTAGATACTTTATAATTATGTAAGTATGTAGCGGTTCGAATACAGTTGGTATGGTGCTAGACAGGATGCGGTAAATGAAATTGCAAACAAAAGGAATATAGATCTCGTCCTGAGGTAATCGATGTTTTTGAACGTGACATGGAAATACTGTATATAAAAATTTGTACCTTAGATTGTTTATATATCTCTATTACATAGTCACTATCATAGTGCATTTGTACAGGAAAATAGTAGCTGCTGGTACACGTAGCATCCGTTTCCTTTGTTATGCGTATATGACGGTTTCTCGAACAAGTCCTTGGAGACACGATTTGCCAACGCTAATGTTCTTCAAACCAGCCACCAAATCAATGTAAAAGTAAGATAGCTTCCTTGCCCATTTTTTCCAATGTATTACACAGTCCAACAAAATGAAACTTTCTGTTCCGCAATATCCACTGGGTGATTCTTGTAGAGTTTTTCTCTATCACCCTCAGTTTTTGAAAAAGATGGTTTTGTAAAAACTTACGATTTTGGGCAAAAGTGAGGTATTACGTGAAAACTAAGAACGCCGGAAAGTTCAACTTAGTCTGAGAAGATAGAGGAGAACTTCCCGAATATATCAGTGTATATAATTACTAAATTTAAATGTTCTGAATGATTGTAAATGACCATGAAAGTTTGAAGTGTCGATGTGCATGATTTCCACGTAATATTGTTTACCTAGCCCGAAAACGCTACCCAGCATCGGATTCTGTAGACATTTCTGAAGAAGAAACCATCTAGGAAAAGTGGCGGAACGGTTTTTAACTCGTACTGGTAGAGAAAATATCCATCGGCAACGCGTTCACGGTGTTTTGTCGCCTGGTGCGACTGATCAGGGCCGTCGCTACGTGCCGATGGTACCGTTCAGTGCGCACCGACTGTCTACATGGATCATACTTACATTTTTTCATGTATTCGTGGATAGTATTCACGGATTTAAACAAACTTTTCCTGATCAGTCTCTATTTTAAACAATTTCGGTCTTCAATGCATGAATATCCATGTATGACTTGTATGAATTTACAAGGTTTTTATTTTATTTTTTACACCTTTTCAAATATGGTAATAGTTGAAATTCATTAATTTCGTTCATCTTCAGAAATGTCTTCAGAATCCGATGCTGGGTAGCGTTTTCGGGCTAGGTAAACAAGTTTTCGTAAAAATACAAAAATATTACGTGGAAACCATGCACATCGACACTTCTGCAAACTTTCAAAATTTAGTAACTATATACACTGATATATTCAAGAAACTCTCCTCTATCTTTTCAGACTAAGTTGAACTTAACAGCGTTCTTAGTTTTCACGTAATACCTCACTTTTACCCAAAATCCTGTGTTTTTCAAAAATTGAGGGTGATAGAGCAATTCTGCTTGCGGATTCGGGTTCAGGGCGAAAAACTCTACAAGAGTCACCCAGCGGATATTGCGGACCAAAACTCGTGTTGGACAGTGTTATTGTATACAAAAAGGGACATAATGTCTGCGACATTATTCTTTATTTTTTAATAATATATAATATCAATAAATATTAGCAATCCATTTTAGTAAAGTCATTTACTTCTTTCATTAATTGTATCGCAATAGTCCACATTCGACGTGCTTCCTTACGATTTATATATTATACACTAAAACGATACATTAAAAAGATACTAACTACAAACACACAAATTTGTCTGTCTTGTTATAATTTCGTGTACTAATATTAAATGAAAAAAGGCGGTTTGCTGATACGAGGTATACAGGAGAGAGTGCAAGCTTATTTTAAACAGGACAGGGCGCTAGATCGTGGAATAAAATTAAACGGTAGTTGGAGACATTCATTTATTAAAAACAATAATTGTATTTAAGAACTGTCGCAATTTAATTTTTAACATTTGAATCGCGGGAGTCACTGCTCTGTTTCGAATTTGCTATTCTCTGCAAAAATATTTTGCAGCATCTTATATGTATACGAATAAAAGATTTAGCCCAGGAATGACAATTGCTCAGATTTCAGTATAAGCCTTAAAATATAATACTACTTTCCATACATATTACTTGGCCACGTATTTGTGTACGCGTACACGCGTAACTCGAATGATTCCGTTTCACGCATGTAGACTAAACAAACGAAGATTCGAAATAAACTATATTTTCTTTCAGTATCCGTACAAGATTATAATAATTACAAGACAATGTAACAAACGAAGTTAAAACAAAGATGACAGAGATAAAAAAACCATGCTTGAGAAATACCAGCTTGGTAACGATCGTTTCCTGAAAGAATACATATAGTTCTTTATAATCGTACTAAACACTTTCCTGACATTTCGCCTATTATAACGGACGCCGGCATCCTTGTCCAAGGATGCGAATATCTCTGCGAGGCTGCTTCATTTGGCTAAATCTCGAAACCAAAAGAATATATATATACACACAGTTATATCGAACTCGCATAGATACACGTTAATGCGTGCAGATATATCCTTTGGTACTAAATAAGTTTATTAATTTCAGATGAAGATTCGAATAATACACTGAACGCTAACATTATACACCCACACGTCACTCGTTCTTTTTGTCCGCCTCGTCTTTCGGACGATCTTTAATAGCTTGCGGCTTCTTATCACTACTGACATTAGCCTCCATTTCGCCAGAGAAACCGAACTCGTTTATCCTGGTGAGATCGGTCTTGTATATCCATCTCTGGTACAAAAATACAAAGAAAACGATATCGTCGCGGAAGCAGCCGATTCTGTAGAGCGTCGGCATCTTTATAACGAACGCGAAGATATCGTCGATGAATGTATTTAAAAATTTGTAAGACATCATGCGCCATGGAAGGTGTGCCACGCTCTTTAGTTTATAATTGATAAACAATTGCGGCGTCATCATAATGAATCCGAATGTCAGTAAGAATCCATAAAGCATACTTAGCACCCACGAGTACCACCCTTTATGCTCTAAATACATCAGCGAATAAATCGCGTATCCTCCTAAAAGAGGATAGAGGACCCACGATAGATACTTGAAGGCAAGCCTGTCGTATTCTTTTGTGGAAGATTCTACGTACGACCCTTTGTCGTGGAAACTTATACTTGGAAAGACACCGAGTAGCTTCGAATCCCTGTGAACGGTAATGTCTACGACCTTATTAATCTTCCATACTTCTATGCATAATCCTACGGCGCAGCCGATTCGCACAACGGTATTCGTTTCGTTGTCGAGAACGTACAACAAGACGACGAGCGATTGGAAAACATTGAAGAATACAGATCGAACCGACAGACCCTCCAACGAGTTGCGATTGTTCCAGAATTGAATGTCTGAAAAAATGGATAGATCAATAATTAGAAAGGAATCATAAGTTACTTATATGTTTTACAGAGAACCTGTGCCTTACCGTTTTTAAACGCCAGGAATTCGAATATACTATGTAAAAATGATACAATTATAGTTAGACCCAGCAAGTAAGGATTCGTTTCCAATAATGTTTCCTTTAAAGTATCTTGAATATTATCATCTTCGTCCGACGATTCTCCTATGTAACAAAATACCATTGCACAACTGAAACTCTATTTGTACGTCTGCTACTGGTTTCCCATGATGATACAACATACCCATAAGCGAAGATGTCCACTCGTTCCTCATGGTCTGAGCTGCATAAATTTGCCATTTAAACAACGAGAGAGGTTGGTAAGATAATTTTAGTTCTAGCTCCTCCACTGTACTATTCAATGGTTGATAGTCCCTTTGCATATTCCAAAAGTCATTCGCGTATATAACAGGTTTGTAAAACGTTTCTCCGGGTAAAAAGTTAATATCTGTTGGAGAAACATGTTAACCATATTTAACGAACGATCACATTTTACGAGATTCACAGAGTTGTACAACTTACATGTATCTAGAGGTGGTGGTACTTGCCCGAATACCCAGTTTGTTTGATCAGTTACTAAGTTAATAGTTAAATTGGGGTGCCAATGTGATACATAGTCCTGATTCAGTAATTCAGCTTGCTACGGTAAATACATTTAACTTTTACGGTAAGTACATTTAATTTCATTCGTAAATAAACGCATCTTGCAATGAATTTTAACGTCTACGTACTTCGGTCTCTTCTTTACTTATAGCAGTTTCGCCAGTTAACAAGTTATGCCTCTTCTGATACCTGATCTTTTTAAATTTATTTAACATTTTTTTAGAATACGACATGTAATCCCCCGCGTAAATATTCTTGCCCGCCTTGGGGTTCGGGGATTTTCCGCTCTTTGTGACATACACATGGAGGTATATGGATCCGTTGTTCTTTAATTGATCAGATGGAATGAATTTGTATTGAACAACCCTCGAGCCGTCATTATTTGGTCCGCTATACCAATCTCCATATATCAATCCCCGCTCCAGCCAAATCAATGTGCGCGGATCATCAAACTGCTTAAACTTCTCGAACTCGGACAGATAAATATGCATATCGAACGATGTTCCATTCTCGAATATATTTACAGCTTGCAGACGCGTCGGCGACTGTGGATTAACTTCAGGTTGAGGGCGTCTGAACAGATAGCTAATAAAATAAATAATGAGGGCACGTATGACTAAAGACTTTGTTATCGAGTAGAACGACTCGAGGAACGTAGGCTGATGTTTTTTCCTCTGCTCATCGATTTCCCCATTTACCTGCGCAACAAATTGAGAAGGACAATAAATATCTGACCAGAGGTCTGACGAAACGTGAATTTCAATTCAAAACCCGTAACGCTATCCTTGAGCAGAACAGGTTGCAGTAGCTATTTACATCGCGTACGTCGCATCGCTGAACGATCGCGTTCAGGTTCAATTACATTACATGTTTAATAAATCGTATAATAAATCGAAATGTTTCTCAGCGATGTTTCAATTAAATAAGACCCGTGCGACGTACAGCGACGAAATTAAATCCATTACTTGAGATAAGACACGACGAACGTTTTTCAAGGAAGGAAATTAATTACTGGGGTAAATAGTTAATTGACCCACATCTCTTTCCTCATTATTTTCCACAGGAACCAACTCCCCGTTCTGTTGGCTGTTGCTGTCCATGTCCGTATTTTCTCTGACATCGACTTCCTTACGATCCTGACTATCATTTTCAGCACCCACCATTTTTGTGTTGGGATTGTTTCCAGCGAATCCCTCTGCACTTTCAGAGGGAGTCACATACACCGGATGTGAGATCTATGTATATACTTTACACCTTAAATCACGTGTTGCATGATGCTGAACTTGGATTCCCTGCAAATATTCAATTAATTAATTGAAAGAAATATATTCACGATACGCAATTCTGAGCAGTATTAGTATATTAACATTCACAGTTTTGGGAGGGTACCAGCATTCTTCGTATCTCTTTGACAATCCTAAGGAATCAAAACACCATCTTACCCTTTTATTCAAGGTATTATTCGGAGTATTATCAAATTTCGTTTCAATCAAATAATTGAGACTTGCAAGATTTTATTACTGGCTAGTAATCAATAATACAAAATGCTTCAGACAAAAATTTAATAATTTCGGAGGGGACACAATTTGGTCTCAGTACTATTCTTTTACTTGGAGGAGTAGAGGAGATATGAATGATATGAAGGCCAACTTCGGTTTTTTAAATAAGACTGTATACCTTTCGTTGCGTTTTCTATATTGCGAATTCTTCTATGCTCAGGAATTAAAAGAGATTTTATTATAATTTTATGCAATATTCTGTTCCTGAAATTGATCTTACTATATCTGAAAACAATTATAAGTACGAACTACAATTATTAGACTTGCATGATAATGGAAGAAGAACGAATTGCATTCGATCTCTTATTCTTATTTTAAATAACAAATGGACGAAGGTGTCTGGAATGAAGATTTATTCATTATTTATGACTAAACTTTACAATTCCATTCTTCAGTCGAAGTAAAGTTTGCTCTGAAGCGGAAGGTCAACCAGCTGAGCAGAACCTGCCAGTCACCGCCAGCGTTGTGGGGAAACCGCTCAGACTTGTTTTCAGTGGGGAAAGTTACGCACGCTCACGCATGCGCGTGATGACGCCGCGACGTCGAACCATTCAACGCCAAGATGGGAAACGCAACGATGCCAGCGCCAAGTTAAAGCCGCGTATTCACCTGTGCATTCGACGCGGACCGATTTTTTGCTCGTTCAGAACTCAGCGCGCGTTCGGGGTTGAGTGAAATTTGCGGTGTCTATTTCATGGTATTGTTCGGACCCGAATGCACGCTTTGATGGACCGCCAGCAAGCGGATCGGGCCGAACGAACAAAAAATCGGTGCGCGCCGAATGCACAGGTAAATACGCGGCTTAACTCAACTACCAAGTCAAGTGAGGCTGCAACCAACCAAAATAATTTGGCGTCGTTTAGTTCCCCATCGTTTCCCATCTTGGCGTTGATTGGGTCGACGTCGCGGCGTCATCACGCGCATGCGTGGACGTGCGTAACTTCGCCCACTAAAAACAAGCCTGAGTGGTTTACCCACAACGCTGGGACCTGCGCAATAATGAAAATCTTCTGGCGGGAATGATGTAACAACTTGGAAAAGGTTAAATGCGGTCGCTCTCCGTTGAATACCATTCTTACAATTTCACAATAAGACGCATCGCGTCTTCGTACAGAAATAATGTGGTGCACGACTCCTGAAATCTCATGGCACAACCGTGATCCAGTTCTGAGCATCGACGTGCAAGCCGGAGTTTACGAAACCTCGAAAGGCGTAACATTCTGGAGAGTCGCGACCGGCGGTGCCGATTCTCACGTTCTGGTAATATCTAAATAATAAATAAAGTATTCTGCAAAAGGGAGATAGAGTTGTGAAAGAATTCCTTTCGTCAGATATGGTATGTAACGACGAAAGAGAACGATGGAGCCACGGTAAAATGCGTAGCAGATTTGGAACGGCATCAGAAAGCAGTGAACGTTGTGCGATTCTCACCCTCAAAGGATATTTTGGCATCTGGAGATGATGGTTGGTAACTGTACGCTTGATATTATTTACATAGACAATTAATGGTATTAAGGTGCATTTTTATTATCAGAGTCGACCATCATTTTATGGAAGCGAAAGGAAGAATGCGAGTTCTTCATTTCGGAGGAGACCGAGAACAAAGAGCAGTGGGTCTCGTGGAAGGTATTGCGGGGACACCTTGAAGATGTTTACGATATTAGCTGGTCACCGGATTCCAATATGTTAGTCTCCGGGTCCGTAGATAACACGGCTATTTTGTGGGATATTCATAAAGGACGTTCCACAGCTATATTGTCAGATCATAAGGGGTTCGTCCAAGGAGTTTCATGGGACCCCTGTAATCAGTACATATGCACAATAAGTACAGATAGGTTGGTAAGCTCCTTTAGAAATATTTCTGGAAGTGTTCATCGATACTCAGCTTCTGATATATCCTTAGGACCTGTCGGTTGATCGATATAAATAAAAAGAAAACGGCGCAACGGGTTTATAAAGCTAGGATTCCCACGCCACGTGACCACTCGTTGAACGATAAAATGGTGCGACTATTTTACGATGATACATTTAAATCGTTCTTTAGGAGATTGACGTTTTCTTTAGATGGGATGTTAATCATCGTTCCATCTGGCATAATCGAGTCGTTAGAAACTACAGAGACAATATCGAATGCCACGATAATCTTTTCCAGATACAATTTGAAAGAGTAAATTTTTTCATTACCTTCTTTCGTTCGTCTTTTTCCTGCAACGAATGTTATTTTGTCGCTCTGTTTTCAGGCCTCTTATGCTTTTACCTTCTCTGAGTGAATGCACTATAGCTGTACGATGCTGTCCCACTTATTTTAAATTGCGAGAGGATGGTCCAACGCCTATATTATCTTTGCCATATAGAATAGTGTTCGCCGTCGCCACGCAACATTCGGTATTGATATATGACACTCAGCAAATCTCCCCGATCGCAGCAATATCAAATATACATTATACCAGATTAACTGACGTTGCATGGTGAGTATTAATTCGTCTGTTGTAAGCAGCACATAAGAAAAGGGAAAGAGATACACGTTGTTATCATTTCATAGGTCGAGCGATGGTACGATACTAGTAGCATCCTCAACGGATGGCTACTGTTCTATAATACACTTTCAGACAGGCGAGCTGGGCGAGGAGTATAAAAATGAAAATAATGCCCTGGTGAAGCTCGCCACGAATAATAATTGTAAACAATCTCCGTCATTCAGTAATATCGCTAAAAGCACGACCGAAGGTCTTTCACCAACCATTGATATAGATAATAATGCGATGGATATCGCAATGCGCGATGTAAAAAGTGTTTTCAACAAGAGCGCAGAAAGCGTGGAAAATAAAAGTAGGAGATCATCGGACCACGTTGCTACCCAAGAGAAAAAGCTAAGCAGTGAAGCAGACGTTGAAGAAACCGAAGATATTATGTTAGTCTATAGCGAAGACAGCACTAACAACGTTGCAAAAGTAAATGTAAGAGCTACACCCAAAAAGCTGGAGGTACCTTCGGTAATTGCTAACAAAACTCCGCGAAGAGTACAATTAATAACTCTTTCCAGTCCGAAGAATCTTAGAAAGTAATACAAATAGAACGTAAGTTTTTATACTATCTTGCTTTTTATTTTATACTTCGTGTTATTACAAGAAACATTTAAATTACAATTGTTCTCTTAGCTTTATCCGCCACGTAGTAGCGCATGATCGTAATTAAAATATTCATAATTGTGAACCGATGATAGCGTTGCTTAATGTACGCTGAAATACGCGAACGCAGGAATATAAATTATATTTTGCTATATTTGTAAACGATTGTAGACTCTCGCCCCAGCATCTAACGAAATTATTGAGCATAGGACTGGTCGTAATTCAGCGAAGCGCGTCTGTGGTACCGCAAAGATGTAGCTGTGTACGTGTGCACGCTGCCACCATTACTATAGCGTCAGCTTTGACACCTGCGAAGGCTAGAACGGTGTTATATACCTCCGAGCATTAATATTGTGTATCACAGTGATCTGACTGTTCGTGAGGGCAGACAGTAGTTGAATCGTGGTACGCCCTGACACGTGTTTTACTCTCGAGAGCTCGCCGCGAACAACGATGGTGAGGGACTTGTTCATTAGAATAATTAAAACTATCAAAATTGATTCGATAATACGGCGTAACTTCGTTTAGATAAAGCAGTTCCTTAAATTTTCAACGTCGCAAATGCTTTCAAATGTAACGCGTTTATTACGAGAACATAACGTAGATTTATTAAAACATAATCCAGCTAGGAAGATTAAAAGTGGTTCGTATCAGATGTCTAAGACGCAGTGGCGTATTTAGCGTAAACAGTGCCTAGGGCAAGCGTAGAATTTCCGCTCCCCACGACCCCTTCCCCCCATGCATATCATTCCAATTCGATCTTTCCAAAACATTTTATTTAGAATTTAGATAATCCTTTTAGAGATAGTGGTGCTGAAGGGCGGAAGAGACGAAAGTTGGAGGCAAATGAAGCCGAAAAGTGCAGCAATGATAAGCGTAAACTACTAACATTAACCATTCAAATAAATTTATTCAAGAAACACTATTACTTTCGACTTTTTTGCGCCCCTCCGGCATTTGCGACCAGGACACGAGCTCTACTTGCCCCACCCTAGTTACATCTCTGCTAAGACGATTGTTACTGTGCAAGTAGAACTTCCTGGTTGCACCTATTATGTTCGCCAGTAGTTCCTGAACTACAATTTAAGACTAGGTGATCGCGTATAGCTAGAACATCGCGTCTGCCGTAATCAGAGTGCACAGTCTATCCCAATCGACCGATCAAAGAACTGACGATAGTAAATTGTGTGTAAGACCAGTTCTCCAAGTCACCGGAAACTTACAGTGGATGCATTATAGCCGGAATACATATTTTAAATAGCAAGTCGATCCTCCGTTTGCGATGCGGAGAACGCGACGCGGAACTTTAATTCAAATCGAAGCTCACTACCAAATCGGAAGGAAGAATCCGCTCTTCCGATACTATTTATTTAATCATGCGAAATAAAAAGCAAGCTCTTTTAAGGGGTAATGTCTAGTTGGCAGGCGAAAAAGAACGTGATATTTTTTGCAACAATTTGCTTATTTCAAAAGTACATATATTCAGCAACTCTCGGTGATTTTGTCGTAGGAAAATATTAAAAAATGAACGAATAACAGCCACTCTCTCGAAAGCTACTTTTTTTAGCGGTGAGCACGATTTCTCCGAGCCGGATCTTCTGAAATCGGAAAGTGAAGAAGATTCAGTTAGTATATGAGTTTATCTGGTGCGTCATTTTTTTGACAAATCCTTCGTTTACGCACCAGATAAACTCATATATTAACAGAATCTTCTTCACTTTCTGATTTCAGATGATCCGGCTCGGGGAAATCGTGCTCACCGCTAAAAAAGTAGCTTTCGAGAGAGTGGCTGTTATTCGTTCATTTTTTAATATTTTCCTACAACAAAATCACCGATAGTTGCTGAATATATGTACTTTTAAAATAAGCAAATTGTTGCAAAAAATATACATTAGATTTTCCACAAAAAATCCCAAATATCACGTTCTTTTTCGCCTGCCAACTAGACATTACCCCCTAAGGCGGGATCTCCTAACTGCGACAGATCGCAGCGACCAGCCAGGGTCCCATTAATGCGATGGAAAAGTATACATCTGTTTCTCCCTTACACTAATGGGAACGCAGCTAGGAGATCCTGCCTTTAAGGGGGTAGGTTACCCTCAACAGCCCAAAATCAGGCCCTTCTTCAAACGCACATTCTGAAGTAATAAATGAATATAGAGATAATTTTTGTTTTACTTTTTAAGCGTCATTTCGAAAATGTTAAATATATTTATACGGAAAAAAAAGTTATAAATATAAATATAAAGGCATTTTTATAATCCGTAAGACAGTATCCATCTTATGCAGAAAGCAAGATTTTCTTAAACAAATTAATAGAATTTTTATGTTAATGTTTCTGATTTTTCCTTTTTTTTTTAACAAGTTATATTGAAAATGTGCTCCCAATACATGGAGGGGAATAGTTTCCTGCAACTCCCTGTAAATTTTCACCGTTTTCATGTGCAAGCTCGTACGTAGAAAAAATGTGGCTGGCGGAATATGCAAACATACCTACCCCCTTAAGCGTTTTACAAGCAGCATTTTGCGACCAACGAAGTTAAGTAATCTGTAAGAATTTCCCTCAGACTTGGAGGAATTATTGTAGATAAATAGAACAAATTTGCGGCCCCGCCTCTCGTGGAAGGCATCTCTTTGGCGAATCGCGGAATCGTGTCACGCACGTGCTGACATTCGACGAAGCTGCTATGGTTACAGTATGTAAACCTATAAAAATCGATCTCGTGCATCGTACACATAAAGAAATGATATATCGGAAGTGTCTGCGACAGTTCTGCCTATGCACGACAGGGAATCTACCCCTCGATGGTAGCTATATCAATGAGACATTCCTTTTTAGAAAGCAGTTGCATTAGTAATGCAAAAGACATCGCGGTAGGTCAAGGTAATAAAGCATGACGACTTGCTGACAGGCATAAGATCGTTTGATGTCGATGGAATTTCGACATGTCAGTTTGTAATCATCCCTTGCCGGGTACCTTGCCCCGTTCGGTTAGAGACGTCGAGCGAATCGAGCAAATGCGCAAGTGGCTCGCCTTTGCACCGATACTGGAAACCATCTAGATACTGAATTAGATTTAGTATCTATTAATTCCATTAATGTCGACTCACGAATTGCATATTTTCTTCTTGCTATCGAATGGACTTTAAATTAATTGTTTGAAGATAGAAGTAGATGAATTTACAAGTGCAAGTGAATGAAAGAATAAGTGATTGTATGTGTAACTCGAGGATCTAATTTATTAATCAGAATGGCGAAAAAGGTATGGCGCTACGGATTGAATTTAAACGCTCGTCGGTGTCCCTTAGCCGATCCGATAGAATTCTACAGCGCGACAACGCTTAATTAAAAATGTTTACGGCCACTCGATAGTTTCATTTGCAAATCGTTATAGCGGGAATGCATATCCATCCACATAGGCCAAGCGGGCGTGCAAATGGGTAACGCCTGCTGGGAGCTTTATTGTTTGGAGCACGGGATCCAGCCGGACGGGCAAATGCCCAGCGATGCTACCGTCGGTCATGATGACGACTCTATTAACACGTTCTTCTCGGAAACCGACTCGGGGAAGCACGTTCCTAGGGCGGTGTTCGTTGATCTCGAGCCGACCGTAGTGGGCAAGTTACTTAAAGATGTTACTCAATGTCCTTCGTAACTCTGCGATCTTAATTATTGCTAAGCTGTCGATGGAATTTTTAGACGAAGTCCGTACGGGTACGTACAGGCAGCTGTTCCATCCAGAACAACTGATAACTGGGAAAGAAGACGCTGCAAATAATTACGCCCGTGGTCATTACACGATAGGTAGCGGTTTATACAAGGATAATTAATTTCTATACGTTCCTCCGTATTTACATCGATGCACCGCGCGATTTTCAGGGAAGGAGATCGTAGATCTAGCGTTAGATCGAATTCATAGATTGACCGAGCGGTGCAGAGGTTTACAGGGTTTCCTAATTTTCCACTCGTTCGGAGGCGGCACGGGGTCTGGATTCACCAGTCTGCTGATGGAAAGATTGTCTGCCGAGTACCCGAAGAAAAGTAAATTAACTTTCAGCATATACCCAGCACCACAGGTAAGGAAGCAACGCGCGAAATTTAAATAGCTGCCTACGATTTATTGATAATAGAAGCGTAGCGGTTGCGCATTGATGGTTGGATTATTTATACAGGTATCGACCGCTGTCGTGGAACCGTACAATGCTATTCTTTACACACACCCGACCCTAGAGCACTGCGAGGTGGCCTTTATAGTGGACAATCAAGTTCGTACTCTGATTAAATGCCTGCGATGTCTCAAGTTCGCTTACTTATAGTTCGATCGCGGAATGACACTGCCACGCGCTCCGCATAGCTTATTAATGATCGATCATGTTCTATAGGCTATTTATGAAATATGCAGGCGTAATTTGAACATCGATAGACCGACGTACACGAATCTGAATCGTTTAATCGGGCAAATCGTTTCCTCTATTACCGCCAGCTTACGCTTCGACGGAGCTCTCAACGTCGACCTTACCGAGTTTCAAACGAACCTAGTGCCCTATCCGCGCATTCATTTTCCACTTGTAAGTTTCTTACACAGCGGCAGCTATTTAAGGCAAGCTAATGTTGTCTCACGCTGGGAATGTTTACTGCTCCTAGGCAACGTACGCTCCAGTTGTATCGGCTGAGAGAGCTGGCCATGAAAGAATCACCGTAGCGGAGATAACATCCTCGTGCTTCGAACCGAATCATCAGATGGTAAATTGCGATCCGCGGAAGGGTAAATACATGGCCGTGTGCATGCTTTACAGAGGAGACGTTGTGCCTAAAGATGTGAATGCGGCGATAGCGATGATTAAAAGGCAGAAGCATGTTCAATTCGTCGAATGGTGCCCCACGGGTTTTAAAGTATGCTTCTTACTTTATCGTTCAAATTCGTTTTTATGTCGTCTGCAATGTTTCCGACTACATCAATACCACGCCGGTTTTACTTTAATTTTGTATTATTATCACACTATACCGCTTTCACAGGTGGGGATAAATTATCAACCGCCTACTGTAGTACCAGGTGGTGATCTTGCAAGAGTTGAAAGAGCCGTTTGTTGTCTGTGCAACACCACTGCAATAATCGAGGCGTGGGCCAGGATCGATCATAAATTCGACCTTATGTACGCCAAAAGAGCGTTTGTTCATTGGTAAATTACTCTATCTCTACCCTAAGCGCAGTGGCGGGTTTAACAAGGCGGCTGATGAGCAGTTACCGCCTGGGCCCCATCTGCCCAACAAAAATTATGATTACTTTTAGGTATAGGTATCCAAACACTTTTAATAAACTACGTCTTCGTTTTCCCGAAAAATGAGCCCCTCAGAACGTTTGCCACCTGGGCCTTTTTTTCTTAAATTCGCCACTGCCTAAGCATCTGATTAAACAGATTCACTTTATGTTATAATAAACTAACGGGGCGTACTTCGCTATAGGTTTGTCGGCGAGGGCATGGAGGAAGGTGAATTCGCTGAGGCAAGGGAAGATTTAGCAGCTTTAGAATTGGATTACCGTGAAGTACAGGAGGACGCTGCTAACAGCGAAGAAGAGGAAGAAGTATATTAACACTATCATTGTTAATATTCTTCTTCGTTATAACTACAGCTACTTATTTTTACATAAATTGCGACTGAAAATTAGTCGACGATTGCTGAAGATCTGTGGACAAACTCATTACAAATATGGCATAGGAAAGTATCCATTGTGTAAAATTTATATATAAAAATCTAACACTATATTGTAAATGTAATTCTACGAAAAAAAAGAAAATGTGAATCGATCTGAATAAACTCTATGAACTAGATAAGTACTCATTAGGTTTATTTCGGTATCTAGTAAGTTTAAGGGGGTAGACACGTCACGTGACCTGGCCGATTCGGCAGGTCGGTATTACAGCATTTTTTTTTGCACAGAAATGGTAATACCGATAGATCGACGATTACCCGGTGAACGCAAGAGGGAGCTGTTTGCTATTTCTGTATTCTATTCTGAATAAGGAAAGAAATTCTCAGCTGTTCCGTTATACTTATAAAAATTTAAACGGAAAGTCGGCTGGTACTGTAAACGTAGAAAATTCATTATACATTTCAATTACTTGAAATGTGCTTATGCTACAATATTCTACGTTAGCAGTAAGGAATTCTAAGTTGAAAAGGGAAAATAGATGAGGGAATGTCTCCAGAAAATGAAATTTGTTAGGTTAGACATTTTTTTATTAGCAAAGCACCGAAACAGAACATGAAATACACTTATTACACGTCCTCTGCAGAAAGCAGTTATCAACAAACATTATATATACAAAATTGTATTGAATGTTGAATTGGGCTAGTGAAAATGCGCAGACTGGATACGCGTGATTATTATGTGGTCGGCTCCTCAAAGTGACAGAAAATATAACCTAAATATATGCTATATGACAACAAATGTTTAGTGGCTATTTCAGCTTCAAAGGCATCGCCTTAAAGTAGCAAACAAGAGCTACGCCTTTCATGGGCCTTTAAACAGTTCTCGTTTAATGTGATGCTTTTGAAAGACTCGAAGCTTGTAATTTCTGAATAGTATTCCATGGACACTAGTTGCAAAATTTTCTTCAATATCGACTTATTAACAAAGGAAATCTATGGTATTCTTAAGGAAATACCATAGATATTTGGAATTTGGATAGGAATATGTAAAAGGTATTTCTGAATAATAATACAGTTTGTTTCAAGTTTCTTTCAATATATTTGCATAAAAGGCCTTTACAGTGTTACAATAAAGTATAAGGTATATAAAGTCACTATTTTCTTGTGATTACTATCAAGGTTTCCATCATTCCGTCGAAATATTCCGAAGTTAAAACCTGTAAGAAGAAAAATATTTTTAGTAACTTGACTTGTCTATTATTGAAAATGGAAGAAACGTTACAACATTTTGTCACGTATGAAAATATATTAGTAAAGGGAATAATTTTATTGTGCAACATGTTGATTGAAATTAGTCGTTTTAGATTTTATGTTTCCGGTAAGATTTAATATTAATTCCTACCACTCGTAGCACTGTAATCTTATTTTAGAATCAGTCGGTAACGTTGGGTGCGACACGAGAAGCGGCCAATTCAGCAACTACCTACTCTGAAATCTGTTGAAATGCTGTACGTGTGTGCCTGCTTGTATACGTGTGACATGTTTAGAGTTTAGAGTGTGCCAGTGCGATATAACTAATCTCACATACTGTGACTAGAGCGATTATTAATCGTGTATATTTCTGCATTACAGGTAAGGAATTTTTACATAGAAGACGTTAAACCGGCTGCATTTTCGACTGGGTTCATTGATATGAAATTTGCACAAGATACTGCTTCAGCCGAACCCAGACCTAACCCAGACCTTTTTTTTTTTTTACGTGGAGAAATCCCTAACGGATACCCCTAACCCTCACCTAGACCTTTTTTTTTTTTTTTTTTCGTGGAGAAATCCCTAACGGATACCCCTAACCCTCCCCTTTTTTTTTTTTTTTTTGACGTGGAGAAATCCCTAACGGATACCCCTAACCCTCGGGGGAGGGTCAGGGGTTATGTGGGGCTTGCACCCACTAAAACTCCACGGTGGTCGTCCTCGGGTGCGGAGTAGCGCGCCCGAGGAGGAGGACTTGATGCGGGGGCAAACTAGCGATTCGTCCGCTTGCCCTCCCCTCACGCGCATGATGTTGGTGCATACTCCGCACCGAATCCCCGAAGGCTCGGGGACTTCCCTGGGGCCCTAACCCTCCCCTAACCCAGACCTAACCCAGTTACACTTGCAACATTTCATTGTATTGCATTTCACTTATTTGAATAAATTGCAGTTAAGTGGTAAAAGAGTTTTTTTATTTAACGAGCACTACTTACTCCTTCCTATTCCAAATCACATATAAAAGATATGCTAAAAAGAACACCTAAAAGATCCTTCCACGCAGAGTGGTTTTAAAAATCTTCGCATTAAAGCACTACTTTAAATATCCCATTCACTGCTCTCAAACTCTATCGACATTCGTTCAAGGCTTCTACTTCTCTTCAGAGACATTACTTTGCGCTACCTCTTTCCACGTCATGTTATCCTGTTACGAAGCCTGATTTTAGAGATATCTGAAAATTTTCGCCAGATTTTGGCCCAGGTATCAGGAGGACATGAAGCGAAAAGAGGTATTCTGAATTTCAGCTTCGAAGGCATCCTCGATTCTCTCTCCGAAGACGTTACTTAGTGCCACCTCTTTCGACGGCATGTTCTCCTGTTACAAAGCCCAATTTTGTGCATTCTGAAAATTTTTGCCAGATTTTGGCCCAGGTATCAGGAGAACATGAAGCGAAAAGAGGTATCCTAAATTTCAGCGAAACTTCTGCTTCGAATAGTTCTGCGTCTTCGATTCGCTTTCCGGAGACATTACTTTGCGCCACCTTCTTCGAAGTCATGTTATCCTGTTACGAAGCCCAAATTTTGTGCGTTCTGATAATTTATGCCAGGTTTTGGCCAATATGTATCAGGAGAACATGAAGCGAAAAGAGGTATTCTGAATTTCAGCTGCGAAGGCATCCTCGATTCTCTCTCTGGAGACATTACTTAGTGCCACCTCTTTCGACATCATGTTCTCCTGTTACAAAGCCCAATTTTGTGCATTCTGAAAATTTTTGCCAGATTTTGGCCCAGGTATCAGGAGAACATGAAGCGAAAAGAGGTATCCTAAATTTCAGCGAAACTTCTGCTTCGAATAGTTCTGCGTCTTCGATTCGCTTTCCGGAGACATTACTTTGCGCCACCTTCTTCGAAGTCATGTTATCCTGTTACGAAGCCCAAATTTTGTGCGTTCTGATAATTTATGCCAGGTTTTGGCCAATATGTATCAGGAGAACATGAAGCGAAAAGAGGTATTCTGAATTTCAGTTGCGAAGGCATCCTCGATTCTCTCTCCGGAGACATTACTTAGTGCCACCTCTTTCGACATCATGTTCTCCTGTTACAAAGCCCAATTTTGTGCATTCTGAAAATTTTTGCCAGATTTTGGCCCAGGTATCAGGAGAACATGAAGCGAAAAGAGGTATCCTAAATTTCAGCGAAACTTCTGCTTCGAATAGTTCTGCGTCTTCGATTCGCTTTCCGGAGACATTACTTTGCGCCACCTTCTTCGAAGTCATGTTATCCTGTTACAAAGCCCAATTTTGTGCGTTCTGATAATTTATGCCAGATTTTGGCCCAGGTATCAGGAGAACATGAAGCGAAAAGAGGTATTCTGAATTTCAGCTTCGAAGGCATCCTCGATTCTCTCTCCGGAGACATTACTTAGTGCCACCTCTTTCGACATCATGTTCTCCTGTTACAAAGCCCAATTTTGTGCATTCTGAAAATTTTTGCCAGATTTTGGCCCCTGGTATCAGGAGAACATGAAGCGAAAAGAGATATTCTGAATTTCAGTTTCAATGGCGTCACCTTTAAAGTTGCGAATCGATGCTGCAAAGGTTTGGAATTTGGATAGGAATATGTAAAAGGTATTTCTAAATAATAATACAATTCTTTTCAAGTTTTTCCCACTTTATTTGCAGAAAAGGCTTTTACAGTGTTACAATAAATTAATATAAGTATGTAGAAATGAATGCTGATTAATATTGTATTATTATTAAGTATAAAATATATAATTTCAGTTCATTTTATGTATAAAATCACTATCAGCTTTCCATCATTTGTCTCACTTAAAGTTCCTCAATCCTGTCTACCGACAAATGTTCCCAAGGTTAATCTGTAACAAGAAGAAAATATTTTTAGCAATCTGATTTGTCTATTATAGAAAATACAACAAATAGATTTGTCTATTATAGAAAATACAACTAATTTCAGGCAAAACATATAAAGAATATAATTATCTTCCTAATTTAAGACAATTCCCCTTTATTTCATGTAAAATACATCTCAACGCTGTACAATTCTACTAACATATCAGTAAAGTACATAGGAAATGTATAATATATTAGTAACTTGAAAAATATTTTTAGTAACTTGACTTGTCTATTATTGAACATGGGAGAAACGTTACAACAGTTTGTCACGTATGAAAATATATTAGTAAAGGCAATAATGCGCTCCAAAATTCTGCGTCTCTTCGTTAAACAGTCACTGTCTCGAAACATCTGCGCCACTTCTCACTCTTTGATTTGCCCTCCGGAGACGTTACTGGATGAAAATAGTCTTGGAAAAATGTAACAATAAATAAAAAAAATTTAAAGTGTTCCTATATCTACCGCGAATTACTTTTTTATTCCTGTTACTTTAAAAATAAATATAATATTGAAGTGAGATTATTTCCAGTATTATTCCTTTCATTCATTTTTATATAATATCATTCAGTATAGTATGTCCTCCTCTGTACTTGGTTACAATAGCATGTCCAACTTCCAAGCATTATTGTCGAGTTATTATTATAATTTTGCAGATTCTAACTTATACTACTAATTACATACTTTCAGTGATACCTATAATACAATAATGCAAAAAGTATTTATGTAATTATAAAGTACCATTGAATGTTTGAACCTGTTTTTCTCGAAAACGCTAAAAGTGGACATACAATATGTGTGCACTAATTGTAAGCCATCGATGTACAATAGGAAATTTTTTTTTAAGGTAGGTTAGTCCGTTGTTGTTCTAACTGCCTGAATTACTATGACATAAATACGACAGCGATTTCAAGTGATGTATATGTAACGATAAAAGCGTTAATTTAGTAAATGTATACAATTCCCAGCAGTTCCTATGTCAATGTATGCCTAAAATGAATATAACCTAACCTACAATCGTCTGAAAATGCATACATTGACTCCATCATGCTTTTATTGTGGCTCGTATATCCAGCTATCGCTTCAGTTTTGCTATGAATCCACGTTGGCAGTCCTCCCGAGTAGGCGCCATCTCGTATCTACTACCTCAACTAAGTTTGTCACGTGACTTGCTATGTATTATCACCAAAATGGCGGAACTCTGATTTGGGAATGTAGTCACGATTTTTCGTTTTTCGTTCTTATATGAGCAGATTTTGGCCTGGGAGAGGTCTCATTCGAAAGAAGAAGATTCAATGCGGAGCGCTCTGCTCACCGTTTGAGTCAGAAAACTCTTTTAGTGACGTAAAAATGCTTGGATTCTGCGGGTATATTTTGTCGACTTTTGCTTTACTTTGGACACTGATATTATTACATATCAACACAATCTCGTTGAACCTAGAGCAGAGCGCTCCGCATTGAACCTTCCTCTTTCGAATGAGACCTCGCCCAGCCCCAAATCTGCTCATATAAGGACGAAAAACGAAAAATCCCGAACCAATGTTTCGGGTCAGATTGTGTCGGTATACAGCGCGCTGCATTACCCGTGTCCACCCCCTTAAGCGTTAAATAAAGTGTTAAGTAGATGGCCGCTAACTTCAGTCTACCTAGCTCGATTGGGGCACGAATATTGTGGGCCCATAAAATGTAAAATTTAACCTATACTTCGCCTGTGCTTCAAGTTCTATCAAAGAGTTATTACAGTTCATTATACAATGATAATAATGGTATTGATTAGCATAATTTTTAACCTGTTTCGTAAAAATCGTTTTCAAGTATTCTCTGGAATACCATGGTCCAAGAACTGCTATGTCATCTAACGGCGGCAGCCATCAACTAATGCTCTCGTTCGAAAAGTGATACCGCAAAATTGAGTTCCCTAAATAGAATCCGATCTAGGAGTTAATAATTTGCATAAAATATCATATCCGCTGTTCAATTATTGACAGTTGCTGCAGTGTAGAAAACCACGCGTAAAACAGAGTAAAACCAATCAGCTTACTTCGTTGCTGCGCAAGGGAGTTGGCATATCCCTAAATGTCCAGCTGCCATGTGCATTTGAAAACAATTGCTTTTTAAAGCGACGCAGTTCTGTGTTATGACATTAAAACAATGTAAGTAGTTAATTGTGCATTGTTTCCTCCGAGGACTCCCTGGGATTCCCTTAACACATCAGAACGTTACTGTGAAGATAAAATTTATCAACCGCAGTTTATGCACCATTCGACAAACGAAACTGTTAAAATGTTAAGCCAACAATACGGCGTGATAACTAACATAGATTCGCCCGAATCTACACACATAAAGCCACTTTTAATACAGCTTCAGAAAACTGATAAACTTGGTAAGATACAATGTTACATCTTATATTCTATCTTAAGCTAACATTTTATGTCTGCCATATCGTTATCTAATTTCTCATTCTCCCAAGGGATCTGCCGTGAGACAGTCGGAGTGGATTCTGTATTATCCAGCTATGGAATGGCAAAAGGGGATCGTTTTAAATTATCTATTCCCTACGCTAAGCAAAATCTAACTTGGAATGTATTCTTTGACTCCGAATGCCCTGAAATGGGCCCCGATTTCATATTTAACGATGACGCTTTCTTAGCAAACATGGACGTTGATACTTTCTCCACTAATGTACCTAGTCTTGCTAATTGGAATCCCAACGACGGTGATGCATTGCTAAATGTCCTTGCAGAACTATTATCCTGTTACAAACAATATCAGGTTCGTAGCTTATCATTCACGAAGCACCTTAAGTTCAGACCATAAGAAATTCAATACCGCTTCTTTCACATTAGATACAATTACTTCAAAAGCAAGAACGGCTACAATTAGAATACACCATGCTAATGCAATCGGGGGAAGTGAAACCAGAGGACGTGGAAATGGTACTGTTACCGTTAGCTTCTAAACCAACAGAGGCTAGATTCCTAGTAAGCCTCACAGTAGACGTCTCCAAGTTGCCGCATCGCACTTGCGAGTCAAAGACCGACGTGGCGATGCTTCTCGTGACATACCGCGGCCCGGACTGGAATTATATTACGCCGCAACTTCAATTTTCAAAGTCTTTAGAGAACATTTTTGTTGGGCCAAATGTACTGCGTCTGCCGCATTTTTTGTGCGACACATTTTTGGCGGATTATGTGTTGGAAATTAAAAAGTGTATAGCAGGAAAGGTGCGTAATACTTTTTAGTTAAATCCTGAATTTGTGGTGTTAGCGATAATGAATTAAATCCTTATTTCAGATAAATTCATTGGTCCAAAGTCTGGACAGAAGGAGATTGTTCCTTGCAGCAATGATAGGTAGACTGTACGGTTCACAGCTTGAATACGACGCTATAAATTTTACTTACCTAGCTCAGTTACTATCTAAACGGAACTTTGAATTTATATTACACATACAACTTCCACCAGAATTTCCTAAGGAACAGCCTATATTTAGATTACGATCAGTATACCACTGTGCAGAAGATGGTAGTCCATATACCGAAGTGCTGAAAAACTGTCCGTATAATCAACAAGTTAAACCACAAAACATGGCTGATAAGATTGTGAAATATATTTTAAACAGAGTTGATGAATTTATGATTAATTCTGTTAGGCTTTTTTAACAGAAACGACGATGCCACTTGAATCCTATTCTTTTAATTTCTTCACTTCTGCATTACTGTGTAAATTAACCAAATACATTAAATATTCTTATGAGTTTCTAAAACAATGTGATATGTATATACATATTATTTTTATAACAGTGGACAGCTAAGTTCTCAGTTTTCCAATAAAAATAACGAGAAATATATTATAAAAGAATATTGTTTCCTATATACAAATTTACAAATAAATCGTTCCAAGCTGTTGCCATTCAGAAATTGACCACGTCCTTTCAAGATCCCAGAATATTAAGAAGCGAAGTTTTAAACATTACTATAGGTACAAGTTCCGATCACTCAACCAGTACATTATTGTGCAAAATTGAAAGTACATGCAGGATTGTACCCAATCAGTTGGAGGAATTGGACGCAAAAACGCCTGTAATATTGAATGAGATAATTTAAAGAGATTGAATAATAAAGGAAACTACGCTTTCCATTTGCATCAACATTCATCCCTATTTTAATCGAGTGAAGAAGCAAAATAAAGTATAGGTTATACCATCATTCATCATTGTGTTTCTACTTATTAAACTCACCATATGATTGCACGTATCAAGAGTTATATAAAACCCATTTTATCTAGCGGCAAATTTAGTTCCCCATCTGGAAGAATATCGTATACCACCATGGTGAGATACCTGAACCAACAGGAGAGCATTAACATAGATAAAAATTTATTCGAAAGCTACAAATTCAGTGTGGATCAGTTAATGGAGCTCGCTGGTCAGAGTTGTGCCTTCGCCATCGCTCGTGAATATACGTCCGTAAAGCAATGCGCGCAGAAAATCCTAGTCTGCTGCGGTCCAGGAAATAATGGTGGCGATGGACTTGTCTGTGCTAGACATTTGAAACAGTTCGGATACTCTCCTGAAATCTACTACCCGAAAAGGACAAGCAATACTTTGTACGAGAATCTGCTACATCAATGTATCGAAAACGATATCCCCTTGTTAGAAGCCGAGCTGAAAGACTTTGCTTCGAAGCGTTTGAAACAGTTCGGCCTCATAGTAGACGCTGTATTTGGATTTAGTTTTAAGCCACCTGTGAGGGAAATATTCATTCCTGTTATCTGTCTACTAGAAAACGCAACTATTCCTATTTGCAGCGTAGACATACCATCGGGTTGGGACGTCGAGAAGGGACCAGCCGCGAATGGTGGCATAAAGCCAGAGATGCTGGTGTCGTTGACCGCTCCCAAAATGTGCGCTGAGAAATTCAAGGGAAAGTATCACTACTTGGGCGGCCGATTTGTGCCTAAAAAGTTGGAGACGGAATATAAGCTCAGTCTGCCTGAATATCCAGGAACTGACTTAATTGTTCCTTTGCATTAAATCCTCATGCATTTACCATAGAAGTTCTTTGGTACACAATATTTTTACAATTTTTATTCAAAGATGTATTCTTAGTAATAAAGGTTCTGCAAATATTTAAACAGAATACATTTTATGTACCTGTACAGCTGATTCCTTCCAGAGATATTCTGCAGATGCAATTTCTGATAAAGTGAAGCCTTGCGCTGCAACAATTAAGTTCACAGTTTGTATGCGAATGATTTAGTCGTAGAATTTGAATTTACCGCCACAGTATCACGTTGCCATATCCAGGTGGCGTTTGAAACCTAACAACTACTAACAACACGTATTCGTGCCCTACCTTCAGGGTTATTTATAAAATATATGAATAATTAGTAGGCGGCAGGATCGAAGTGACGTTTTGTTATCATCGGATTCATTATAAATAATCATTACACTGTATCTAACGGAAAGTAGAAGAACTTTGAAAGATGGTATGTTTGTAATAAACTGTATGTATGCCCGTTTTGTAGATCACTTTTCATTCACACAATTCTTTTTAAGGCACAAGAAGTGGAAGAAACTATGAAACGTATTCAGTCGCATAAGGGAGTAGTCGGGACGATTGTAGTAAATGCAGAAGGTGCACAGTATTTTTATACAGATTACTCATTGACGACACTGTCGCGCGGGGTTTAATGAAATTCTGATGTACATAGGTATTCCTATCAAGTCTACTTTGGACAACAGTACTACGGTCCAATATGCTGGCTTGATAAGTCAGTTGTCAGACAAGGCACGGTCCGTGGTACGGGATCTGGATCCCACGAATGATCTGACTTTCCTACGTATTCGTAGCAAGAAACACGAAATTATGGTTGCCCCAGATAAAGAGTTTATACTTATAGTAATACAGAATCCAGTTGATTGATCCCCGGAGAAAGAAGCGACATATATGGAAATATATGCTTTATTATTTGTTGGTAAATTATTTTATGCAGTACATTCCATTTTAAATCTGACCGCTCTATATAAATATTGCAGAAGAAGCGTTTATTTCTGTTTCTTAAACGTGCTTAGAGGACGTGATTTGCAATTGTGACCAAGTAAAGAGGAACACGCAAGCTGTGCTATAAAGTCATGAAAATGGGTTATCATTCACTGTTGGTTGGAAGCTTTGATTATTCAAGTCTTGTGAATTAAGCGTTTTAATTTAATATAAATAATGAAGTTTGAGTTTGTGCGTTACATAATTCATACTACGTAATGTGATTTTTAAATAAATTTTAGTTGCAACAAAGCGCGACGGATCTCGATGTCTGTTTTTAAAATGGTTCCAATATTATTTGTAAGATGTATTTATTATATAAAAGTATATAAATCGTACAAAGTTCGTAGCAACCAGCTACAATCATTGCAATTTCTTTTCATCTATAGATCTTTGCATTCCTATGATTTCTAAGTGCTTATATTAATCTATGGTAAATAATTCTTTTGTATGAGTATATATAAAATTATTCAGAGAGCATAATATAAATTATTTATATAAATCATATACTGTAAATAGCATAATCTAGTCAGATAATTTTTCAGCCTTAAGTATGGCAGTATTGCATTAGCTTAATTTATTAAATTATAGCCATATATATATGAGCTGTTCGAGTACTCGGAAAAAGCGAGCAGAGTCTGACTCGGCTTGAAGAACCTAACCGAGCCGAGTAGACGAAAAAAGCGAGCGGCTTGAAAGAACCGAGCAGTCCGGGTATGTCTAATAGTGGTTAAGATCCTTAACCATATTTCTCTCCATCTCCTTCATAATTTCTTCCCCTTCCTTACTGACTTTCACCAGCCCTTTATTCATTTCCTCCCTAATCCTCCACAGCAGCTTCTCTATGCCGTTCATCCTGTTCTCCAATGGCGGTGACCTCCTAAACTTCATACTTTTACGGAATGCCCATTCCATCCCCCCTCCTCCATTTCCACTACGCGAAAAATTAATTTTAATAGTTAGAGAATATTTCCATTTGCAATTTACATGTTAATTACTCACATTATTACGCACCATTATCCAGTAGATAAATATGTGTATTCTAAAATATTCGAAACATTCAAACTTCAAACTATTCGACATATCCGGACTGCTCGGTTCTTTCGGCCCGCTCGGTCCGAATTTCAAGCTACTCGAATATTCGAGTACTCGAACAGCCCTAATATGAATGTATATAATATAATGGCTGATTCAAACACGTCCAGTAATTTAATCGAGGAGCGAGTGATTTAGTAATTTACCATTCTTTTACTAAACTACTCGACTAAATTTTAGTGTCCACACACGGTAAATTACTAAATTACTCGCTACTCGACTAAATTACTGGTCGTATCTGAATCAGCCTTTAGTCACTTTCCTTACTTGAAATTAAGCTCAGAATCAGTTCATAAAGTAGTATCTGATTTCTTAATATTAAACGCAAAAAGTATAACTAAAGTATAAGTGTTACTTACAAAGAATACTTCTTAAATCTTGTACTTGGTACAAGTTTTAAGAACGGAAGCAACGTCAAAAACATAATGAAGATGGATATACATTAATTATATATATACAACTGCTGTTCGCAATTAAATATTTGTACAATCTATGAATAATAAATATAAAAATTCACCGTATTTTGTTTAACGACCTGCGAATAAACGCGAAGCGTGTTACTAGATGGACCGGCGGTATGGCACTCTCGAGTCAAGTATGTACAGAACTTTGGTGCTTTGAAGGATGAAAAACAGTGTAATAAACAATCATACTGGTTATGCCTAACAGAAAGGGTACGATACAAAGTACAATTAGGACATTGAAATACCAAGCAGCTTTAACTTCGTCTGACGAAGTATGTATCCAAAATGCACATGCTGTTATATTTTCGAGGAAGCACACTATGTAAAAGAACACGTGCTTGAAGAATGTACTACCGTCTACAGCGTTCAGGTATATAAACACATGAACTACGCCGATTACTACAGAGAATAGTACAGAGTAAATGCGTTCTTTGAGCTTCGGAGGACAATGCGGAGCATAGTTGTAATTCCTACAGAATTCTAATATACCCTGAGAATCAATAATGATCCAAGTAGTCATACCTATCCAGTGACAAACACAGCCAATGGCGGTATATATCGGCCAGACGCTCGCGACAACGCTTAGGGAAAATATCCTTGAAACTGAAAATTTTATAGCTGTAGGCTTTTAATTATTTGTTATTTTTTTTTATATATAGCAGCAATTTACAACATACCTGTTGTACAAAAATGCCACAGAAATTGAACGACTGTTCCTGTAATCCCAATGTTCGGCTTGTCCTGTTGAACTAATCTAATGCTACGATGGTAGCTGGCCATAGCCCATCCCATGCTTCCGAGCGAGCTAAGAATACTAGCTACTTGATGAATGACTACAACGAATACAAATAGAAAGATTTACTCCTGCGAGCCTGTTAACGTTTCAACGTCGGTTTAACAGTCGTATGAAAACATATGTACATTCGAAATTAATATTACTGTGGTAGTGCTTCAATAATATAGTTAACTGTAAAATCTGTTGCGGAGCTGCTTCGAGAAAGCATTCGAACACTCTTAGCAATGCCACATCTTGATCTTCCTTGAGCATCTTCAGGTAATAACGTCTCTGAGCATTACGATTGCCTAGTTTCTGAAACCTATAAGCTTTAAGAGCGTATTTTAATGTTTGATAATAGCGTAGTACTGGTGCCAATTGGAACATAATGATTATGATACAGTATAGCTTCTTCGTTAACATGGAATGTACACATTTAGATTCAGACGGATTCAATGGTGTACTGGCCTGCAACAGAAAGAAGCCAATGAGGATAAAGACCTGTAAATTTCATGACTTTTTTACCTTGTCATCTTGATGTTGCATTCTTCGGCTGATTATAACGTTTATAAACGAAGGTAGAAAAATAAATGTGGCGGTCCAAGCGAAATATGTGATTTTGTTTGCTAATAGATATCTTACGGCCAGATTTATGTCGATCCCCATGTCGATGATATGCATGAAGATCGAGGACACGAGGAAGAAGATATCCAAGTAAGATATACTTGGATTCCTCAGAGGAATATCTACATCGTCGCTATCCAATTCTAATACAGGAAAAATACCAATAATTTGCCGCGTATGAAGATGTTTATTATTTCGAATTTCCATTTTTGTCATGGTTAAAAATGGTTCCTATTCACACATTGTCTAAAATATTCTTGTCAATTATAACCTCCATATGGACATTCAGTTTCCTTACTTCCCCTGGCTAAAAATATTTATCATACTGATTACTTTCATGCTTCAGTGACCATTTGCAGCTCCGTCGACGCGCTTATACAATTGCACTGTTATATAGAACCAGTTTCATATACTACTTTGACAGTTAAATGATGCATAACTTATTGTCTGTTGATTCACATCATTACACAATTCACATGCATTCAATACACTATAGGTACAATTTCGAACGAACTAACAACACTTTCTGAACTGTCAGTTTTGAAATTCAATTCCCGCCAAAACTTGACGTTTTATTTTCGGAATAGGGTAGATGTCCCAATTACCTAGCCCTCAGCCCTGTCCGTATTACCGTGCCTTTATACTTAAAGAAATCGTACAAAAAAAACTCGCATACATAAATATGGTCACAAATATGTCTGCAAACGTCAGAGTTTACATTTTAAATGCTCGAGATATATCTATGGAGCCTGCAAATATGGGTCAGAGGCCCCATCCTGATTGTATTCCAAAAGATCAGAACCTCACGGGAGGACTGCTAACTTCAATTAAACTTGCCATGGGTGCGAGAGTAATGTTACGCAGGAACATAGAATTTAGAGAAGGGTTAGTAAGTGGGAGCATGGGAGTTGTTAGGGGATTCATTTGGAATGAGGAAGAGGAACTGCCCAATGCAGTATATATTGAATTCGATGATGTATCGCTAGGATGGAGTTTTAAAGATGAAAACGGTTGGGTTGCTGTAGAACCTCAAAAAATTATTTACCAGGGACTTAGAAGGTCCGGCAATATAGAAAGAACAATGGCACTACTATTGAGAAAGCAGTTACATATCTGGGCAAAAGTATATTTAACGAAGGTGAAGCCTATGTGGCTTTGAGCCGCATAAAAAGCTTACAAGACATCGCAATATGCGATCTTGATAAAACAAAATTTGTTTTTCGTTCCAATGAAAACGAAATATTTTTCAGCAGGAACGATATTAACCGAAACAAAATTATCATCGGAGCTGAACCGAAAGGAAATAAAAAGCATTTGGTTCCAGGTCGCTTTTCACTACACCTAATTATTTGCACCTAAACCCGAGATTCTTCTCTATCCTATACTCTTCCTGATCGTCATTAGACTCTTAAGATTGTGGGTGTGGGAGCGGCACCATACTTAAACCTAAAGTTACTCAACGTACGTTTAAGTTCAAATTCGAGGTACAACAACAACAACAACCATAGCTGAGATCCTTTCAGAAATTATGAAGATAGTTGAAGACCTTGGAAACTATTAAACCGATTTTGACCAAACATGGTTATTAACTTTCCCGGAAATAGACACCTTAAAACAAAAAAAAATCGCATCAAAATCGAATCATTCAAACTTAACACCCCTCCTTTTTGCGTGGGGGTTATAAACGTAATAATATTATTATTGTTTAAGTAGTTAATGAAAATTCATGTACATTATGCTAAAAAAATCACTGTGTTGAGATAGTTACTTTCAACAAACAGAATAATAATTATCTTTCTCGAGAATTATGTTAATTACGAACCCATGTATGTATGCGTTAAGGTTGCCGTGGCAACGTTTAGGGTATAACGATAGAGTAACACCACGAAATCGTGAATCTATGGATTACAATTTGTCAATAAATTATCTCTCCACGATAAATGAGTACATTAAATACAAAGAAGTACCTGACGACTGTAATCGTGCAGTACTTAATACTGCTGTTTGATGTATTCGTAAATTCGTTCGCTGCTTTTTCTCGACAGAATCCAATAAATTTACTGACTCTCTATGTGTACGTAGAATCCTATTTATGTATTTTAATTTTGATAACGCTGATTTATATTCAAACGGTGGTTTAATTTTTCCTTTTAAGGATTCAAGATGTTTGTCTCATTATGACTCTCACGGTCCTTCTGGTTAATTTCTTTTCCACTTATATCTTCCAGGTAATCGCACGAACAATAACGATGAAAGTCTGATTTCGATCGTGTAAAATTATATAGCAATTGTATGATTCTTTTATGCAGGTAGGATTAATACAATTATTGTACACAAAATTTCGTATCACGTTAATATTATGTATTACATATATGATATTAAGCATTACTCTACATACATGGGATATTAAAATGCACTGGTCATCGCCACTCGAATATTATTGGACTAAAGATTTTTATGTTCTACACTCGTTGCACAGAGGAGGTAACGAAATAAGAAACATTTACGTGTATTGCATTTTCAAGACATCTTTTCATATTTAGTTCTGTTGTAGTTGCAGTTTTGTATTACTATTTCTATAAGAGAGCATCTCTGAGAATTGCAGATCCAAGGTTCTACGAAAGCTCGACATGGATGCAAAATCAGTTCAGTCTTCCGTAAATAGCATTTTATAATTACGTTCCGTAATATTCAAAAAATTGTAAGAGCATAGAATTAAGTTATAAGGAGAAATAAAACTATAATATAACGAAAGAACATGGTGTTCGCCAGTTTTTTTTCTTCTCTTTTCGTACTAATCATTTGCTGTTGCTTTGTGGTAATTGTACAATTGGATTCGAAGTAGAAAATTTAAGCAACGTTCATACCTAATTGTTGCACCCCACATTCTTTTTTACACAAGCTTGATCAAGTATGTACAGTGGAGAATAGCACTAAACTTCTCAATGCATTTGAAGAATAATTCATGTTTATATACACAGTATAAAAATTATTATTGTACTTTTTACAATTGTGTTGGTATTTTACAAAAATAAAGTGTAAAACTTTGTACAATCTTTATAAATATGGGTATCATATTTAAATCAATATGAAACATGTGCATACGTAACTCGGTATTATGTACAGCGTTGCATTACATTCAAGCAGTAAACTATAAATCATTAGACAGATAAATGGAGAGGTTCAACTCCGGTGTGATACAGCTGTTATTTGTGATACAATTTCTATCATTCGTGATGTAAAATGCTAAGTTTGTACTTCTTAGTAATTTCAAATGATAGTTAATATTACAAGAATACACTTCAAAGTGTAGTAACGCAAACATAGAAATTGGAAATATTCCATCGAATTCATATTTCTTCGACTCGTCATTATGGATGTAATCATAATAATTAATAAAAAGGGACTGCTAAAAAAGAATTACTATAACCCAGGCACGATGCTCTTGATGCCATCGATTTAACTTTTTTTTTTAAAGCAGCCAAGTAAATTTCGCATAGCGCGTTTGTGTGTTAAATTATTACTCAATGACTTTGATTTTAATAATAAGCAAACTTTAGTGAATAAAATTTATTTGCGAAACAGTGCAAAGAAACAAGTAAAAGGCGCAGCATTTTTAATCGTATTATAGCTGGAGGAAAGTAGAATACTAATGGATTATCCAGCTGCATGAACATGGACATATGTATAACATGCTGGAACAGATGATCCACCGCCGCAATATTGTAACATCCATTTTAGAAAGCATGGAAGGTGTCGATCACGAAACTTCTAACTTATCGCGTTGCATTTTCGTTCTCAATATTTTATAATAGTAAGTCTAAAAATGTTTATATGTTCTTATACATTATATGAATTAGAAGTGGAAAACTATTATTCCTCTCACTTTCTATACAGAACATTTTGTCATTTATTAACTATCCTCGTATCTTTCGCCCCTTCCTCTTAAATTTCTGTACAGTAGCTTTGATATTGCAATTCTTTTAAAACTAACAATATTATATTATCATACACTTAAATGAATAATAAAACGAGACAAATTTTACACGTGCATACCTCTTTAGAGATTTTTAGATTACCAATTACTATTTTGTTACGATTGCGAAATTAAAATTACACGAAACTTTGATGAAAACTAAACATTTAACAAATGTTTTAATATATTTCTTAAACTCAACCACCAAACAACTTCGCCTGAAGAACGAATGATTGAAATATTCAGAAAATAAATTATACCTACTCGAAATGAAAGTGCTTCGATGTAATATCTTATTAAAAAGATTATTTCAAGTCAGTGACTGATTGGATTCATTGTCGCGTGTCCGCTTAGGTCATATCTTGAACCTTAGTCACGAAAGAAGATTATTAAAATTGTTTCACGTACCAGAACGTAGTACCTTTCTATCGTTTCACTGGAATTTAATTCTCTTCTCAAACAGTATGGTTACCATGAAGGAAGAGTAGCTTATCTATCAAGTGAGGAGGCAAGGCAGCTCGCCTCGTGTCGTACAAAACTTGTACCTCCGCTGGAATTCTAGATGGTGGTGCGCAACACGCGGGCACGCAATTATACCTACACGCCAGTTTCCCTAAGTTCGGACACTTCGCAGAGATTTTTGCCCACCACTGAAGAGGACAGTAATCGAGTGGTGCGGTGGATTCTGAGTGGTATTGTACAAGCTCAAGATCGGCCTTCTCTTCTGCGGGCATCCCAGTTTTGGTTGAACATAAACCCCCGAGTAAAAGTTCCATACCTATGTACAATTCGAGCATAACTGAGTTTCAATGAAATCATAAGAATCACACATTTTTAGGTGAATTATATATCCCCCATACCTGACACACGACTCTTTTTATTCGGGGGTTCTTCTTCGATTTTAACATTCGTATTATCTCCAGATTCTTCGTGTATTAACTTTGTCAACATCTCTTTTATAGGAGTTGCGACTAAATTCTTATCTTCTTCGGTAGCGTATGGTAATTGTTTAAACCTAAAAAGGAAACACAGTGTTAGTTACATTCATAACATGGATCAGGGTTGACTAATTGGTGGCTCGCGGGTCACCGGGGGCACCTCCGCCTTGCTGCTACGCTGAATGGCCCCCCTCCTCCCTCCATAGCTATCAGCGAGGGCCGTTCAGCGTAGCAGTAAAGCGAAGGAGCCCCCGGTGGCTCGCGAGTCACCAGTTAGTCAACCCTGATGTAGATTAATTTGAATAAAAATCTTATAATTACCTCGGATCTAGAGTAGTTGCGATTTGGAGTAAAAGCGTGACATTGTAGTCTGCATACCTATCGCAGAGCATATCAGACAAGGATTCCTTAAAAGTTCTTGCTGTTTCGCTATCGGTCTCTTTTACTTTCAGATGAGAAGATACAAGTTGCCACAGCAATGGCTTCAATAGAGATATTAAAGGCATTTTCTCCTCGCTAAGCGTCATAATAGTAACTTTAAATGGTTCGAGAACGTTGACGAGATCCTCTACGACCTTCCACTGATCGTTAGTTAAATCGACTACTTCGTGATCGACACCTTCCATGCTTTCTAAGATGGATGTTACAATATTACGACGGAGGACCATCTGTTCGAGCATGTTATACGTCGATGTCCACACAGCAGGATAGTCCATTAGCATGGTATTCTCCTCCAGCTATAATATCAAATAAGATTAGCAACGATGCGACGAATTAACAGGATACTTCGATTAAGGGGGAACAACATCTTGAAGCCTGGAAAAAAGTGCAATTTTTTAAAATTTTTTGTTAGATATCCATACTTCGTAGGAAAGTCATTTAAACCCCATATCTAGCAAAAAATTCAAAAACATTGCACTTTTTTGCGGGCTTCAAGGTGTTGTTCCCCCTTAATAGATTTACCTCCAACAATTGTTCTTGCATAGCTAAAGCTGCAGACGCAGCTGGATGACTTATGATAGCTCCAATAGCTGCTCTACATTTGGATAATATACTAGCAACCTCTGGATTCTCGAAACAAGCCTGGGCGCACACTTGCAGCGTATAAAGTAAACAAGGAACCAACGTTAATCCTCGATTGGTCAAAGCAGCTAATAATTCCGCTCTGGACGTGGCTACTACTACCGCCGTTACCCTATCTATTTTCAAGTCCCAATCGAGTAACAACGAATCTATGGTATTACCCCACTGAGCCTCTTCCCAATCCAGAGGTACATGAATCGTGTTTAATACTTTGCATTCTAAAACCGGCTCACCAGAGTTCTGGTAATACACGGAAATAGTGACAAAATGTTCGTCAGAATTGGATCTCCACTCCTCGATGGTCAAACCTACTTCGCTTGTAATGCAAGATAGAGTGGTCGCCACTGATTCACGAAAGGTATCATAAATCTTTGGTATTATCTCCTCTTCTAATTTATTTTTACTAGGAATCTCGCAAGGAGATCGCAACGTCGCGACTAGCCTCTGAAACCCTCGGCCTTCGACTACCTCTGGCAGCTGCAAGTCCATTATAATAAATTCAGCTATAGCGTCTGACACAGTCTTCCCATCGATACTCGTCTGATTAATAGGATTATCTTCTGGCATGAGGAAGGCCACGTTCTGACTATTGTTCGCGATATTGGAGCTGCTCTTAATCATAACACGTAAAGGCTGACCTATGGTAATATCATCCTCGATGTTAGACAGATTTATATTTGGGTCTGTTACGAACTGAATGTCCCCGTCTATTTGAACGGTGCCATCCGCGTTTGTAGTGTAAATATGCTGCGCCGGTGATAAACCAGCTTTCAAGAGTCTCTTCTGGGCCCTTCGCTCTTTTGTTTCCTGGGAGAGCATCTGCCTACGTGGAGGATTAGTGGACTCGAGTTCCAACAGCTCTTGCGCGTGCTTGTTTTGCAAGTGCATGCGCAAGTTGCTGGTATTGCGATTGTACGCGATCTGAGTTTTGCACAGTATGCAAACGATCTTCACTTTGGTGAGAATGTCACCATCGTCCGTGGCTGGGAAGCCAAAGAATTTCCAGTAAATACTTCTCATGGACATGGGCACCACCAGCTTTTTGTAGGTGTATGTGTGCTTCTCTTCCATCATTTTAGCGAGCACCATTTGCATCTCGCTTTTGGATTCATCTGCGGCGGCGGTCTTGCCGTTGTTAGGTAATGTTATCGATTTACTTTCCATGATTGCGAATGAAAATACATAAGTGCCGGCGCGTCTTATCTATCAGGTACTAAATACACGGATGTACGGTGTTTCTCGTATTTCTACCACCTCGCAGCGTTTGTTTCTCATCAAAATGGTGGATTTTCGTTGCATAATTTAAAATACCGCTGTTTACAACGATGCATGGCCCGTTTTAGGGGCACTTACCCGGCTGGTGGGTTAAAAGGGGATAACGAATTTGCCCGCGAAGAGTACGATATCTCAAAGCGGCGTTTGACGAATTATTTCACAGATATCGAACTTCAATTTCTCGTTTCGAAAAGAACGATGCACGATCGGTTATCGACCACCTCTCGTAACGATGCTATCGACTTCGGTTCTCTTGTTCAAAGGAATATCGCTACGTAGACCTCTCAACTAATCGATCCCACAAAATGGTGCGGTTTCCATGTAGCTCCATCTGCATCGATTACTCGAAACTACTCCACATCTCATTCTTCAAATAGAGCATGCAAAATACCTTTGTAAAAAGGAAAATGAAAGCTATTCTATAATACTATTTAACGTATCGATATGTATACGCAATAATTTGAATTATTACTTACAAAGATACATTGGATGTGTCTAACCTAAAGAATGATAATGCGCCTTTAGATTGAACGTTATATAGATACTCTCCAATTATCTCCGTAACTGTTAGCCAAAAGAGCGTGAATTCTCATGGCAGAAAAGACAAATGAATATGAAGTAGTAATTTGCAGAGAAACAAAGAGGTATCAGAGGGAACTGTTACTTGGAAACAATCTATTTCACGCAAGTTTGCCGAGGAACGTATTCTTGATACTCCCTAGAAGGGTGCCGAGTTTTAATGCGATACTCCCAGACGTAGGAGATGCATTTATCTAAAAGAAATAAAACGTTATCTTTGCTAATATTGTGGAGGTTAATCTCTGTCATTCTTGTACAAACTGCCCACGTACCGGACGAGTACTGGCAGTCATTAGAAGTGGCTCATCGCTTAGCATTCGGATATGGATATCTGACGTGGGAGTGGATCGCAAAGATTCGCAGCTATGTCTATCCATTCCTGATATCCATTGTCTATCAACTACTGGCATTGCTGTCTTTAGATTATGTAACAGCCTTGACGAC
Organism: Andrena cerasifolii; assembly: GCF_050908995.1. Lineage (NCBI taxonomy): Eukaryota > Metazoa > Arthropoda > Insecta > Hymenoptera > Andrenidae > Andrena > Andrena cerasifolii. The sequence continues at coordinate 16,467,428 of NC_135124.1, forward strand.
GTTGCCTCGATTACTTCAAGCGTTTATCAGTGCTTATGGAGAGTTTAGACTCTACGAGTGGTCTAAAAACAAATGGACACTGTACAGCTTGTGCGTAAATTGGTACTGGTACTATTGCGCCACACGCACGCTAATCAATACCATAGAAACGGCGTGTACCATGATAGCGCTGTCAATGTTTCCATGGCGGGACAGCAATATCAGAAGTATAAACTTCATGTGGATCGTAGGATTTTTATGCATGATGCGACCCACTGCCGCTATTACATGGTTGCCCTTATGCTTCTATCATTTATGTACGAGTCCGCGGAATAAGTTAATGTTAATATCTCGATACTGCATGGTAGGCATTGTTTGTTGCTTGAGTTGCATACTGTTGGACACTTACTGTTACGGTACATTAGTCATTTCTCCTTGGGAGTTCTTCCGTGTAAATGTACTACATAAGGTTGGAGATTCGTATGGAACACAGCATTTACTGTGGTACCTTTTTAGCGGATTACCAGTACTTTTAGGATTATATTATCCTATCTTTATATCGTGTGTTTGGCAAATAACGAGGCATCCCGCTTCTTTCCATCGTCAAGCGATCATGCTGGTAGCGATTGGTTGGACACTCTGCGTCTATTCGCTGCTGTCTCACAAAGAATTTAGGTTCCTATTGCCCGTTTTGCCAATGTTAATATACATATGTACTTCTTGTAGACTCAGTTTGAACATTAAGTTCGCAAAGACGGGAAGAAAAATCTTTATAGCATTATTAATAGTCACTAATCTCTTGCCTGGTCTTTACTTTTGTACAGTGCACCAGCGTGGATCGCTAGACGCAATGAATATTCTCCGCAAGGAGCTCGCTGACTCGGACAATACAGCTAACTTATTATTTCTGACCCCTTGTCATGCCACACCTTTATACAGCCATTTACACAACAATGTACCCATAAAAATATTGACTTGCGAACCTAATCTCAATAACTCTGCGAATTATGTGGACGAAGCTGATGTATTTTTTGCCGACCCGATGCAATGGCTCAGCCATAACTATGATAACAGAAACATAATACCTAGCCATGTAATAGCATTTAATGACTTAACACCTAAAATAAGAAAATTCCTAGAGCATTATCAACTTATATATGAAACATTTCACGCGCATTTTCCTCAGTCAAATTATGGAAAATACATTGAAATATACAAACATAAATAAAATCTTTTGCTGCATAGAAATGTGTTTTTATTACATTGTCTTTGGAGCACCGAACCTTCCCAGGATTCCTTCCATCGTCCGCTCTGATTGTCTAAAAATACGGAACATAAATAATTTTTAATTGATAAGTTTATAGTTAACCAGTACAGCAATCAGGACAAATATAGCGTCCGAAAGGGACGCTGGGAGTGACTATAACTCATTTTGGTAATTTAGTTAACGGAGAAACGGTGCAGTGGGTTCCTCGACACGCGTATATGGTAATAGTTGGACCGGAGCCCGAGAGGGCGGTCGTAATGATAGAAATAATTGAGTCACGCGGCGGGAGGAGCCGAGTTCTCGTTCGGGTGGTTTGTGGAGTGGAGGGCTGGATCAGGAGGTGGTGACCAACGATGGTGATGGTGGTGGAGGGAAAAAAACCGGAGAGTGAGGGAGAGAGAGAGAGAAGGCGACAAAGCGAGTTTTCGCGAGGCCATCGCCGGTGCGAAAAGCCTTCGATGATTACACGATCGAATACGATCTTTGTCAGATTTTCAGCAGCCAAAAATTACCTATCTATAGGAACCAGCTCGCATATACCGTTACCAACTGGGCTTCGAATCTCGGAAACTATGCAAGCATACAGCGACGATAGCGTTCCTAACGGCAGTTTCTTCGCACTGCTGCATCTGCACCAAATCGTAACCATCAATAACAACACTGTCTACATTGTTTCTACATAGCAGGAATGTTTAATTGTAATACACGAAGAGCACGTGCACTTGATTAGAGAATAAAGTCGCTTAACAATAGAAGAACCCTATGGTAAGTAATCTAAAGGGAATTGAGAACTTTTTACCTAAACTCTTCGTCATAGATCACCAAATCCTTTATCTTCTTTTTTGATTCGTTCTACGCCTCGGAAAAACGTGACAAACGTGAAAGAACATGTGGATCGGGTAGGGGGATGGGTCCGCGATGATCGCGGTTAAAGAAAGGCGGACGTAGTAAAGTAACGCAAGGTAAAGTAAGGTAAGGTAAGGTAACTGGCGGCTGTAATCGAAGGTACGGCAAGGATGGTGTAAGCGGGATGGAAGAAAATATAAAGAGGGGACTGACTACATGGAGTCAACGTTCCGAGCGGGTCAGCGACCAAGCCTGTCTTCTTCTCTCTCGGCGTTCCTCGTTCACGTGTCCCTTCCTCTATCACGGGTGCTCTTCCTTCTTTGCCGCGCGTTCCTTTTTTCTCTCGTATTAGTGAAACTCTGTTTATCGGGCCTCGCCATAGGGAGGTACCTGTAAATACAGCGGGACCGGGCTCCTCTTCCTTCTCTTCCAAAAGACTTAACCCTCTGGATGGGAAACGCGCAACGGGCGTTCAGCGACTATGGTTAAAAGTAGTAGAGTAGAGGAATCCCGCACGCCCAGAGGGTTAAATATCTTGATCCGCGACGGTTTTGAAAGTTACGTGGAAGGCTACGTGCACGAGAGGCACGAGCATAATTCTCGTCCCGAGAGAAAGTTCCGCGCAACGGTGAATCCGCTCCCCTTCCTCCCGTCGTGAAAGAGCATCCGAAACGGATCGTCCATTGGGTATACAGGCGCTATATCGAAGCATCTGCGGACGGTTCTTGTTCTTGAGAATCGAATAATAGATCATGTTTAGAACAAGGTATCTACTTACAAGTTACTGCACCCTTTTCCAGTACTAAAACTACTGATTTGTAGCTGTTCTAAATAATAAACAACGATTTTATTAAAAATCCTTTTAGATAAAGTTTTTTTTTATATTTGTGAATTTACATTTCGCAGCTCAGACTTCTGTACAAATATCTTGTATCCCTGTATAGGTACAGTTTAACAGTTTGCTTAAACGCTATAATGGAAAATTTACTAAAAAATAATTCTTTTCTTGTACTACAATTTCCATGGTGATAGGTATACTGCGAACGTCTGTAAAGTTTTAGTTTTACTATACGCACATGCGTGACGGATGATTTCTCGATAAATTGTGTATTTTCGATAATCGTTTTTTGTCGTTTTCGTATAGAACGCGAGTGGCTGATTTGGCCTCTCCCTCAAGGGAAAAATACTTATTATAATTTGCAAAATACTTATTTTAACTTAGCAATATGAGGGAAAATATCGGAAAGTTCCTTGGTTTATTACGGAAACCTACAAAAAAATCCGCTCCTGCCTAATTTCAAGTGGTTCTCGGGGTTAATTTTTTTTTTTAAATATTGTATTGTCATCCAAACTACGCACGCCTGCAAAGTTTCAAGACAATTGGATAGTTGGAAGTGGGTTAAAGAGTTGCCAGATTTGAACCATACAAACAAACAGAGGATCGAAGCTGAATAAAATCGTTTAAAAAGAAATACAGCTTTAAGCTTCTAATAGACTAATGGGAGTAGAGTAATTGCATGACCATTGTCAGTGGGTTAAGTCATACAGCAAGTCGACGGTAATGCATGGATAAATATGCACCTACATCGTTTCTAACCATGCATTAATTTCTCGTACAGTTTTTGCGTTTCAGATCAATTCTAGGCTTATATATCCAGTGCTGGATTAACCAGTAAGCAAAATAAGCACGCGCTAGACATTTTCTGAATGTTAAGATCTAAGTAACTTTTGTTAGTCAAATTATCAGAAATACCTAAGAAATCGTATCTACATTGCGTTGAAGTAATCACCCTGCACCTACCTATAAGGGGACCTCGAAATCTTTCAAGTGTTTAGGGCCTCTAAAGGTCTTAATCCGGCCCTGGATATATCATTGAACAGTGTTACGTCGCGATCACTTAAAATTTAGCTGATATGTATTTAGCTTTAGGATCCTCCGAGACTCTGAGGTGTTCGACAGGTGTTTCTACATCGAGGAACTTCTCCCTTTCGCGTCGTTCTTCCGTGCTCTTCCGCCTCCGTTGGGTTCGCCGGATAAATGCCAGACGCGACAGACGATACCACGCTCCTCGTGCCTACTCGCGGCATGCGTAGACACTCAGACCCCCGATGTGGCTGGCGAAAGGTCTGATATATTCTCCAGAAGGGCACGGCACCCGGAAGCGACGATCGCGGGGCCCGTGAAAGTCTCAAGGATCTCGACCCATTGTATGTTGACTCGTCGGCAGCCAAAACACGAATGGAACTCGGGACAGCAACGCGTGTTCCGTGGCCGATATTAACGGGCGACCTTGCACCGTCAGCCCGATCCGCTGTTTGTTACATCCAAGTCATTTACGAGCTTCGGGAGACACTAGTGTCGAAACGCGACGACCCTAAGTCCCATAAAAATAGGCCTGACTATTACCCCTAAGTAGTAACGGTCTCCGCTTTTTATGACAAAGTGCTTCGCGCGCTTGTTCAGGATCAGCTATGAAAGGTTCAGAGTTCGATATCCGTAAACCGGCTTCCCTTGCCATTATCGACGCAGACTTTGCTCCCCAGACTTTGGTCGCGCGCGGCTCTTGCGCACCTGTTCGAGGATTTCGCCCTGGCCGTGCGATCACACGCCAGCGTATTCACGGCTCCTTTAGAATCCAACGCTAACTGTGCCTTAAAACAATCTCTATCTCTATCTTCTATTAGAATCTACTGTCGTTTAAGGTTACGAGAAACAAAGATAATCTCCTATTTCAAAGCTGACAGCTAGAACCTCGAGCTAACTATTAAAAACAGAGTACACGTGACGTACAAGGCACGAGTCCCAAGATCTTCGGTGTAAAGACATTCCATGCGAAGGTTAATCGGCTTCCGGTTTACAGGCGTCGTACAATTGTAACGACGCGGATTGACGAACCTATAAAAACGGTAAACATGTACATATTTCGTAATCGCCACGCGGCTGACCCGATGACGAGGAAGGACACGCAACGCGCCGCGTGCATACACATGGAAGGCCTCGCATGTGTACGCGGCCAGGTATACGCGAAATCGGTGTCCTTATAGCGTCCCATTCGCGGTCCTGGTCCATCGTGGAACAGCCGACGATGCACTTGTCCTCTTCTGGAGAGTCGTTACGCACCGTCGGGGCCAGCCAATCGCGGCCGTCGGGCAACAGGTGGCCGACCAATCGGGCCTCCCTCGTCGCATCAAACTCTTACGTAGCGGCCGAGCATCTCGCTTCACGGATACTCCGACCGAACTCCAAATGACCACGATCGCCGCGTTCTCTGCCTCTTCGTTTACACATAGCTCTTCTTTATCCTTCTATACCCCCTCCTCTCCCCCCACTGCCGCCGTGATCGTGCCAACCTGTTGCTCGTTCGGCTTTCCTTCGCTCTCCTAAGTCGATTTAACGTGGCATCGACTATGTGCCCGTATTTATATACCTGCACACGTGCCCGTGGCGCTCAAGTTTCGAATTTTCCCCCGTCCGGATTTTCCGAACGATCCTCGGGCCTTCTCTTGATCGTTAAACGCGCGTGGTTGAAAGGCGCGCAGGGTTGCACGGGGGAAACCTGTTTACGTAAGATTATTTCGATAAAAGGCGAGGCGGGCTAGGAATAACCAGCGGTCGTCATTGTTAACGGGCCTGTGACGAGCAAGTTCGATCGACCAATATCGATCAGGAAGGTCGTAAACGTAGGATAGAAGTATGGGAGAAGCTATGATCTCGCAATGTTTTGAAAAATACGACAGGTTGCGAAAAAGGTTAAGAGTGGAGCAAGACAGGCTCGCGCACGCACGCTATCAAGGCCGTGATCACGTTATGGAGGGAGCACCGAAACGGGGGCACAGGCGACGGTACGTACCTGTGATCTCTTACAAGTTGTTAGAGGCTCATGCTCAGAGGGAGAGCGCAAGGTAGCCGCCATTTTCTTCCGTGCGCAAACTTACACCTATCCCTCCTAACATCAGCCACCTATACAAGGTGTCTCGAAACGTTTCACCAAACTCCGTCAGTTTTTACCAACATTCACTGTTGAATTAAAAAACCATTTAGCTTAAGTTCTCAGCAACGTAAAGCTTCATCGCTTCGAGTTGTACCGTGACTTCCTCCAATTCTTATTCAAGTCTAACACCGAAGATTCCTAATCCATCACGGGTTCCTACCGTCGTTACAATGTTTGCATTCCATTACCATATCCCGGCACCGTCAAACACTGTTTACATACGCGGCACTACGCTCTCGAAGCGAGATCGTTGGCCGACGTCTGTGCAGTGATCCTTTACGACAGGCGTAGTATCATGAGAGCACGGTGCGCTGGAACGTTTAGAAAAACGGTACACCCTGTATTCTCACCTAGTCGTGTCCCGGTGTACGAAATTCATTCATACCGGAGGGGGGAACTATCGTTTCGTTCGATACACACATGCCTACATCGAATCGCGATAGTCCGCCATGAGGAGGTAAACGTGGCGCTCTCCAGGTGGAAAATAATCGGTCGGGTGTAGCGGGGTGAGCGTACCGCAAGGCGAGTGGAATGTCTGCGCACCTGGCCAGTGCGCCGCCACTCCGAGCTGCCTTTCCCTTCGCCGTCGCCAGCCCCGGGGGCCGCCGGTTTCGCGTTTTCACCGACCGAAACAACGACAGGAACTGGAGAGGCGGCCGCCGATCGATTTCCCGTCGCGACCAACAAGTTTCTCGAATTTAAACGCTCCGTGCCCGTCATCGCCGAGTTTCCGCGTTTCCGCGTTTCGTCTTCTCTTTTCTCCGCCGTGGCTCGCTCCGTCCTTGTAGCGCTCGCTCGGCCAGCTCCGGCTGTCTCTTTCCGACCAAAAGCGTCGCGCGAGTCGGCCGCGGGGCCCCCGAGAGGCGAGCGAGCGCGCTAGCGGTGCGAGTGAGCAAGAGGGTCCCGGTCTCACCTAGCCAACGAGCGCAGCCGGGTTCGATGCGCAGTCGCCAGGTGAGGCAACGACGACGAGTGCGCGAAACGGTCCGGCCGGCTGTTGGCTAGTGTTGCACGAAAAGCTTCGCCACTCGCGACGGTCCGTCGTCAGACAGCATCCGCGCAGGAAACGGAATCGTCCCGCCGGCGCTGGGCCGTTTCGCGAAAGTTATCGCGCGATACCTGCGCAAACGTGGCGCGCCGACACGTATCACGCGTGTGCATCGATCGGCTACGCGATCCGACCGCCTGCCCGTCGATCCACTCATAACCTCAAACGCACGCACACAGGAGGCGAGGGAGCGCGCGCGCGCGTCAGCGCAAAATCTGCGGTAAATAGGCGAACATGCCGCGCAAGGATACGAGGAGTCTGTGAACGTTTTAGCGAAAGTGCTACCCCGCGGCGAGGTATCGGAAGACGGTTAACGTGCTTCTGCTCCGGCCGTTCGTGAAGTGCGAGGGATAATTTACACCTCGACAGTGATTCGACCGAGAAGTGGAATAGTCAGTGATCGAACGGAACGAGAGGGGACGAGAGAAATCCACGATGCAGACCACGGGCGCGAGGGGACCGAGCCACCTGGTCGCCCTTTACGTGGCGACCGCCGGTCTCCAGGGTAACGCTCTCGGCTCCGACGAGGAGGAGATCACTCTGCTGGTATACGTGCTCATCGATGTGCTGCAGAACAAGGTAACTATCAGCTAAGCAGGAACAAAGTGAAAAAACAGGAGACTCGCAATACCCGGTTTCTACGTTGCCGATCTTCCTCCGAGGATAGCGTTGAAACTAACGCAGAGAAACGATTCGCATATGTCGAGCCGTGGCTTGGAAGATACTAACGATGCGATAGGGTTCCTTTGGTTTCCTTGGATCGGGACAATGGTTTTCATTGAAAATCCATTATTAAGTTTGCGTTTGTTGAATTAAGATGGCTGCACGGGTGGAGAGGATCGGTACTCCATTCAGCTGTTGCGAAAGTTTTCGGCGCACTGTCAATCTCCGTGCGAGTCGCGCGACAATACCTTTGCGTGTCTCCGGCTGCCATTGTTTCTCGAATTATCCGGTGGGGGCGGAGCGTCGCGCCCTCGAAAGGTCGTCCATTACCTCCAGCTTTGACATCGAGATTATCTGGCGCCATGGACTCCATTTCTCTTTTAATTCATCACACATTATGATTGTGGGCCTGTGAGCTGCCTTCTGGAGCATGTTCCTCGATTCAGTATTAATTATTTATATCTTGTGTCATCGCGTTCACTGCAACGAACGTTTCTATGTAACCAATATCGTCGTGCAACTTGCAAAGCAAACGTCACGCTTTCGGTCAATAACAGAGCGACGCTTGTTTTCTTTCCTTTCACTCCTTTCATTGGAGTCTTCTAATCAAGATCTTTACGTTCCTGAATAAACTGAATCACTTTCAATTTTGATTTTTAATTACAATTACTATACTCCACTCTTATTACGTCGACAAAGAACGACTGTGCTATAGACGGTAGACTAATAATTACGGAGGTAACACTGTTCGAGACTTTCGTGTAAGACCAGACCCATGTCTCTTTGATAGTGGTTCCCGCCACTGTATCTATTTTTATCAAGGGTCTGAATACCAGTATACCACCAAACCCTAGGTGCAGTTACCTGCAACGACCAACATCGGGAACCACTTCTAGAAGGAACGCAGCTTGCAACCGGAAGCCTCGAACGGTACTATACTACAAGAACTCAGGTCGCGAGAGCCTCGAAGATCCTACTTGCGCTCAATCTTCTTCCGTGTACCGGACAGACTCAACAATTTCAATTTCATGATTTCAGATCTTTCGGAAGGAAAACTAAAATTCTTATTATTTCTCCAACTATTTAAATCAGAGAAAGATTACAATTACTAAATGAATTAAAGTAGATCGGCAAAGAGTAGCTCGATTAAAAGAACAGTTCGCGTCAACTTTTTGGGAATGTTTCGGTGGGGCCTGCTGCTTCGTGAAATCGAGTTGCATTCGCCAGGCGCAGCTCAGTGCGGCGAGCAACAGGTGCGCCTAGTTTTCTTTATTCTTTGTTGTGAATCGGCTTGCACGAGTGCGCCCGAGTTCCAGCTGGTCGGTCGTTTCCTTTTTCCCCTCGAGTCACATACCTGACTATCTCTGATCGGGGACAATGGCCGCTGTCGAGGCTCCTCTCTCGCCTCGCCAAGGGCCTCCAAGAAAATCAGACTTGTATACCGTATTCTCGCTATCGTCTCGCTACTATGCCCGTCGATAAATCGCGTTGCCGATTCAAAGCGATGGCCTCGTGCTTTGCAGATCCACCCATGACTATATGTATACCTACTTTACTTCCACCCGTGTAAATAAAAGTTGACCGCTAGAGACTATTATCAAAGATTCCTCATCGTTTTTTCCCCATCGTCTAAATTACCACGAACGTGGCGGGATCTGTGCTTGGCAATAGTAGATAATAAATTGAACAGTTTCCTGGGTAAGCATCGAGTGCCTCTTAGAAGATCACCAAATTATAGGACAGCAACGACTAAATGAAAAAAAAAAACAATGATCACGACCTTTGCTCTGGGACTCGTGACTGCGGCCGAAGCGCAGACCTGCTGAATATGAAGCCTCTTAAAGATTTTACGATGCCCAAACACTAAATTAATGCTCAAGTAAACACTGCACAATAGTGTTCGCAAATTTATCGTCATTCTTCAATGCTACCTCCGTTCACTCCGTTCGATTTCTCGACTGGAATTCGGTATCGAATCCAAATTTCTCCCCGCGGAACTGCTCGCGCGGCAGCGCTTGGAATAGAATTCCCAAAGATCCACGAAACGGCACCTAGCCGCGTGAGAAGGGAGGACGTTGACTCGTCAGCTTGGAAAGCAAGATTGCGCTCGCCGGTAGTTTCGCGGGACGCGAAACGGAGAGCGTGTGGTTTTACTTGGGCAAATAAAAGCAGCGCGGCCACATAATCCCTGTAATTTCAACGACTCGAAAATTACGTTAGGGGACTTAAAAACGGGCACCGCCTGGCGCAAACGCTCGTCATTCCCTGCCTCGCTTTATACGTATACCGCAAACTTACCCTCGATCTGAAACATACCTGCGCGCGTCCTGTCGTTAATTCAGGTGGATCAATTTCAAACCATCATTGCGCGTAATTCACGTGACGGGGCGGACGATCACAGATCGTTAGTTTCGTATGGGGAAAGCTCGCACCGGCCATTGTGATGCGACTCGTTTCCCGAGTCTCAAGTCCATCGGCCGAGTCAAAATTTAATGAGCCGCGCCGAGTCAGTGGCGTGACCTTTCGTATTTATTCTCGAATCGGGGTCTGTAAGAAGTTGGGAAAGAATCAGCTGGATTTGTTAAAACGTCCCATACTGTGCCCCGGCGTTCACTCTGCTCCGCGAAACAAGTTCTGCTCGTGATTTATGGCGACCGTCCAATTATGCCCGACTCCTTTTTCCATGTTCCACGGTTTCCTCGGGCTTAGACATTACGCGTGCAGTCTATTATTCGCGTCCGGCCGCCCCATTCCGGTCGCGTCCATTCTGTACCTTTTCTCCTTCCTCCGTCCTTCTCCCTCCTCCCTCTTTGCAGCGTCTCGTCCTCGCGCGGTAGTCTCACGAATACCGCTAGGACTTAATGTATTCTGTGGGAAAAAGGTTTGAAAAGGCCGTGGCAGTCGGAATCGGTCGCTGCGTCGCCGCCATTACATTCACGGCGGAATCGCGACGATATTCTCAATTACAAAAACTTCTTTGATATACAGGCGCGCCGGCGACGCTTGTTGGGAAACAGTTAAAAAAAAGAAACTGAAACTTTGTAATTACGTAGGGGATTCCTTCCTGATTACAACGCAATTTTTGTTTGCTGCCCAAATTCACTCTAAAGGGGTGAAATTAACCCCTGAAAATTCGGTAACTTACAGTTCTTACAGCTCGCGAGTTATAACACAAAATCGGAAAATAGCCGGAATTTAAGCGGCCAATTTTACCCTCTTGAATTTGGACAGCAAACAAAGATTCCGTTGTTCTAAAACTCATGTTTTCAAAGTTGTAAAAATGAATGAACCGATTTACTCGACACTTTGCAGGCTTATTTTACGGTTAAAAATCTAAGCGCTATCGGGAGTTTTTCCTTCTTCTGCCTATTGTTTTTTGGCACACTCGAAAAACGAGCGACTTTTTGCCAAATATCGATGCTTCAACTTTGCACAGCCGCCATTTTGTCTGAAAATAATATTTCCAAAATCGGGCCCGACAGAGCCTAGATAATTTCATATATTATCTAAGAAATTTCGAATTTTCAATTTTGGATGATCCTGCACCGAGCTACCGCGTGGGTTGTTACCGCAAAGCGCCTAAAAAAGGACGTCTCGGACTTAAGACGGAATATAACTCGCAAACGTTTCGATACTTTTTTACCACAAAAAAAAAAAACTGAAATATCCGCAAGATGTACTCTTTTCAATAGACTAATGTTTAATAATAAAAGTTTAACGGTTTTCTAAAAAAAAATCGCAAAGAAGCATGTTGTTTTGATTGTTCTAGATGTAGGCCTCCCTCCTTAAAAGAATAAGTAGGTACCGGAGTTGGGCATTATTCGAATAATTTGGAATAAGATTTGCGAATGAAATAACGAATAATGTTTTATTCGAAGCCTGCCCAACTCTGGTGGGTAGTGAAAAGTGCTCTATGCGCTCTCGAATCTGGAGACGTAGTGGAGTAATTATAACTTGGAAATTTATTAAAACCATTGTTACAATACTTACCTATACAGTATCGTATTTGATGCCTCGTTCTAGACAATCCTCTTTTCAAACTTCGAACGTAGTAATTTACATCGCTATTGAAGGCCTCCTGTAATGATTTCCTTCGGAGTAGGCCTGTTTCCGCGTAGCCTGGAAAGGCGACGGAATCCGCCATGTTTGCTGGACTTCGTTCTTCGCCGTCCGCGGAGAGGGCAAGCCAGTTCCTGTGCGCGACACGGCTCGCGACCTTTAACCCCACCTCGCCCTCCCCACCTACCTCGGCGGCTATCATTCCCCTGGTCATCGGCTGCCTCTGTATTCGCGGCCTGGCTCTGATGGATTTGCAATTTATGAGTTCGCGTTTTACGTCCTAACCGACGTCCCTGGCCGCGAGATGTGGATGCACGTGGGCCCGGACTGTCGTTTTATTACGTTTAAGAAAATTAGCTTCAATACCTACATTCTTATGGACCCGTTTCAAGCAAAAGCTAAGCTATAGCATAGCATATGTATTCCCGGCTTTACTCCCGTCGCGAAGCGTTCGATGGAAGGTTATCTCCACGGCGGGTTTCTCGATCCTTGAGTTGCAATTCGCAGCTGAAGATCCGCACAATCGATGGAAACTGATAATACGCGAGTTGTCATCTACTTTTTTTCCTGAGGACGGCTCTAATCTTAGAACGTTATCGGTGATCGGGTAACCGTTGCCCGGAGATGTTGGATCCCGTCGCTATCAGGCCTGACCGCGATCGCCAATCAATGTTTGTGCTTCTGCTAGATGTACAGGGCGTATGGAATCGTAAATAATTAAGGTATTTTAATGTTTTCCTAACACCTTCCGTGCTGGCTTACAGTAGTAAGAGTTGTTTCATTATAAAATATTAATTTCTTTCTTTCATATTTTAATAATAAATTTAAATTTTTTTCAACTTAAACATAAATTATAATGTACTTACTTGTAACATAGTGAAATTTAAACAAAAAATAAAAATCGCTTTCCGAATAAGAAAATAACAATTTAAACCTTATTAATTTTGACTTCAATAATCTATGTAACCTTCAATTATTTATGTATAAACAAAAATAGTAGAAGTGACTTTTTTCTACGGTGAATCTTTCCGCAGTAGAGCATATGTCGGTGCAAAGTTATTAACAATTAGTTAACTTGGAAAGAAATGGAGAAATTAAGATACACCTAAAGCCATTCTACAGAATAACTAATACCTACCTAGATTATTGAACAGGAAGTTAAACCCAAGACTAATTATCCCCCGCGCAATATGAATCCACGCAAACAGGGAACTTACGACACTGCTCGGAACAAACTACCGACCCTCGCTAGAGTCTTGAAACAGTAAAGCTCACAGGTGAACGAGCTTTTGGTACGCGCAGGTATCCCGAAGCGTTTACCTGAGCCGAAGGGTCGGTATTATTTTTTGCCCGTTGTAAATCGTTTCCCAGGAAGAACCCCGGTAAACCCTTGGGTATACACCGCCGGGATAATAGCAACGCGCATTCACACCCACGGAATCGGGCATTATTCCCTAAGCTCTGTTCGAGAGCAATTCGCGGGTAACTCGAGCATTAACTCGAAAGGATGCGCAGGGAGACTCGCGGGGCCCTTTGATGGTCGACGGTGCGCCGTTCCTGGTAGCGTTAGAGAGCGATTATCGGATAGTAATTAACATTTACGTAATGGGTAATATTGGTGCGCTTAGGACGCGAGTTACGCCACGAGGCGTTATCGACACGTCGACGAAGATAATTCCAAGCCCGCGGCACCGGTGGCACTGCTCACCTACCGAACTACCTTGATCCGTTAACCCCGCGTCAAAGAACCTGCCTATTAAATAAGTTTCTTGCACGGCTACGCTGGCTTCGATTGTGTGCCGTCTCGCCACGTTCGTTCCTGCACGCGTGCATAATCGGCTGTGATTGGGTAATTTCGCACGGACGGCACTCGTTTCGCGAAGATTCCTACAATATTTCGTGAATATGGTCTGGGTGGTACCCCCCTTCATAGAATATCGTAGAAGAGTTTGCGAATCGGGGTCGTTGTTCGTTACGCACTCGCGAAAGCACAGAGAATCGAAGGAGTCCAATGTGTGCCAGTTGCGGTATATACTTTGCTTTGTGGATAGGACAGCTCCACTGTTCCTTGTCCGCTTCGTTCCCTTTCGCGTGCCATAAGTAATGACTCGAAATTCCTTCCAGTCATAATTAGTACGCGGTGCAATTACAAGAACACGCGGCGTGGCCTTTTTAAGCCCGTTCAGGTAATCTTATACTTTCCGTCGCCGGAAGGTTTTATGTAAGTAAGCCACTGGCGGAAACTAGCGGTTTGAAAAAGAGAATATTGTACGTTGTCCTCTGAACGGATGACGCAGGTTGATCAAGCAGATTAGTAGACGGTCGATTAGCCGTACTAATAGTATCACTGATTTCCACTCGTGTTTCTTTTCAAAGTATCAGTCATCCTTTTAGCAAAGAATGCGAAAGGTAGCCGATGGTATAGCGGGCGTTAAATTAATCCGAGGGGAAAGAAGCCAAAGATATATAAAGTTCTGGCATCAAGGGGGCGCTAAAAACTATATCGCAGACTTAATAATAAATAATTCTTTTTCATCGTACCTCGTAAAGGCAAAACATATTAAATAGAAAACAGGTGCAAAAATTTAGGGGTGCCAACCATCCTCGCGCCGGCCCTGGTTCGGATCTACGCTTACGTAAGGAAAGGCGAAAAAGAAACAGGAAAGTTTGATGCCAGTGGACCAGCACCGTGTAATTTCTCGCGGTTACGTCAGAGAAATTGTAGTTTTACGAAATGTCCTTCGGCCATCGGCGAACGCTGCTCTACGCGCCCCTGAGTGCACGCAACCAGCCCGGTGGCCACGCGAGGCGCGCTGCAGCGGCACGCGTTCACCGGCGTTATCGTCCGGCAATTAATTGTACCAATTCTCCGAGGCATATAACTCACCGATAAGAAAGGGGACGACGAACATCGCTGAATCATGCATCGAATATTCAAGCGAATGTATAAGTAAATCGCGAACTGTTCTGAATTCAAATGTTCCACCTCATCCTTCTAGAATTTCATTGCGAGACTGACTTTTCGGGGGACCCGGTAATTGCAGGTGCTGGGAAGGCAACAGTTCATCGTACGACCGATGGTAATGGACGAAAGCTGCACACCCGGGACCGGTAGCGACAATCCGGCGGTCGCCGGAAGTAGCGGAGTGATCAGCGAAGCAGCGTTGGCGCATGCTCCGGTGCTAACGGAGAAAACTGTCCGCGAGCAGGGCATCTCTCTGGAGCAGGCTATCCAGGAGGTAATCACGATACATTAAGGAGCCCCCGGGCACATAAAACTATCTAATCGCCTTAACGGACGATAAGGGGCCACAAAACTTTCTACCTCCGCTGAATAAATACCGCCAAATTCGCGTAATCCGTTCTATCACTGAGCAAATATTTCACGCCGATCTCCGGGGCTTTGAATTTCTCGCGATTCCCGCTCTTTTCTGCGATCGAATAATTCTCATTGAATCTGAAACGCTGTGTACCAGCGCCACCGGTTTCGCGATAAACGGCCGCGATGATGCACGCCGTTTCCATCCAAGGGGGAGCGATTGTTTAAACAAATGTCCTTTTTAACGGAAGTTCGAGGCATGGTGGTCGTCCATGTCGTGCGTGACATCCGGTTCCGCGCCACGTTTCGTCGTAGACGGCCAGGCGCCGATGAGACAATGCCTGCACCCGGAGGCCTGCAACAAAGACATCGAGCTGCCAGAACAGTACAACCTCTTTCACGACCTCCGCAAGGAGTTCGTCGCCTGTTATTCAACCCATGGGGAGCTCTCCACGTTCGGCATACAGGAGATGCTGGAATGTATCCTTTTACAAATACTTTTAACCCATTTCGATCGCCGAACCATCGACCGACACCGCGGGCCGTGTTACGAACGCCGTCGATCGTGGATTACTCGTGGAACGTCTATAAACCTTGTATCCGTACCCTTTGTCTTTTCCAAAACGAATCGCCGTGGCGTATCGTGCCTGGAACACGTGCAGGGCCGTCCGAGTGTCAAGTTACTCCCTCCCTCGAGTCGAGGCGCAAAAACTTTCAGTAAATTTAGGACCATGAATGTGTAGGGAAGAAAAACGCGTACCGCGCATTCAAGTTCTTGTATACAGGCTGTTATTCGCGCAGACGAATATTTCGATGGTTTCTGGTGGCCGTTTCGTCGCCCAGCGGTGCCCACGCTGATCGATCAAAGTCGAGGATTCGGTTTTCGATACGGCGCGATCGCCCCAAGGCGACGACTATGCTCGAAACGAGGAGAATTCCAAGGCGTACGGCCGTTAGGCGGCGCGACAGAAGTCGAATCCAACATATTCGACGAACCCGACGACGAACTGGCCGTTGCTGCCAAAGTCAGTCTGCAGGCGAGTGGAGGGTGTGCGTATATCGTGTAATTGCGCTCTCGCGGGCCAGCGTACACGTCTCTTCGGGCACAACAAAACACGGTACTCACGCAAAGCAATTGTTTTCGGCCCGAATTTCAAACGCGAGACTTACTAATCCGTGAGTGTGTTCCATTAATTGTTCGGCGGGCATTCTATCTGCAACCGAGGTAGCCTTTCCAGTCATTTTATCAAACACTTTACAATATCGAGGGCCGAGGTAACGTGCTTCTTATTCTCAAGATACATCCACATGCATCGAAACATACCGTGGGTGGGCCGTTTTCATCTCGTTTTCATTCAATATCGCTATTTGTATCCGAAGAACGTACTTACGAACATATAATTATATTCATCAACGTGCAAAGTATTCCCCTGCTTTTTGTCCGTGTATCAGCATCGCTTGCTTTTTCACACACATGCATACGTGTTCAAGTACCAATGCGCAGTCATTCGGATTACATTTTCGTCTCCTTGGGAATGAAAATGAAAAAAGGCAACCTGTTTCATCCGTGCGTATAGACGCAGCCTTCTTCCACGGTCTGTTCTACATTTGCATGAAATCACGCGCGCTCGTGGGTACGATTTAATCCAAAATGGGAAACGCTGCTTTGCGATGGAAATGGCTACCTGTCGTAGATCTAATTGAAGCCGGGATATTAAACACGAGCTAGGGCAATTATATTCGTTCCAGTCTATATTCTCAGCGCCGTGTGTGTTGTATGTGTGGCTAATATAACAAAAACACCTGTGGCTGCCGAGATACGGTATACACAATGTATCGATCGATCCCAGTGCCGCTCTCGGATCAACCAACTTTTCGACTCGCTACTCCTTAGTTCAATCGATCGGTCCTCGAAACGTTTTAATAGAGAAAGGACACGTCGCTGCTGGGTATCTATAATTCTTCATCTGTTTCGAATTTCATCCCCGTTCATAAAGACTCCCATCTCTGTAAACAAGCCACGAATAATGTGCGCTAGATATATATATATATATATATATATCTCTTTAATTTCCTCGCTACTAACCATTGATACGTTTTAAAGGATCCCTTACCTTCCACTGTTATCAGCTTCGGTTAAAGCATAAGTAGGGAAGGCGAAATCCAAGTGCGCGACAGCAATATCGATCGACAGACTGAAGAAAGTCCCACCGAGTGGGCAACGCTGTCTTATCACGCGCTGAACACGGTTTAAAGGTCAACCTGGTGGAGATACTGGTACATAACAGCCTGACGACTAAACGAGAAATATGGATAATTATGCGCCTAACAAGTTCGTTGGATTCCTCGACATTTCAGCCGCTCATCCTTTCTTCTCTGCGCTCGACGTGTTATTGTATTTTCGCTCTCATGATCGATGCTTGATATACATCAACTTCTTGATCGACGCTACTTCCGTTCCGTTCGAATCGGTGTCTTAAAACAGAGGTCGAAGATCGGGGATCGAAACGGTATAATTTATCACTCTCGAAGCGATAATACATCTGATAATATTCCGGCTGATATCTCGATGTACCGCACGCGGTTATGTAAAAGAATTATTGATCCTTGACCGTCGAAAATCAGATTTCGGTCTGCCGTCGGATACAGAGAACGATTATCACGTGAAGGAAATACAGGATATGCTCACCGTGATACAAAGAATGATCAAGGATGGTAAGTCGTCGAATGTACACCAATTTTCCTCTCGGACTTAACTCGACTTGCGTGTAAAAAGAAAGAATAATTCATATCTAATCTACTCTCGCGACCTCGACGGCGACAGTTTTTCGTAATTAATGAGTGGCTCTGGTCTGCTGGGTAAAAAAAGTGTGGACTTTTAATTATTTCTCAAAGATTAAGGTCTATGCACGATATTTCTATATTCCTCAGACTGTAACGCAATTTAACGAACGTTCGAGCTTCGAGCTTCGAGCTTCGCGCTGACTACCGCGGGATCGTAATCAGCAATTCGGACCCTGATCGCGATTGTTTCGAGTTCCCCCGATTACACAGTGACCGAGGCATGTTTAAATAGATACGGACTTCGAAATTAATCCGGTTTCCTTCTTAACATCGTTTCTGCTGGCACGTGGCTGGACTCTATGAATCTCTTTCCTTTTCCATCTAGAACAGTGAAGGTCACTTTCAAGGCAGAGTCTCGCGGAAAAAAAAGATTTCACTTAAAAGAAGCTTCGTTATTTTTCAATCGTTGCGCACAGCGTTTTAGAATTCGATATTCAGCAGCGTGACAATCGATTCGACGGCGAATTTAAAATTCTATTAGATGCGCATGCCGAATGGAATTATGAGTCAGTAATACTGCATATCGCAGTCGTTGTTAAATACTTGAATGAATTGGCAAAGGAGCTAACTGTTAAATACCGACGTGAACGGACTCGTCCCTCGCGTTTTATCAAACAGAACTAAGTTACTTTATTTGAAGATTCGGCCCTCGTTAGAATTAACATGAAATTTTCTCGCTAGCAGAAGCGAATGCGACGGGGGCAAAACGACATAATAAGAGAAGAAAAGGGAGAAAGAGAGAATAGTGTACTGTCACGTCCGTGTATTGGTAGTTTTGCGTGGTATACGAGCGCGGGTCAAGCTGTGTAATGTTATAAGCAGCGATGGCTATAATATAACTCCTTATCACAGTGGTGCTCAACTAGCAGTAATTTTGAATTTCAATATCCCTGGCACGTTTCTGCGCGCCCGTTCGATAAGCAACAAGTGCTGTCGCTTCTTCAGCGGCACGTGGCCATTTTTATTCGATCTTCTAATTTCTCTTTCCTCGCAAATAAATTAGAATATTTAGACGGACACGAAGCAGATGGGAAGCGCGGGTTTGCGTGGTAGGGGAATTCCTCGGAAGGTGAACTCGCACGTTGCGCCGAGTAGGCAAATCGAATCGCGAGTATTTTCGCTGGAGTGTGAGAAATTTGAGACTAACCGACGGTGTAAAATTACGAGGGAAACTCGCGAGCGACTGTCCAATGATTTAGGAATTACTAAATGCAACGACGTCTCATTTAAATTTCTGTAGATGGACTGTGGGAAATTGAGATCTGATTCGCATATTCTCAATTAATTTAAGAAGCAAGGTTGCACTTATGACTACAGTTAGTGTGCTTCTTGTTGCAGGTCACGTCTTTCAAACTCCTGAGGTAGTTAACATTGTTTTAGAACCTGGTATATGGTGAGTTACATTTCTGGCTTAGAATCGTAAGATGTTGTTCCCGAAATTTGGTTCGTCAATCCTGTAATGGTTCTGTGCAGCTCAAAAGATGAAGAGGTCGACAATGGCTGTGTAGTGAGAGCGCGAGGTCTTCCTTGGCAGTCGTCTGATCAAGACATAGCAAAATTTTTTCGTGGCCTAAATGTTGCCAAGTAAGTGGAACGAGCAGATATAAGCGTCGAGTGTAAGAGTTCTGTGCGATAAAGTGTAATAATTGCTGCGGTATTTATGTACAAGCCACTCGGATCCGTGTAAAAAAGGTAAAGATCAGCTGTGTTGCGTAACTAGATTTATGTTCCTAACTTTGTCAAGCCCGATCGGATGAAAGTGCAAGTTGGGTGAAATAATTTGTGTTTACACGGGGTGGTAAACAACTTTTTAAAACATCCTGCCTGTTTGTATCTGTCTTATGCAACGATAAGTATTATCTAGGGTCATGAATCTCATGTGTCGCACAATATTGCCAATGATTCTCGAGGTCACTATTTTTACTTGTTTGCCGTTGGACACAGAAGCGTAAGTAACGCTTTACATTCTCTTCTACTTGTTTCACAGGGGTGGCGTAGCTCTGTGTTTAAGTCCTATGGGAAGACGTAACGGAGAGGCATTGGTACGATTTGTTAATAAAGAGCATAGAGACATGGCTTTGAAGAGACACAAACATCATATGGGAGGGCGGTACATAGAGGTGTACAAGGCCTCCGGAGAAGATTTTGTTGGTGTCGCTGGAGGAACAAGCGGAGAGGCCCATGCATTTTTGTCACGGGGAGCTCAAGTGATAGTTAGAATGAGAGGCTTGCCGTACGACTGTGTCGCTAAGCAAGTGGTAAGTGCTAACAGGAAGACCTGTCCTTTTTCTACGTATCATCCATTATTTTTTTTTTCCAGCTCGACTTCTTTTTGTCAGGGCAGAAACCCTGTCACGTATTAGACGGGGAGGACGGGGTGTTGTTCGTGAAGAAACCAGATGGCAGAGCAACCGGTGACGCTTTCGTTCTGTTTGCAAAGGAGGAGGACGCCGTGAAGGCGTTGAGCAAGCACAGGGATTGCATTGGCAGCCGGTATATCGAACTTTTTCGAAGCACGATCGCCGAGGTGCAACAGGTATGTACTCGCGCGAGCGATGCGGGTGCATAACGAGACGAGGGGGTGAAGTAAAAATAGAAGTTAACTCACGCGCTGTATCGATTGTTCGCGGCATACAGGTCCTGAACAGGGCAATTGACCCGAAGCAGGTGGTACTCCCGACGCCACCCATTCCGCAACTTCCTCCGATACTTCCACAGCACATCATCACGTCCGGCACGCGTAAAGATTGCGTCCGATTGCGCGGCCTCCCTTACGAAGCGCTCGTGGAGCACATCCTCGAGTTCATGGGCGAGCACTCGAAGAACATCGTCTACCAAGGTGTGCACATGGTGTACAACGCGCAGGTGAGTGCTCATGGTAATGACGCTGAGAAAATCTCTCGCGCATCCGTAGCTAATGAACGATCATCTTGGACTGTTCAGGGTCAGCCATCCGGCGAGGCGTTCATCCAGATGGATAGCGAGAGCTCGGCGTACGCGTGCGCCTCGCAGCGGCACCACCGGTACATGATCTACGGGAAGAAACAACGGTATATCGAAGTGTTCCAATGCAGCGGGGACGACATGAATCTGGTGTTAACGGGCGCGGTAACGCCACCGTCCACCAAGGCTCTGCTATCACCGGGTACGTTGACCACACAATCACCCGCCACTTTGACACACGCGCCTCCGCCTACGCCGGTCCCGGTACAGACGGCGCAGCCGCCCCTCTGGGACATTCACGCGCTAGTACAGGCCCAGGCCCAAGCGCAGGCGCAGGCCCAAGCGCAGGCTCAAGCACAAGCACAGGCTCAGGCTCAAGTGCAGGCGATCCGACATCAGGACTTTTGGCTGATGGCCCTAGCCTCCAATCCACCGCCCACCTCCGGCACACCCGGCTCCCCGACCTCGTCGGTCACCACCAAAACGCTCGCCCTCCCTGGACCAAATCCGCAGCACCAGATCCCCGCCTACGCGATGAGTCCCCAAGCCGCAGCGGCGGCCGCGGCAGCCGCGGCCGCGCTTCACGGCCAGCCTCAGGGCCCGACGCCTCTCTTGCTCTTCAACGTTCCATCCAGAATCCCGATTCTACGGGGACCTACGCCTCACAGCCTGCTCACACCCCTCGTCCAGGCAGCCCCCCTTAATCATGCCGCTATAATGGGGCTGAAACGGACTTGGGAATCCGCATTCCCACCTGACACGTCCAGCGGTGTCGCGAAACGAGCCGCCTGGCACACGCCAGCTGCTTTCGCGCAGGGCCCGACCGCTGCTCCTGGCTTGCCTTATCCTGCTCAATTTTATCCTCAGATTTGATAGGCGTGGAACGATTATGCGACGATGTCGATTGTGATGATCCTAGATCGACGAGGAAGGTCCTTCGTCGGGCTGCTTCTTGGCACGGTGGCAAGTCGCGTGTGGTCCATTCTCTTAAATCACTGACCACGGAGTGCCCATTGTGGCGGAGTAATCGTTCCTTCTTTTATACGTTCATTTCGCGCGCCAGACACGCTGCAACTTACTCCACGGTTGCATCGTCACCGTGTGCGAGGCTGCGATCTTCTTCGATCCGTACACGGCGCGCAATATTTCTATTCCCAGAGGCAGTTATTCGACGACATTCCGCGCGATAACTCTGCGCAAGGCTACCGGTTTTCGTGACCGTGAGGTCTTCTATCCTCGAGCCCCCTTTTCTTTTTCCATCGACTAGACTGTATCTTATACAATCTGTTTTCAGAGACGTTTTCCATTTTGTTACTTATTATCGAGCAGCAGTACTTAGAGTGTCTTAGATACGTCATTTTCTATTTTTCGTTATTATAAAGCACAGCGAGGTCTTCGTGGATCGCGCTGCTTTGTTTTAGGGAATCGTTGCGCGTGACCGTATATAGCTTTTCGTTACGGGAGCTCGTCGAAGTACGTATCGTTACGTACGACGTTTGCAACAGCAAAGTGCCTTAACGTGAACGCGAATCACAAGGACTCATCGTTTTAGGTTCTTCCACCCCGCGGCTTCGCGGTTTACATTGCACATGTAAATATATACATATGTTTTTATATATACATATACAACATAATGGAGTACAGACATACAAATCTATATATAAGAATGAATTATATATTTTGCTAGAAATATTTTTATTATATAGCGATAAGTAATGGACATTCCATCCAATGTTATCGGTTCTTCTTTTTTTCTTTTTAATGCTCTGATCTTCGGAGAGAGTATCTCCTTCTTCGCGTGGCATCTATATACGCACGTTCAAAAAGGAAACGATAAAAGGAGCCCGTTTCGCGCTACGAAACGAACAAGTACCACGGCAGGACATTAATCCATTTCTAGCCCTTCATTCCCGACAGAATGCTCGAGCTCGAGTTAGGAACATCGAGACAGTAGCTTCGAAATGCGCAGTTAAGGTTCCTAAGTGACCATTCTCCAGTGGCGGTAGCTATGCTCGTTAATTAAACTTAGGTGCGTGAACGTTTCGGGGGTTTAAGAAACCAACGCAAGGCGTGGAAGAACTCGTGGCGGAGCAGTGCATGCAAATCTCACACTTATTGGGGGATAAATTCATCGGCGCCCTAGCTTGACACAGAAAACGAAAGATGCAAGCTTGAGTCCAGGTTCAACGAGATCCTTTCTCTTTCCACTGCAGGCAGCTACTTTCGAATCCGAAGCTCAGAGGGAAAGGGTCCATTCATCGTTCAAATATTATTATTAAAACCTCGTGCCTTCCAATTCACCCCTCCGACGCTCTTCCAGTATCCAAGCGTCTTGTGGTAATTTCGGTAACTCCGTTGGACGATCATACTGCCATTGCCTACAAAGAGCTTCCAGAGTTCTCCACGTAATCAGGGGCTCCCATTCCTCGTGATTCTTTCGATACGCTCGATCCCTCGTTACCGCGAAGGTAACGCCGTCGGTGATTACGATTTTTCTTCTTGCCACGTTTTTTACCCCTCCCCCACGTCCTTAGTTTCCGTCTACCACGCAGCGGGATAACGAGGCGAATCAGAGCCGCGGAAACGCACCGAGGATCGTTACTGCTCGTGTAAAGTCCACGGGCATAGAGATGACTGGTTTGCATGTCGTGGCTTGTGGAGGGACGTGCATACAAGTACCTGTAATAATCTTTCTTCGTTACCTATCGTTCACGACCAGATGATTACGCAACGCGTCGGATAGTTTTTTCCCTCCTCTATCCGCGCAGCCACCTTCGTTACGCATATATCTGTCGTTTTTTCCCCTCCGTCATCGTCGAGCATTCCTTCTCCCTCCTAAGAACCGACGATACTCTCTACGCCTTGTAACAATCTCCTCCCCGCCCCGTAACCTTACGTGTAATCCCTATAATCTCGCACAAACCTATCTCTGTTTGACAGGATGCGGTAGCGTATTACATAGAATCGAGTAGTAGTACCTTGGTATACCTAGTCCTGTTTTGTCGGTACAAAATTGCCAGAGTGCGCCGCGCAATCGTCGACACTTTTCTCGCGTTGCTCTTTAAAATGCCGCGGATGCACAAGGATCGCTGGTGAAACCAAGTGCCGTGCATCCGGCGTCGAGGGACGCGCCGCGCACTTTGCGCCCCAATCGTACAGATGTGACTCGATGATCGGGTACTTGCCTGCCGATACGTACATTCACGTCGGGATTATGCTTCCTGATTCGGCTTCACCTAGCATTAATAGACATTCTAGAAACTAGATTTCGAGAGGGGGGCGCGAAACGGAGCCGCCGCGGTTATTCTCGGAGCTTTGATGCGTCTTAAAGAGCATGACTCTGTATCAAGAGTGACTAACCGGCTCTCCGTTTTGGGCCGCCCTCCCTGGGGGCGCATCTTGGTGTGTTTCGAGGCGTAAAACAAATGTATCGGTCAGGGGCGTCGGGACGTTTTGTCCGTTTCGTCGCGCAACCACCTTGTCGCGAGGTACGTAATCGACCTGGAGTCCCGATCGAAGCTGGGCACTTTGGCTCGCCCTTAGAGCGCACAGGACTTCCCGACGCGCTCGACTCTTGCGCGATTTCCCTACTCGATATACTATTACGATATCGATCACTGTGTCCTGTACGGGTAAAGCCGCGCTTCCACCTGCACAAACGCTTCGAGCGCCCGCGAAGGGATGCTCTTCGAAGACTAAAATGGCGTTTCGAGCTGTAAATGGGAGACGACCGACTAGAAAGCCCTGTGAGGTGGTGCACGTTTGCGCGAGCGGGAGCGCGGCTTAAGATGCGCCTTCTCGATGGACGAGGTACGCGTGCATTGAATGGACAACGTTATGCGCCAATAGACCAAGCAACTGATGGAATAGAGTGTTGCGGCTCGACCCGGTTACACCAGTCTAATGACGCGTAACGTAGACACACGCACGCACGCACACACACACACACACACACACACACACACACATAAATTGTCCCAACAACGGCAAACCACCGCGTACCCGAAGAGCTTCCGTCTTTCGATCCGTTCGCTTAAACGTATTGACGCATGATGTCGTCCGATTGTGTACTACCCATTGGCTTTCGCTGGGCACTCACACGAGCCGTATTTTATACACGTATCTCACGGGCTACTGAGGGAGAGAAAGGGGGAGAGAATGATAGGGAGCGAATGTTTGTGGGAGGAAGCAGGAAACCAGATTAGTAGAAGTATATACACATTATAACAGACTATGTCGTCCCCTATACTAATAACTCCAAACCAGCCACCCCTGAATCGCATACACCGTGGCATCCTCCTCCCCCTTCTTCCATACGTTGATTGTGTTGTCTTGGTTAATTTGTGAATCGCTAACCTGGTGACTGACAGTGTCGTCCACTCGCCAATTGCAACTTAACGCATTATAATAGTACTAGGATCATTGCCAGTACGCCTCTAACTAAACCGCTGTTACTCACTGGCGAACAAGAACGACGGCGTGTCCCGTGGGCGACGCGAAGTAGACACCAGACTCCTGCCCCGCTCCGAAACCCTCCCCAGGATCGACGAACCGTCGCGCTCCCCCATCGATCCTAGAACGTTCCACGTACGGTGTAGCCGCAGAGTACATTGGATCGCCGACGATCGGCCAGTCACGACTGAGAAACAAACGGTGGAAGGGTTGCGAGAAGGGCAAGGGTCTCCAGGAAACGCCGCATCCAGCCGCGATAGTCCACGGCCCGATCGTGATTGTCCCGGCGAAAGTTTAATGATCCACCGCGCGGTACCTAGTCGCGGAACGGAGTTCAATCTTCTGCGATCCACCCTTCACCCACATGCTCCGTTTCAGTGGCGCGCTCGGGATTTAATATTGGGAGGAGCCGAGAAAAATATTCTTAATACAAATTCACTGAAATTTATTAGGCAATTATAAAAATTTATTTAAAGAGTAAAATCCAGGTTTCATGGCTCTCCCTCTGGGTGCGCCACTGCTCCGTTTTTCTCTCTACCTTTCTCCCATTCGCTACCATGGGACCGATCCTATCCTCCGATTTGCGTTTTATCCACTTTTGGGATGTAGGACACTCATACGCACACAGGACACGCACACACAGGAGTATATACTTGATCTTTTTTTTTACCCCTTGTATACACACTTTTTTCTGTATATCGACGATTATATCGATGGTGAACGATCATGTTTAATAAATGTGCCTTGTGGACATACATATCTTTTTGCTTGCCGGGTTGGTGGACTCTTACCCCTGATTATATTACCTCGCCTGGTGGTGGTAATTTTCGTGGACGAGACTAAGCCTCGGGAGGGGGCGTTTAAAGTATTGCTGGTGGCGTTGCTACTGGAGCCGGACTCTGTTGGACTGGACGTTGCCTCCGTAGAAAGTATATCGTGGGATCTTCCCTCTTTCCGCGGATGTCCGTGAAAATTACGACCACCCTACCTTGTTACGTTCTATACATTTTTTTTCACTGGGCTCGCAGGTATCTTTGGTGTCTACAGATCAAGTTGGAGAGTTTTCTGTGTCCGTAATTCTTGCCTCTCTCTCTCTCTCTCTCTCTCTCTCTCTTTCTCTCTTTCTCTGTATTTCCTCTTGCTAAAATATGTAGGTTCTCTCATCTACTCTCTCTGTTTGTGGCTCTACAGCTATCTCTCCCCGCTGTCTCTCGCCTTCTTTTTGTGTCTCCAGCCTCCCCCGATCCCGGGGTCGATCCATCCACCGTCCACTTCTCCCTATCAAAGAACGGTCACGGCTCTCTCGAAGGGCGTAACAATCCCTGTGTGGATATTAACACAGCGTCCCCGGGCGAGCCTGCGATTAGATCTAACCGTCGTTGCCGCGACCGCTGGTGCTGTGATCTAACGTGCGAGACGGGGTCTTTGTGATCGTAATCTGTTCTGGTCTTAATTCACGGGACACTGTTACTCGGCTTGGACGTGCATACCTTCTCATTTAATTCGACGTGACCCGTTCTTCCTGCCTTCTTTTCGGGAGGGAGAAGCTCCCTCGCGAACTCTCCCCGCCGTGCCTTTTAATCCTCTAAATTCGCAAACGCCTGGATGCGACGTGGATCCACATCGAACCTGCAGAGAATCTGCATTCTCTAGGGCATCGTAATGGGGAAAGTATATTGGCAGAGATTTTCAAGGGACGCTTCTTTTGTTTCGTCGATGAGGATCACGCGCAGAAGGGCTTTTAATATGTTGGAGAAATGGGAGAGATATACATATATAGAGAGAGAAGCAAGAAGGGGAGAGAGAGAGAGAGGGAGAGAGAGAGAGAGAGAGAGAGAGAGGGGGGAGAGTCTGAGTGAATTTGGTGATTTGGCAGAGGGGGCGAAATCGCAAGTTGGTGCTACATATATATAAAACATACGTATATATCGTGTTACAATGGTGCAGTGTCGATTGCTGTTTGGTAGCGGGATCTACAAATACTAACTTCTGTGCTTCCAGGTAGGCCAAGTCCAAATCATTATTCCTTTGGACGACGTGCTTTCTACGGTCCGCGCGAAGCCTTCCCGCTGAAAGCGTCTAAAAGAAAGCTGTAATCATTATTGAGCAAAGCGATAACCTTGAAAAAAAGAGAAGCGACGAACATGGAAAATTTCCCACGGACCGTAGAGGATCGTCGAGTTAATCGTGAAATCGTGCAGGTTGCGGGTCCACATAAAAAAGAAGAATACAAAAGAATCTGATTGCAAGGGTCAGAAGCGATGCATTCGGATTTACACTTCTGCACGATGTCATCGGCCACGAATCGTGGTGTGGTTATCATAGTTGGGGCACTCTTCTTTACGTTTGTACATACATAGAATCTATGGGTGTTATCAGATCTTTTTTATATATATCGGGGAATGTCATTAATCCACGAGCAAGTTGTCGCGATAAAGATCTCGCGCCTGCCCCTTTACGCGTAACATTCCGGGCTCGTTCCTTCCATGCAGACCCTCAGAGTTCCTTACGACACAGGAAGGAACTCGCGGATCGTCGCTCTGAATCAGTCGCTTCATCCTTCATCTAAAACGTATGATCAACAGGGTGAGCTCGAATCGAACATTGATCGTCTCCCTTTTCTCTTTCACCCTATTCAGGGGGCACCATGTTGCCACCACCACCAGTCGCCATATTCCCACCAGCGGCCGCGATGCTACCCCGTGGGCCACCGCAGTTCGCGGCACCCTATCCGCCTCCAATCTTTTACTGGCCTTATCCATCCCCGCCAGTCAGCCCGACTAACTACTATAATCCAGCGAACGTCGGTGGCATAGCAGCCATTCCTCAGCAAGCAGCGTTGGTAAGGCTTCTCTTCAATTCATAATTCTTTCACTACCCTGCAAATGTTTAATTAGAAATGTATTATTCCACAGTTAACTCCAGCAGAGTGCCTTCAACTCGCCGCAGGGGGCACGGCTAACAGCCCATCCGCGGAACCGCCACGCATCGACGCTTTCCTCCCTCGGATCGAACTGGAGAAGCGCCTGTCCGTCGCTGCGCCTCCCCAGGCCGAGTGCAATCCGTTCGTCGAGGTGTTCATGGTGTGATCATCATCCCCGTTCATCCGAGTCGAACCGCGACAGAGTCGAACGTGATACCTTAGCCTCGCACGACAGAAACCTAACGTTACGTCTTTCCAGCTCCTTGCATAGAAGATCATCGCCCGTACCTGCGCGCCGTACGGGTCGAGCCCTCGTCGACGAGCTCGTATACGAGCGTAGAAACCACCAGCGAGGTCCCGAGCGGCAGATGCACGATTCATTCTCCTCCCATCTTCGAAGAAAAGCTCCCTTGCTCTTTCTAAATCTGACGCGCCATCGGTTGGCGCGTTTCTTTCTAGTCTAGAGACAGATGCAAGTCGTCGTAGCATAGCGCAGTGGCGTCGTTTCTTTCTCGTCGTTTGCTCCAGCTCATTGCGGAGCAGAACGCGCACGGCACGTTTCTCTATTCCTCCCCCCTTTAATCGTCGTGATTCTCGGGCCTCTACTGTACGCCCTTCCTTCTCTACGTTTCTCGATACCCATTTGTCTCGCTCGGGCATTCAAAATGTCCAAGCGTTACATCATCGGGCGAGCGAAGGATCGACCGATAATTCCAGTGGTCCTAGCTGTCGATGATGCATAGGTTTTAAGAGTAACCTAAATCGTTTCGAATTGGCCCGCTTGGAGGAAACGCTCGCGGCTGCACGGTTCGCACTGGGAACTTCGAATCTGTACAAACTTATATTTTGCAAGCGTTTCGAATACCGTGGCCCCGCGAACAGTCGTCGTCTCTGAAACGAATTAACGCGCGGACGCGCTTCTAGCGTAAGAGTTTTACTTAATTTAATTGTGAAGTTTTAATATGAAATTTAATATATACCCTGATCGCCGGACGTTGTTCGAACGATACGTTTATTATCGTTGACTCGTTTCATCTTCTTTTTTTTTATATATTACATAAATATATGTATATCTGAAGCTGTTCGACCGTAGCTTTACGTTAGCTTCCGTATCGCCGGTTTCCTTGAATCGCGTAAACAGTGAGCATTACGACCGTCTTCCGTTAGTTTCTAACGTCGACTCGCACTATTGATCGATTAACCACCAAGATTTCCGCGCGTTCATGGTAACCAGTAAGTCGAATCTCGAGTCTAGTTACACGCGCGGCTAAGGAACCTTCGCACCTAATGTCTTTTCCAAAAATACAGCTTCGTTGATTGATTTTCGAATGAAGATTCATGCAGGCTTAAATCTTTCAATCGAGAGTTGTTCAATCGTGTAACTACATAACTTACAATGGTTCTTTTCCCGCGCGTTTTTCATTCATGATAGTTAGTCTCGCCTTCCGTCCCCAATATTCAACCACCCATCCAAACAGTACGCTCACCTTTTGTCGCTAAAATTCAGTGGTATAATGATATTCGAAGCCGAAATTGGATATACAATTTGTCTATGCGACGCCAATGAGCCGCGAGTGCCTGTCGATGGTGTGGGAGGGACAGAAAACTGAAACGTAGATATTTTTTCCAGACAAAAGTCGAGTCGGGGGACATTTCCTCAGATTTTCCAGAATCGTGTCCCTCTCCTCGATGTTCCTGTTCCTGCTAACGGCGTTCGTGTACAAAGGTGCAATTTTAGATGTAATGAACAAGTTCGTTCCCTTACTAGAAACTAAGGACTACTACCGGTAATATATTATACATATACACGGATCATACGGAACTATAGACACGCGTATGTCACTTACGAATATTATTACAGCTAGGTACCGAAATGAGCTTGGAAAATGTAGTTGTAATCCGTGCGTTTCGATAATCGAGCATTTTTCTACACTTCCGCGCGTAACATTTAAGAGAGATAAACGCGAAGATTGCAATATCAGAGAAACGGGGTGGCACGCAGGCTGATCGATTACTATCGAGGCGCGATCCCGTCGCGTAACGACCAACCATCGAACTCTCGATTCAAACAGGTACCTGAAGTTGCTTCATCAAACGTACGCGCCGAAAGGACACCGATACTAAACGCACATGGTTTCGTGTGTTTTTTGTTCAGCGATTCTTGTCGATCAAGTGCAATTAAGATGACGGGGTGATTCGAAAGCACGTGCGCTCCGAATCGGTGACGTCCCTTTGTAAGTAGACGAGCACGTTCTTTAAGTTTCTTTTCTTCTCTTTAGTAAACGTCTACGCGCAGCAGTGCACACCGTTAACGAGCGGGACGAATATAATTGGCCCTGCTCCTTGTCGCGTGCACTGTCTCGCACACAATTGGTGCAATAACTTTCCTTCGTGGCCTTTCTGCTGTAACGTGTGCAATAAGGATCAAAACGATGAGCTTTCCGTACCGAGGGATATCAAGGAGACAATACGTCTCTTATTCGTACTATAAGTCAAATGTCGATCACAATTTAACCGAAGAACGTATTGCTCTCAATTGATATTTCCAGAAATAATGTTTCTACTGCCTTTGTGGCAAGGGTTGTTTGGGTAGTCTCGCTCCAGTTCGTTTCTTTTCGTGGTTAAGTGACTTATACCTAATGGGGGAACTTCTGGCAAAGATAAATTCGATGCACAAATCAATTTGTAATTTTTCTTCTATTCTATCATTTCGAGAAAGTCTGGATGACATTACTTAGATAACTCTTGCTAGTGAAATTAAGCTACTTCATGGTTAACGGAAGTCCTTAGAAATCCGATCTCGACGTGACTCTCCCATCTTATTAGATTAATAGAATATGAATTATTGTATATAAATTCGCAAGTCTACTTTTATAAGATGTAGTATATTTGAATGGGATAGAGTTTCAAATGTGTACGAGCCACGTCGCGAGCACAGAGAGCTTTATGAAAAGAAAATAAAAAAAACGAAAAAAAAATTTGTTTCTCGTCTGTTTGCGAATGCAGATGAGCGTTCGGCTACGACGAATAGTAATCTGATCCCGATATTTAATAATGTTATTAACGATATTAATATTAATATATTCGATATTGTTTTAAAATAGTCTTCCATAATTTATTCGCCGACCCACTTCATTATATCGTTATATCGTGTAATATATTGTACACACGCTTCAAAGTGTCTATTTAATTATATACACATCAAAGTATATAATTCCGTTTTCTTATTCCAAAATCGTCCCCGCCGAATAAGCCGATTATACAACTGTTGAATTTTATTCATGCGATCTGTTTATTAGTTGCGCCGTCAGCGATGTACAAATTAAATTACGTGTACTTGAAAAATATATATATTATGCCCCCGAAAGTGCGTCGCATTTGACGAAATGGCGCTTGCTCTACAGTTCGAAATTCATCTTTCTTTCTTTTCACACGTAGAAATATATAAATATGTATATAAAGGTATTCGTATTGAAATGTTGAAGCGCAATCAAGTCTTCGCGGGTCGCACGATCCTTCTTCTTTGGAAGAATAAATTCACACAGAACACTCAATCATTCGTAACTCTTGATAAATCTTCTTTACTAACGGTATAAAAAATATGAACGAAATGTCGTAAGACTGGTTCATCCGAGAGACACCGTTTGGTGCTGCTTGTATATCTACATTTGCATAAATACACACGTATGTATATTGCGTGCCAGGAAATGCACTGTCGCTTATGATAGTGAACTTATAGAATACGGACGGATAAAGTGTGTATATTATAAATGTTCTTATAAAGGCGCTTGGTGAGATCACCCACGTCAAGGAATACCGTGTCCGCCTGTGACTCATCAGAGCTAGGGGTGGGATCGAAGCTAATTTTTAAATTCTCGACACTTGGGTTTCGAAATTTCGGCGCCTCGAGAACCCCATCCCTAATCAGAACCATGAGTACCAGCGATCAATCTAAAACGTAATTTATACTCCGACGAGTTATCACAACGTCCACACTCGAGTACGTCTCGCAGTGCGAATATAGAATGTATACTCCTCAACAGTTTGGCAGTGTAATACCCATACATTTGTGACAACTTAATAATCTCTTCCCCGCGATTCCCCACGACTGAACAACAACCCTTCAAGAGGACAAATTATGCCGATTATTCTGTGCCTATTCATCGACACGTAACTGACTGTTCAAACTACCCTAAAACCGCGAACCATCGCTCGCATCGTTGTATAATACGTTCTGTACACGATCCCTAACGAGAAATAAGTCTTCCTACTCTACGTAATACATTAGCGAACATACTATGCTACACAATTAGATACAATTCGCGATTCTGCTCAAGTACGTCCTACGTAAGACACCCCTTGGTCCCTTCCATCCAAGTGGTTACATTGCAAGTAAATATTGAGATCTGGTGTTCAAGAATATCGGCATCTTTCTAAACGATTGTCAGCGTCCCATCGCTTTCGTTCTCAGACTCCTCTGTCCTATCTGTTAACTTCGGTGGGTTGATAGTCATTTAGAACTCCTCTCTCAACACCCTGTATACAATTCGTCAAGCTGCACTCCTGGTGGCGGTTCACATTGCCGTCTCCAAAGGCTGACTCTTGCTCCGCGCTCCAGCAGACAGTTGCGTTAACTCCGTGGGCTCGTTCACCAGAAACACGTCTAGATTAGTCTCCAGCAACGCCTCGCTCTTGGAGCGCAGAGGCTTCTCCTCCCCGTTGTCAAGATTCGTCTCTAAAAGCGCTTCACTTCTAGGTCTACCCTCGTCATAGTGATAGGGATGCGGTGGTATAGGGGGGTTGAAATCCGGGGCGTACTCCGGCACGGGTTCGGAGGCCTGGCTCGGCGTCAGTGTGGCGTTGTCGTAGCTACGTCCCACGTTATAGTCCACGGGACTGTACGACGCTGATGCCTCGATATCGCGTTTCAATTCGCTAATTGAGTCTGTTAAGGCGAGGCTGGCGTGCAGCGGAAGAGTGGAGGTGTTGTTTAGATATGAACTCTCATGCGTGGCATTGACGGCAGGAGTTTCGTCGGCGGTAGTCTCTGTGGTAGTTTCTACCGGCCAATCGTTGGTGCTTCTCGACGCGAAGGTGGAGTGGTTCCTGAAGCCTTCGTTGCGGTAGGTCAGGTCGAACACTGGATTGTCCCCGCTCTGGGCTGCTGCGAACTTCTGAGCGGTGCTCTTAAAGTCGCTGGTGCTCGGGGAGTACCTTGGATTGTGAGCTTCGTACACGTCATAGCTCTGATTGTCTTCCATGGACGAGTTCAGCTGAGACTTGTCCATCGAGTCTATACTCCCACCGTTTAGCATCCTCTTGTAGTCTAGGGACTTGGAGTTCAGCGTGTCTGTAGAATGTTTCGTCTGAAAGCAACGGTTCCACGATGTTATCTTATCAACTATATTAAACGGGTGAAACGGACAGTAGAACTATGTTGAGATTGTAGCATATTTACCGTAATAGGCTTGCGTCGATAAGCGAGCTCTGTGAATCCAGAAGTAGAGCCGACGGATCGTAAAGAATGCAAGGATTGTCTGATGGAATTTCGTCTCTCCAGTCTTTCAATGTTTCTCTTCTTCGATTTAGACACCCAAAGTGCAATAGCTGCTGTTAGAAGTGCTAATGCTATCCCCGCTGCTCCTAGCACAGCTACAGCGACGATATCTTTCCTCCATGACAGTGGATCTATGTTCACTCTAGGATCTAAAGCAGTAGAATGGCTATTTCAGTAATTCCTTTGGTCAAGCAAATTTATAACCCCCACAAAAATGAGAAAATGTACCAATCTCGCATATAAAAGGGCTGAGCTGACCACAGTAGTCGATCTCTATCGTCTGATACGTGAAAGTTGTGCATTGATCCACGCGATCCAATTGCTGTATCCACGCACGGTCCGAGTATTCGTAACGTTCTTGTTGCTTCCGCAGAAATTGATAGAGTTCCAAGTAATCTCCCATAATGAAAGGCATCGATGCGTTCACTGACTGAAGGGCACAGAAGCAAGCCAATTTATCGTCAAATAAAATTCTATAGATCAGATTATTATTATTATAATTAGCCGCGTCCATTACTCACTCTACAGAAATCTCGAGCACTGTAGAAGTCCATCGGAGCGCCGATGTACGTGTAACACGTGTCGCCAACGAGATCCCACGCGGGTGGACACTTTCCATTCAGGACCGATTCGTTGCTCATGTGGAAGGGTTGGTAATCGACTTGCAGCAATTCGGGGGAGTCCCCTCTATCTCTGACTCTGCCTGCTACGGCTAGAGTTTCATTGTATCCCCACCAATTGTGCCTTGCATCCACATGAGATCTCCACATCTCTAATTGGCTATACAATTAACATTTCCTGTCTTATCCTCGCTCTACGTATTATGCTGTGTTAGTGGATGTACAGAACGATACATACTGCGATCTGTTTGTTGTTAGCATCTCGTAATCATTGTCTGGATTGAAAAAGACATTGTCGACGTACTGTTGGCCAGGGGTCCCAGCAACAATTGTACTGCGCCCGTCACGATCCACTGCATAATTTCTGCAACACCATTCGTTTCGTGTCATAGGCGATACACATATACGTAATGTTACACCGAACGTTGACCGCAAAATACATACTTGTAGAACCCATTGTGAGATGTGCTTTGATAAATCGGCAGACGGACTCTCTCGAATCCTGAGATCTCTAAAAGATGCGCGCCAAGGTTGGCGTGCAGATAATTCAGAGTCATGTTACTGACCACTTGTTTCAGAACGATGTTATTGTCGTAAGGGGCGTTGTTCTTTGTGAAATAGTTTCTGAATATAGTGACCTCTTGGTACGGGCTGCTTTGACGACCCTCTACGTACCTGACGGAATAGTTGGATAATTTCATTTACGCGCTCTCTTGGCAGTTAGTCGGTCTGAATACAATTACATACAGTGCGGGTTTGTTAAAGTTCTCGGCGAAAACATTGTTATGGATCCATCCCTTCAAGGAAGTCGCCGAGCCTCTGGAATCGGCTCGAATAGAAAGTCCGCCTTGGTTCTGTTCAACTAAATTGTTCTGAAATAATAAAAACAGCGTGGTAAAATATGATCTTATTAAGAAACATCCTGTCTCTAGACGCGAGAGTACTTACTCTAAAGAATAAAGATTGAGTGTTTTGAACATCGAGCCACAGGGCAGACTTGCAAGTGGTAAAATTACCATAAAGTTTCTCACAGTTGTTGGTGAACTGATTACGCTCTATGGTCATTATTGCATTTACTTCGCCAGCGCTGGCATACTTAATCGCTCCTTCGCGGCAGTTAGATATCACAGAGTACGAAATATTGTGCTGCACGTCGCGATCTGAAGAATAGAATAACATTTAGAAACAACTATACCAACAATCTCTCTGAGCTACAATCACTTACTAAATCCAATGGCAGATATTGGAAGCGTAACTACTTCCGCGATGAACCCGTGCGCGTTGCTTGCACCATTAGCGAACAGTCTTATACTAAGGCTGGGTCCCTGGGTCTTGAACAGCTTCTTCTCGTCAGGGCTGTTCGCTTCCAGATCACCTAGACTTTTAGCAGTGACGTTATATATGTCGCCGTCATACAACGTTATACTATCAGCACGGCCAGGCTTTCCAGTAGAATTAAAAAGATTGAACTGCAAGAGCCTGAAAATATAAGATCGATCATGGATATATCGACGACTCTATCTTCTAAAATATACAAACCTGAATCCAAAGGGTTTGGCCCTATAAGCACTGCGGAAAATCTTGACACAGTTCACGGGATGATTGTCATATTTGTAGTAAACGATCACGCGTTCTTCTAGCGTGATTTCCTTGGCGGTGTCACATATGTCGATCATACTGAACAGGTGATAAGGGATGTTGAGGTCTTTGATCGGAGTGAACGAACTCTCATCCGCCTCGCGCCCTTCCCCCGTTATCGAAAGTATATTCACGCCGTTCCCAAGAACGTTGTTGACAGCGTTAAACAATAATTCGACCTACAGAATCGATTAACAAGGGGTCACATCCGCCAGTAGTTATCGAGAGACGTTGCGATTAGATACTAACTGTGTGAGTCGGTGATATCACGTTGATACCGTGATAGGCGCTGCGAGTTACGTTCACCTGCATTATAGCTGGGGATTTCATAATAGTTTGCAGAGCAGCTGACTTCTCGAAATGCAGGACTCCAGCACCGATGATACTGATGTGCTTCAGGACTGACTCAACGCGCCTTAGTGTCTCATGAGTAACCATGTCATGAATCCTATGCTCGTAGAGATGATGCTCGAATTCACTGTTGGCTATGCGTATACCGCCCCAGTAGTCGTGCGCATCATCTAGATTCCGTTTCCCGCAATTGATGAAGACGAACTGGTTGTCCCATGGGCATTCGTGTCGATGGCCGTACAGCTGGCCATTCAATCTGATCTGACAGTCTTCGAGCTTCTCCTCCTTCCCAGTGCACTGAAATGTTATTTCAAACAGTGGTCAGAAGAAGGTTCTTATTAAAAGTTAAACGAAACGACAGTGAAACGGAAGTTAAACAGGCCGAACTAGAGTATCGTGATAGTATACCTGTAGCGGTTCCGGCCAAGACCAGACACGTATCAGGGAACCAGGATGAAGTTCGTATCTACGGTCGTATGATACATAGACATTAAGTGAGTCGTGGCCCAGCTGGCGGCAGGCTACTTGCGCATTTCTTTCGGTGAATCTGGTGTCGCACAGAGGTATCCATTGCAAGGTTGTCTTGTTGAAGAACTCCAGAAATCCTGTGTCAATATGGCATAGTGAATATTAATCTAGATACACATGAAGTTGGTATGGTCGTGAACTTTTGCAGGGTCAAAAAAACGCATTTATACGTAGG
Organism: Andrena cerasifolii; assembly: GCF_050908995.1. Classification (NCBI taxonomy): domain Eukaryota; kingdom Metazoa; phylum Arthropoda; class Insecta; order Hymenoptera; family Andrenidae; genus Andrena; species Andrena cerasifolii. The sequence goes on from NC_135124.1 coordinate 16,504,632, forward strand.
GCCCCGCACCGGCCGGCCATGGTCAGAATAAAATCAATTAGCCTAAACTCTACCTTCGTTGTTCAAGGAGGAGCACCGACCATCCTTGCAAAGGCGAATAGTTTCCTCCGATATTGAGACTACATTCCCAGGCATCCTCGTTCCTTTCGCATCCACAGACTCGTGGGTATCATTACGCTCCATTGGCCTCATTATAATCTCATGGTCAGGCACGCCCACAGCCTTCAGCGTACCAAGAACTAGGATCCCCACGTTTGGAGCGAACTCCATCACCACGTCCGGATAAATGTGTAAAGTGGCCTCTGGCATGATGGTGATGTCAGATCGTACAACGTAAGGCCTATCCCTAGCGTGTATGGATAGGTTCTCTATGATCCGTCCGCCCAGATTATCCAAATCCACTTCTCTCGCAATCTGCCAGGACGCAGAGACGGAGGAGTCGAAGGTGTCGCTGGTCAGGAAGGGTCGATAATTGGCTACCGCGTGATCGTTCCAGTCATCAAAGTCGAAGATTCGTCGCCTAGAAAAGTATACAGATCTAAAAGATCTCGATACTGCAAATACTCATTGAAAGCTCGGATTGCTTCGATACCTTATCTCAATGTCCTGGAAAGTTCCCCACCAGTTCTCAGTCACGTCAACTTCATTGTTAATCTTAGCTGTCCTAATGCCAGCTAATAGTTCATAGTCCAAGGAGTTCTCGCCAAAAAGATTTCTATTTATCTGCACCTTCTGGATGCCATGGAAACCGACCACATAACTTGGACTATCATCCGTACGTCGCGGTCCCATTCTAGCCAGATCATAGCTGTTTCTTTTAATCTCGTTATAATGGAAACGGGCGTCAACGTCCCCCACGATCTCAGACTGGCTGTCTGCCTTGAACTCCACCATGTAGATCCCAGTGTTACTTTCTATACGGTTGTTATCAATTTGCATTTTCTTCTCCATCCCGCGGACAGATATCAGACCGGTCTTACAACGGTTCCCCTCGAATCGGTTGTGGGATATGTTTAAAGTAGCGTAGTGGCCATCGACTATGAAAGCGAATTGCTCGTTGTTCCGCCAGGTGTTGTTGTCGAAGTACAGCGTGTGCGTGAAATTCTCGTTGTACTGCCATACATCGGGCAGTAGTACCTCGAAGCCGCCTCTTCTGTTTCGTTCAATGGTGCTGTCCTGCATTATCCAGTGGAAAAGGTTGTTGGAGTGCCTGGCATCGTGACTGAATTGATATATCCCTTTACCATTGTCCGTGATTAAGCTGTCGTTGATGTGAATGGCAATTTCAGACAGATTCATCTTGAAGATATTCCAGTGCGGTGAGTGTATGTAAATTGCCTCCTCCTGGTTGTGAGACACTTCACAGCCGATCAACTGCATGGTCTCGTTAGCTTTTCGAAGAAAGTGGTCGCCGATTTCATCTAAATAACGATTGTAGAATGACGCGAGTATGCCTCTCCTATTGTTCTTGATCTTGGACTTCGTGACCAGCAATGTTGGAATAGGACCTTTTATAATCTTGTTTTTCACGTCCTGTAAACGTAGTTTAGGAATGATGTCTGCAATATTGGGAGGGTTTTAAGTAGAGATGGGTTTCTCGAAGCGTCGAAATCCAGATAAGAAAAAGTATAAAATCAATGAATAAAGAATCGGTCTTATATTTTTGTTTGTATTTTCTTTAAATATAGTCAATAAAAATTTAAGGCCGTCGCACATTTTGGCGAAGGGCGGCGATACGAAGAGATAAGTTTACAAACAATTGAGCACCGAAAATGCGCGACGGCTTTTATGCAGAAATTCTGCTGACTTCGGTTCTTAAAGCAAGATAGATAATCCCTTTACAAAACAGAATCAGCACTTCAAGTCTCGAGAGTTTCGAGTTTCGAGTTTCGAGTTTCGAGTTTCGAAAGTTTCAAAGCCTTCCAAACTCTCGGATTCGAGTTTCGAGAATTTAAGAATCAGCTTCGAACCCACCCCAAGTTCCAAATTTCTCTATATACCTGGATTGGAGCTCGAAGGGCTGTAAGAACCATAACAGCACCGCCAAGTGCATTCGCGCCGCTGTCGTACTCCAGGACCACAGCGAAGGAGCTGGACGTGACTGGGAATACAGCCAAATCTCGCTTCAGGTGCCAAATATCTCGGCTAGGGTCAATATACTGAGAATCGTGTATGGTAATCTGTTCTGTACTGCGATTTTCGATGGGATTGAGAAGCTGGATACCAACCACGTATCCTGGTCTGCACTGTGAAGTTCGCAAAGTCCAATTGAAACACTTCTACTTCCACAAGCCGCAAAAGAACGGCGAATCATTTAATAAACTTACTCTAATGTTGATACGCTGCTGAATGGGATCACCGCTGACTTTGGCCGTTATCATATACTTTGTTTCTTCGTTGGCAAGCTCGATGTCTCGCATATAACTCGGTAGGACTATCGGATCATACGGCGAGTCAATTGTGTCCGGCGCGCGTATAAACCAGCCAGCGAATTCCCTCTGCTGAACAGCAGATAGAGCAGGGTTGTGCCTTATCCCTGCCACTTTATTATTCTCGATCCTGGAGTTAATGACTTGCATTCCTAACTGCTTAAAACTGATGCCACTTCCTCCATTCTGCGAGAAGTCGCTGTTCCTGACTGTGTTCACTGCGTCAGCGGAATATATGTCTGAGTAGAGGACTCCTAAACCATCCTGTAGATTGTCGATCACCCTAACGCTGTCCAGTGAGTGCCGCGCGAAGTCGATTTGCAGAGCTGAAAAGATTTCAAGGGTCTCTCGTGGCACCTTTTATGTGCATCTTCTAGCTACTGTGGTTAAAGGATTACCTGGCTTGAAAGAATTCGTGGCATAATCTAGCAGCCCTGCTCTCTCTATAGTCACATACTGTAGGTCGCTTCTCTGAGCCAGTGGCCCTAGCCGTAGACCTGCCCACGCTGCTTCCGAACACCTAACACCCACATCATTGTCATGGGTACAAGAATTCTCAAAGCTTTGCCCTCTCTCTGCTCGACACTTCGATACGTCGTCGTCGTCCTCGGTGCATCTAACGTTGCTTAAAACAATATCCTCGTTGATACCCGCGTTTGGAATCTGGGAGCGTTCCATTAACCAATTGTCAGGGTCCAGAGTAAGCCCTAATTGATGGCAAACCAGTGCCGAGTCGCGAATAGTCCACCCGTAATTGCAAACAGTCCCCCATTTGTCGCCAACTTTCACCTGGTAGACACGCATAGGACTTTAGCACTAGAAGTAACTGGCAATGGCCCCTTGGTTCTTGATTTATTCTCTCCTACCTGTAATCTCCCTTCAAGGTTCGTTTTCCCTCCAAGGAGTCGCACAGGCGACTCCATTTCGCTCGCCTGGCTGAGCCCCTGGTCCGCGAGAGTCTCATTATCAGCACCCATGAGGATCTCCTCTTTCAGAGTGAATAAAATGTCACTGGGTCGTTTTCCACGGGCGTCCAACCGACCGGCGACCATCATCCCCACAGCTGGGGGGAAACGCAACGTGACGCCAGGGTGGAGAATCAATTTACCGCCGGGTCGTACATTGATATCACGCTCGACGATGTATTCCCCCGCGTTCAGTAACTCCAGGCCATCGACTTCGCCTCCGACTAGATTTGTACCAGGCGTGACGAACCGAGGGACGAACGTTGGGTTTGATATGATCGTGGTAGCACCTGGATTGCTGCTGTGCAGCAAGTATGGTAGATACTCGATCTTCGCGAGATTGTATCTGTCTTTCCTACGAGACAAAAGTGGGAGTGAATTTATAGGATGATTCTATGATAATGATAAAATAAGAAGAAAGTTAAGAACGACGATGGATTAAATATTTAAGTGCACACCTGTGGAACAGTCTTTCGAATATTCTGTTCTCTTCTGCGAAGCCAAGCCAGTTGTAGGTGCAGTTGATTATCTTACTCTGGTCCTCCAAATGGGAACCAACCTCGTACCGTGACTCAGGATTGTGCAATATATTCCGAAATACCTCCACGTTGCTCGAGGAAACGACAACCACTGCCGACACTCTAGAGCGTGGTATCAACCTGGATCTCATTTCGTTGTTGCTGTCGAACAGCTCGCGAACACGATTGTCGCGCAAGAAATTCCTGGTGAACAATGCCTTCTGCGTGTCGCTGTAGGGTGAGAGGCCAATGCTGACCACGAAAGCCCCTCGATTCCCGTAAAATTCATTGTGCCTGACAATCACTTTAGCTGGTAGGACATTGAATTCCTCATAGAGAGGGTTCTTAATTACTATACAGCCGCTGGATTGCTCCCGAAATAGGTTGTACTCGATGATTGCTTCTAGATTAAGGGCGGGGCTGAGTTTGATGCCGAACTTGCTGTTCTGCACGAAATAGTTGTGGCCGATTTGGAGCCTCAACGGGCCCTCGTTTTGCCTCCAACTGGATTCCACTTGTAACGCTGTCTCGGCACTGCTATTGAACCAATTGCCAGTTACGTTCACGTAGGAATTGCCGGTCGCATTACCCACCTAGGGAGAGTATAAATATCAGAAACATGTGCATCCTTTGAAATAATTGAACGGTACTTCTTTCTTCCCTAAAAACGGGAATCCACCTGAAAACTAAGCTAAACTAAGCTAAGCTATTAGTTTTTGGCGGAAACAGTTCCCGGATGTATCGAAGTTAATTTTATAAAACTTAGCATAGAATAGCTTAGCTTAACTTTCAGGTGGAGTCTCGGTTTAATCCTTGCTCCAATCCCTAAATATCCCGAAAAGGAGAGCTATGTCTGGGTTATACACACTTACAAGAATACCAATGTCCTTATTCCGGAATATCTGAGAGTATTCCACCACAGTGGTCTGATTGAAGTACACATATTCAGTGTTCGAGCTGTCGTTCAGCCACACAGCAAATCCATATCCCTGATTGGAGGAAATGCTCGTTCGGGACACGTTCCTATTCCCCCCTGTGACGGTGATGTTAATGCCGTCTCCCCCGTTAAAAGATATACGGCTACTGGTAATATTCACATCCGCAGCACCGCCCAACACGTGCACGCCAGCCACGTGCTTGTTGCTGGACACAGAAGTCTCATGAACGTGCAGAGCTGACCTTAGGTTCTCCACAGCAATGCCCCTTCCATTATTCCCAGCTATAATGCTTCCAGTCACGTTCAGATCGTACATTTTTTCTAAAACGAAACACCGCTATCAACCGTTGAACAACAGTTTCACCAGACATTGGATACAGGGTCCATATAATTTATAAGATAAGCTTTCAAATCAACTTCTCATCTCATTATCATTTAAAATCCCCACCCTTTCCAGGAAGCAATACGACGGGCCCTGTATCCGTCAAGCGAGAGTTGAAGACCAGGCACTACGACCTTTGGGTCCTTTGGAAACCTACTGTAGCCCGAGGACAGTCGCACGAAGACTATCGTGTTGGTGCGCGGCTCAGCGATGAATTTCACGTACAGATTCTGTCGAGTCGTCGTGACGCTCTGAGGTAAAGTGCCATTCTTCACTTTCACCCTGGCTAACAGCTTGTCCGCCACGCTGACACCGTCGTACACCTCTATTATCGCGCTGTGGTTCCTATCGGTCCTCATTTGCAGGAAGTGCATCGTCAACGCGTGCCCTGGCCTCGTGAAGATGTGCTGCGACCAATCCATCCGGACATTCCAACTCGGCGCTTTGCTTCAAGAGGCTGGGATCAACGTTCGTAAGGATACTCACCTGTGGGCAGCGTTTCATGTTCGGCGCGTACTTGCTCTGCTCCATGGAGATTATAACAGGGAAGGTTTGACTAGCTGTGGTCGGAAAGGTGCATAAGTCGAAGACCTCTGTGCGATCTAGCTTGTCATCTGGTCGCTCGTTGAAGTGAACGTACTTGATACCGTCGGCCCCATTGTCGAGGATGGAGCATTCGTTGATGTGCGCCATTCCAGAGGAGCTGTTCACGTATATCCCGTATCCTGTTTATTGGCAAACGGAAATGTTGTAGAATCAGTGAGCAGGCGGTTTTACTTTTTACTCGCGTCGGGTATTAATATTCAAAGCACCTCTATTATTCTGAATGGTGCAGTTGTTGATTACCACGGGTGCGTTCGGTATGGTGACGTTGATGCCAGTGAAGGCGGCATGGAGCACCGAAATAGATTCCATTTGCGGTGGAACACCTTCCACATCGATCGCCGCTGTAACATTATATTCCCGGCCTGTTCCTGCATGCCTGTTAAAGGTACACCAGTATTAGCGAAAGCTCACCACCAATGTCAGCGAATGAAATTCGACTCAGGTGTTTAACAGACAGGCTTACTCTATTACTATGTTCCGCAGGATCGACTTGGACTTTCGTACGTAGAGGGTGTTCTCCTGGATCAATGGCCGATCGTACAGAGCTTCCTCGAACCGGATGCCCCTCCAGTGTTTGATGGCCTTCGTGGCCCCATCGTGGTGTGGCAGACAGGAGACGCCGAGATCAGGATGGTAATCTGAAACCGCATGGACGTGTCTCTACGTAGTTCTCCCATAAATACTTGAGCTGCTTCGGAATACGCGGGCAGCATAGGGGTAGGAAGATGGTTCTGAAGTAGCCAGACTCAGGGATAGCGTCGCGGGCCAGGAGGCGGGTTATCCGACGAGCAACTCCTTTCTTTAGAACAACAGGTAGGACGAGGTTTAACTCGTCCCCGATGACAGCGCACCCCCGCGAGTAGGATCCACTCCCTCTATGGCTCAGGTCCAAGAAGGGAGTTGCTATCGCAAGGGGTTAGGGATTTCAATGGTGGGTAATGCGCGCTCCTTCGTGGACCCAATGCAGCAGAGCGCCTCGAGCTCTTTAACTACTACTTCAGAATATAAGCTGCGCTCTAGATAAGAACTTAAATACTATACCGCAAACACCGCCACCAAGCTGCCTATCGGACCACCTCTCGCAGCTCGTTAAAGAGGCTTCGGTGCCCCTGCAGCCCGGCTGCTCATACAGAAGCCGCGGCTTCGCGGGCCACAGCCTGTCCATCCACGACCACCATTGGCCACCTTGGAAACCCAGCTGTCTGCACGCCGTCTCCAAATCAGCTCGAGTCCAGCTGCCATTAAAGAATTATTAACGTGACGTTAACGACGCGCGGCAGGCGGATACTTACTTCCTTGAATTTGTGCAGACAGCTCGCCACTCGCCTCGATGGAACAGCTCTAATCTACCTTGGAACGGGGTGGGACCATCGACCAGCCGTATCGTAAGCGGCGATTCAACAGGATGCACTTGACTGTTCGCCTCGGCTGCCGTTAGTAAAATTGGAGCTTGTGGTTCTCCCTAAAAGCAGGAATTACCATTAGTAGGTGGGTCAGTTTCGTCACATACAGAGTTCTCTTCTCCGGTATTCAATGCTCCAAAGTTACAAGTAAAACTCTATCTACTCTGTTGAACTTTAGGATAGCTTTATACCCGAAAGATAAAAATATTCTCAATCTAACGAGACCTGATCGCCACGCTACAAATAACACAAACACCCTAATTCGTGACCGCGCAGGAGGTGGAGGAAGGTCTCGTCCGCAGCGTAAGAGGATTAGCGAGGCCGAAGGTTAACAGTTCAGGCCAAGAACCGCCGTTTGATACGTGACCTGAAACGCGCCGCGTGGCGGAGGCGTGCGGTTGATTCACTCGCTGCCTTCCCATCCAGCTTTTAATCGACTTATTAGCTGGCTAAGCTGGCTTCTTGTTTAGGGCTCTCGACCTGCCTCTGCCCTCGCGGAAACGCTCCGATTAGAAATCCCCTGTTTTTAAGTGGATCACTTCCACTCGCTTTCCTCCGACCTCTGTTCAGTGAACTCCAACTTCCAACCCCCTTCAACCCACTTCGGTGTTCACATAGAAGTGCCCCCTAAGAACCTCTGCTAAATAACAGTGGAGCATCAGTTTTCAAAAGACAATTTATATGGTCATGCGATACAAAACAGTTCTGCTGTCTCTACTAAAGAGCACGCTAGAAGAATTGGTATACTATATAATAACGCCAGTTCTGTGCAGCAGCGCGTGTGCATCACGCCAGCGGTACAATCGCGCGCTGCCGCTACGTGATGCGAATAAAGGAACAATCAGCCCGGCTCGCGTGTTTCTGGAATTTCCGGTCACTCGATGTCCCTCGCGGAGACACCATCCGAAACCCTTCGTGCATTCCTCGGCAACAATCGTTTAAAACGCTCCTCCGCTGAAACTGGTTTTATTATCACGCGGGATAAAGCATCCCCGCTTTCTCGCCGTAGGTGCGTTTACTTTCGAGCGTGATCCGTGGAACGAGGAACGGTTGCGCGGTAATTATCCAGCTGTATTTGCGAACCGCCAAACCTTTCCTCCCACTGGACGACGAACCGCTGGCTGCTCCTTCGACTGTTAAAAACCACCGCTTGCTCGAAGGCGAACACTAAGTAGCGCGTAACGAGAGGCGAAACGAACTAAGGGGGCATTCGAGAGCCGCGGTGATTACGATTCTGTATACCGGAAGCGCAGCTTTAAAGGTAGTATAGGGTTACAGGGAGAACGCGCTCTGCGTAGATGAAATTTCATGTACGCGGAAGGAAAGCGAGAATTAGTCTATTAGGTGTGATTTTATTAGAGAAATACTGCTGGCATCAGTATCCCTAATTAGGCACCAAACGGTGCGCCAGTAACGTGGGTGTTCTACTTCCTTATCGCTTATCAGTGTCATGGCGATATCGATTCCCGGGAAGGGTACGTTCGATTAGTAAAATTTCTCTGGGATTGGGCTCGTAAATGCTTCTAGGAACTTGGAATTATTAGCACCAGTCACTTCTGGCATGTCCCCGTAGTAACACGTGCGCAATCGTGCGGCTAGATGAGTCATGTTCATTCAACGTTAGTACACATGTATAAACACTCATCTGTCTCTTGTGTACGTGATAGCTATCGTAATAATTGATGCAACACGGGCGTACAGGAGTATGAGTTTGGTAGCGAAATCTCTGCTCGTAAGCTGTATTTAATTTATCCCGCTACAGGTTTCATTACTTATTAGTTTCTATTCACAGCACTATTTCTCTTCCGCTAAATTAATATCCCCTGTTTCGCGGGCTGTGCACCTCTGCGCTTATGATCCCGCAGAAATTTGAATTTAAAAATCAAATCTCTGCACATAATTACATTTAACTTACGCCCTCTACAATTCCTATAACTTATCAGCTTCAATCCTCGACTGAATCTCTATTTTCCTCCACCCCCTCCGCCAAATACATTTCCCTCGTTCCACAAGCTATTTACCTTCGCAGTGACGATCCCGCGAACAGTGATCCCGATCATCGGACCAAACCGGATCTCCACCCCGGGCTCTATCACCAGTTCGCCCTCGCGTTCCACGAACAGATCCTCACGGACCAGATAAGGGCTCTTCGATCTTTCCAGCATTCGCTGGCCCCGCACGATATGCCCCCCGTGCAGCTCCGTGAACCCGCCGTTCGTATTCCCATTGCTGGCGTTCACGAATGTCGGCTCGGTGTAATAAATGGACGACTGCTCGAACCCTTCGTCCGACTGTCCTCGAACCACGGCCAGTATAGTCACAAGCAAGCCCGCAAAACGCATCTTGCCGCGCGCACCGAAGCCTCCCAAGTCTCGATGAAATTCTCACTAGAGCAACGAAACACCTGAACGCAGAACCCGGAGGGTACCATGTATCTCGGATCGACGAACGATCAATGCATTCCCGTCCACGAGCGAGCTCCAAGACTCGTTGAAGGGCTTCGAACACTTCGATGACACTTGTTGCAACATTTAGATAGATCAACTATCCGCCAGGTTTTCAACAGAGATAACGATATTTGTTCGCAGATAAAAGGTACGCATCGACCGTTTCACCAGGCCTGGATAATATATAGGTCTCATGAATCTCTTTTTTTTTTATCGCGATACTCGAATGCGTCACACGATGATTCCATCCATACGCGCTGGCAACGTGCGTAATTCAATCTATACTTTCACTGAACGTATCGTTACGAAGATCCTCGCAGCCACGACCCACCGTCGGTACGTTTCTTTGCTAGGTTTCCTTTCAAAGGTGTGTTTTTGATCGAAGAGACTGCCATCGATCCTCCACGATCGTCCACATTCTAACGCACAACGTTCCACGATCATTCAAGGATCTACGGTTACAAATTACAACCGCTCAACCATGTATCTTATCTGTACACACCGACACGCTGCGTTCACAAGCTTCGCCGAAATCCCTCCGAGAGACCCATATTATCGATAGGTAGATATCAGTTGCCCGCGGGATAATCCAGCACCGCTACGCCAACGCAGAAATGGGCTGTATTTTAAATTCGAGCGTTAACCTTTCCTCTCGGCGTGCTCTTTCACGCGCCAGGGACCACAGCTAGACTGTGGCGACTCGACTGCACTGATGCCGTTGCTCTCCCGTCACGAAGCCCTTCGCCAGCGACCATCGAGAAGACGCCGTTCATTCTGACGGCTACGTCCGCTGGGAGAAGGGAGTCTGTTCACCGTGGGACCACAGTGCTGGTAAAGGTGCAGCGAGCTTGTTAACTAAACCATCGAGCGGCGGTGCTGGCTGACGTAGAAGCTCTGTGCTACCAGTCGTTATCTTCTCGTATTTCTATCGTTTCTTTCTCTGAACGCTTCGAGTATGTTTACTTTATTTTGCTTCTTTCAGCTACTGTGTCACGGTTCAATGGGTTCGACTGCCGCACAGCTATACGTGGTACACAACTGCTGTTTAAATGTAGCACAGTTCGCCGATCGACGGGTGGGTGAACGTTCAGGTTGGATCACAGGGGATAGTCCCTTTTTTTATTTATGCTCGATGGTACCCGACGGTACCTTTGGTATAGTGGGGGTATTCGTAACGGACGAAAGAAGCGTAGATCGTGGAGCGTGGCTTGGCGGAGGCGCGATGGCCACCTGGCGTCACGTTGGGCGCGGTTTCACTGACTCGATTCGCTGTATGCCTGTCGTCTTTGCCTATAGACGACTCAACCGACTCACCTTCCCTCGCGTTTTGCCGCAGCCCCCTGCCGCTAGCCTGCCACGGAGCGCCAGTATTGTTACCGCCGCTGCCCACTCACGCTGAAAGGTAAAGCCTGTCACGTGACACGGGGACGGTGTACGTCACAGGTTGTGAAACAGGTGAGCTGCTTCTGGGAAACCTGTCTCCTTCGTCATTAACGCCTGGCGATGCTTCGACGTGCTGGAATGTGCTATATGGGTTTTCAAGGGATTCCCCATTTTTTATGGCGTATCGTGTTTGATAGATCTGTATTTGGTTGGGTTGGAGAGTTAACGTGTAGGTGAATAGAGACATTGTATATGCGAGGTGTGGTGAATAAAGTGTGTTTGCAATCCTGCCTAAAAAGTGTTGATAAGTATAATTAAGTATGAGCGGAATAATTATGAATACTGTGTGGAAACGTAGTTGGGGGTCTATATTTTCATAAACAATTGCAACTGTGCATAATTTGTTCGAAGAAAATGCATAATCTGTTGAATATAGAGAATAAATGAAAATGACAAGTTTGCCGCATCCCTGTCCAAAAAATGTAATTGCTAATTCAGTATAAACAAAATAATGATAAATATTATATAAGAAGATAGTTAGAGGTCTATACTTTAATACGCGACACTAAAAATATATAAATTCATTGTAGAAATTGTTTATTTATTGTTTGAAAGAACCTTTTGGAACACATGGGCACATAAATGCTGGCGGTGCGTAGCGGTGAAAAAAATAACTAACATTTATGAAACAGTTAACAATTATACTGGCGCATTCGTGTTTTGACGCCCACTTTTTCAAGTTCTTTCATCGCTTTTTTCCAATATATAAAATTTTATCTCGCTGACTATTGCTGCAGAATGATCGACAGTGACTTCGCAAAGAGGCCTAGGACTTCGGAGTGCATTTAGATAAATAAACCCCCTATTTCTATTCTGGCAACACGACTCCTGCAATAAGTTGAACCCCCGTTGCCAAATATGAATTTGGACATTTTGGAATTGTATTTCTAAACATTGAGCGCTAATTCTCAAAATAGAGACACTTCTCATATTTCCCTATAAAATTGATCATGTTTGCGCCCGTAATTAATCAGTTATTAGCAATTATTTCACACCATGCACGTAGAAATAATGGGCGTCAAAACGCGCCCACGCCAGTCCTAGCTAAATTCATAAATTGTAGTTACTTCTTTTACCGCTACGCACCACTAGCATTTGTGTGTCCATAAAGTGATCAAATTGTCAAAAGGCTTTATCAAGCAATAAATAAACAATTTTCTTGCTGAAAGTGGTCGCATAATGATCCCTAGAGCCTCTAGAAAAGGCCTATATCGTCAGTTTCAAATAAATAAACAAATTCGTATGTTCTCGAACATAACCTCTTATTCAAAGAATCGAACTAACGCGGTGAATGAACAAATTCTCAATTTTCTACAATTAATTTATGTATTTTTAGAGTCGCACCTGAAAGAATAGACCCTTGGCTACCTTCCTATATAATATTTATGATTATTTTCTTTATAATTAATTAGTTATTAGCATTTTTGGACAGGGATGGGTCAAACTCTTCATTTTCATTACAAAGTACTCTCTTTATTCAACAAATTATGCATTTTCTACAAATAATTTATGTACATTTCCAATTGGTTATGAAAATATAGATTCTTGACTGTTTTCCTATTACTATTAAATTTTCTAGAAGCAATGAAGAGAACTCTGAATATATACCAAGAAAAGCTTGTCATTTGTTCTGACAGTGTCTAAAAACTGATGATAACTGATCAACTAGAAACAATTGCAAACATTTACATGCTTCCCCAATTGTATTGCGAAATATAAGCTTACAACCACTTTTATGACGCATATTCGATGTGAATTCATATTACTCAGCAATTCATTTCTCCTTTATTATGAAATGAACGAATTCTACTGAGGTCGTTTGAAATGTGCCATGGCGAGAAATCGATGTCGACGGTGGCGCAATACGATAATAGCAGATGTCGCTATCTAGCGCAGCGTATTGTCAGTAACCGTAGTAAACCAGTAGTAAACATTGGATGAAATACAAACCAAAGGAGAGGTTACTCGATTCCAACTCATTATTTCGTATATTATCACCTAAATACAAAGTAATAATATTCGACGTCAACCTGATAAAGATCTCGAAGCCAACATGTCATCCTTTTTAACGGATGTGCTGATCACAGCAGGTACGCGTGTAACGCACATATTGCATATGCGGTTTCGGTCCACGCACACACTGTATGTACAGCCGCGAAATTCAAATTTCTGACGCCAGTCCTGCTTTTCGCTTTGAATTTTAGGAAAACTGGAAAAAGTCAACTTACACGAGAAGATAATCGAAATACAAAAGGAAGTGATAAGATTGAAGTACGATGTTAAAGATTTCATGGACAATAATCATGTGGAATTCACCTCGAAGCTCGAGAGCGACCAGAATTTAGTAGCGAAGGGCGAAAGCTTGCTCAACGAGATGAACGCATTGCAAAAGAGAATAGACGACCAAGTATACGAAACAAATATGTAAAGACGTGGTACGCGAATCTATGGATAACGATGATTTGTTTATTCCAGGTGAAAATAGAGCTGTCGGGTTCCACGAAGGAACTCAAGGCTCTCTCTCAAGCTCTAAAGGAATCCAACATGATGTTGCAGCTTTCTAATCAGCTCTTAACGTTACACGAATGCACAAAGTCTATAAAGAACTACCAACAGAGAAAACAGTATGTCAAAGCGGCTAAAACTTTGTGTCGTATGCAAAGTATATTGTACGATCCACAAAGCGAGCTGCGCAACCTCGACATTTACACAGCAATCGAGGACGAGTATCTGAATTTATATATGTTGTTCGTGTCTGGTGCGTCTGCGTTGTTACACGAGCGTGTTTGTTGGACCGGCATCGAGAAGAATGCAAAAACGGTGACGTTAAGCGTCAAAGATGAGCTGGAGGATATGCAAGATTTGATTCAGGGGCTGCATTGCATCGACAACCTCTCCAACTATCTGCACAAATTCGCGATGACGCTTATGGACCACATGATCAGTCCAATTATTAACGACGACTGTTCCATCTATGTCGTACAGGAACAGATTTTCACTGTCGAGATACTGAACAGAAAGAAATCGCCCAGCTACAAGAGCGTCCTATACAATCTAGAACTGTTGTTCAAATTCCTCCACCAGCATTTCAATATAACGATAGGCGAAGAGACCTTCCTCGTACAAATTCAGCCCCATTTACTGGATCAACTGTCCACGTCCCTGACCGCAGACTGCATTTCACGAATTGTCCCAACGTCCAGCGCGGATTTGAAGAACTTCACGCCTATCGTTCAGGCTATCAATAACTTCCAGAATTTCTTAGTCGATATTGGTACGACGCTTGTGACTACGCAGGGTGGTTCACCTAACTCGACGACCCTTTCCGTAACTTATGTTTATTGTTCACATGGAACTCGAATGAGTATTGACTGCCGAGTAAAGAGTTAGATCGATCACCCTGTTTATTATTGGCTTCTGAAGCAATTTGGTAATCGTACAGCTTGTTTCAGGCTTCATCACGAACAACCAGTTGTTCCTATCAGAGTATACGAAGAATATCGACAAACTGTTTATCGAGAGGGTTTGTCAAGATTTGCTGGCAAAGGCTCGAAGCATTATGAAGAAAGACTTGCATGACTGCATGGTGTACGAGCCACAGGCAAGTTCTCTGTGAATTATCTTCACGTAATGGGATACTGTAAGATATATTTGGTTAATCGATGTTCCAGGAACCACTTGAGTTTTCGGAAAATGCGTACGAGAGTAATGTAATGAAAATATGCAAGAAATTGAACGATCATACATTTCAACTCCCCAAATGTCAGATAAGGTACAGAGTGCTGTATAGAGAGCTGTCTCAAGAGCCTTGGCTTCGAAGAAAGTAATTTCAAATATATCGTATTTCAGTAAGAGTGCGAAAGAAACATTGGATCTGGCGCGAAGCATTTTGGACGAAGCGTGTAGTAGTTCGGACTCCTGTGCCATTCAACTGTTCTACACATGCAGAAACGTTTTCGAAATGTATTCGGGATTGGTGCCGGAGCATCACAAGAAGTATTTAGAAACGATACCGCAACAAGTTGGTGGGAAACCATTGATCTCTGAATCAGCAATGATATTTAAAGAGCCTTCTAATTAACCATCACTTTCTCTCACTTAGCTGTGTTCCATAATAACTGCATGTACCTCGCACATTATCTTCTGACACTGGGACACGAGTATAGAGACAAGCTACCGAAATCTTTAGAAAGTCTGAATCTCACTTTCGCTGACCAAGTATTGGTGTTGAGGGACATTGGATCGGCCTGTTTCTTGGAGCACATGAAGTACCAGAGGAATATTATCTTTGATATTCTCAAAGAGTCCGGTTAGTAATGCGTGGATCGAGTTACGAATTTTTAACGATCGAAGCTCTTTGAAATAAGGTTTATCAGCATTGGGTCAAACCCCCGAATTGCATTCCAACACCGAGCGTGCGCTGCGACAATGCATCAGGCAGTTGGAACTATTGAAAACAGTTTGGCTAGATGTGTTGCCTGTAAATATTTACCGCAGAGCCGTAGGTCAGTTTCCTCTTTTTGGTGAAACTACGAATTATGAATTATTTAAATCGTCTACGGTGCTTGTATACATTAATTACTTCAGGATGCATTACCAATTCCATGGTCGAAGATCTGGTAATCAGAGTGACATCCGTAGAAGATATTCCTGCCGACGTTGCGACCGAATTAGTGATACTGTTCAATATGATCGTCAAACGTGCGCCAGTAATCTTTCCAGTAAGTTTTTATCGAAGGAAGCGTGCGATTTAATACTATCACGGTTTTTATTCAGCCCTGGTTTAAATAGAGAACGATTACATGAGAGAATGTACGCGCGATGCTTGCGAACGGGAACTTGATCTTGTCAGAAATTCCACGAGCTGTTCCTGCAAAATGAAACTATGATAATGTTATTCCCCTTTGGTAATGTTTTGCGGTGACCGCGAACGATGTTGTGCTTTCAGGATCCTCAAGAAATCCGTCAGCATGTGCGCAAGTGGGAGAACTTTTTGGAATTGATTAAAGTATTGGGCGCGTCACTGATCGAGATTGAAGTTAGGTGGGGAGGCGGCAAAGGGCCACTAGCGCGTGAATTTACGGCCCCGCAAGTGAAACAACTAATCAGAGCACTGTTCCAAAACACAGAGCGGAGGTCCAATTTGTTAGCTTCTATAAAATAAGTGAAATATCTGACTGTACTGTTAATATTAAGATATATCTTCGATTTACGATTTTTTTTACTTATCATTCGTTAATCTATATTGTAATACTTACGTTGAATTTTTTAATAAAGCATGAATAATAAACTGTCGTGTGAAATATTTTGTAAATTCGGAGGGGCCGTCCAGTAATGCGGGTGAATTTAGAATCGCGTTTTAAAAAATCGCCGAACGTTCTCGTTTAATTGCCGTGGAAAAGAGTCTGTCTTCTGGAAGATTTTCTACCGGTCGAAGAGAGAACCCAGTAAGTGTTGCAAACTTTTAAGAAAGTAGGCAGGCAGGCAGGCAGGCAGACAGGCAGGCAGGGTGGCGGGCAGTAGTGAGAGCAAATCATTTAATAGACTTCCAAATCCACATCATTTACAGCAATGGCAAACATTATTACCATAATGTCAATATTTTTTTTTTTTCATTCGAGTATCCACAGCGATAAATGCTCAAAAATTTCCAAATGCAATACTATCACTGCACATATATTTCAAGGCCATAATTCAGATCATACGTAGTAAATTAATTTTGCAGCTCTTCGATCTTGATCTCACATGGATGTATAAAAGTTCTTAAGGCAAAGCTGCACAATCAATTATATACGAGCAGTAGTGTGCATTTGGCTAAAATTGCGCAAACTTTTTCTTGCTTTTTCCATCTTTTAAATGAAATTATCTCTATTCGTTAAACAATAAGTACGCCCATAATAGATGACATACAATCATAGACCATTACATTGGAACCCCTTTAAAACATACTAAAAGTTAAAAAGAAAGAAAAACAGAAAGATCATAAGTTGTAGAAAAACCTTATCTCATATTATTTTTTTTTTTTATATAACTACATCAAACGTTTTTTTTCCTCCGTAAAAAGAAACTAAAAAAAAAAGTATAAAAAAATATTGTATAAAAAACTTATTGGATATGATAGAACATATAATACCTCGAATTTTAAAGACAGAAGACACGTGTATGGATACACTGTTCTTTTTTTTCAGCCTAAGATCGTATAGCTTACTGATTCAATCCTTTTCATAATTTCTTTCATCTTCCCTTCATTCATTGTATATAAAGTTTGTAATAACACGTCTCTATGAATAATGAGTAATGTTCTGAAAATGATTACAAACTGTGGAACTAAATTATACTATATAAATGGTATTGCACAACTTAATCTGCAATGGTAGTTCTTGTCTATATACAGGTCGCTGCGTAGATTGGATAGAAATGTAGTCATCAGGGCGGGTAGCTGATTGGCCCGCAGTTCAGATTGGCAATTGCAGTGTAGATCTTTTATGTGCATTCACGAAGATGACGATGACTGTGAACATGGAAGCGCAAAATAGGATGTCACATTACTTTCGCCTTCATCTGGCGGATAACTCTCATCGAGAGTATATTTACAATTGCATAATACAATCCGTACATGCAACAATATTTTATTCAACGTCAATTGCCGATGCTAGATGTCATGCAATAAATGGATTTTCCTTTACGTATGCATAGATTTAACACATTAATCTCGTCGCACATCCGAGGCAATTATACGAACTTAAATGCTTTTAAATTATTTTGGAAATTCCTCGATACAATTCGCAGTTTGCGCGTCGGTCTATAACGTTCGCGAAACGATACAAGACAAATGGATTATATTACTTTAAGCCTGATACTCCATTTTCGATTCGGAGCTCGTTTAATTCTTTGGTTGCTGGAGACATAGTCAGCTGTCTTTCAGAGATATTATCGCGCGTAGCGTCAGCGAAAGGAAAATGAGAGCGGATTCAATGTCTTTCACCGATAATGGAAACGAGTTAGAACGAACCGCTACTGTTATTATCTTTGGTCTTTGTCCGAAGACGGAATTGATTTCAACGAGCCCGAAGTAACTGTACCATAACTTAAAATCATTTTACAAGGACTGGTATCATTAGTACCTGCCACGACTAGCCGGAGAACGACTTCTATACCTCGACGTGCCAGTGCCTTTGTTGGTATAATAATCAGCATTAGAGTCCACGCTATTATAGACATCCTGTGCATATCCTTCCCGGGTAACATACCCGCCGGTACGATTGGACATATAATCTTCTCCATAGTAGTCCCTACTTCTACTTCCGCCACCCTTGCCTGCATAGTAACCGCCGTAATCTGCGTATGGATTATTTCCTCTGTAACTCAGAGCAGTAGAGATCGCGGATCCGTAGCCCCTACTAGAAGCACCTCGATTTCCTCTGAATCCTCCCATACCACCCCTGCCTCCGCCACGACCTCTACCTCGTGATATTTCCACTCTCAACTTGGCGCCCATAATCTCTGTGCCATTCATACTGCTGCACGCGAGCTCTGCCTCGCTGGTATTTAGAAACTCGATAAAAGCGAAACCCGGTGGATTGAAAGCAACCCAAACTTTGTTCAGCTTCCCATATTTCTCGAACTCTGTCTGAAGATCTTCTTTCTTGATGTTCCCGTTCAGCCCTCCGACGTAGACGCGTGTATATCCCTCTGGTGTCATTCTCTACCTAAAAATCGTCGTTCTACGTTGCATGAGACCATTCCCCGTAATCGACTAATTACGGATATAAGCGAAAACAAAAACAGCACAAGGAGATAGGCGCGATATCCCGACCTATCTTCATTTTCCACGCAAAGATTATTGATAAAAACAGCGACGTAACGCATTCAGATAATACCTATTCCCAATGGTCCTTCTTATGGGCCGTAAAATATAATCCCAGAACGGCAGAAAGCCAAAGTGCTTGCGCGCCAATGATTTTTCGAAAATGCTTATTATCCCCCGGTGGCGGTGTACTTACACTTGTATTCTAATTTGCGTTACAAGTTTCGTTCCTTAATTGAATTCCTTGAGAAATTCCGTAGAAAAAGGGTATCCAGTACGTCGTTGGTACGATACAATCGATAGGCGAGAATCAACCGGGGTTCACAGTGCACAGAAACTACAACCGACGTCTTGGCGTCTCCAACCCAGACGCCAAAAGCTCGCACGGTCTGCTCGGGCCGGATAGTTCCGTTTCCAAGGGAATATCACAAGAGAAAGAGCCACTCTCCCGCCCGGAATGCCAGCCGGATTTAAATGTTTAATATCCGCCGCAAGTGCGAGACAGACGTCTGTGGTTTAAGTAATCACAGAAGCGCACAGAAGGGAACTGAACGGATGGATAGTGGATCCTTTCTTTCACTCCGTTTAACTCGTGCGGAACGCGGAACGATTCGTTCGAGCAGACCGTACCCGCCGACTGTTTATCTTCGGAATTTCATTTTTAACAGGAACGATGCGATAAACAGAGTAATGGACGATCAGAAATTTATAAATACCTCGTATTTTTAAACCGGCTATTTCCTCTTTTCGCAACGAATATCGCAATCTTCAAACGGCAAGGATGCTTTCACGAATCATAGAGAACGGATCGTTCCTTTTGCTCGATGCGTCCACTGATTACTTAAACGATACCAAATTCTTATCCACCTTTCTACCGACCAATTGAAATCTGCATAGTCACGCGTAGATCGCCGTGAATTTTGTACGAATCAATAGAAATTAGCAAGCTCCTTTTAAATCTCTACCGTATAATGCAATATGATTGTGTTTTATACCGTTAAATTGGATAGTTCACTGACCGCAGCAAAGCGACGCGCGTATACTACTACACTGTAGAGGTTGCTTCGGTTCGGAACTACGCCGTTTCAAGAAGATGGCAGTTCAAATGAATGATATCGATAATGCCGCTCGCGTGATGGTAATTTCGATGGCCGATACGGTTTTAAATTAGAACTGACGGATTCGGGTCGTTGCCACTCGGCAAGGTACTTATATATATATATAGTTAAACGATAAATGGAAATTACCTGATGCCCGTGAACGTTAAGGGTGCTTAAGCTGATTCGCCAAAATTACTCATGAATCCGACTAGCCGCGACTTGTCGGCCGATTTAATCAAAATGCAACGATACGATATCCTGATTCAGGAGATAGAAGGCATCGACGACTATCTCGGCCCGACTTTTCGGTACGTAACTTCTACGTAATGTTCATCCCTTGTCAAGGGGTTCCGTTGAAAGACGCGCGCCCCCTCCGGTGCAACCCCTTCGCACGCAGATGCAATTCCCACCGTGCATATGCGCACTGGAAGGGCGGAGAACGGGGGTGGTTGTCCCCGTAATAAAATAAAGATAAATCGAATCAGGGTTGCGCCATGTCAAGGTTGTCAACTAACCAAGTTGGCAGTCTGCTGTCAAGCATGGTGCCAAAGCACGAGTACCTGCTGTACGAAATAGAATCCACGGATACTAATAGCATAGGCCTTGTCTTCAGGTACCATTGCTACCGATAGTCCCTCGACAAAAGACAGTTCCGCGATGAGAAGACAGGGAGGGATATAGACATTCTTACGTCGCTTCTTCTCTTTCTAGAGCTATCTACGATGGCCACGAGCACCAGAAATTCATGGAGAAGCTCGACGAGCGTATCAAAGCGCACGACAAAGATATCGAAAGGATGTGCAACCATCATTACCAGGGTTTCATCGACTCTATACGGGAACTGTTACAAGTTCGTTCTCAGGCTCAGCAACTTAACGTTAGTTCGCGGTTTTCAGTCCTTTTCATTCTGCAAAAAATAAAGGAACACAGCTTAATGGAATAATGTTTCTCCGCAGGCGGAAATATTGGAGCTGGATAAATGTATCACTGCCACTGCCACCAAAGTAATAGAGAAAGGGGAGGAGCTCGTTAAAGCGCGCAAAGTAGAGAGTAACATGGCTGCGGCGGTGGACAGTCTTACCATGTGCCTTCCTGTTTTAGCCGCGTACGCAAAGTTACAGAAACAGCTGAAGGATAAGCGTTATTATCCGGCGTTAAAGACACTGGAGCAGCTGGAGCATCATGATTTACCAAAAGTAACGAATTATAGATTTTCCTCACAAATTACTCAGCAAATCCCGCAGTGAGTAATGCAACAGGATAAAACGATCATTTATTTTTACAGCAGATTGTAACTAAAGAGTAATTTACACACAGATATTAAGGTACATTAAGTGACTGATAGATTGCAAATGATTTTAGACTTCGTGAAAATATAAAGGATGCTTCCATGTCCGATTTAAGAGACTTTTTAGAAAATATTAGAAAGTATTCGCCGAAAATAGGCGAAGTCGCTATGAGACATGTGAGTGAAATTTATCGAGCCTATAAACGAATATATAGATATTTAGTACATTGCGTTGATGTTACGTTAGACACAAGAGCAGTTAACTATCGAAGCTGAAATTGTTGGTCGCAAAAAGAAGAGATCGCACACCGCAAACACATTGTCGAACGAGGCGGAAGAGGAGTTAAGTGCTCAAGATTTAATGGACTTTAGTCCAGTGTATCGTTGTATGCATATTTACACCGTACTTCGCGAAGGGGAAACATTTAAAGCGTACTATAGACAGCAGAGAAAGCAACAAGCTAGATTAGTTCTACAGTCTCCTATCAATATGGTAAATATCGTTAAGATCCATAGAAGCGATTTCTTTATGTCTGTGCGTACATCTTGATTTCGTATTTCTAGCACGAGAGCATAGCTGGCTATCAGACGTACCTACAAGGAATCGTAGGTTTCTTTGTAGTGGAGGATCATATTTTGAACACTGGCAATAGTTTGGCCACACGGTCTTATTTAGACGAACTGTGGGCCATGGCCCTGTGCAACATAGTGAATGCATTACGCACCCACTCTGTAAGTTACGACGAGCTTATGAGTTAGTTCTGATGATATATTTCCTCTAACGTTCTTCCAGGCGTACTGTACAGACGCAATGCTGATCCTAAAAATAAAGAACCTTATAATGCTGTTTAACACAACTTTAAGAGTAAGTATATACATCGTGGATAAATTGATTGTTAATGTTGCATATATGTTTCTCGTTGCTTTCTTCCTTCAGAATTATGGATACTCTGTGGGACAACTTTGGGATTTGCTGCAAGAAATTCGCGTACATTACAATGAAGTCCTGATGCAACATTGGGTTCAAGTGTTCAGAGACATTTTGGATGAAGATAATTTTCTACCAATTCAAGTAAGTCTCTTTATTCTTTTACAGCTTATATATATATATATATATATATATATATATATATATATATATATATATATATATATATATATATATATATATATATATCTTACGCGTGCAATTATCTCTCAGGTCACCACCCAGGAAGAGTACGATAATATTCGCGGTTTATTTCCATATCACGGCGAGGAATCAGAGAGAGCAGAATTCCCGAGGAAGTTTCCATTTTCAGACATGGTACCGAAAGTTTACCAGCAAGTGAAGGAGTTCATCTACGCTTGTTTAAAATTTTCGGAAGACTTGAACTTCACTCAAACGGAAATAGACGAAATGATTTGCAAATCGACGAATTTACTATTAACGAGAACATTCAGCGGATGCTTGTCGTCTCTGTTCCGAAAGCCGTCGTTGGCACTTCTGCAAGTGGTTCAGATTATAATAAACACGGGTTACCTCGAGAAATCTACAAAGTATTTGGAAGAATTCGTGACTAACATCACCGGGTAAGAATTAACCGAACCACTGGCAATTAACATTATCGCGATTCGGTACGTTAATTTTACAGAACACCGCACGAGGGGCAATTGAGTTGCATGGGCGTCGAGTCAGCTATGTTCAGAGTCGCGAGAGACGACGCGGAGAAACAGATTTGCGAGAAGCTGAAGAACAAGCTTGACGAGTTCTTGGAGTTAGAGAATTATGACTGGAACTTAGCAGAACCCCAAGGACACGCGTCTGGATTTATTACCGATCTCATAGCGTTTTTGCGTAGCACTTTCACTTGCTTCACTAATTTACCTGTACGTACCCCCATGCGTGATTAGAAAGCTCGTGGCCGGTAATAGGAATTTTGAATAACCAACACATTTCAGGACGAAGTTGCACAAGTTGCTTGCAAATCTGCTTGCTCTCATATAGCGAAGGCTATACTGGGGATCTTAATCAGCGAAGACGTTAAACAGATATCTATGGGCGCTCTTCAACAAGTCAACTTGGATACCATACAATGCGAACGTGCGTGTCTCCTTTTGTTTTTTTATTTTTACATAAGGTGTACAATATGCATGGTTACAAAATATTTCCGGCCGTGTCGAGTTGAATATAAATTGGAAAGATGTTTGTTCTCTTTTAGAATTTGCTGCCTCGGAGCCTGTGATCGGTTTACCCGAAGGTGCCCTGCTCCAACACTTTGCGCAATTAAGACAGTTACTAGACTTATTTATGAGCTGGGACTGGCCCACTTATTTTCACGATTATGGCCACGAATCGAGTAAATATCATCTGGTAACTCCTAACATGGCTGTACTTTTGTTAGAGAAGTAAGCACCATGTCTCGTTTCGTTTGTTATAATTGTTTGTGTTGTATCGCGGATATCTACATTTTAGTAACGCATATGCTTGCAGGTTGAAAGAATCTGACAAGAAGACAGTGTTCTCTGTGCTGAAGAAAAGCGAGCGGGACAAGAAGAAGCTGCTGGAAACGGTACTGAAGCAATTGCGCCAGTTGGCGCAAACTACCCAGCAGTAAATTAAACTGAAGTCAATATGTATATACCTCAACAGAGATTGTAAATACATAATTTTTAATATATACGCTCGAAGCATGATTCTTCAGAAACTTATTATTATTGTAATAAAAATGGCTACAAAAGATTTCCATCGATCAGTCAGTCGCGTTTCGAATTCATGATATTGTCACGGTACGATTGATTATAATAGTGATTCAATCCCACGTCTTGACATAGTTTCGCATTTTATTGTGTTTTTGTTGCATGCAAATTGCCTTCCTTTTTCCTCCGTTATATCGATCCGACAAGATACAAATCTCCCAGGCAATAGAGTATAGTATAGTATAATACATTAATTTAAGTTCCCATACACTTATTATTTTAATCATTTCCTTCTAAATTGGCATTGTTATATTATATGTAAATGAGTTACGTATCGTACAATAACTGTACAGCGGATAAAGTATGACGTATAAAGTTCCAATTCCTAAGTCTTACGGATGCAACATTATCCTCCGGAATGAAATAGCAAATAAAAGAAGAAAAAAAAGAAGAAAAAAAGGTCCAATTTATTATTTCATTCTAGTCCTCCGAATTTTCACGGCAATTTAATTCATATTGACAATTCATACCGAAATATAAAGTAAATATAGGTACGTAGATAGATAATTATATTACGAATGATAAAATAGATTAAATACAAATCAACAATAATTCCTGTAAAGTAATACCAAGAGCTTAGTGCTTGATTCACGAATCAATTTGATAAGTATTTAATAGAGGATAAAACAAATTAATAATATGCATATATAGACCAATTTACGATGCATGTGGCACAATTTAATTGATGACGTATAATGGTCAGGACTAATCATCAACATTGTCAGGGTCCACATCGTCAGGTAGCATGGAATACTTGTTGGAAGCTACGAAATTCTGAAACGGAGAAGAAACATTATTAATCGATCACTATGGTAAATCATTAATGTTTCAAGCTGTTACACTTACTGGAGCTTGTTCATCCTTTGCCTTTGGCATTCTGCTAATATCATCTTTCTCTTTCTCTTTCTCTTTCTCTTTTCGGTCTCTGTAAAATACAAGGGGTTATAAAACGTGCCTGCATTCACAGTGGCAAAGAACTAACAAGGGAACATCTCGAAAAATTCTGAAACTTTCTGAATATGTAGGGAATTTCCTCCCGATTACAACGCAAATTTTTTTTCGCTGCGCAAATTCACTCTAAGGGGGTGTAATTCACTGCTGAAAATCCAGTTATTTTCCGATTTTGTGTTATAACTCGTGAACTGTAAAATAACTTTTTCACCAAATGATAGATCTATATAATTAAAAGAAGTAACTTTTGTCTTGAAACTTTTTTTCTATCTCTTGCAGTTCGCGAGTTATAACACAAAATCGGAAAATAGCCGAATTTTCAGGGGTTAATTTCACCCCCTTCGAGTGAATTGGGGCAGCAAACAAAAATTGCGTTGTTGTACTCAGGAGGAAATCCCCTACATATTCGTAAAGTTTCAGATTTTTTTTCGAATTTCCGGGTTCGAGATATTCCCTCGTAAGAGAATCAAAGTAGGTACCTGTCTCCACCACGAGTGTCATTTGGTTTTGGTGGACCTCTTGGAGGTGGTGGTCCAGCACGAGCGGTTGGTTGTTGCCCTTTAGACTCTCCGTATTGATCTACATTACAAGAAACATTACATTGTACACGCGTTACAAATAACAAATATTTATCTCATACAATTACTCTAAATTGAACTAACCAGAATGAGCGGGCTGACTTCGTGGCGCCGATCTTTCGTTTCGTCGGCGCAACAAACTATCGTCATCCGATCGCCAAGTTTGGCGACCCCTCTCCTTCTCTTTGTCATCGCGGCCTTCCTATCAGGGACAAGTATAATGTTTGGTAAGTAACACAGTACGGTTGTAAAATTTCACAAACTTTTCTAATGCGAACTTACTCCGTTACGCTTGCCCCAAGTTCCACGTTTCTCTGAATCCCTGAAAGAACCAGACAATTAATATCCCGGGATACCGAACGGCGCTAAAACGTTGAAGCAATTTCTGTTCTTTCCATACCCTTCGTCTTTGGATTTCGATTCTGCATATGATTTAGCAAGACGTTCCTCTATTTCTCTTTCCCTGGCAGTGGTGTCCACGGGTTTCGCGGCACCGAATATGTTTGTTGACGGAGCATGTGTAGGAGCATGAGCAGGAGCATGAGCAGGAGCAGATGGAGGAGCTGGAGCAGGAGCCGATGCAGGAGCAGACGCAGGGGCTGATGCAGGAGCCGATGCAGGTGGAGCTGCGGGTTGCTCTGATTTTGGAGCATTAGGATCAATAGGTTTCGTACGGGGCTGTAGCTGTAGCTTCGGCCTGGTTCTTGATTCAGATGCTGTAATTGAAGGATGTTAGTGGGTGCTGCTCATGTGTTTCATCTATTAGAGAAGTGCAACCAACGTTTGCTGTCCATGGGTCCAGGAGGTTTTGCCTGCCTACGCTGGCCGTCGCGGTCCCAATCAGAATCACCGTAATTACGACGTGGCCCAAAACTGCTCATTCGATCTCCGTCTCTATCTCTGCTGCCCTTATCGTAGCGAGACCATTCCCCCCCTCTTTCTCTCTCGTCATCTTTCATGCTACCTCTATCTCTGAATGTTGGTCTTCCTCTGTCGGTACTCTCGCGCCATGCACCAGGCTTGTTATCGTACTCAACGGCTAACAGACGAACGGATTAACTTTACAACTGTTTCTCTATCGACAAATCTGACATATATATATATACATATAAAAATTTATCGTAATACATTCACGATCGTCTCTTCTATCCCTGTTATCGTATCGACTCCGAAATGAGTCTCCATCCGGAGGTTGGACCTCGTCTCGCGGACCACTCCTCCAATCTCCAGACGTGCGCTCAGAGTCCTCGTAATTGTCTCTACGATTATCTCTGCCCATACGCCCTCCACGGCGGTCATCGTTAACGCTATTAGAAACATCGATTCGTACTCTTCTCGTTTTCATAGGCTACAAATACAATTATTTTGTACAGAGTTTCATCGGCGACAATAAGAGCGTACGGAATTCCGATGTAACATAATGGGCTTACTGTATTGGACAAACTGATAGCATCGATTAAACTCTGACGATCTTCAAATTCAATATATCCGTATCCCTTCAGTTTGTTGGAGTCTTTCGGCAGGCGTATATTAATAATCTGAAAAGCAACAATGTCGCAAGCTGGCGTGACCAGGCGAACACCTAGACGAACGTATTAACTTCAACTTTGATAAATTCGCCGCGAACTGACCTTCATTTCGGCAAAAAACTCCATTAGATACGACTCGTCCACATCGTACGGAAGATTGGTAAGATATGCTACGTAAGGTGGATTAGTAGGAACATCGTCGTCCATGTTAGAGTCTCTTGCGGCCCTGGGAGCAGTGGGTAGTATTACAGGCTCCTTGCTGCTTCTCGATGTAAATCCTATCGCGAAACAGTAGCTACTGTAGTTCGGAGAACTAAGTAATTTTCTACGGTAGTTTCTTTGTACCCTAATACCAGGCAATGTACACTCTGTACCATTATAAATTCTACATTCCATATCGCTGCTACATAGATACGCGTACATACGTGTACAAGTGCCCATTGATGAGCGATACAAGAGTATAATAGCTGAAATTGCAACAAACCCATATTGAAGGAATGCGGTTTACCGTGTTCCTCGTCCACATCATCCACCCAGCTGCTCAACGGTTTCACTGGCATGCTTGGGGCCCCACTCCCATCGGCCAGGAATGACATTAAATCTACAGTGGTGCTCTTCTTCTTCTTCCCTTTCTTGCCTGGCGAAGATAAAAGCGAGATAAATGTCAGCGGCCGCGAACGGGACCTTTAAATACTTGCTGGCGCAATATCGAAAGCATGGTGCGTTTGGCGAGAAGGTTATACGACGGAAGAATCGCGAAAACGCAACGATGCCGTCCGCTCCGAGGCGGAGTGGACGCGTAAACGTGTAAAGCGGCTGGCGTTTTAATTCTACAGCATGGTGAAATTTACCTGCAGACATGGTTGCGGCTGGTATTTAAGGCAATGCAAATCAAATCCGCGTTCCAATGGACCACACGACCAACCTCAGGATCCATAAGGCATGAAACACGTTTTAGAAAGATGCATGTCGGCCAACATTATACATCGCGAATTCAAGAACGAAAAGGAGTAGGCGAATGTATCCGCTTAAATTTCTAAATACCTTTAACCCGCGAACCAGTTATATAAGCAAATCTTAAAGGCTTTTCAAAGTCGCCAGTTAAAAATAACTACTCCGGTTCGATGTTACAGGAATAATTACAGAAAATCGGGCAAATTCCTTCCGAGACCAATCGCCGTTGACACTAGAAATTTTCTTCCAAAATCTCGCGGTAAATACCTAAGTCCCAGAACGAGATAATGCTACGTCTTTTATTTAAAAACCAAGGCTTCGTAATTGAAAATAGAATGATGTGCGATTACGAGGGGTGAATCATTGGTAGCGAAGATAATTGAAAATGGGGAAGAGACCAATAGTGACCATCTATAGAATATTTCGGAACGCACGGTTAGTTCGGTTAGTTCGGCTCGTTCGGCTCGGTCAGTAGCGCCGACTGTTACAGGAAGCGACTGCAAAAGGAGTCTCTGAGTCACGTGATCGTAACACAGTGTGCTGAAGACATGGCGGACAAAGGGGAGACTGAGAAGACCATCGCCGAAGACTTGGTTGTCACCAAGTATAAAATGGCCGGCGAGATCGTGAATCGTAAGGAAACGACTTAACGTTCTCTAATGAAGCCCAGGGATCAGAAATGACGGTGCCTCGCAACGGCACGGGCCCCTTAATGTTGTCTTTTCCGGCTGGCCATATGGAATGTGGCGGGCTAATGCCGGGCCCCCTTACCATGTGGGACAGGGCTGGCATCGACTATTACATTCCAATAATTTGTCGATAAACCGCATATTCCGTGGCATTTTAGCGATCGATGATAAAGGATTTATCAATCATTTTCTTTCCCATCCTAAAAATGGACCCTTTCATTTTATTATAACTCAGCGTTTCCAAGTGTGGCCGTGATCCCACTCGTATCACGCAGCTATCTGTTTCCATTTCCGTGAAAAGACCAGCCATCGGACGTTCACTGAACATTTGCACGCTCTTCGGCTAGCTTCGTTTTACTTTAGCCTTTAGCTTTATTTCAAGAATATCGCTGGTTTATCATTTGTACGTTTGCACGTAAATCGGCTCTAATTACATATAAGATGATTTCCTAGAAATTCTCGTTTACATCGTATCGTTCGATGTAGCGTACACGTTGCTGTTTGTTAATTCCAGGGGTATTGAGGCAAGTATTAGATAAATGTGTCATTGGAGCGTCGGTGAGGGAGGTGTGCGAGTACGGGGATAAATTGTTGCTGGAGGAGACCTGGAAGGTTTTTAAGAAAGAGAAAGAATTCAAGAAGGGGATCGCATTCCCTACGTGCATATCGGTTAATAATTGCATTTGTCACTTCTCGCCGATCGCTAGCGAACCTGATCTCATACTTAAAGACGAGGACCTGGTAAAAGTGTAGGTTCAGCGCTTGTGAATACAATGTGTTTAATTAACAAAATATCCTTTCGCTATTCAGATTATTTATTGGCCGATGGTTTCAGAGATCTTGGGGCGCACATCGACGGCTTCATAGCAGTTGTGGCCCACACTATTGTTATAGGCGCTTCGCAGACGCGAAAAGTTACCGGTAGAAAAGCAGACGTAGTGTTAGCCGCGCACTATGCGTCTCAAGCTGCTTTGAGGCTTCTAAAGCCAGGCACAGAGGTAGGATTCCCATATCCCCTGTTTTGTTCTTCCAAAACCTTCCAAGTAACTGCATCCTTTCTTCTTCAGACTTATACAATAACAGGAACTGTAGAAAAGATGTGTGAATCGTACAAATGTAAACCAATCGAGGGAATGCTGAGCCATCAGTTGAAACAATTCAAGATAGACGGCGAGAAGACTATAATTCAAAATCCAAATGATGCGCAGAAGAAGGAGCACGAAAAGTACACCCTCGAAACTCACGAGGTACGATGCCCTCGCTGTGATTTCCCACATGATCCATTATAACGAAGTAAGTGTTTATGTAAAACGCGCGCTGATCTTTTGCTTCAGGTGTACGCTATGGATGTGCTCGTTAGCACCGGCGAGGGTGTAGGTAGAGAGCAGGACACTCGAGTTACTATATTTAAGAAAACAGAGGAGACATATCAGCTGAAGCTAAAAGCGTCGCGCATGTTTTACTCTGAAGTCACTCATAAACATGGCCTCATGCCATTCAATCTACGTACTTTCGAAGACGAAAAGAAAGCAAAGATGGCAGTCGTGGAGTGTGTGAATCATAGGTTGATCGAACCCTTCCAAGTATGTATTTATTACCGGTATGAATTTCTTGTATCCACTAACAAGGGGGAGGACACCATGTGGTAGACACCGATTTTCATGAGCCTTGGCACGATGGATCTATGTCGAAAATAAGTAAATAGATGTCCGAGCGTTTCTCTGCCAATGGGCCTTGATGATAAAGATATTTACATGGAAATTACTAAAAATTTCATAGCGGCCGTGGGGTTTTAATGGGTAAAAATCCCACACTACCCTGGCGCCCCCGGGGGATTCCCCTCTGCAGGAGTCTTCCGCGGACGCGAAAAAAATCTCTATTATTAAGGCCTATTGGCAGAAACGCTCGGACACCAAATAGGTGTAAATAACACATTAAAATCGGTGTCTACCACATGGTGTCCTCCCCTTGTAAGTGTACTTAACACTCGCGTTTATCGCTGTTCTAGGTACTATACGAGAAGCCAAGTGAATTTGCTGCGCAATTCAAATTCACAGTACTAATAATGCCCAATGGGCCACACAAAATTACGGGAATCCCTTTTGACATTGATACTTATCAATCCGATTGCGTCGTGGAAAATCCTGAATTGAAGGTACGAATCGAACGTTACTTCCATCTCGCCTTCTTATTTGACTTTTTCATTTGACTGGTTGCTACGCTTGCAGACTCTTTTGATGACTTCGGCAAACCCGAAGTCTGCAAAGAAGAAGAAAAAGAAGGCAGAAAAAGCTGTAGGTGAAGTGGCGATGAAAGTCGACGCCAAGGCCTAACACAACCATTTTAGCGTTCATCATGACGTATTAACATCGTGCACTTTACGTTACTACTTGTTTAGCAGCTTCAGAGCAGAAGTTAGACACTTTTTAACTTCACTGTACCTTAACGCCCCACTCTTCGTCGGGTCGCATCGTTCATTGAATTCTGATCCATCATATCGTTGTGCCCGCGGAACATCCGATAGCCATTGCTGTTCGCCTACCACACGCATTTGTATCCGTACCGGTTCAGAAAGTGTCGAGCTCTGCCCTGAATTAATCGAACTTTAACGACACATTATGCCCGCCACTTATCGACACTTACGTTTTTATACCAGAGTATCTTTTTAATGGACCATGGTATTATTATACACTGAACGATGATTATTCATAAGACTTTTTCCAGTTGATGTATTAAATTTCCAAGCTTGCGAGCTCGCCTCGCAAATAATGACTGGAGGAGAACGTGACTGTGTCGCATGAATTACGGACCGAGCCAAAAAAAAAAAGTGAATCGCACGTGCATTCGTTGTTGCGTTTTCTTTCGTGCAAGGGACAACAATAAAATACGATTTCCATTTCGCCAACGTTCTTAGATTGTAACAAGTTTGATTGTGTTCAATAGTATCTACTCGAAAATTCAGTCGCATTAAAGGGACTAATTTTTAACAGAGTTGCCGCAATTTCTGAATGCACTGCCAAAACGTGACACGATTCACTTCGACGCCGTAACTAGTTTTGCACTAGCTCACGTCTATCTAGCGGAATTTAATACTATTAAACGGAAACAATGATTCAACTTCGAATTGTACAATTGGAATGAATGTCCAGCACTGGGATGACATATAAAAACAATTGAAATGCCAATGATCCTCAGAGTGTTTCGTTGCAAGAATTTCCCGACCGTCAGAAACTGCTTCGTTCGATTTGGCTACGCTGAGATTCTATCGCGCGTTTTAGAGTAAACGTTTGTCGAGACTAATTACAGGCGCACCTCGTGTTTATTCACGTTCGAGTGAAAGCGGACAAGAAAGGATCTAAGAGCAGAAGATTCGTGGGAGAATCAACGTATTGCCGACGTAAAAAGCAAGGCGGGAATAATGAAATATTAATACAATGTAATAATAGTTTTGTATAAGGAGGATAGATAATGTGTCTGTTATAGATATTTTTTCTACTCAAGTTGTGCATATGTCGAATGTTACCGAGTGTGCTTGTAAAACAAAAGATGTCTTAGGGTCATCGTGCACTGTCCTTCATTTGCCCTTAATTGGAGCAATCTTTCCATTACTTTCGTATGACACTCGCGATACAATTATTTACCGAGTATGGGAACGATGAATCCATTGTGTATTATCCTTGCTAGGATTTTTTAACGAGACATTACATGAACCAGTGAACATTACTTATTACGATTAAATATAACGGGGCTGCGCAACAGAGATCGCTATTGATACCGTTCACGACTTGCAAAAGAGGACCGTGCACAGAAATTCATATTTAATATTAAATTGAACATGGTGATATAGAAATGTTACGATTAAGAACAGAAATTAATGACAAGCTAACAAGTATAGATTTTGACGCGTGCATATTACACGAATAATTAGGATTTGCTCCTCTTCGTTTCACTTCCAAGGTAGCCGCATTAAAGCATAATCTGTAAGATACTGTCTACATTTTAAGGGTATACCTACAAAATTTTTCGATTAAAACGTTATGATCAAGCAAAAGATAGAATTTTCTCGATTATATGGCCTCTGAGGAAAGTTACAACGAAACATCAGAAATATGGTGCGGTATTCGCAGACGTGTCTTTATTGTTAACGAACAGGTATGTTGCGTGGACTAATATAGTTTCAATGCTCGCTTCTGTTACATTTAAGGACAAACGAAAGAGTTGGTACTATAAAGAAAAACAAATAGCAATACCAGTTTATTACACGAAATTAGAACAAACTAATATTAAAAGTATATTGGAAAGGACGTGAAACGTGTGATACCTATAGCATAGGTTCGTTAAAATGATACTACATCGAAAGTGTTTTGATTTTTTACCATTTCATCAAGGACAATGCCGACAAGTTTTTGTCTCGAGATTTTGTTTTTTTTTTGTTTTTTTTTTAAACCAAAAGAAAAAAATTAACATAATTACTGTAAATATATGATGACATTTCTAGCCATAAATTCATGAACAAAGCGAACGAATTTTATGACTAGCTCATATCCGTGTCAGGATACGCGAGTCTTAATTTCAACACAATCGCATTAGGACTGGTGATGTCGGCAACATTTATCTCACTGCCGTTTACCAATCCAAGATCGACTAAAGTTTTCGTTAAGTTCTCGCGAGTTTTCTCCTCGATACTTGGTACACTTTGCATGTACAGTGTTTTATTTTTCCCATCGATACATGCTGTGAGGCCTGGATTTTTCATTTGCAAATCGGGCCTCTCGCAGAGAAGCTCTATCAAGTCTTTTAATTTGAACTTAGGATTATTAATCTCGATATCTTTCGGAATCTGACTGCACGCCACGCAGTCTTCCTTTCTCTCTGCCTCATAATTGTACGTATAAATCCCATCTAAATCATTGAGGACCTTTTGAAGAAGAATATTTATCAATTATATTGTACTGTTAAAATCTATGGAAATCCACCCTCGGTGTTGCAGTAATTACCATGTAATTATTTAACGATGCGCTGCAGCTGCTGGCAAGCTTAAACACCTCGGTAGCGCAAGTTGCGGCAATAATAGCATTGGTAGATGCGACGGCAGGTATAATGTTTTTAACTACCCCTTGTACTAGCCTATACGTTAAACCCTGTATATTAAACTGTGCAGCTCTTTCGTTCGACTTTTCATAAATCCAGTTTATGTGCTGAGGATCATCGCCGTCTATCGGACAGTCGAATGGATTTTCTTTTGGCCATTGAATTATTTTTACATACTCTATACAATGCTCCGGCAAACGTGGAGTAGTTGCTATCGTACACAACGGGTACGTGACCTACGCATTCCAAGAAAATGGGATTGAAAATAAAAGAATCTATAACGTGGGAACAAGAAGAGCGTTCAAGGCATTCACCTGAGGAGGATATAAATCTAAAGTGCATTCGATGCAGGCCGTCACGCCGGGCAAGATTACTCTGACGTTCCCTTTAAAACCCTCCGTTCCTCCATCGATCATTGGTATTACGCTGAATCGATCTAGTTCCCCGTTCTCGTAAACTAAAAGGGACAATAGCATGCCGTTGATCCATCTCCTCGCGACTATCGAATCTAAGCCACAGACTACCATGTGAAATTGCCTATAAAATTCCTCGTCTTTCTCCTGTATCTTGCAACAATGCGGTATAACATTGCATCCCGGAACTCTAGAGTTAACAAATCTCGCAGCTACTTCAGCTTTCGAGCAGCCTATATCTTTACGACGGAACAAGAATTGTCTGGAATGTTGTAACAGCATTTATCATATTTCTATAGGAAACTTCCGAATAGCATTTGATTAAACGACTCCTCTGCCATACCGATTCAAGTTAGAGAGTTCTATCGTGTCCATGTCGATCACGTGGATATTTCCGAACCCCATCAGAGCTAAATCTTTAAGTAATTCGCATCCCAAACCGCCGGCACCGATGACAAGAATCTTACAATTCTCCAGCAAGAATTGCAAAGTTTCCGATGATGGCTCGAAGTCTGGCCTACAGAAAGGACCTAGTCTTTCCAAGACCTTTCGTAAATTGCTCCATCGTCTATGCGTATGATCGGAACCCATCATTCAAGCGGAATCAATAAAATGCGTTTAAATGCACACGGTATTAATATTTCAATAGGACATTTCCAACACCCTATTCCTTTTTATTATAACCTACGTATATAACCACAGACGAGGTACAGAATAGACTTTACATCCAATCTGAAGTTTCGTCACACAGATAGGTCTGGGTTAGGGGGCTCTGGAGCCCCAGGGAAGTCCCCGAGTCCTCGGGGAATCGGTGCGGAGTATGCATCAACATCATGCGCGTGAGGGGGGGGCAAGCGGACGAATCGCTAGTTTGCTCCCGCATCAAGTCCTCCTCCTCAGGCGCGCTACTCCGCACCCGAGGACGACCACCGTGGAGTTTTAGTGGGTGCAAGCCCCACATAACCCCTGACCCTCCCCCGAGGGTTAGGGGTATCCGTTAGGGATTTCTCCACGTCAAAAAAAAAAAAAAAAAGGGGGCTCTGGAGATCCTTACCATTTTCGTGTCGCATGCAACCTTATCGATTCACAGTGGAATTCGATTGCAACCCTACTGGCGGTTCGAATTGAAACTCGATATGATGGAAATTAAGGGGGTAGACACGTCACGTGACCTAGCCGATTCGGCAGGTCGATATTACAGCATTTTTTTCTGCACAGAAATGGCAATACCGATAGATCGACGATTACCCGGTGAACGCGAGAGGGAGCTGTTTGCTATTTCTGTATTCTATTCTGAATAAGGAAAGAAGTTCTCAGCTGTTCCGTTATAATTCTAAAAATTTAAACGGAAAGTCGGCTGGTACTGTAAACGTAGAAAATTCATTGTACATTTTAATTACTTGAAATGTGCTTATGCAACAATATTCTACGTTAGCAGTAAGGAATTCTAAGTGAAAAGGGAAAATAGATGAGGGAATGTCCCCAGAAAATGAAATTTGTTAGGTTAGACATTTTTTTATTAGCAAAGCACCGAAACAGAACATGAAATACACTTATTACACGTCCTCTGCAGAAAGCAGTTATCAACAAACATTATATATACAAAATTGTATTGAATGTTGAATTGGGCTAGTGAAAATGCGCAGACTGGATACGCGTGATTATTATGTGGTCGGCTCCTCGAAGTGACAGAAAATATAACCTAAATATATGCTATATAACAACAAATGTTTAGTGGCTATTTCAGCTTCAAAGGCATCGCCTTAAAGTAGCAAACAAGAGCTACGCCTTTCAAGGGCCTTTAAACAGTTCTCGATTAATGTGATGCTTTTAAAAGACTGGAAGCTTGTAATTTCTGAATAGTATTCCATGGACACTAGTTGCAAAATTTTCTTCAATATCGACTTATTAACAAAGGAAATCTATGGTATTCTTAAGGAAATACCATAGATATTTGGAATTTGGATAGGAATATGTAAAAGGTATTTCTGAATAATAATACAGTTTGTTTCAAGTTTCTTTCAATATATTTGCATAAAAGGCCTTTACAGTGTTACAATAAAGTATAAGGTATATAAAGTCACTATTTTCTTGTGATTACTATCAAGGTTTCCATCATTCCGTCGAAATATTCCGAAGTTAAAACCTGTAAGAAGAAAAATATTTTTAGTAACTTGACTTGTCTATTATTGAACATGGGAGAAACGTTACAACAGTTTGTCACGTATGAAAATATATTAGTAAAGGGAATAATTTTATTGTGCAACATGTTGGTTGAAATTAGTCGTTTTAGATTTTATGTTTCCGGTAAGATTTAATATTAATTCCTACCACTCGTAGCACTGTAATCTTATTTTAGAATCAGTCGGTAACGTTGGGTGCGACACGAGAAGCGGCCAATTCAGCAACTACCTACTCTGAAATCTGTTGAAATGCTGTGCGTGTGTGCGTGCTTGTATATGTGTGACATGTTTAGAGTTTAGAGTGTGCCAGTGCGATATAACTAATCTCACATACTGTAACTAGAGCGATTATTAATCGTGTATATTTCTGCTTTACAGGTAAGGAATTTTTACATAGAAGACGTTAAACCGGCTGCATTTTCGACTGGGTTCATTGATATGAAATTTGCACAAGATACTGCTGCAGCCGAACCCAGACCTAACCCAGAACTTTTTTTTTTTTTTTACGTGGAGAAATCCCTAACGGATACCCCTAACCCTCACCTAGACCTTTTTTTTTTTTTTTTTTTCGTGGAGAAATCCCTAACGGATACCCCTAACCCTCCCCTAACCCAGACCTAACCCAGTTACACTTGCAACATTTCATTGTATTGCATTTCACTTATTTGAATAAATTGCAGTTAAGTGGTAAAAGAGTTTTTTTATTTAACGAGCACTACTTACTCCTTCCTATTCCAAATGACATATAAAAGATATGCTAAAAAGAACACCTAAAAGATCCTTCCACGCAGAGTGGTTTTAAAAATCTTCGCATTAAAGCACTACTTTAAATATCCCATTCACTACTCTCAAACTCTATCGACATTCGTTCAAGGCTTCTACTTCTCTTCAGAGACATTACTTTGCGCTACCTCTTTCCACGTCATGTTATCCTGTTACGAAGCCTGATTTTAGAGATATCTGAAAATTTTCGCCAGATTTTGGCCCAGGTATCAGGAGAACATGAAGCGGAGAGAGGTATTCTGAATTTCAGCTTCGAAGGCATCCTCGATTGCTTCTGCGAAGACGTTACTTAGTGCCACCTCTTTCGACATCATGTTATCCTGTTACGAAGCCCAATTTTGTGGATTCTGAAAATTATTGCCAGATTTTGGCCCAGGTATCAGGAGAACATGAAGCGGAGAGAGGTATTCTGAATTTCAGCTTCGAAGGCATCCTCGATTGCTTCTGCGAAGACGTTACTTAGTGCCACCTCTTTCGACATCATGTTATCCTGTTACGAAGCCCAATTTTGTGGATTCTGAAAATTTTCGCCAGATTTTGGCCAATATATCAGGAGAACATGAAGCGGAGAGAGGTATTCTGAATTTCAGCTTCGAAGGCATCCTCGATTGCTTCTGCGAAGACGTTACTTAGTGCCACCTCTTTCGACATCATGTTATCCTGTTACGAAGCCCAATTTTGTGCATTCTGAAAATTATTGCCAGATTTTGGCCCAGGTATCAGGAGAACATGAAGCGGAGAGAGGTATTCTGAATTTCAGCTTCGAAGGCATCCTCGATTGCTTCTGCGAAGACGTTACTTAGTGCCACCTCTTTCGACATCATGTTATCCTGTTACGAAGCCCAATTTTGTGGATTCTGAAAATTTTCGCCAGATTTTGGCCAATATATCAGGAGAACATGAAGCGGAGAGGGGTATTCTGAATTTCAGCTTCGAAGGCATCCTCGATTGCTTCTGCGAAGACGTTACTTAGTGCCACCTCTTTCGACATCATGTTATCCTGTTACGAAGCCCAATTTTGTGCATTCTGAAAATTATTGCCAGATTTTTGCCCAGGTATCAGGAGAACATGAAGCGGAGAGAGGTATTCTGAATTTCAGCTTCGAAGGCATCCTCGATTGCTTCTGCGAAGACGTTACTTAGTGCCACCTCTTTCGACATCATGTTATCCTGTTACGAAGCCCAATTTTGTGGATTCTGAAAATTATTGCCAGATTTTGGCCAATATATCAGGAGAACATGAAGCGGAGAGAGGTATTCTGAATTTCAGCTTCGAAGGCATCCTCGATTGCTTCTGCGAAGACGTTACTTAGTGCCACCTCTTTCGACATCATGTTATCCTGTTACGAAGCCCAATTTTGTGGATTCTGAAAATTATTGCCAGATTTTGGCCCAGGTATCAGGAGAACATGAAGCGGAGAGAGGTATTCTGAATTTCAGCTTCGAAGGCATCCTCGATTGCTTCTGCGAAGACGTTACTTAGTGCCACCTCTTTCGACATCATGTTATCCTGTTACGAAGCCCAATTTTGTGGATTCTGAAAATTTTCGCCAGATTTTGGCCAATATATCAGGAGAACATGAAGCGGAGAGAGGTATTCTGAATTTCAGCTTCGAAGGCATCCTCGATTGCTTCTGCGAAGACGTTACTTAGTGCCACCTCTTTCGACATCATGTTATCCTGTTACGAAGCCCAATTTTGTGGATTCTGAAAATTATTGCCAGATTTTGGCCCAGGTATCAGGAGAACATGAAGCGGAGAGAGGTATTCTGAATTTCAGCTTCGAAGGCATCCTCGATTCTCTCTCCGAAGACGTTACTTAGTGCCACCTCTTTCGACGGCATGTTCTCCTGTTACAAAGACCAATTTTGTGCATTCTGAAAATTTTTGCCAGATTTTGGCCCAGGTATCAGGAGAACATGAAGCGAAAAGAGGTATTCTGAATTTCAGCTTCGAAGGCATCCTCGACTCTCTCTCCGAAGACGTTACTTTGTGCCATCTCTTTCGACGGCATGTTCTCCTGTTACAAAGCCCAATTTTGTGCATTCTGAAAATTTTTGCCAGATTTTGGCCCAGGTATCAGGAGAACATGAAGCGGAGAGAGGTATTCTGAATTTCAGCTTCGAAGGCATCCTCGATTCTCTCTCCGGAGACATTACTTTGTGCCACCTCTTTCGACATCATGTTATCCTGTTACGAAGCCCAATTTTGTGGATTCTGAAAATTATTGCCAGATTTTTGCCAATATATCAGGAGAACATGAAGCGGAGAGAGGTATTCTGAATTTCAGCTTCGAAGGCATCCTCGATTGCTTCTGCGAAGACGTTACTTAGTGCCACCTCTTTCGACATCATGTTATCCTGTTACGAAGCCCAATTTTGTGGATTCTGAAAATTTTCGCCAGATTTTGGCCAATATATCAGGAGAACATGAAGCGGAGAGAGGTATTCTGAATTTCAGCTTCGAAGGCATCCTCGATTGCTTCTGCGAAGACGTTACTTAGTGCCACCTCTTTCGACATCATGTTATCCTGTTACGAAGCCCAATTTTGTGGATTCTGAAAATTATTGCCAGATTTTGGCCAATATATCAGGAGAACATGAAGCGGAGAGAGGTATTCTGAATTTCAGCTTCGAAGGCATCCTCGATTGCTTCTGCGAAGACGTTACTTAGTGCCACCTCTTTCGACATCATGTTATCCTGTTACGAAGCCCAATTTTGTGGATTCTGAAAATTATTGCCAGATTTTGGCCCAGGTATCAGGAGAACATGAAGCGGAGAGAGGTATTCTGAATTTCAGCTTCGAAGGCATCCTCGATTGCTTCTGCGAAGACGTTACTTAGTGCCACCTCTTTCGACATCATGTTATCCTGTTACGAAGCCCAATTTTGTGGATTCTGAAAATTATTGCCAGATTTTGGCCCAGGTATCAGGAGAACATGAAGCGGAGAGAGGTATTCTGAATTTCAGCTTCGAAGGCATCCTCGATTGCTTCTGCGAAGACGTTACTTAGTGCCACCTCTTTCGACATCATGTTATCCTGTTACGAAGCCCAATTTTGTGGATTCTGAAAATTTTCGCCAGATTTTGGCCAATATATCAGGAGAACATGAAGCGGAGAGAGGTATTCTGAATTTCAGCTTCGAAGGCATCCTCGATTGCTTCTGCGAAGACGTTACTTAGTGCCACCTCTTTCGACAACATGTTATCCTGTTACGAAGCCCAATTTTGTGGATTCTGAAAATTTTCGCCAGATTTTGGCCAATATATCAGGAGAACATGAAGCGGAGAGAGGTATTCTGAATTTCAGCTTCGAAGGCATCCTCGATTGCTTCTGCGAAGACGTTACTTAGTGCCACCTCTTTCGACATCATGTTATCCTGTTACGAAGCCCAATTTTGTGGATTCTGAAAATTATTGCCAGATTTTGGCCCAGGTATCAGGAGAACATGAAGCGGAGAGAGGTATTCTGAATTTCAGCTTCGAAGGCATCCTGGATTGCTTCTGCGAAGACGTTACTTAGTGCCACCTCTTTCGACATCATGTTATCCTGTTACGAAGCCCAATTTTGTGGATTCTGAAAATTATTGCCAGATTTTGGCCCAGGTATCAGGAGAACATGAAGCGGAGAGAGGTATTCTGAATTTCAGCTTCGAAGGCATCCTCGATTGCTTCTGCGAAGACGTTACTTAGTGCCACCTCTTTCGACATCATGTTATCCTGTTACGAAGCCCAATTTTGTGGATTCTGAAAATTTTCGCCAGATTTTGGCCAATATATCAGGAGAACATGAAGCGGAGAGAGGTATTCTGAATTTCAGCTTCGAAGGCATCCTCGATTGCTTCTGCGAAGACGTTACTTAGTGCCACCTCTTTCGACATCATGTTATCCTGTTACGAAGCCCAATTTTGTGGATTCTGAAAATTTTCGCCAGATTTTGGCCAATATATCAGGAGAACATGAAGCGGAGAGAGGTATTCTGAATTTCAGCTTCGAAGGCATCCTCGATTGCTTCTGCGAAGACGTTACTTAGTGCCACCTCTTTCGACATCATGTTATCCTGTTACGAAGCCCAATTTTGTGGATTCTGAAAATTATTGCCAGATTTTGGCCCAGGTATCAGGAGAACATGAAGCGGAGAGAGGTATTCTGAATTTCAGCTTCGAAGGCATCCTCGACTCTCTCTCCGAAGACGTTACTTTGTGCCATCTCTTTCGACGGCATGTTCTCCTGTTACAAAGCCCAATTTTGTGCATTCTGAAAATTTTTGCCAGATTTTGGCCCAGGTATCAGGAGAACATGAAGCGGAGAGAGGTATTCTGAATTTCAGCTTCGAAGGCATCCTCGATTGCTTCTGCGAAGACGTTACTTAGTGCCACCTCTTTCGACATCATGTTATCCTGTTACGAAGCCCAATTTTGTGGATTCTGAAAATTTTCGCCAGATTTTGGCCAATATATCAGGAGAACATGAAGCGGAGAGAGGTATTCTGAATTTCAGCTTCGAAGGCATCCTCGATTGCTTCTGCGAAGACGTTACTTAGTGCCACCTCTTTCGACATCATGTTATCCTGTTACGAAGCCCAATTTTGTGCATTCTGAAAATTATTGCCAGATTTTTGCCCAGGTATCAGGAGAACATGAAGCGGAGAGAGGTATTCTGAATTTCAGCTTCGAAGGCATCCTCGATTGCTTCTGCGAAGACGTTACTTAGTGCCACCTCTTTCGACATCATGTTATCCTGTTACGAAGCCCAATTTTGTGGATTCTGAAAATTATTGCCAGATTTTGGCCCAGGTATCAGGAGAACATGAAGCGGAGAGAGGTATTCTGAATTTCAGCTTCGAAGGCATCCTCGATTGCTTCTGCGAAGACGTTACTTAGTGCCACCTCTTTCGACATCATGTTATCCTGTTACGAAGCCCAATTTTGTGGATTCTGAAAATTATTGCCAGATTTTGGCCCAGGTATCAGGAGAACATGAAGCGGAGAGAGGTATTCTGAATTTCAGCTTCGAAGGCATCCTCGATTGCTTCTGCGAAGACGTTACTTAGTGCCACCTCTTTCGACATCATGTTATCCTGTTACGAAGCCCAATTTTGTGGATTCTGAAAATTTTCGCCAGATTTTGGCCAATATATCAGGAGAACATGAAGCGGAGAGAGGTATTCTGAATTTCAGCTTCGAAGGCATCCTCGATTGCTTCTGCGAAGACGTTACTTAGTGCCACCTCTTTCGACATCATGTTATCCTGTTACGAAGCCCAATTTTGTGGATTCTGAAAATTATTGCCAGATTTTGGCCCAGGTATCAGGAGAACATGAAGCGGAGAGAGGTATTCTGAATTTCAGCTTCGAAGGCATCCTCGATTCTCTCTCCGAAGACGTTACTTAGTGCCACCTCTTTCGACGGCATGTTCTCCTGTTACAAAGACCAATTTTGTGCATTCTGAAAATTTTTGCCAGATTTTGGCCCAGGTATCAGGAGAACATGAAGCGAAAAGAGGTATTCTGAATTTCAGCTTCGAAGGCATCCTCGACTCTCTCTCCGAAGACGTTACTTTGTGCCATCTCTTTCGACGGCATGTTCTCCTGTTACAAAGCCCAATTTTGTGCATTCTGAAAATTTTTGCCAGATTTTGGCCCAGGTATCAGGAGAACATGAAGCGGAGAGAGGTATTCTGAATTTCAGCTTCGAAGGCATCCTCGATTCTCTCTCCGGAGACATTACTTTGTGCCACCTCTTTCGACATCATGTTATCCTGTTACGAAGCCCAATTTTGTGGATTCTGAAAATTATTGCCAGATTTTTGCCAATATATCAGGAGAACATGAAGCGGAGAGAGGTATTCTGAATTTCAGCTTCGAAGGCATCCTCGATTGCTTCTGCGAAGACGTTACTTAGTGCCACCTCTTTCGACATCATGTTATCCTGTTACGAAGCCCAATTTTGTGGATTCTGAAAATTTTCGCCAGATTTTGGCCAATATATCAGGAGAACATGAAGCGGAGAGAGGTATTCTGAATTTCAGCTTCGAAGGCATCCTCGATTGCTTCTGCGAAGACGTTACTTAGTGCCACCTCTTTCGACATCATGTTATCCTGTTACGAAGCCCAATTTTGTGGATTCTGAAAATTATTGCCAGATTTTGGCCAATATATCAGGAGAACATGAAGCGGAGAGAGGTATTCTGAATTTCAGCTTCGAAGGCATCCTCGATTGCTTCTGCGAAGACGTTACTTAGTGCCACCTCTTTCGACATCATGTTATCCTGTTACGAAGCCCAATTTTGTGGATTCTGAAAATTATTGCCAGATTTTGGCCCAGGTATCAGGAGAACATGAAGCGGAGAGAGGTATTCTGAATTTCAGCTTCGAAGGCATCCTCGATTGCTTCTGCGAAGACGTTACTTAGTGCCACCTCTTTCGACATCATGTTATCCTGTTACGAAGCCCAATTTTGTGGATTCTGAAAATTATTGCCAGATTTTGGCCCAGGTATCAGGAGAACATGAAGCGGAGAGAGGTATTCTGAATTTCAGCTTCGAAGGCATCCTCGATTGCTTCTGCGAAGACGTTACTTAGTGCCACCTCTTTCGACATCATGTTATCCTGTTACGAAGCCCAATTTTGTGGATTCTGAAAATTTTCGCCAGATTTTGGCCAATATATCAGGAGAACATGAAGCGGAGAGAGGTATTCTGAATTTCAGCTTCGAAGGCATCCTCGATTGCTTCTGCGAAGACGTTACTTAGTGCCACCTCTTTCGACAACATGTTATCCTGTTACGAAGCCCAATTTTGTGGATTCTGAAAATTTTCGCCAGATTTTGGCCAATATATCAGGAGAACATGAAGCGGAGAGAGGTATTCTGAATTTCAGCTTCGAAGGCATCCTCGATTGCTTCTGCGAAGACGTTACTT
Organism: Andrena cerasifolii; assembly: GCF_050908995.1. NCBI lineage: Eukaryota > Metazoa > Arthropoda > Insecta > Hymenoptera > Andrenidae > Andrena > Andrena cerasifolii. Next base: position 16,548,788 of record NC_135124.1, read on the forward strand.
AGTGCCACCTCTTTCGACATCATGTTATCCTGTTACGAAGCCCAATTTTGTGGATTCTGAAAATTATTGCCAGATTTTGGCCCAGGTATCAGGAGAACATGAAGCGGAGAGAGGTATTCTGAATTTCAGCTTCGAAGGCATCCTGGATTGCTTCTGCGAAGACGTTACTTAGTGCCACCTCTTTCGACATCATGTTATCCTGTTACGAAGCCCAATTTTGTGGATTCTGAAAATTATTGCCAGATTTTGGCCCAGGTATCAGGAGAACATGAAGCGGAGAGAGGTATTCTGAATTTCAGCTTCGAAGGCATCCTCGATTGCTTCTGCGAAGACGTTACTTAGTGCCACCTCTTTCGACATCATGTTATCCTGTTACGAAGCCCAATTTTGTGGATTCTGAAAATTTTCGCCAGATTTTGGCCAATATATCAGGAGAACATGAAGCGGAGAGAGGTATTCTGAATTTCAGCTTCGAAGGCATCCTCGATTGCTTCTGCGAAGACGTTACTTAGTGCCACCTCTTTCGACATCATGTTATCCTGTTACGAAGCCCAATTTTGTGGATTCTGAAAATTTTCGCCAGATTTTGGCCAATATATCAGGAGAACATGAAGCGGAGAGAGGTATTCTGAATTTCAGCTTCGAAGGCATCCTCGATTGCTTCTGCGAAGACGTTACTTAGTGCCACCTCTTTCGACATCATGTTATCCTGTTACGAAGCCCAATTTTGTGGATTCTGAAAATTATTGCCAGATTTTGGCCCAGGTATCAGGAGAACATGAAGCGGAGAGAGGTATTCTGAATTTCAGCTTCGAAGGCATCCTCGACTCTCTCTCCGAAGACGTTACTTTGTGCCATCTCTTTCGACGGCATGTTCTCCTGTTACAAAGCCCAATTTTGTGCATTCTGAAAATTTTTGCCAGATTTTGGCCCAGGTATCAGGAGAACATGAAGCGGAGAGAGGTATTCTGAATTTCAGCTTCGAAGGCATCCTCGATTGCTTCTGCGAAGACGTTACTTAGTGCCACCTCTTTCGACATCATGTTATCCTGTTACGAAGCCCAATTTTGTGGATTCTGAAAATTTTCGCCAGATTTTGGCCAATATATCAGGAGAACATGAAGCGGAGAGAGGTATTCTGAATTTCAGCTTCGAAGGCATCCTCGATTGCTTCTGCGAAGACGTTACTTAGTGCCACCTCTTTCGACATCATGTTATCCTGTTACGAAGCCCAATTTTGTGCATTCTGAAAATTATTGCCAGATTTTTGCCCAGGTATCAGGAGAACATGAAGCGGAGAGAGGTATTCTGAATTTCAGCTTCGAAGGCATCCTCGATTGCTTCTGCGAAGACGTTACTTAGTGCCACCTCTTTCGACATCATGTTATCCTGTTACGAAGCCCAATTTTGTGGATTCTGAAAATTATTGCCAGATTTTGGCCCAGGTATCAGGAGAACATGAAGCGGAGAGAGGTATTCTGAATTTCAGCTTCGAAGGCATCCTCGATTGCTTCTGCGAAGACGTTACTTAGTGCCACCTCTTTCGACATCATGTTATCCTGTTACGAAGCCCAATTTTGTGGATTCTGAAAATTATTGCCAGATTTTGGCCCAGGTATCAGGAGAACATGAAGCGGAGAGAGGTATTCTGAATTTCAGCTTCGAAGGCATCCTCGATTGCTTCTGCGAAGACGTTACTTAGTGCCACCTCTTTCGACATCATGTTATCCTGTTACGAAGCCCAATTTTGTGGATTCTGAAAATTTTCGCCAGATTTTGGCCAATATATCAGGAGAACATGAAGCGGAGAGAGGTATTCTGAATTTCAGCTTCGAAGGCATCCTCGATTGCTTCTGCGAAGACGTTACTTAGTGCCACCTCTTTCGACAACATGTTATCCTGTTACGAAGCCCAATTTTGTGGATTCTGAAAATTTTCGCCAGATTTTGGCCAATATATCAGGAGAACATGAAGCGGAGAGAGGTATTCTGAATTTCAGCTTCGAAGGCATCCTCGATTGCTTCTGCGAAGACGTTACTTAGTGCCACCTCTTTCGACATCATGTTATCCTGTTACGAAGCCCAATTTTGTGGATTCTGAAAATTATTGCCAGATTTTGGCCCAGGTATCAGGAGAACATGAAGCGGAGAGAGGTATTCTGAATTTCAGCTTCGAAGGCATCCTGGATTGCTTCTGCGAAGACGTTACTTAGTGCCACCTCTTTCGACATCATGTTATCCTGTTACGAAGCCCAATTTTGTGGATTCTGAAAATTATTGCCAGATTTTGGCCCAGGTATCAGGAGAACATGAAGCGGAGAGAGGTATTCTGAATTTCAGCTTCGAAGGCATCCTCGATTGCTTCTGCGAAGACGTTACTTAGTGCCACCTCTTTCGACATCATGTTATCCTGTTACGAAGCCCAATTTTGTGGATTCTGAAAATTTTCGCCAGATTTTGGCCAATATATCAGGAGAACATGAAGCGGAGAGAGGTATTCTGAATTTCAGCTTCGAAGGCATCCTCGATTGCTTCTGCGAAGACGTTACTTAGTGCCACCTCTTTCGACATCATGTTATCCTGTTACGAAGCCCAATTTTGTGGATTCTGAAAATTTTCGCCAGATTTTGGCCAATATATCAGGAGAACATGAAGCGGAGAGAGGTATTCTGAATTTCAGCTTCGAAGGCATCCTCGATTGCTTCTGCGAAGACGTTACTTAGTGCCACCTCTTTCGACATCATGTTATCCTGTTACGAAGCCCAATTTTGTGGATTCTGAAAATTATTGCCAGATTTTGGCCCAGGTATCAGGAGAACATGAAGCGGAGAGAGGTATTCTGAATTTCAGCTTCGAAGGCATCCTCGACTCTCTCTCCGAAGACGTTACTTTGTGCCATCTCTTTCGACGGCATGTTCTCCTGTTACAAAGCCCAATTTTGTGCATTCTGAAAATTTTTGCCAGATTTTGGCCCAGGTATCAGGAGAACATGAAGCGGAGAGAGGTATTCTGAATTTCAGCTTCGAAGGCATCCTCGATTGCTTCTGCGAAGACGTTACTTAGTGCCACCTCTTTCGACATCATGTTATCCTGTTACGAAGCCCAATTTTGTGGATTCTGAAAATTTTCGCCAGATTTTGGCCAATATATCAGGAGAACATGAAGCGGAGAGAGGTATTCTGAATTTCAGCTTCGAAGGCATCCTCGATTGCTTCTGCGAAGACGTTACTTAGTGCCACCTCTTTCGACATCATGTTATCCTGTTACGAAGCCCAATTTTGTGCATTCTGAAAATTATTGCCAGATTTTTGCCCAGGTATCAGGAGAACATGAAGCGGAGAGAGGTATTCTGAATTTCAGCTTCGAAGGCATCCTCGATTGCTTCTGCGAAGACGTTACTTAGTGCCACCTCTTTCGACATCATGTTATCCTGTTACGAAGCCCAATTTTGTGGATTCTGAAAATTATTGCCAGATTTTGGCCCAGGTATCAGGAGAACATGAAGCGGAGAGAGGTATTCTGAATTTCAGCTTCGAAGGCATCCTCGATTGCTTCTGCGAAGACGTTACTTAGTGCCACCTCTTTCGACATCATGTTATCCTGTTACGAAGCCCAATTTTGTGGATTCTGAAAATTATTGCCAGATTTTGGCCCAGGTATCAGGAGAACATGAAGCGGAGAGAGGTATTCTGAATTTCAGCTTCGAAGGCATCCTCGATTGCTTCTGCGAAGACGTTACTTAGTGCCACCTCTTTCGACATCATGTTATCCTGTTACGAAGCCCAATTTTGTGGATTCTGAAAATTATTGCCAGATTTTGGCCCAGGTATCAGGAGAACATGAAGCGGAGAGAGGTATTCTGAATTTCAGCTTCGAAGGCATCCTCGATTGCTTCTGCGAAGACGTTACTTAGTGCCACCTCTTTCGACATCATGTTATCCTGTTACGAAGCCCAATTTTGTGGATTCTGAAAATTATTGCCAGATTTTGGCCCAGGTATCAGGAGAACATGAAGCGGAGAGAGGTATTCTGAATTTCAGCTTCGAAGGCATCCTCGATTGCTTCTGCGAAGACGTTACTTAGTGCCACCTCTTTCGACATCATGTTATCCTGTTACGAAGCCCAATTTTGTGGATTCTGAAAATTTTCGCCAGATTTTGGCCAATATATCAGGAGAACATGAAGCGGAGAGAGGTATTCTTAATTTCAGCTTCGAAGGCATCCTCGATTGCTTCTGCGAAGACGTTACTTAGTGCCACCTCTTTCGACATCATGTTATCCTGTTACGAAGCCCAATTTTGTGGATTCTGAAAATTTTCGCCAGATTTTGGCCAATATATCAGGAGAACATGAAGCGGAGAGAGGTATTCTGAATTTCAGCTTCGAAGGCATCCTCGATTGCTTCTGCGAAGACGTTACTTAGTGCCACCTCTTTCGACATCATGTTATCCTGTTACGAAGCCCAATTTTGTGGATTCTGAAAATTATTGCCAGATTTTGGCCCAGGTATCAGGAGAACATGAAGCGGAGAGAGGTATTCTGAATTTCAGCTTCGAAGGCATCCTCGATTGCTTCTGCGAAGACGTTACTTAGTGCCACCTCTTTCGACATCATGTTATCCTGTTACGAAGCCCAATTTTGTGGATTCTGAAAATTTTCGCCAGATTTTGGCCAATATATCAGGAGAACATGAAGCGGAGAGAGGTATTCTGAATTTCAGCTTCGAAGGCATCCTCGATTGCTTCTGCGAAGACGTTACTTAGTGCCACCTCTTTCGACATCATGTTATCCTGTTACGAAGCCCAATTTTGTGCATTCTGAAAATTATTGCCAGATTTTGGCCAATATATCAGGAGAACATGAAGTGGAAAGAGGTATACTAAAGGGTATAGCCGGTTAAGATGGTAAAATGTGTCCTTGAACCGAATTCGACTCACGATGAATCATTCGAAAGCTTATTAAAAGAGAAACATTTGTGGCAATTTTCAACTTCGTATCTCCACCAGGACGGTAGTAAAGGGCAAAAATAGGAAATCAGGTTTTTGTTGAATTTCTCCTATACTAGGGGATGAAAAATTTTGAAAAAAATCAGAGACATTTCTGTTATCGGGGCACATATTAGAGAATTGTTTCAGATTTTTAAATTGAAAAACCAAGCCGTGAAAAATAAAAAACGCCAAAAAATGCTGAAAAATGCCGATTGTGTATCGAAGCAGGCTTGGCACTATAATTATATTTCTACTGTAAGTACGTATGATTGTTACTATTGTCCTGAATTTTTTTCAGATTTTTCAATTGAAAAACCAAGCTGTGAAAAATAAAAAACGCAAAAAAATGCTGAAAAATGCCGATTGTGTATCGAAGCAGGCTTGGCACTATAAATATATTTTTACTGTAAGTACGTATGATTGTTACTATTGTCCTGAATTTTTTTGAGATTTTTAAATTGAAAAACCAAGCTGTGAAAAATAAAAAACGCAAAAAAATGCTGAAAAATGCCGATTGTGTATCGAAGCAGGCTTGGCACTATAAATATATTTTTACTGTAAGTACGTATGATTGTTACTATTGTCCTGAATTTTTTTGAGATTTTTAAATTGAAAAACCAAGCTGTGAAAAATAAAAAACGCAAAAAAATGCTGAAAAATGCCGATTGTGTATCGAAGCAGGCTTGACACTACAATTATATTTTTACTGTAAGTACGTATGATTGTTACTATTGTCCTGAATTTTTTTCAGATTTTTAAATTGAAAAACCAAGCCGTGAAAAATAAAAAACGCCAAAAAATGCTGAAAAATGCCGATTGTGTATCGAAGCCGGCTTGGCACTATAATTATATTTCTACTGTAAGTACGTATGATTGTTACTATTGTCCTGAATTTTTTTCAGATTTTTCAATTGAAAAACCAAGCTGTGAAAAATAAAAAACGCAAAAAAATGCTGAAAAATGCCGATTGTGTATCGAAGCAGGCTTGGCACTATAAATATATTTTTACTGTAAGTACGTATGATTGTTACTATTGTCCTGAATTTTTTTGAGATTTTTAAATTGAAAAACCAAGCTGTGAAAAATAAAAAACGCAAAAAAATGCTGAAAAATGCCGATTGTGTATCGAAGCAGGCTTGGCACTATAAATATATTTTTATTGTAAGTACGTATGATTGTTACTATTGTCCTGAATTTTTTTGAGATTTTTAAATTGAAAAACCAAGCTGTGAAAAATAAAAAACGCCAAAAAATGCTGAAAAATGCCGATTGTGTATCGAAGCCGGCTTGGCACTATAATTATATTTTTACTGTAAGTACGTATGATTGTTACTATTGTTCTGAATTTTTTTTCAGATTTTTCAATTCGGTGCGCCGCAGTTAAAAAAATTAAAAACCGATTTTTTCGTCGTTTTTTCCGTGTCAGAGTAACTTATACGTCGAATTGCTTCATGAAATAAGTGTTTTATGCGATCTTCAATGTTTATACGTACAGCAAAACATCATAGGAATTAAAGAAACTGAAAAAACCTAACATTTGCCTTAAAGTTACAAATAAGAGGCGCAGGCCTTTCAAGAGGCGTTCGAAAATTCTGCGTCTCTTCGTTAAACAGTCACTGTATCGAAACATCTGCGCCACTTCTCGCTCTTTGATTTGCTCTCCGGAGACGTTACTTTGTGCCATCTCTTTCGATGGCATGTTCTCCTGTTACAAAGCCCAATTTTGTGCATTCTGAAAATTTTCGCCAGATTTTGGCCAATATATCAGGAGAACATGAAGTGGAAAGAGGTATACTAAATTTCAGCTTCAAAGGCCTCGCCTTAAAGTTGCAAATAAGAGGAACAGGCCTTTCAAGAGGCGTTCGAAGATTCTGTGCCACTTCTCGCTCTTTGATTTGCTCTCCGGAGACGTTACTTTGTGCCACCTCTTTCGACATCATGTTATCCTGTTACGAAGCCCAATTTTGTGGATTCTGAAAATTTTCGCCAGATTTTGGCCAATATATCAGGAGAACATGAAGCGGAGAGAGGTATTCTGAATTTCAGCTTCGAAGGCATCCTCGATTCTCTCTCCGAAGACGTTACTTAGTGCCACCTCTTTCGACGGCATGTTCTCCTGTTACAAAGACCAATTTTGTGCATTCTGAAAATTTTTGCCAGATTTTGGCCCAGGTATCAGGAGAACATGAAGCGGAGAGAGGTATTCTGAATTTCAGCTTCGAAGGCATCCTCGATTCTCTCTCCGGAGACATTACTTTGTGCCACCTCTTTCGACATCATGTTATCCTGTTACGAAGCCCAATTTTGTGGATTCTGAAAATTTTCGCCAGATTTTGGCCAATATATCAGGAGAACATGAAGCGGAGAGAGGTATTCTGAATTTCAGCTTCGAAGGCATCCTCGATTGCTTCTGCGAAGACGTTACTTAGTGCCACCTCTTTCGACATCATGTTATCCTGTTACGAAGCCCAATTTTGTGGATTCTGAAAATTTTCGCCAGATTTTGGCCAATATATCAGGAGAACATGAAGCGGAGAGAGGTATTCTGAATTTCAGCTTCGAAGGCATCCTCGATTGCTTCTGCGAAGACGTTACTTAGTGCCACCTCTTTCGACATCATGTTATCCTGTTACGAAGCCCAATTTTGTGCATTCTGAAAATTATTGCCAGATTTTGGCCAATATATCAGGAGAACATGAAGCGGAGAGAGGTATTCTGAATTTCAGCTTCGAAGGCATCCTCGATTGCTTCTGCGAAGACGTTACTTAGTGCCACCTCTTTCGACATCATGTTATCCTGTTACGAAGCCCAATTTTGTGCATTCTGAAAATTATTGCCAGATTTTGGCCAATATATCAGGAGAACATGAAGCGGAGAGAGGTATTCTGAATTTCAGCTTCGAAGGCATCCTCGATTGCTTCTGCGAAGACGTTACTTAGTGCCACCTCTTTCGACATCATGTTATCCTGTTACGAAGCCCAATTTTGTGGATTCTGAAAATTATTGCCAGATTTTGGCCCAGGTATCAGGAGAACATGAAGCGGAGAGAGGTATTCTGAATTTCAGCTTCGAAGGCATCCTCGATTGCTTCTGCGAAGACGTTACTTAGTGCCACCTCTTTCGACATCATGTTATCCTGTTACGAAGCCCAATTTTGTGGATTCTGAAAATTTTCGCCAGATTTTGGCCCAGGTATCAGGAGAACATGAAGCGGAGAGAGGTATTCTGAATTTCAGCTTCGAAGGCATCCTCGATTGCTTCTGCGAAGACGTTACTTAGTGCCACCTCTTTCGACATCATGTTATCCTGTTACGAAGCCCAATTTTGTGGATTCTGAAAATTTTCGCCAGATTTTGGCCAATATATCAGGAGAACATGAAGCGGAGAGAGGTATTCTGAATTTCAGCTTCGAAGGCATCCTCGATTGCTTCTGCGAAGACGTTACTTAGTGCCACCTCTTTCGACATCATGTTATCCTGTTACGAAGCCCAATTTTGTGGATTCTGAAAATTTTCGCCAGATTTTGGCCAATATATCAGGAGAACATGAAGCGGAGAGAGGTATTATGAATTTCAGCTTTGAAGGCATCCTCGATTGCTTCTGCGAAGACGTTACTTAGTGCCACCTCTTTCGACATCATGTTATCCTGTTACGAAGCCCAATTTTGTGGATTCTGAAAATTTTCGCCAGATTTTGGCCAATATATCAGGAGAACATGAAGCGGAGAGAGGTATTCTGAATTTCAGCTTCGAAGGCATCCTCGATTGCTTCTGCGAAGACGTTACTTAGTGCCACCTCTTTCGACATCATGTTCTCCTGTTACAAAGCCCAATTTTGTGGATTCTGAAAATTTTCGCCAGATTGTGGCCAATATATCAGGAGAACACGAAGTGGAAAGAGGTATACTAAATTTCAGCTTCGAAGGCATCGCCTTAAAGTTGCAAATAAGAGGCGCTCCAAAATTCTGCGTCTCTTCGTTAAACAGTCACTGTCTTGAAACATCTGCCCCACTTTTCGCTCTTTAATTTGCTCTCTGGAGACGTTACTGGATGAAAATAGTCTTGGAAAAATGTAACAATAAATAAAATAATTTTAAAGTCTTCCTATATCTACCGCGAATTACTTTTTTATTCCTGTTACTTTAAAAATAAATATAATATTGAAGTGAGATTATTTCCAGTATTATTCCTTTCATTCATTTTTATATAATATCATTCAGTATAGTATGTCCTCCTCTGTACTTGGTTACAATAGCATGTCCAATTTCCAAGCATTATTGTCGAGTTATTATTATAATTTTTCAGATTCTAACTTATACTACTAATTACATACTTTCAGTGATACCTATATTACAATAATGCAAAAAGTATTTATGTAATTATAAAGTACCATTGAATGTTTGATCCTGTTTTTCTCAAAAACGCTAAAATTGGACATACAATATGTGTGCACTAATTGTAAGCCATCGATGTACAATAGGAAATTTTTTTTTAATGTAGGTTAGTCCGTTGTTGTTCTATCTGCCTGAATTACTATGACATAAATACGACAGCGATTTCAATTGATGTATATGTAACGATAAAAGCGTTAATTTAGTAATTGTATACAATTCCCAGCAGTTCCTATGTCAATGTATGCCTAAAATGAATATAACCACAAACTACAATCGTCCGAAAATGCATACATTGACTCCATCATGCTTTTAAACCGAATTCGACTCACGATGAATCATTCGAAAGCTTATTAAAAAAGAAACATTTGTGGCAATTTTCAACTTCGTATCTCCACCCGGAGGGTAGTAAAGGGCAAAAATAGGAAATCAGGTTTTTGCCGAATTTCTCCTATACTAGGGGATGAATAATTTTGAAAAAAATCAGAGACACTTCCGTTATCGGGGCATATATTAGAGAATTGTTTCAGATTTTTAAATTGAAAAACCAAGCCGTGAAAAATAAAAAACGCCAAAAAATGCTGAAAAATGCCGATTGTGTATCGAAGCAGGCTTGACACTACAATTATATTTTTACTGTAAGTACGTATGATTGTTACTATTGTCCTGAATTTTTTTCAGATTTTTCAATTGAAAAACCAAGCCGTGAAAAATAAAAAACGCCAAAAAATGCTGAAAAATGCCGATTGTGTATCGAAGCCGGCTTGGCACTATAATTATATTTTTACTGTAAGTACGTATGATTGTTACTATTGTTCTGAATTTTTTTTCAGATTTTTCAATTCGGTGCGCCGCAGTTAAAAAAATTAAAAACCGATTTTTTCGTCGTTTTTTCCGTGTCAGAGTAACTTATACGTCGAATTGCTTCATGAAATAAGTGTTTTATGCGATCTTCAATGTTTATACGTACAGCAAAACATCATAGGAATTAAAGAAACTGAAAAAACCTAACATTTGCCTTAAAGTTACAAATAAGAGGCGCAGGCCTTTCAAGAGGCGTTCGAAAATTCTGCGTCTCTTCGTTAAACAGTCACTGTATCGAAACATCTGCGCCACTTCTCGCTCTTTGATTTGCTCTCCGGAGACGTTACTTTGTGCCATCTCTTTCGACGGCATGTTCTCCTGTTACAAAGCCCAATTTTGTGCATTCTGAAAATTTTCGCCAGATTTTGGCCAATATATCAGGAGAACATGAAGTGGAAAGAGGTATACTAAATTTCAGCTTCAAAGGCCTCGCCTTAAAGTTGCAAATAAGAGGAACAGGCCTTTCAAGAGGCGTTCGAAGATTCTGTGCCACTTCTCGCTCTTTGATTTGCTCTCCGGAGACGTTACTTTGTGCCACCTCTTTCGACATCATGTTATCCTGTTACGAAACCCAATTTTGTGGATTCTGAAAATTTTCGCCAGATTTTGGCCAATATATCAGGAGAACATGAAGCGGAGAGAGGTATTCTGAATTTCAGCTTCGAAGGCATCCTCGATTCTCTCTCCGAAGACGTTACTTAGTGCCACCTCTTTCGACGGCATGTTCTCCTGTTACAAAGACCAATTTTGTGCATTCTGAAAATTTTTGCCAGATTTTGGCCCAGGTATCAGGAGAACATGAAGCGAAAAGAGGTATTCTGAATTTCAGCTTCGAAGGCATCCTCGACTCTCTCTCCGAAGACGTTACTTTGTGCCATCTCTTTCGACGGCATGTTCTCCTGTTACAAAGCCCAATTTTGTGCATTCTGAAAATTTTTGCCAGATTTTGGCCCAGGTATCAGGAGAACATGAAGCGGAGAGAGGTATTCTGAATTTCAGCTTCGAAGGCATCCTCGATTGCTTCTGCGAAGACGTTACTTAGTGCCACCTCTTTCGACATCATGTTATCCTGTTACGAAGCCCAATTTTGTGGATTCTGAAAATTTTCGCCAGATTTTGGCCAATATATCAGGAGAACATGAAGCGGAGAGAGGTATTCTGAATTTCAGCTTCGAAGGCATCCTCGATTCTCTCTCCGAAGACGTTACTTAGTGCCACCTCTTTCGACGGCATGTTCTCCTGTTACAAAGACCAATTTTGTGCATTCTGAAAATTTTTGCCAGATTTTGGCCCAGGTATCAGGAGAACATGAAGCGGAGAGAGGTATTCTGAATTTCAGCTTCGAAGGCATCCTCGATTCTCTCTCCGGAGACATTACTTTGTGCCACCTCTTTCGACATCATGTTATCCTGTTACGAAGCCCAATTTTGTGGATTCTGAAAATTTTCGCCAGATTTTGGCCAATATATCAGGAGAACATGAAGCGGAGAGAGGTATTCTGAATTTCAGCTTCGAAGGCATCCTCGATTGCTTCTGCGAAGACGTTACTTAGTGCCACCTCTTTCGACATCATGTTATCCTGTTACGAAGCCCAATTTTGTGGATTCTGAAAATTTTCGCCAGATTTTGGCCAATATATCAGGAGAACATGAAGCGGAGAGAGGTATTCTGAATTTCAGCTTCGAAGGCATCCTCGATTGCTTCTGCGAAGACGTTACTTAGTGCCACCTCTTTCGACATCATGTTATCCTGTTACGAAGCCCAATTTTGTGCATTCTGAAAATTATTGCCAGATTTTGGCCAATATATCAGGAGAACATGAAGCGGAGAGAGGTATTCTGAATTTCAGCTTCGAAGGCATCCTCGATTGCTTCTGCGAAGACGTTACTTAGTGCCACCTCTTTCGACATCATGTTATCCTGTTACGAAGCCCAATTTTGTGGATTCTGAAAATTTTCGCCAGATTTTGGCCAATATATCAGGAGAACATGAAGCGGAGAGAGGTATTCTGAATTTCAGCTTCGAAGGCATCCTCGATTGCTTCTGCGAAGACGTTACTTAGTGCCACCTCTTTCGACATCATGTTATCCTGTTACGAAGCCCAATTTTGTGGATTCTGAAAATTATTGCCAGATTTTGGCCCAGGTATCAGGAGAACATGAAGCGGAGAGAGGTATTCTGAATTTCAGCTTCGAAGGCATCCTCGATTGCTTCTGCGAAGACGTTACTTAGTGCCACCTCTTTCGACATCATGTTATCCTGTTACGAAGCCCAATTTTGTGCATTCTGAAAATTATTGCCAGATTTTTGCCCAGGTATCAGGAGAACATGAAGCGGAGAGAGGTATTCTGAATTTCAGCTTCGAAGGCATCCTCGATTGCTTCTGCGAAGACGTTACTTAGTGCCACCTCTTTCGACATCATGTTATCCTGTTACGAAGCCCAATTTTGTGGATTCTGAAAATTATTGCCAGATTTTGGCCCAGGTATCAGGAGAACATGAAGCGGAGAGAGGTATTCTGAATTTCAGCTTCGAAGGCATCCTCGATTGCTTCTGCGAAGACGTTACTTAGTGCCACCTCTTTCGACATCATGTTATCCTGTTACGAAGCCCAATTTTGTGGATTCTGAAAATTTTCGCCAGATTTTGGCCAATATATCAGGAGAACATGAAGCGGAGAGAGGTATTCTTAATTTCAGCTTCGAAGGCATCCTCGATTGCTTCTGCGAAGACGTTACTTAGTGCCACCTCTTTCGACATCATGTTATCCTGTTACGAAGCCCAATTTTGTGGATTCTGAAAATTTTCGCCAGATTTTGGCCAATATATCAGGAGAACATGAAGCGGAGAGAGGTATTCTGAATTTCAGCTTCGAAGGCATCCTCGATTGCTTCTGCGAAGACGTTACTTAGTGCCACCTCTTTCGACATCATGTTATCCTGTTACGAAGCCCAATTTTGTGGATTCTGAAAATTATTGCCAGATTTTGGCCCAGGTATCAGGAGAACATGAAGCGGAGAGAGGTATTCTGAATTTCAGCTTCGAAGGCATCCTCGATTGCTTCTGCGAAGACGTTACTTAGTGCCACCTCTTTCGACATCATGTTATCCTGTTACGAAGCCCAATTTTGTGGATTCTGAAAATTTTCGCCAGATTTTGGCCAATATATCAGGAGAACATGAAGCGGAGAGAGGTATTCTGAATTTCAGCTTCGAAGGCATCCTCGATTGCTTCTGCGAAGACGTTACTTAGTGCCACCTCTTTCGACATCATGTTATCCTGTTACGAAGCCCAATTTTGTGGATTCTGAAAATTTTCGCCAGATTTTGGCCAATATATCAGGAGAACATGAAGCGGAGAGAGGTATTCTGAATTTCAGCTTCGAAGGCATCCTCGATTCTCTCTCCGAAGACGTTACTTAGTGCCACCTCTTTCGACGGCATGTTCTCCTGTTACAAAGACCAATTTTGTGCATTCTGAAAATTTTTGCCAGATTTTGGCCCAGGTATCAGGAGAACATGAAGCGAAAAGAGGTATTCTGAATTTCAGCTTCGAAGGCATCCTCGACTCTCTCTCCGAAGACGTTACTTTGTGCCATCTCTTTCGACGGCATGTTCTCCTGTTACAAAGCCCAATTTTGTGCATTCTGAAAATTTTTTGCCAGATTTTGCCCAGGTATCAGGAGAACATGAAGCGGAGAGAGGTATTCTGAATTTCAGCTTCGAAGGCATCCTCGATTCTCTCTCCGGAGACATTACTTTGTGCCACCTCTTTCGACATCATGTTATCCTGTTACGAAGCCCAATTTTGTGGATTCTGAAAATTTTCGCCAGATTTTGGCCAATATGTCAGGAGAACATGAAGCGGAGAGAGGTATTCTGAATTTCAGCTTCGAAGGCATCCTCGATTGCTTCTGCGAAGACGTTACTTAGTGCCACCTCTTTCGACATCATGTTATCCTGTTACGAAGCCCAATTTTGTGGATTCTGAAAATTATTGCCAGATTTTGGCCCAGGTATCAGGAGAACATGAAGCGGAGAGAGGTATTCTGAATTTCAGCTTCGAAGGCATCCTCGATTGCTTCTGCGAAGACGTTACTTAGTGCCACCTCTTTCGACATCATGTTATCCTGTTACGAAGCCCAATTTTGTGGATTCTGAAAATTTTCGCCAGATTTTGGCCAATATATCAGGAGAACATGAAGCGGAGAGAGGTATTCTGAATTTCAGCTTCGAAGGCATCCTCGATTGCTTCTGCGAAGACGTTACTTAGTGCCACCACTTTCGACATCATGTTATCCTGTTACGAAGCCCAATTTTGTGGATTCTGAAAATTTTCGCCAGATTTTGGCCAATATATCAGGAGAACATGAAGCGGAGAGAGGTATTCTGAATTTCAGCTTCGAAGGCATCCTCGAATGCTTCTGCGAAGACGTTACTTAGTGCCACCTCTTTCGACATCATGTTATCCTGTTACGAAGCCCAATTTTGTGCATTCTGAAAATTATTGCCAGATTTTTGCCCAGGTATCAGGAGAACATGAAGCGGAGAGAGGTATTCTGAATTTCAGCTTCGAAGGCATCCTCGATTGCTTCTGCGAAGACGTTACTTAGTGCCACCTCTTTCGACATCATGTTATCCTGTTACGAAGCCCAATTTTGTGGATTCTGAAAATTATTGCCAGATTTTGGCCCAGGTATCAGGAGAACATGAAGCGGAGAGAGGTATTCTGAATTTCAGCTTCGAAGGCATCCTCGATTGCTTCTGCGAAGACGTTACTTAGTGCCACCTCTTTCGACATCATGTTATCCTGTTACGAAGCCCAATTTTGTGGATTCTGAAAATTTTCGCCAGATTTTGGCCAATATATCAGGAGAACATGAAGCGGAGAGAGGTATTCTTAATTTCAGCTTCGAAGGCATCCTCGATTGCTTCTGCGAAGACGTTACTTAGTGCCACCTCTTTCGACATCATGTTATCCTGTTACGAAGCCCAATTTTGTGGATTCTGAAAATTTTCGCCAGATTTTGGCCAATATATCAGGAGAACATGAAGCGGAGAGAGGTATTCTGAATTTCAGCTTCGAAGGCATCCTCGATTGCTTCTGCGAAGACGTTACTTAGTGCCACCTCTTTCGACATCATGTTATCCTGTTACGAAGCCCAATTTTGTGGATTCTGAAAATTATTGCCAGATTTTGGCCCAGGTATCAGGAGAACATGAAGCGGAGAGAGGTATTCTGAATTTCAGCTTCGAAGGCATCCTCGATTGCTTCTGCGAAGACGTTACTTAGTGCCACCTCTTTCGACATCATGTTATCCTGTTACGAAGCCCAATTTTGTGGATTCTGAAAATTTTCGCCAGATTTTGGCCAATATATCAGGAGAACATGAAGCGGAGAGAGGTATTCTGAATTTCAGCTTCGAAGGCATCCTCGATTGCTTCTGCGAAGACGTTACTTAGTGCCACCTCTTTCGACATCATGTTATCCTGTTACGAAGCCCAATTTTGTGGATTCTGAAAATTTTCGCCAGATTTTGGCCAATATATCAGGAGAACATGAAGCGGAGAGAGGTATTCTGAATTTCAGCTTCGAAGGCATCCTCGATTCTCTCTCCGAAGACGTTACTTAGTGCCACCTCTTTCGACGGCATGTTCTCCTGTTACAAAGACCAATTTTGTGCATTCTGAAAATTTTTGCCAGATTTTGGCCCAGGTATCAGGAGAACATGAAGCGAAAAGAGGTATTCTGAATTTCAGCTTCGAAGGCATCCTCGACTCTCTCTCCGAAGACGTTACTTTGTGCCATCTCTTTCGACGGCATGTTCTCCTGTTACAAAGCCCAATTTTGTGCATTCTGAAAATTTTTGCCAGATTTTGGCCCAGGTATCAGGAGAACATGAAGCGGAGAGAGGTATTCTGAATTTCAGCTTCGAAGGCATCCTCGATTCTCTCTCCGGAGACATTACTTTGTGCCACCTCTTTCGACATCATGTTATCCTGTTACGAAGCCCAATTTTGTGGATTCTGAAAATTTTCGCCAGATTTTGGCCAATATGTCAGGAGAACATGAAGCGGAGAGAGGTATTCTGAATTTCAGCTTCGAAGGCATCCTCGATTGCTTCTGCGAAGACGTTACTTAGTGCCACCTCTTTCGACATCATGTTATCCTGTTACGAAGCCCAATTTTGTGGATTCTGAAAATTATTGCCAGATTTTGGCCCAGGTATCAGGAGAACATGAAGCGGAGAGAGGTATTCTGAATTTCAGCTTCGAAGGCATCCTCGATTGCTTCTGCGAAGACGTTACTTAGTGCCACCTCTTTCGACATCATGTTATCCTGTTACGAAGCCCAATTTTGTGGATTCTGAAAATTTTCGCCAGATTTTGGCCAATATATCAGGAGAACATGAAGCGGAGAGAGGTATTCTGAATTTCAGCTTCGAAGGCATCCTCGATTGCTTCTGCGAAGACGTTACTTAGTGCCACCTCTTTCGACATCATGTTATCCTGTTACGAAGCCCAATTTTGTGGATTCTGAAAATTATTGCCAGATTTTTGCCCAGGTATCAGGAGAACATGAAGCGGAGAGAGGTATTCTGAATTTCAGCTTCGAAGGCATCCTCGATTGCTTCTGCGAAGACGTTACTTAGTGCCACCTCTTTCGACATCATGTTATCCTGTTACGAAGCCCAATTTTGTGCATTTTGAAAATTATTGCTAGATTTTTGCCCAGGTATCAGGAGAACATGAAGCGGAAAGAGGTATTCTGAATTTCAGCTTCGAAGGCATCCTCGATTCTCTCTCCGGAGACATTACTTTGTGCCACCTCTTTCGAAGGCATGTTCCCCTGTTACAAAGCCCAATTTTGTGCATTCTGGAAATTTTCGCCAGATTTTGGCCAATATATCAGGAGAACATGAAGTGGAAAGAGGTATACTAAAGGGTATAGCCGGTTAAGATGGTAAAATGTGTCCTTGAACCGAATTCGACTCACGATGAATCATTCGAAAGCTTATTAAAAGAGAAACATTTGTGGCAATTTTCAACTTCGTATCTCCACCAGGACGGTAGTAAAGGGCAAAAATAGGAAATCAGGTTTTTGTTGAATTTCTCCTATACTAGGGGATGAAAAATTTTGAAAAAAATCAGAGACATTTCTGTTATCGGGGCACATATTAGAGAATTGTTTCAGATTTTTAAATTGAAAAACCAAGCCGTGAAAAATAAAAAACGCCAAAAAATGCTGAAAAATGCCGATTGTGTATCGAAGCAGGCTTGACACTACAATTATATTTTTACTGTAAGTACGTATGATTGTTACTATTGTCCTGAATTTTTTTCAGAATTTTCAATTGAAAAACCAAGCTGTGAAAAATAAAAAACGCCAAAAAATGCTGAAAAATGCCGATTGTGTATCGAAGCAGGCTTGACACTACAATTATATTTTTACTGTAAGTACGTATGATTGTTACTATTGTCCTGAATTTTTTTCAGATTTTTAAATTGAAAAACCAAGCCGTGAAAAATAAAAAACGCCAAAAAATGCTGAAAAATGCCGGTTGTGTATCGAAGCCGGCTTGGCACTATAATTATATTTTTACTGTAAGTACGTATGATTGTTACTATTGTCCTGAATTTTTTTCAGAATTTTCAATTGAAAAACCAAGCTGTGAAAAATAAAAAACGCCAAAAAATGCTGAAAAATGCCGATTGTGTATCGAAGCAGGCTTGACACTACAATTATATTTTTACTGTAAGTACGTATGATTGTTACTATTGTCCTGAATTTTTTTCAGATTTTTAAATTGAAAAACCAAGCCGTGAAAAATAAAAAACGCCAAAAAATGCTGAAAAATGCCGATTGTGTATCGAAGCCGGCTTGGCACTATAATTATATTTCTACTGTAAGTACGTATGATTGTTACTATTGTCCTGAATTTTTTTCAGATTTTTCAATTGAAAAACCAAGCTGTGAAAAATAAAAAACGCCAAAAAATGCTGAAAAATGCCGATTGTGTATCGAAGCAGGCTTGGCACTATAAATATATTTTTACTGTAAGTACGTATGATTGTTACTATTGTCCTGAATTTTTTTGAGATTTTTAAATTGAAAAACCAAGCTGTGAAAAATAAAAAACGCAAAAAAATGCTGAAAAATGCCGATTGTGTATCGAAGCAGGCTTGACACTACAATTATATTTTTACTGTAAGTACGTATGATTGTTACTATTGTCCTGAATTTTTTTGAGATTTTTAAATTGAAAAACCAAGCTGTGAAAAATAAAAAACGCAAAAAAATGCTGAAAAATGCCGATTGTGTATCGAAGCAGGCTTGACACTACAATTATATTTTTACTGTAAGTACGTATGATTGTTACTATTGTCCTGAATTTTTTTCAGAATTTTCAATTGAAAAACCAAGCTGTGAAAAATAAAAAACGCAAAAAAATGCTGAAAAATGCCGATTGTGTATCGAAGCAGGCTTGGCACTATAAATATATTTTTACTGTAAGTACGTATGATTGTTACTATTGTCCTGAATTTTTTTGAGATTTTTAAATTGAAAAACCAAGCCGTGAAAAATAAAAAACGCCAAAAAATGCTGAAAAATGCCGATTGTGTATCGAAGCCGGCTTGGCACTATAATTATATTTCTACTGTAAGTACGTATGATTGTTACTATTGTCCTGAATTTTTTTCAGATTTTTCAATTGAAAAACCAAGCTGTGAAAAATAAAAAACGCAAAAAAATGCTGAAAAATGCCGATTGTGTATCGAAGCAGGCTTGGCACTATAAATATATTTTTACTGTAAGTACGTATGATTGTTACTATTGTCCTGAATTTTTTTGAGATTTTTAAATTGAAAAACCAAGCTGTGAAAAATAAAAAACGCAAAAAAATGCTGAAAAATGCCGATTGTGTATCGAAGCAGGCTTGACACTACAATTATATTTTTACTGTAAGTACGTATGATTGTTACTATTGTCCTGAATTTTTTTGAGATTTTTAAATTGAAAAACCAAGCTGTGAAAAATAAAAAACGCCAAAAAATGCTGAAAAATGCCGGTTGTGTATCGAAGCCGGCTTGGCACTATAATTATATTTTTACTGTAAGTACGTATGATTGTTACTATTGTCCTGAATTTTTTTCAGAATTTTCAATTGAAAAACCAAGCTGTGAAAAATAAAAAACGCCAAAAAATGCTGAAAAATGCCGATTGTGTATCGAAGCAGGCTTGACACTACAATTATATTTTTACTGTAAGTACGTATGATTGTTACTATTGTCCTGAATTTTTTTCAGATTTTTAAATTGAAAAACCAAGCCGTGAAAAATAAAAAACGCCAAAAAATGCTGAAAAATGCCGATTGTGTATCGAAGCAGGCTTGGCACTATAAATATATTTTTACTGTAAGTACGTATGATTGTTACTATTGTCCTGAATTTTTTTGAGATTTTTAAATTGAAAAACCAAGCCGTGAAAAATAAAAAACGCCAAAAAATGCTGAAAAATGCCGATTGTGTATCGAAGCCGGCTTGGCACTATAATTATATTTCTACTGTAAGTACGTATGATTGTTACTATTGTCCTGAATTTTTTTCAGATTTTTCAATTGAAAAACCAAGCTGTGAAAAATAAAAAACGCAAAAAAATGCTGAAAAATGCCGATTGTGTATCGAAGCAGGCTTGGCACTATAAATATATTTTTACTGTAAGTACGTATGATTGTTACTATTGTCCTGAATTTTTTTGAGATTTTTAAATTGAAAAACCAAGCTGTGAAAAATAAAAAACGCAAAAAAATGCTGAAAAATGCCGATTGTGTATCGAAGCAGGCTTGACACTACAATTATATTTTTACTGTAAGTACGTATGATTGTTACTATTGTCCTGAATTTTTTTCAGAATTTTCAATTGAAAAACCAAGCTGTGAAAAATAAAAAACGCAAAAAAATGCTGAAAAATGCCGATTGTGTATCGAAGCAGGCTTGGCACTATAAATATATTTTTACTGTAAGTACGTATGATTGTTACTATTGTCCTGAATTTTTTTGAGATTTTTAAATTGAAAAACCAAGCTGTGAAAAATAAAAAACGCAAAAAAATGCTGAAAAATGCCGATTGTGTATCGAAGCAGGCTTGACACTACAATTATATTTTTACTGTAAGTACGTATGATTGTTACCATTGTCCTGAATTTTTTTGAGATTTTTAAATTGAAAAACCAAGCTGTGAAAAATAAAAAACGCAAAAAAATGCTGAAAAATGCCGATTGTGTATCGAAGCAGGCTTGACACTACAATTATATTTTTACTGTAAGTACGTATGATTGTTACTATTGTCCTGAATTTTTTTCAGAATTTTCAATTGAAAAACCAAGCTGTGAAAAATAAAAAACGCAAAAAAATGCTGAAAAATGCCGATTGTGTATCGAAGCCGGCTTGGCACTATAAATATATTTTTACTGTAAGTACGTATGATTGTTACTATTGTCCTGAATTTTTTTGAGATTTTTAAATTGAAAAACCAAGCTGTGAAAAATAAAAAACGCAAAAAAATGCTGAAAAATGCCGATTCTGTATCGAAGCAGGCTTGGCACTATAAATATATTTTTATTGTAAGTACGTATGATTGTTACTATTGTCCTGAATTTTTTTGAGATTTTTAAATTGAAAAACCAAGCTGTGAAAAATAAAAAACGCCAAAAAATGCTGAAAAATGCCGATTGTGTATCGAAGCCGGCTTGGCACTATAATTATATTTTTACTGTAAGTACGTATGATTGTTACTATTGTTCTGAATTTTTTTTCAGATTTTTCAATTCGGTGCGCCGCAGTTAAAAAAATTAAAAACCGATTTTTTCGTCGTTTTTTCCGTGTCAGAGTAACTTATACGTCGAATTGCTTCATGAAATAAGTGTTTTATGCGATCTTCAATGTTTATACGTACAGCAAAACATCATAGGAATTAAAGAAACTGAAAAAACCTAACATTTGCCTTAAAGTTACAAATAAGAGGCGCAGGCCTTTCAAGAGGCGTTCGAAAATTCTGCGTCTCTTCGTTAAACAGTCACTGTATCGAAACATCTGCGCCACTTCTCGCTCTTTGATTTGCTCTCCGGAGACGTTACTTTGTGCCATCTCTTTCGATGGCATGTTCTCCTGTTACAAAGCCCAATTTTGTGCATTCTGAAAATTTTCGCCAGATTTTGGCCAATATATCAGGAGAACATGAAGTGGAAAGAGGTATACTAAATTTCAGCTTCAAAGGCCTCGCCTTAAAGTTGCAAATAAGAGGAACAGGCCTTTCAAGAGGCGTTCGAAGATTCTGTGCCACTTCTCGCTCTTTGATTTGCTCTCCGGAGACGTTACTTTGTGCCACCTCTTTCGACATCATGTTATCCTGTTACGAAGCCCAATTTTGTGGATTCTGAAAATTTTCGCCAGATTTTGGCCAATATATCAGGAGAACATGAAGCGGAGAGAGGTATTCTGAATTTCAGCTTCGAAGGCATCCTCGATTCTCTCTCCGAAGACGTTACTTAGTGCCACCTCTTTCGACGGCATGTTCTCCTGTTACAAAGACCAATTTTGTGCATTCTGAAAATTTTTGCCAGATTTTGGCCCAGGTATCAGGAGAACATGAAGCGGAGAGAGGTATTCTGAATTTCAGCTTCGAAGGCATCCTCGATTCTCTCTCCGGAGACATTACTTTGTGCCACCTCTTTCGACATCATGTTATCCTGTTACGAAGCCCAATTTTGTGGATTCTGAAAATTTTCGCCAGATTTTGGCCAATATATCAGGAGAACATGAAGCGGAGAGAGGTATTCTGAATTTCAGCTTCGAAGGCATCCTCGATTGCTTCTGCGAAGACGTTACTTAGTGCCACCTCTTTCGACATCATGTTATCCTGTTACGAAGCCCAATTTTGTGGATTCTGAAAATTTTCGCCAGATTTTGGCCAATATATCAGGAGAACATGAAGCGGAGAGAGGTATTCTGAATTTCAGCTTCGAAGGCATCCTCGATTGCTTCTGCGAAGACGTTACTTAGTGCCACCTCTTTCGACATCATGTTATCCTGTTACGAAGCCCAATTTTGTGCATTCTGAAAATTATTGCCAGATTTTGGCCAATATATCAGGAGAACATGAAGCGGAGAGAGGTATTCTGAATTTCAGCTTCGAAGGCATCCTCGATTGCTTCTGCGAAGACGTTACTTAGTGCCACCTCTTTCGACATCATGTTATCCTGTTACGAAGCCCAATTTTGTGCATTCTGAAAATTATTGCCAGATTTTGGCCAATATATCAGGAGAACATGAAGCGGAGAGAGGTATTCTGAATTTCAGCTTCGAAGGCATCCTCGATTGCTTCTGCGAAGACGTTACTTAGTGCCACCTCTTTCGACATCATGTTATCCTGTTACGAAGCCCAATTTTGTGGATTCTGAAAATTATTGCCAGATTTTGGCCCAGGTATCAGGAGAACATGAAGCGGAGAGAGGTATTCTGAATTTCAGCTTCGAAGGCATCCTCGATTGCTTCTGCGAAGACGTTACTTAGTGCCACCTCTTTCGACATCATGTTATCCTGTTACGAAGCCCAATTTTGTGGATTCTGAAAATTTTCGCCAGATTTTGGCCCAGGTATCAGGAGAACATGAAGCGGAGAGAGGTATTCTGAATTTCAGCTTCGAAGGCATCCTCGATTGCTTCTGCGAAGACGTTACTTAGTGCCACCTCTTTCGACATCATGTTATCCTGTTACGAAGCCCAATTTTGTGGATTCTGAAAATTATTGCCAGATTTTGGCCCAGGTATCAGGAGAACATGAAGCGGAGAGAGGTATTCTGAATTTCAGCTTCGAAGGCATCCTCGATTGCTTCTGCGAAGACGTTACTTAGTGCCACCTCTTTCGACATCATGTTATCCTGTTACGAAGCCCAATTTTGTGGATTCTGAAAATTTTCGCCAGATTTTGGCCAATATATCAGGAGAACATGAAGCGGAGAGAGGTATTCTGAATTTCAGCTTCGAAGGCATCCTCGATTGCTTCTGCGAAGACGTTACTTAGTGCCACCTCTTTCGACATCATGTTATCCTGTTACGAAGCCCAATTTTGTGGATTCTGAAAATTATTGCCAGATTTTTGCCCAGGTATCAGGAGAACATGAAGCGGAGAGAGGTATTCTGAATTTCAGCTTCGAAGGCATCCTCGATTGCTTCTGCGAAGACGTTACTTAGTGCCACCTCTTTCGACATCATGTTATCCTGTTACGAAGCCCAATTTTGTGCATTTTGAAAATTATTGCTAGATTTTTGCCCAGGTATCAGGAGAACATGAAGCGGAAAGAGGTATTCTGAATTTCAGCTTCGAAGGCATCCTCGATTCTCTCTCCGGAGACATTACTTTGTGCCACCTCTTTCGAAGGCATGTTCCCCTGTTACAAAGCCCAATTTTGTGCATTCTGGAAATTTTCGCCAGATTTTGGCCAATATATCAGGAGAACATGAAGTGGAAAGAGGTATACTAAAGGGTATAGCCGGTTAAGATGGTAAAATGTGTCCTTGAACCGAATTCGACTCACGATGAATCATTCGAAAGCTTATTAAAAGAGAAACATTTGTGGCAATTTTCAACTTCGTATCTCCACCAGGACGGTAGTAAAGGGCAAAAATAGGAAATCAGGTTTTTGTTGAATTTCTCCTATACTAGGGGATGAAAAATTTTGAAAAAAATCAGAGACATTTCTGTTATCGGGGCACATATTAGAGAATTGTTTCAGATTTTTAAATTGAAAAACCAAGCCGTGAAAAATAAAAAACGCCAAAAAATGCTGAAAAATGCCGATTGTGTATCGAAGCAGGCTTGACACTACAATTATATTTTTACTGTAAGTACGTATGATTGTTACTATTGTCCTGAATTTTTTTCAGAATTTTCAATTGAAAAACCAAGCTGTGAAAAATAAAAAACGCCAAAAAATGCTGAAAAATGCCGATTGTGTATCGAAGCAGGCTTGACACTACAATTATATTTTTACTGTAAGTACGTATGATTGTTACTATTGTCCTGAATTTTTTTCAGATTTTTAAATTGAAAAACCAAGCCGTGAAAAATAAAAAACGCCAAAAAATGCTGAAAAATGCCGGTTGTGTATCGAAGCCGGCTTGGCACTATAATTATATTTTTACTGTAAGTACGTATGATTGTTACTATTGTCCTGAATTTTTTTCAGAATTTTCAATTGAAAAACCAAGCTGTGAAAAATAAAAAACGCCAAAAAATGCTGAAAAATGCCGATTGTGTATCGAAGCAGGCTTGACACTACAATTATATTTTTACTGTAAGTACGTATGATTGTTACTATTGTCCTGAATTTTTTTCAGATTTTTAAATTGAAAAACCAAGCCGTGAAAAATAAAAAACGCCAAAAAATGCTGAAAAATGCCGATTGTGTATCGAAGCCGGCTTGGCACTATAATTATATTTCTACTGTAAGTACGTATGATTGTTACTATTGTCCTGAATTTTTTTCAGATTTTTCAATTGAAAAACCAAGCTGTGAAAAATAAAAAACGCAAAAAAATGCTGAAAAATGCCGATTGTGTATCGAAGCAGGCTTGGCACTATAAATATATTTTTACTGTAAGTACGTATGATTGTTACTATTGTCCTGAATTTTTTTGAGATTTTTAAATTGAAAAACCAAGCTGTGAAAAATAAAAAACGCAAAAAAATGCTGAAAAATGCCGATTGTGTATCGAAGCAGGCTTGACACTACAATTATATTTTTACTGTAAGTACGTATGATTGTTACTATTGTCCTGAATTTTTTTGAGATTTTTAAATTGAAAAACCAAGCTGTGAAAAATAAAAAACGCAAAAAAATGCTGAAAAATGCCGATTGTGTATCGAAGCAGGCTTGACACTACAATTATATTTTTACTGTAAGTACGTATGATTGTTACTATTGTCCTGAATTTTTTTCAGAATTTTCAATTGAAAAACCAAGCTGTGAAAAATAAAAAACGCAAAAAAATGCTGAAAAATGCCGATTGTGTATCGAAGCAGGCTTGGCACTATAAATATATTTTTACTGTAAGTACGTATGATTGTTACTATTGTCCTGAATTTTTTTGAGATTTTTAAATTGAAAAACCAAGCCGTGAAAAATAAAAAACGCCAAAAAATGCTGAAAAATGCCGATTGTGTATCGAAGCCGGCTTGGCACTATAATTATATTTCTACTGTAAGTACGTATGATTGTTACTATTGTCCTGAATTTTTTTCAGATTTTTCAATTGAAAAACCAAGCTGTGAAAAATAAAAAACGCAAAAAAATGCTGAAAAATGCCGATTGTGTATCGAAGCAGGCTTGGCACTATAAATATATTTTTACTGTAAGTACGTATGATTGTTACTATTGTCCTGAATTTTTTTGAGATTTTTAAATTGAAAAACCAAGCTGTGAAAAATAAAAAACGCAAAAAAATGCTGAAAAATGCCGATTGTGTATCGAAGCAGGCTTGACACTACAATTATATTTTTACTGTAAGTACGTATGATTGTTACTATTGTCCTGAATTTTTTTGAGATTTTTAAATTGAAAAACCAAGCTGTGAAAAATAAAAAACGCCAAAAAATGCTGAAAAATGCCGGTTGTGTATCGAAGCCGGCTTGGCACTATAATTATATTTTTACTGTAAGTACGTATGATTGTTACTATTGTCCTGAATTTTTTTCAGAATTTTCAATTGAAAAACCAAGCTGTGAAAAATAAAAAACGCCAAAAAATGCTGAAAAATGCCGATTGTGTATCGAAGCAGGCTTGACACTACAATTATATTTTTACTGTAAGTACGTATGATTGTTACTATTGTCCTGAATTTTTTTCAGATTTTTAAATTGAAAAACCAAGCCGTGAAAAATAAAAAACGCCAAAAAATGCTGAAAAATGCCGATTGTGTATCGAAGCAGGCTTGGCACTATAAATATATTTTTACTGTAAGTACGTATGATTGTTACTATTGTCCTGAATTTTTTTGAGATTTTTAAATTGAAAAACCAAGCCGTGAAAAATAAAAAACGCCAAAAAATGCTGAAAAATGCCGATTGTGTATCGAAGCCGGCTTGGCACTATAATTATATTTCTACTGTAAGTACGTATGATTGTTACTATTGTCCTGAATTTTTTTCAGATTTTTCAATTGAAAAACCAAGCTGTGAAAAATAAAAAACGCAAAAAAATGCTGAAAAATGCCGATTGTGTATCGAAGCAGGCTTGGCACTATAAATATATTTTTACTGTAAGTACGTATGATTGTTACTATTGTCCTGAATTTTTTTGAGATTTTTAAATTGAAAAACCAAGCTGTGAAAAATAAAAAACGCAAAAAAA
Source organism: Andrena cerasifolii (assembly GCF_050908995.1). Classification (NCBI taxonomy): domain Eukaryota; kingdom Metazoa; phylum Arthropoda; class Insecta; order Hymenoptera; family Andrenidae; genus Andrena; species Andrena cerasifolii. The sequence continues at coordinate 16,575,439 of NC_135124.1, forward strand.
TGCTGAAAAATGCCGATTGTGTATCGAAGCAGGCTTGACACTACAATTATATTTTTACTGTAAGTACGTATGATTGTTACTATTGTCCTGAATTTTTTTCAGAATTTTCAATTGAAAAACCAAGCTGTGAAAAATAAAAAACGCAAAAAAATGCTGAAAAATGCCGATTGTGTATCGAAGCAGGCTTGGCACTATAAATATATTTTTACTGTAAGTACGTATGATTGTTACTATTGTCCTGAATTTTTTTGAGATTTTTAAATTGAAAAACCAAGCTGTGAAAAATAAAAAACGCAAAAAAATGCTGAAAAATGCCGATTGTGTATCGAAGCAGGCTTGACACTACAATTATATTTTTACTGTAAGTACGTATGATTGTTACCATTGTCCTGAATTTTTTTGAGATTTTTAAATTGAAAAACCAAGCTGTGAAAAATAAAAAACGCAAAAAAATGCTGAAAAATGCCGATTGTGTATCGAAGCAGGCTTGACACTACAATTATATTTTTACTGTAAGTACGTATGATTGTTACTATTGTCCTGAATTTTTTTCAGAATTTTCAATTGAAAAACCAAGCTGTGAAAAATAAAAAACGCAAAAAAATGCTGAAAAATGCCGATTGTGTATCGAAGCCGGCTTGGCACTATAAATATATTTTTACTGTAAGTACGTATGATTGTTACTATTGTCCTGAATTTTTTTGAGATTTTTAAATTGAAAAACCAAGCTGTGAAAAATAAAAAACGCAAAAAAATGCTGAAAAATGCCGATTCTGTATCGAAGCAGGCTTGGCACTATAAATATATTTTTATTGTAAGTACGTATGATTGTTACTATTGTCCTGAATTTTTTTGAGATTTTTAAATTGAAAAACCAAGCTGTGAAAAATAAAAAACGCCAAAAAATGCTGAAAAATGCCGATTGTGTATCGAAGCCGGCTTGGCACTATAATTATATTTTTACTGTAAGTACGTATGATTGTTACTATTGTTCTGAATTTTTTTTCAGATTTTTCAATTCGGTGCGCCGCAGTTAAAAAAATTAAAAACCGATTTTTTCGTCGTTTTTTCCGTGTCAGAGTAACTTATACGTCGAATTGCTTCATGAAATAAGTGTTTTATGCGATCTTCAATGTTTATACGTACAGCAAAACATCATAGGAATTAAAGAAACTGAAAAAACCTAACATTTGCCTTAAAGTTACAAATAAGAGGCGCAGGCCTTTCAAGAGGCGTTCGAAAATTCTGCGTCTCTTCGTTAAACAGTCACTGTATCGAAACATCTGCGCCACTTCTCGCTCTTTGATTTGCTCTCCGGAGACGTTACTTTGTGCCATCTCTTTCGATGGCATGTTCTCCTGTTACAAAGCCCAATTTTGTGCATTCTGAAAATTTTCGCCAGATTTTGGCCAATATATCAGGAGAACATGAAGTGGAAAGAGGTATACTAAATTTCAGCTTCAAAGGCCTCGCCTTAAAGTTGCAAATAAGAGGAACAGGCCTTTCAAGAGGCGTTCGAAGATTCTGTGCCACTTCTCGCTCTTTGATTTGCTCTCCGGAGACGTTACTTTGTGCCACCTCTTTCGACATCATGTTATCCTGTTACGAAGCCCAATTTTGTGGATTCTGAAAATTTTCGCCAGATTTTGGCCAATATATCAGGAGAACATGAAGCGGAGAGAGGTATTCTGAATTTCAGCTTCGAAGGCATCCTCGATTCTCTCTCCGAAGACGTTACTTAGTGCCACCTCTTTCGACGGCATGTTCTCCTGTTACAAAGACCAATTTTGTGCATTCTGAAAATTTTTGCCAGATTTTGGCCCAGGTATCAGGAGAACATGAAGCGGAGAGAGGTATTCTGAATTTCAGCTTCGAAGGCATCCTCGATTCTCTCTCCGGAGACATTACTTTGTGCCACCTCTTTCGACATCATGTTATCCTGTTACGAAGCCCAATTTTGTGGATTCTGAAAATTTTCGCCAGATTTTGGCCAATATATCAGGAGAACATGAAGCGGAGAGAGGTATTCTGAATTTCAGCTTCGAAGGCATCCTCGATTGCTTCTGCGAAGACGTTACTTAGTGCCACCTCTTTCGACATCATGTTATCCTGTTACGAAGCCCAATTTTGTGGATTCTGAAAATTTTCGCCAGATTTTGGCCAATATATCAGGAGAACATGAAGCGGAGAGAGGTATTCTGAATTTCAGCTTCGAAGGCATCCTCGATTGCTTCTGCGAAGACGTTACTTAGTGCCACCTCTTTCGACATCATGTTATCCTGTTACGAAGCCCAATTTTGTGCATTCTGAAAATTATTGCCAGATTTTGGCCAATATATCAGGAGAACATGAAGCGGAGAGAGGTATTCTGAATTTCAGCTTCGAAGGCATCCTCGATTGCTTCTGCGAAGACGTTACTTAGTGCCACCTCTTTCGACATCATGTTATCCTGTTACGAAGCCCAATTTTGTGCATTCTGAAAATTATTGCCAGATTTTGGCCAATATATCAGGAGAACATGAAGCGGAGAGAGGTATTCTGAATTTCAGCTTCGAAGGCATCCTCGATTGCTTCTGCGAAGACGTTACTTAGTGCCACCTCTTTCGACATCATGTTATCCTGTTACGAAGCCCAATTTTGTGGATTCTGAAAATTATTGCCAGATTTTGGCCCAGGTATCAGGAGAACATGAAGCGGAGAGAGGTATTCTGAATTTCAGCTTCGAAGGCATCCTCGATTGCTTCTGCGAAGACGTTACTTAGTGCCACCTCTTTCGACATCATGTTATCCTGTTACGAAGCCCAATTTTGTGGATTCTGAAAATTTTCGCCAGATTTTGGCCCAGGTATCAGGAGAACATGAAGCGGAGAGAGGTATTCTGAATTTCAGCTTCGAAGGCATCCTCGATTGCTTCTGCGAAGACGTTACTTAGTGCCACCTCTTTCGACATCATGTTATCCTGTTACGAAGCCCAATTTTGTGGATTCTGAAAATTATTGCCAGATTTTGGCCCAGGTATCAGGAGAACATGAAGCGGAGAGAGGTATTCTGAATTTCAGCTTCGAAGGCATCCTCGATTGCTTCTGCGAAGACGTTACTTAGTGCCACCTCTTTCGACATCATGTTATCCTGTTACGAAGCCCAATTTTGTGGATTCTGAAAATTTTCGCCAGATTTTGGCCAATATATCAGGAGAACATGAAGCGGAGAGAGGTATTATGAATTTCAGCTTTGAAGGCATCCTCGATTGCTTCTGCGAAGACGTTACTTAGTGCCACCTCTTTCGACATCATGTTATCCTGTTACGAAGCCCAATTTTGTGGATTCTGAAAATTTTCGCCAGATTTTGGCCAATATATCAGGAGAACATGAAGCGGAGAGAGGTATTCTGAATTTCAGCTTCGAAGGCATCCTCGATTGCTTCTGCGAAGACGTTACTTAGTGCCACCTCTTTCGACATCATGTTCTCCTGTTACAAAGCCCAATTTTGTGGATTCTGAAAATTTTCGCCAGATTGTGGCCAATATATCAGGAGAACACGAAGTGGAAAGAGGTATACTAAATTTCAGCTTCGAAGGCATCGCCTTAAAGTTGCAAATAAGAGGCGCTCCAAAATTCTGCGTCTCTTCGTTAAACAGTCACTGTCTTGAAACATCTGCCCCACTTTTCGCTCTTTAATTTGCTCTCTGGAGACGTTACTGGATGAAAATAGTCTTGGAAAAATGTAACAATAAATAAAATAATTTTAAAGTCTTCCTATATCTACCGCGAATTACTTTTTTATTCCTGTTACTTTAAAAATAAATATAATATTGAAGTGAGATTATTTCCAGTATTATTCCTTTCATTCATTTTTATATAATATCATTCAGTATAGTATGTCCTCCTCTGTACTTGGTTACAATAGCATGTCCAATTTCCAAGCATTATTGTCGAGTTATTATTATAATTTTTCAGATTCTAACTTATACTACTAATTACATACTTTCAGTGATACCTATATTACAATAATGCAAAAAGTATTTATGTAATTATAAAGTACCATTGAATGTTTGATCCTGTTTTTCTCAAAAACGCTAAAATTGGACATACAATATGTGTGCACTAATTGTAAGCCATCGATGTACAATAGGAAATTTTTTTTTAATGTAGGTTAGTCCGTTGTTGTTCTATCTGCCTGAATTACTATGACATAAATACGACAGCGATTTCAATTGATGTATATGTAACGATAAAAGCGTTAATTTAGTAATTGTATACAATTCCCAGCAGTTCCTATGTCAATGTATGCCTAAAATGAATATAACCACAAACTACAATCGTCCGAAAATGCATACATTGACTCCATCATGCTTTTAAACCGAATTCGACTCACGATGAATCATTCGAAAGCTTATTAAAAAAGAAACATTTGTGGCAATTTTCAACTTCGTATCTCCACCCGGAGGGTAGTAAAGGGCAAAAATAGGAAATCAGGTTTTTGCCGAATTTCTCCTATACTAGGGGATGAATAATTTTGAAAAAAATCAGAGACACTTCCGTTATCGGGGCATATATTAGAGAATTGTTTCAGATTTTTAAATTGAAAAACCAAGCCGTGAAAAATAAAAAACGCCAAAAAATGCTGAAAAATGCCGATTGTGTATCGAAGCAGGCTTGACACTACAATTATATTTTTACTGTAAGTACGTATGATTGTTACTATTGTCCTGAATTTTTTTCAGATTTTTCAATTGAAAAACCAAGCCGTGAAAAATAAAAAACGCCAAAAAATGCTGAAAAATGCCGATTGTGTATCGAAGCCGGCTTGGCACTATAATTATATTTTTACTGTAAGTACGTATGATTGTTACTATTGTTCTGAATTTTTTTTCAGATTTTTCAATTCGGTGCGCCGCAGTTAAAAAAATTAAAAACCGATTTTTTCGTCGTTTTTTCCGTGTCAGAGTAACTTATACGTCGAATTGCTTCATGAAATAAGTGTTTTATGCGATCTTCAATGTTTATACGTACAGCAAAACATCATAGGAATTAAAGAAACTGAAAAAACCTAACATTTGCCTTAAAGTTACAAATAAGAGGCGCAGGCCTTTCAAGAGGCGTTCGAAAATTCTGCGTCTCTTCGTTAAACAGTCACTGTATCGAAACATCTGCGCCACTTCTCGCTCTTTGATTTGCTCTCCGGAGACGTTACTTTGTGCCATCTCTTTCGACGGCATGTTCTCCTGTTACAAAGCCCAATTTTGTGCATTCTGAAAATTTTCGCCAGATTTTGGCCAATATATCAGGAGAACATGAAGTGGAAAGAGGTATACTAAATTTCAGAACACTCACTGTCTCGAAACATCTGCGCCACTTCTCGCTCTTTGATTTGCTCTCCGGAGATGTTACTTTGTGCCATCTCTTTCGACGGTGAAGCTATCGACAGCTAGCGCTTCAGTTTTGCTATGAATCTACGTTGGCAGTCCTCCCGAGAAGGCGCCATCTCGTATCTACTACCTCAACTAAATTTGTCACGTGACTTGCTATGTATTATCGCCAATATGGCGGAACTCTGATTTGGGAATGTAGTCACGATTTTTCGTTTTTCGTTTTTATATGAGCAGATTTTGGCCTGGGAGAGGTCTCATTCGAAAGAAGAAGATTCAATGCGGAGCGCTCTGCTCACCGTTTGAGTCACAAAACTCTTTTAGTGACCTAAAAATGCTTGGATTCTGCGGGTATATTTTGTCGACTTTTGCTTTACTTTGGACACTGATATTATTACATATCAACACAATCTCGTTGAACCATGAGCAGAGCGCTCCGCATTGAACCTTCCTCTTTCGAATGAGACCTCGCCCAGCCCCAAATCTGCTCATATAAGGACGAAAAACGAAAAATCCCGAACCCATGTTTCGGGCCAGATTGTGTCGGTATACAGCGCGCTGCATTACCCGTGTCTACCCCCTTAAGCTTTACCTACAGACGGAAATGTAACTACACTTGTCTGTGATGTAATAGATTTCTACTCTGAAAAATGCTGCTTTAATATTTTAAAAAGTAGATATAAAGTAGCGATACTTTCTTTACGAAAGTACGTTGGTGCATAAAATAAATCCCCCTTTCCTAACACTTTTTAATGCATAGCAATGAATGGCCCACTTGAAATGGTTGGCATTCGTTTCGTGAACGTTTCTACAATATTTCGTGAATATGGTTCAGGGCAAGAGTCTATGGCGCAACATTGTTTTAGACCACATTTACGAGAGCTAGTAGAAGGGTTCGCGAAGCGAGTGCGAATTGTTTCGAGTTAGGCCATTCTTCGATGTGCATTTGTATTAGAGGAGTAAAAATCGACTGTACATGGTACTTGTTTATCTAATCTTGATGTATAAATCCATTGAAGGTCCAGTGACCCTTTCGAGCTCTTCTGGACCTCCTTCCACCCCAGTGCGTTCACGGCTCGCCCCAAAATCGATATGTAAATCGGTGTTAACAATGCACGAAGCTGCGAGCGACGCTTATCGCTTGCATCAGATTACCGCGTACATCGACCGCCAATTTTAAAACCATGATACTATTTCCTCGTTTTACCAACACATTCGTTCTTCCTACCCGATACTCTACAATCCACCGCCGAACATTTCCATCATGTCACGCGTTATTACATCACGCGAATATACTTATAATACAGGGTGTTCCTTAAACCCCGCCCACCGTATTCTACTATCCATCAAGAAGCTTCATAAAAACATACGTCTACGAGCACTTTCTCCTCCCTCCTAGACAGCTTCTCAAAATTGATGATATCCAACAAAATGAATTTTAAATTCTCGTTACGAACGATGTACGAAGCTATGAAGCGAGGCAACGGGGATATAACGATTTATACATCGACTGCGGTTCTCATCTACCCTCTGCATTATCGACTACAAATAACCAGAGTCCCCGAAAAGGCGTGGACCTTTGCTCGACTTTTCGGCTACCCTGTAGATCGTGCTCATCCGAGTTCGAGCAAGCCAGAGGGAGGAGGCGAAGGCTAGCAGGCGCTGTGCGAGAAAGGTCGCGCTTTCTGCCCACGGGCGAATGAGTCGTTCGTTACTGGTCGGCGTGCACGCGCGAGTAACGCGATTCACGCGATTCACGCGCGTATAGGTACTTAAGGGGGCCGTCTCCGCGGGCCTTTGAATGTGTGAGTACGCTCACACAAGCTAGGAAAAGCGTGCACGTATACGCGTGTAGTAAGCAAATCGTAAATTACAACTTTCGTCCTGGAATCGGCCCGAAGGAAGTTTTTGCGGGTACAGTTGCCTTCAGTAGACATCTGTGCAGGGTGGTCTGGTGCGTTTGAACGCTAATAAGCACCCCATTTTGAAATAATAATGAATTTATGACTCGAAAACTGTCCGAATGAAGCTTCAAGGCTTCTCCGTTGGTGGCGCTAATGGTGCACTGCAGCCATGTAGCACCAGCGTGACGTGTAGGCAGGGCCGACGCGAGGTTAGCTGGCGCCCTTGTGCAAAAAAATTGTTGTTGTCCCCAATTTTTTGCACTTGTTTTCTATTTAATATGTTTAAAAGAATTACATTTATATTTAGTTTATGTGAGGTGTTAGATTCCTTTATTATTAAGCGTACGATCTAGTTTTTTTAGCGTACCATTCGGCTGGCACCCTTGTGCGGCGCATGGTTTCGCCGGGCCTGCGTATACGCGATGTAGTAAGCAAACCGTAAATTACAACTTTCGTCCTGGAATCGGCACGGTGGACGTTTTTGCGGGTTTAGTTGCCTTCGGTAGACTTTCGTGCAGGGTGGTCTGGTCCGTTTGAACGCTAATAAGCACCGTACGTTGAAATAATAATGAATTTATGAATCGTGTACTCAGGACAGCCCGAAAAATGACAGAATGAAGCTTCAAGGTTTCTCCGTCACCGGCGTTGATGGTATATTCGTACCTTGTACCATCAAAACCGGTGGAAGTCCAATCTAGCCGATAAATGTAGGAAAGACATAGTTGCCGAGACGTATCGAGAGTCGAATCGCGCTGTTGCCGCATTTCCCCTATCAATATTTTTCCATCAAGGAGGCTTGAATGAATCACGGCGAAGCAGTTGGAGAACAGAGATGGGCAAAGATAATATCTGGATAAAGTCAAATAAAAGATACTACAGTATTGTCTCATGGAACGAGAGCGAGCAAGAGGCACTGAAAGCGAGCGAGGGTGGTGCGAGATAGACGACGAGATGTTGTTTGTCTCGCTCCGTCTTTCGGACGCCTGACACTCGTTCCATCTCGCTCCCCCTATCAGCTAAAAAGAAGCGAGAAACGAACACTGAGAATTAGGGCTCTGCTCGCGATACGAGCTAAACGCCGCGCCGGTCCCGACCAGCGAGGATTTGGGCTGTTCGGCGGCGCACAGTGGGGCATTTGGGGTCGAAACACGGCACTAAGTCCTTTTACAAAAATATCGCTAAACTGCAAATTTTCTTTTACAGGTAGTTGATTGCAGGTATTGGATTGATTTATTGTAATGACTATAACTTGATTAGAAACAAAAAATATATAAAAAAATGTTCTGTTAAACGATTTCGTCAAAAAGGCACTAACAACTAAAAAATACTTCTAGTGTTGTGCTACAATTTCGATGGTGTTTTTCAACTTTAAATAAAAACGTGGTTCAGGATATTTCATAACAGAATATGAATCAATTTAGTATAGCCTCAAGTGTCGAAATGAATTTGTTGCGAGATATCCTGCTCCACGATTTTATGTGAAAATACACCATCGAAATTGTAGTATAAGAAAATAAATATTTTTTAGTTTTTAATGCATTTTTCATAAAATCGTTTATTATAAATTGTTTAATATACTTTTTCTAGTTTTTAGTGTTTGTGGATTTACATTACTCTTATTGCTGTATGCAGTTTAACAGTTTGCTTGAAGAATGGTTGATTTATTGTTATGGGTTATTATTTCTTGGTGACTAGGTAATTTTTTCACCCACTCGGAGTTTTTTCATAATTTTGTATTGTCAACCAAACTACGCACCTCTGCAAAGTTTCGAGGGAATTGGATGGTTGGAAGTGGTTTAAAATTGAGTTTCCAGATTTGAATCAAACAAACAAACAAACAGAGGATCGTAGCTAAATAAAATCGTTTAATGGGACATTCCCAAATATCAGTATTGTTAGTACTGAACTCTGGTTTATATTGATAAATTTTTACAACCGTGGAATAACAATTCCGAAGAAAACCATGTACAAAACTATTATTGAAACAGACAATTCTTGTTGATATAAAAGATAATTTGATGTATAGTTAGATGAAAAAAAAGCGGCATATGTTTTTAGAAGAATTACAGCATTCATAAATTTCATTACGATCGGCATGTTACACTTCGGTGATGTACCTTATTCAAATTGTATGCTTTGAATTTGCACATTGATTATACAAAGTATTGCATCGTTCTATGTATAAATAAATACTAAATTAGTATTGTTTCATTGACATGTTTCCTAACTTCACTACTCAACCTCTCTATCTTTCAATAGTGCTATCCTCCTTTACGTTCAGCAAGGCTCTGATGCTAGACGCAGGAATTGGCGGGCTCCAGCTACAGCTGATGCACGAGGAAACACCTACAGCGGTGGTTATGTGTGCGTGACTGACGCACCGCAGTTCCCCACACATAACCACCGCTCCTGTCGATGTTCCCCCCTCCATCAGCGGTACATGGAGCCCGGCGATCGCTGCCTAGACGCAGCTCTCGTGCCGTATTCCTCCAAGCTTCTCAATAGAAGGAGCTGTGGCAACAGCGCGGCAGAGACGGAGACAACAGAACATGCGGCAACTATGCTGTCAAAAATTCGTCTACGTAGAGTACCGGTAGATGTCACCATTGTACAACTTCTTTTTACCGACCGCAGTAGTTTTATTAGGGTCCGTCTGTTTACAAGGGCGCTTCGATCGATTCGGACCATAACAAAAAGGAGACGGCCCCCTTAAGTGCGCAGCAAAAAGGCCGCAAAGCGAGGCGGTCGCAGCTGCGAAACGGAAGCGCGCGACGTTGGTTCGATCGGCGTCGGCGTGAACGAGAGAGCCACTGCGCTTCGGGGCGGCGTGCTCTCGTGTTTACATGTTGCGCGCACGTCGAATCGATACGTCGGCGTACATGTTCGACCGGGGGCTCAGTGAGTGGGTTACGAAATATCGTAGGATAGTGGCGTTCGCACGTGGCTCGTGCCTGTGTGCGCTCCATTAGAACGTTTATTGCTGGCTTGACGTTAGGCGGAGGTAGAAGAGGCTCGGTGTACAGAGGGGAATGGACTTTGGAGATCATCGATGAGCAGTAGTTCGGCGAGTAAAGGGACCGAGAGGACGGTGTTAACGTGCAACTGAACGACGCGACGTGACGCGACGTGACGCGACGCGACGCGACGGGGTGAAGGTGTCGTACGGTGGACGACTGGTGGCCGATCAAAGGAGCTTCTATGGGATACAATATCGCGAGCTGGGAAATGATACGCACGAGGGAGGAACTGGCGGAGAAGCTGGGCCTGGATGGCGCGGATGACAGTCACAGTTTAATGAACAATATGGTAGACGTCAGAGCGTGCTACAAGCCCAGCGGAAAAGTAAGATAGCTTTTAGGGTAGTTGTCCTTCACCTTGCTCTGGACGATCGCTCTTTCCTCTCCCACTTTTCTTTTTTAGATGTCTGTTTCTTTGCTGTGTAATTGTTTACCCTGTGGCTTGACTTGTAACATACCTGTAACATGTGAATAAATCCGTTTATCGTTGGTCCCTGGGTGTTAGCACGTTTTATTGAATGCGCCGTGAGTTCAGTGGATTCGGGGATTGATAGAGCTTGGTTATCGATTCGAGTCGAGTAACGAGCATCGAGGGGCATCGTTGTACCGGTTGCACGGTGTATCGTTAAAGTATGTCATCAGTCTTTGTTCGCGAATCAAGGAGTATTTAAACTGCTCCAGTTTATCCACCGACTTGATTTAAGGAAATTGGTATTGATTGGCGCGATGGGGTTAGTTGCACTTTTTTTTTTAAGCAAGTATTCGTTAAGTTTATAATAACCGAGGAATTTATCTGGTCGAGGAGATTGAATGATAATGTAGTACATTCTCAATAGAATCTATGGATCTTTCATAACTATGCGGTATTAACTGTATTCTTGGCAAGAGAACCGTTCCGTTAGGCACTTGTGGAACAAGTGGACCTCTAGAGTCTTCTTTGATTAATCATTCAGAAGAATAATGTTTCTGCGGCTACGGTCGAACAAGCGGAGCACAAGATTATAGAGACGCCTCCTTTCAAGTCTAACAATGCCTGTTCGATACCAGCACAAGAATAAAGCTGCCCAAGTATACGAGTAGCATCGAAATGAGTTATTCAAGTAGCTTGAGTGCTCAACTACTGATCCCAATACCCTGATTTCTCAATTGATACACGTACCCTAAATCAAGTACCCGAAACACCTCGACCGGCCTCACTCACCCAAACTTGTCGCCGATCTACCTGCACGCTAATTGCATGTGCACGCATAGATGAGTAGCACAGATAGACGACCAGAGTCCGCCGACTGGCTCCAGCGCCCCTGTTGTCGCGATCCACCCGCGCCGCAGACGCCTCGCAGAGTGGGTACGTAAATTAACGCCAGTGACAACACATGCGTTTGTATAAACCGTCACGGCCTGTGTATCAAACACGCAACGGGCGAGCGTGCCACGTGATACTCGGCTGGCACCAGCCTCGGTTATAAAGCCGTAGCTAGGAGCCAGTGCCAGCTCGGCGACTTTCGCGATCAAACGCGCGCGGCTGGAACTCCGACTCCGCCGATCTACCTACGCGCTGCGCTGTTTCTTCGCTGGCGGAGCTGTCTCAATGAAACTGTTGCGCGACTCCTGTCTCTGTATCGCACCGCGTTCGGCTACACTCCGCATCGTCGTTTAGAGCTCCGCGAAACGCTTCCCTTTGCATTCTCACTCTCTCGCGTGGCACGGCGTTACCTCGACCTCGACGACGCACCTCGATGGGAATAGTAAAGAATAGTGCGAGGAAAGCAGGCATTTGGATCGAGTCGAGTACTCCTAAAGGTACCTTCAATACCAGCGAGCTGTATATTATAATGCTGTAACGATAAGAGCAGTTTCAATATCGGTATCCTGACACTGGTAGTAGTGTCCAATATCTGTACACCTCGATAAGCCGAGCAAATAGCTCGCTTGGAACTTGTAACAGTTCTTTCAGGCACCTCTCTGTTCAAAACTTCGGGCCTTTCAGTACACACGGGGGCGGTGAAAAGAAACATTCAAACTCGTATTTATATATAGAAATATCTTTAATACAAATTCAATAAAATTCGTTAGGTGATTATAGTTTATTTAAAGAATACAATTCAGCTTTCTTTGGGAGGGTGCGTGCCAGGATCCCTGCAGTGGCAACTCCCTATAATCTATGGGACAAATTCTAACACATAACTGAAGAGTCGTTCGTAGAAGACACTGTAGGTGCCAAAAATCAAATTTTACACTGCACAGTATTAACATGGGCACGAGAACATTTCCCGATAAAAAAACCAACGAAATATTCAATTTTGGCACTTGCAGTGCTTTCCAGAAGGACGTTCCAATTCTTCCCGATGCAACTATCATCCTCCACAGTACGCACGCGTTTAGGGGTCCGCCTGTTTTCTAAATACGATTAACGAAGGCCATGCGGGCCGTAGAAATTACGCGTCCGCCGAGTCAGCGTTCTTCCGCGAAACCGGAAGGCAAGAATTATATACCGTCCGAGACAACAACGACTTTATCTACGAGTACTAACAGCCATCAATTCAATCTCCTTTCCTCACCCACTCGAAGAACCCCGCGTACAGGCACAGCGGAAAGCTACCATTCTAACGCTCGATGCCAAAGTTCCTTAGCTCCAGCGTCGAAGGCAGAGGCGACCTTGCCGATATACCTTAGGCTATGATTCGTGCAAGCGAGATCCCGCGGCGCGTGGACGGAATGCCCGGCCTCCGCTTTGCTCCGCTCCATGTGTCCTTTTGCCTCGTCTAGTCTTCGGCCTAACACCTGCGCGTTAAAAATCGCTTTTGCACCCGTTCGACACGCTCCGAGACGTCTTGAGAGCCCCGTTTCTCGGTTTCGTGGGTGTCGAATCAAGACCGACGAAAACCAGGGACAAGAAGGGACGAAAGGAAGTAACCGCGGTCGCGGCTCGGTGCCGCTGTAATTCGCGCTCGATCAGATCGATTTCGTAATTAGACGGGCCTCGTGTTCCCTTTTGTTTCTTGCAGTAAAGCGCGGAAGAGGCCAGCCGCCAGGGGCTCCCGCACCGAGCCTCCCACGGCTCTCGAGGTAGTTGTGTATTACTTTCCTTCGAATGCATGGGTCCTGGTTTGTCCGATTGCCCACGTTCCTGTTGTGCACTGGCGATCAGCGTGTATCACCGCGCGATCCTCGACCACCGGCCGCCTCGTCCACTGATCTCGATCGCTATCAGACATGACCAACGATAAACAGGTGAGTGCTTTCGGTGTTACGTGACTTTTGGACCCGGCTATCGGATCGCTCTCGACGCCTCTCTTCCGGCACGCGTTTCACGCCGTGTTGGGCGTGGAATAGGATAGCGACAAGGAATATTCCTTTTTTTCTTTTTTCTTTAATCATTTCACCTGTAAGAATTTGAGTCTCTTCGAAATCGGGTACCCGCTGTGCGGGGACACCTTGATGGTATCTGTTTGCCGTGTCCAACAGACGACCATGGGCGTTCTCCGCACTCGGACTGACGACGGAGCATTCCCAGCCAGAAAATTTGAATTGCAGTGGAACTTGGTGCGAACGTAGGGGGTGAAATCAACCCTTAAAGTTATCGCGTTTTTTTTTTGTTTTTTAATATAACTTCGTAACGGTGCGAGATAGAACGAAACTTTATATACGAGAATTATATACTAGCCTGTTATGCTCCACCCCACTACCAAAAGAAACATACAGTTGTGTTAAAAAACTTTAAGGGTTGCTTTCACTCTGCAGAGTGAATTTACGTAGGAAATAAAAATTGCTAAATAAAAGTTCTGTTTTTGTACGGTATCGAACGAGTGAGAGTTTCAATAGGGGTGGATTTTAATCGTGCATCGCGCGTTAAGGCCTGCAAGGGTGAACGCGTGGTTTAAAACAAGGATTTGCTTCTCGAGCTACGATGAATGAAAGAGTGGAGCGAATTATGGTGTACCTACTCTGTTAGCACTGACCCAATCCGATGTTCGCTGATATTACAATTTCTTCTCTATGATCGATAAGACTAGGCGCTAGGCGTTCTGAAAGTGATTACAGTCCATTACCGTTATTTGAAGCGATGAAATGCCGAAGTGGCTGGTGCATACTTGGAATAAAATGACGGCCACGCGCATCTAGTGCGTGGCGCCACGACCACTTTCTTTCATTCGCTGTACCTCGAACAAAAAAAAAACGCCCGAACAACAATTTTTCAGTGGAATATTTCAGGGGGACCATTAAGGTGCGAATCCAACATAAATAATAGAAAATGCTTCGAGAGATGAGATTTTTGAAAATGTATCATGAAACTTGTCTCGTGAGATTAAAGTCTCGCGTAAGGCGCAATAGTTTTGAGGGATTGCAAATTTACCGACTTTTTCAATTAACGGTAATGTGGTAAAATTTTCAATCAAACCGGTTTACATATAAAAAATATATGCAAATAAAACTATTCTGAACATAAAATATAAAATGATATAACACAATTAATATGGATCGTCAGCACGAAAACAATGAAAAGAATCTTAACTTACATAGATAATTAAATATTTTTTATTTAACAATTCTTTTTAACAAATAAGCACGTAAAAAAATATAATTCGTCTAAAAAGAAATCATATGCTATTCGAATATATTTTCTCCTTACTTTTTCTACTTGAAAATACGTCCACTTTTTGATGACTTGATTGAGATTTTTAGTTTTCTTTTAGATTAGAGTTGGTTCTTGACGAGATACTTCGGTTTTCGCCTTTATTAGTAATCCAAGTTTTTTTCTATTGATAACGTAGTAGATGTCGATGGAATATTGCTATACGTAATTTATCGAATTACCGGTAAAAATTTCAGGGTATTTCTTGCGATTTATTGCAATCCCTATTTACGAAGAGCCAGAAAAATGACTATAAAGCAGCATCTTACCAGAAATTTCCACTAAAACCGTCGGGGCCGTTCTCGCGGTACGTACTCGAGATTCTTACGACTTCTCTGTCTTAATTAAACCAACGAAACATCTCACTTTGTCCGCACACCGTGCTGCAATTTCTCCGAAACTGTTGCAGGAGAAAGGCGTAGAAATGGCGCGATGAATTCGAATTTCCACGCCTGAGTCTTTTTTCTGAGACTTGAGCCTCCATTTACGTTTGCACGCCAAGATGCGCACCAAAGCAGCTTCCACTATCGCACCGTGCCGATGTCTTCGCGTTCCAGGGCACGGTGTTCGGGAAACGATACCGCGACATTTTAATACCTCACGTATGCACATTCCCGTGACCCTAATTGCCGCTAGCGTGTCGCGCGGTGATTATCAACGCAGGGAGACAATCGATCCGCTTGAATTATCTGATCGCGGGCGAGAACATAATGACAACGAGGAACGATCTTTAATTATAGTGATGACTGCACCTGGTGGTATCATTGCGAAGGAACTCGCGGATTCGCTCGAGTTGCAATTAGACCAACATAGTCGCTCACCAGAAACCTTTCTGATATTTCCAATTTGTAGGTCAGAGTTGGGCTTTATACGAATAAAATGAGCTTATTCGAGAATAACCAATAAATTTTTATAGAAATAAAAAATTTAAAAGAAGGTGCATATAAAAATCAAAACGAATATAAAAAATGTATTCGAATAATGCCCAACTCTGGTGTAGGCACTCCAGATAGTTATACAATCGAAACTAACTCCTTTACCGCGGACCCGCACTGACCGATTCGAACGCAACTTTATGGGTTTATAGAGTGACTCGATACAAAAACAACGGTGTGCTTCGTTCGGGCCCAACAGGCTTACGTCAACAAAATTTTAAAAAAACTTTTTATTCTCACTTTTTAAAATTTTCTTAACGCAACTTTGCAGCGCGTTATTGTACCATTAAACTTTTCTTGGAAACATTTATTTTTCTGTCTTTTGTACTTTAAGCGTTATACGCGAAATAATGGGAGTGCCTATTTGACTTTGAGGTTAGTTTTCACCCCCTTAAAGGGCGATAGGGACCGTAAAGTTCCGTTCCAATCGGAACGGGTTCCAGTGCGGGAAGGACCGCTAAAACAAATGATAAAAGAAAGATAACACGATAATCCTACAACCCTCCGAGCTGCAATGCAATTATCTTACATATATGAATTACGCGAAAAGCCGCGCAGAACCGTACCGTTAATTTCGCCCGTACTCCGCTGACCACGGTCGCGGGCTTCGTGAAAAACACTAGGCACCGGAACGACAGAGCAGATCGACGCGCGCCTTATTCGTTTGTGGCGAGAAAAAGTCGCATAATTTGATCTGTCTCGCCGCGCTGCAGTGCGCCCCCGCGAGTAACTTGAAAGATTTCACGTCAGCGTGATTATACGCCTTTCCTCGACTAACAACCGTCTTCAACCGCCGGCATTTTTTGGCAGGCTCGTGGAAATTTCGGCAGAACGCGTCGGCCCAGCTAACGCGCTTTCGATGTCTCCGTTCGCGAACTTTCTTCTTCCTTCACGGTTTCTGAGCCCGGAGAGAGTCCCGCGGAACGCATTAATATTTCTGAGGAGCCGCTCCAACAGTCGAGTTAACGACGAGCGTTTAGAGTCGCAGGATTTTGTAGCGGGTGGTTTAGTCAGTGAAATTTTCAAATGGGCAAATGGTAGAGGGCTTTGTGACTCATCTAGAGTTATTAGCGTCTTGGGGTAGCTTGAAGGGTCGCGAGGAATAATTCATCCAAGGGCTCCATAGAATCATTTCACTCCCTAGTGTACACTGGCAGTCATAGCGTAAGAATAATTCTGAGAAACCTTGGAAATTTATTCAAGGACCAAGAAGATATTTGGTATTTTAAATTAAGGGCACTTCCCGTGCCCTTGCGGGTGTTTTCACTTTATTCTGTTAGAATTTTTTTTTATTTCATTTTTGCCCACTCCTGTCTGTGATATGCATCGTTGTAAAAGAAGGACCTGGACTATCGGCATGATAACTCCAGACAGGATCATCCAAAATTAAAAAAAAAACAAATAAATTCCTTGATTAGACCCTGATTGCCATGTGTTGAAACTATAGGGTCCCGAAAAAATTTCTTTTCCGCACAAACATGTCCGTAAATAAAATGTAATGTATGAAAATTCAGAATAGAGGATAGTGCGGAAGCGAGTGTAATTACGAATAGAATCCCGTTTGAATTTTTTCATTGAAAAAGTCTTTCGAGAAGAACACGCTTAAAAGTTTCACACCGAGCGTGTTTGTCCAGTGACGGGGACTTGCTCGTCAGACTTTCGTCTTTTCGGTTCAGTACATGTATTATTAATTAAAAGAAAAATCACATTTCTATCTATTATACCTGCGCCACGATCTGTCTTTAAAAAAAAAGAAAAAACCCCTTACCTGCCTGTAAAATTTGTACCGTTAGGAGTTTCGTTTTAAAATTTGACCTGGTCGTTCTTGAGACGTGGGATGAAAACATGTAACAAACATTTTTTGCAACTTTTCATCGGGAAGCGTCCTTAAAACCAGTGAAAAGTATGCAATCTATACCAAATTGTAGACCCGCTGCAAACACAGCAGGTGTCCCAATACTTTCGAACGCTAGTGTACATAATACGCAGTTTATATGTTCTTCCAAGTGCAAAGTGCTCCATGCAAATACTCGATTTCACCCTTGGACTACTGTCTCGCTAAAAATATGTTGCAAGTAGATCCTCGAGGCTGAATGCTTGCAGTTCAAACTGGCCAAGGATCCCTCAAATAAAGTACACCCTCTTGCAAGATACTGCTATAGTACTAGGGTTTGTCGGTTTTTAAATACCGTTTCTTTTCTTTTTTATAAATTTCTAGAATTCAAAAACCGGTTTTATATACTAGAATTGATATGTAAAAATCAATTACTTATTCAATTAGAATTTAATTAACAATTTGGCTTGAAATCTTCTCGGGCACAAACATATTGCAGTAGGTAATAACAGTTTACTGTAAAATTAATCTTCATGAGTTCATATTTTCTGCCGGAAAATACTAAATGAAATAAGGATTGATAATTTATATTTTGTACAGATTTTAGTTATTTTAGTTTTTCATTTGATTTTGCATGCTGTGTATTTTATTGTGTTATATTTTTGTAGATCCATAAATATTAAATGAATTAAAAAATTGTACGGATTATAGTTATTTTTATTATATTTTTGTAATTCCATGAATATTAAAAAAAAATATATATATATTAATTATATTTTTTGTGAAAATTCGAAAACCGCTTTTTGTATAAACCCTATACAGTACCTCGCTTTACAATTGGATTTTTCAGTCCTGGTTCCGAGGGGTTCGCAGCAGCAAGTTCCGCCACGTGTACGGCGTGCCGGCGAAGAGGGAGAAATGCTACGACAACATAAAGATCACGAAGAACGCCCACGACTCGCAGTTCTGCGCGGTGAATCCGAAATTCCTCGCCGTGGTGACGGAGGTGGCGGGCGGAGGTGCTTTCCTAGTGTTGCCCCTGGATCGCGTGAGTTATCTGGTTTATCGAATTATCGATTCGCTATTCTTGCGCGTGCACACGCACACGCCGTACACGTATTCGCCGATATTAGCGGGCGGCTTATCAACTATTGCCGAGTTTATCGTAAACCGTACTATTGAATTATACATCGCCGCAAATAGCGCATTATCGCCTGTTATTACGACTCATCCTCCGTGGGGGACGCGTACTTAGAAGCGTTAAGGCGTGCCCAGATAGGGACGAGTCCTAATGTTTGCACGGGGTTCGAGCCTGATCGAGGATGCTCCGACATTTCAGACTGGGCGGCTGGACTTCAATGCCAGCAGGGTGACTGGGCACACTGGCCCGGTTCTGGATATCAAGTGGAACCCCTTCAACGACAACATCATTGCATCCTGCTCGGATGACTGCACCGTACGAGATTTATCATACGCGCCTATCGGAAGCTAAATAGACCAGCTGCGCGAATTGAAAGCTAGGAAAACTAGTAATTGAGAGATCTACAAAATTTGGTCAGCTTGGCTTCCGAGAGGCTCATACAAAGTCCGCTACTCGAGATAATTACAGTAGTGAACGAAAGGAAGTTTGAACTCGGAGAAACACAAGAATAAAGTCGTCAGAGTGGACTAGTACCAAGATAACGCTTAAAGCCCAGTATTAAGTTACTTCTGCAGCCATAAAAATGAGCTTCAAACTTTCTTTCCACCACCGCTGTAGATCTGGTGCTTTTCTTTCTAAATTAAACAACTCCTCGATTGGTCTACCACCCCTCAAGTAGGTATCTCGAGCAGCGTACAATCTCTTCTTTCTTCCCTTCTAACTCTTCACGCTCTTCTTCACACTTATCCGTCTCAGATAAAACTCTGGCACATACCCGATGGTGGGCTATCGAGGAACCTCACGGAGTGGCTGATAGAGCTTCAAGGTCACAAGCGTCGGGTGGCCTACATAGAATGGCACCCGGTCGCGGAGAACGTGCTCTTCAGCGCTGGTTTCGACCACCTGGTCATCGTCTGGGACATAAACAGAGGGGAGGCGGTGAGCGTGATCGACAGGCATCCGGACGTCATCTACAGCATATCCCTGAACCGCGATGGCAGCTTGCTGGCCACCACTTGCAAGGACAAGAAGCTCAGGGTGTTCGAGCCCAGGTCTGGCATCGTTGTGTCGGTACGCGTCTGGTCGTTAGCTTTCGTGCAAGCTTGTTGTAGGAAGCTTTCTCTGATGTTCTAAAAATCCTCGGCTAGGAAGGGGTTTGTCACGCTGGGACGAAGGCAAGCAAGGTGGTTTTCCTCGGTGGCTCCGGACGCCTCCTCACGACAGGCTTCAGCAGACACTCCGACAGGCAGTACGCTATTTGGAGCCAGCACGACCTCACCGCCCCGTTGACGTGTGAAACCATCGACTCTTCTAGCGGAGTAGTCTTCCCGTACTACGATCACGACACCAATATGGTGTTCCTCGCTGGAAAGGTAACTATGTACATTCAGGCTTTTCATTCTACTGCCCCAAGAATAACTATTCCTACTCTTCCGAATAACGATCACCAATGCTAATTACTCGTAAGAATCTGTACCATTTTTTTTTTTTTTTTTTTTTTATTCCAGGGCGATGGCAACATACGATATTACGAGGTGGTGAACGAGGCACCCTGGATGCACTATCTCAGCCAGTTCATCTCTGGAAATCCTCAGAGGGGGTTGGGCGTGATGCCGAAGAGAGGCGTCAGCACCTCCACCTGCGAGGTGTTCAGATTTTACAAGCTACATGCGACCCGCGGAATGTGTGAACCGATTTCAATGATAGTCCCGCGAAAGGTGTGTCCCTGCTATCATTAAACGTGATTCTAAACTGGAGCAATTAATGAGACACTTTCACTTTCCAGAGCGACCAATTCCAGGAGGACCTGTACCCAGACACGGTGGGCACCTGTCCCGCTCTATCGGCCAGAGATTGGATCAGCGGTATGAACAGTCCACCGATCCTGATCTCCCTGAAAACCGGTACGATTCAACTTTTCACTCTGTGCCAGAGTTTCGTCGTTCCTTTCGGCTCGCGTTAACGCATTTCGCGCGAGTCACGGAAATTTTTTTTTTTTTTTTTTTTGTAAAATTACGCGTTTCATGCATGCCTTTACTAGTAAAAGTGAAACAAGGATTGATATCCGATGTAATCAGAGCACAGATGTTATAGAGTAGTATAAAGAAATTTACACTGTGAGTGGTAAGAAAGATAAGATTTCTGTCCCATAAATTAGGAGGTTGCTAGGGGGGACCAGTGATTACCAAGATAATACTCAGTCTAGTATTAAGTTATGATACATAAAAGTATCAGTTTTAAACTTTCTTTTAACCACTGTGTGTTTTTGTCAAGTGTAATCTTCGATTGAAATGCAAAAATTGTACGAGGGGTTGACAAGTGTTTAAATGTCAACAGGGGGCAGTATCACGACGCACAAGCCGCGCGTTTACAAGCCACCGCAGCTTCCCCCGACCACCGACCTGAATAATAAAAAGAAATTCGCGTTCCTGTCCACGGAGACCGTGCCGGATTACAGGCCCATCGAGTTCCTCGATATGTCGGAGAAAAGTCAGAAAACATCTAGCAACCAGAGCACCAAGTTCCAGCAGCTGCAGCAAAAATTCGGGACAGCTGTGCTGCAGGTAGAACCGGTGCTCTTTTACATACTAAACGAGTCTTCCACGTATTCTACTATTCTACTGGCAATACATTTAGCTTCATGAAATTGTATTACTATCTTCATTCTGAAGATTAACCCTCGTCTCCTGGATACAGGGTCCGAATTGTGGCATCTTAAACTATATTTGTTATTTACAGTCAGTATTACTTCCTCCAGAAGATGAGAACCTAATTTAGAAGCTGGTGTCGAGGTGCACGCCGATATAAAATATAAAATGGACCCTGTACCCAACAGGTGGACAAAGACCTCCTGTTCTGGGGTTAAAAAGGGCAAGCTATACCATAACGAAGCTTCCAATAGTCTTATCATAGTAATACCCCAGCCTTTCTAATCTTGATTCGCAGAAGAACATTATTTCTGCGCCTCTGAACGATAACAAGGCACTGGAGACGGTGGACATCCCCAACAACGAGGCTGAATTGAGAATGGCGTTTGCTCGCCAAACGGAGGAATTCAGGCTGGTGCGGCGACAGCTAGCGAACAGTCAGCTGCGTGTCAAAGAGCTGGAGGAGCAAGTGCGCAAGCTTCAGCGCCAGTAAAGACTACCCTTAACTCGCTCGCTTCGAAGACGTTCACTTGTACAGCTTCGTTGCTAGTTGTACAAGAGATATATGGTACTTAAAGGAATAAGTAACGCGTATGTACAGCGTCCACAAGCGACGCAACGCCTAAGCTTTCCAATGTCTCTGTGCAGAAAGGAAAATGGTGCACGATTGAAGAATGGAATCGTACCGAGAGGTGCCAAAGGCCGTGCGAGTATTAGATCGGTGCAAAAGTTATACTACATGTTTTTTAATCAAAGTATTTCCCTTGGCTATCTGTGACCCTTTGCCCCTTTACTGGTAAAAGTACAAGTAGCTATAGTAAAAACAAAACTGTAACGACAGTGGATGAACTTTTGCATCGACCTAATATTATGAATGAAAACTGGAGGATTTACACGGGTGCAGTAGTGGTGAAAAGAAAGTTTTAAAACCTTTTTGTAGCGCATATAAGTAACTGTACTATTGGATTTCAATTCTCTCTTGACTCCGTGCTATATAGATAGGAATGCAGATCCTTCTTACCAAGTCTTAATAAAAAAGACAGTATTTTATTAGCACTCTCTTTTGAAACTTTCTTTTAAACACTACTGTGCGCGACGCAGTTTACATTCCCATTTCTCTAGTTCAGTCTCTTTGCTACCTTTATACGTGCGCAGCAATGGAGCAATCATAATTTAGTAAATTCCTTCGGGGAGGACTTGAATATTCTTCTCCGCGTAGAGAAGCAGGCAAAAAGGATGAACAAATAATTGTGATTTTAACACTAATGCCTTCACTGTACGGACGAGGTTGCGCCTGTATACAGCGCTGATATTTCTCCTGAATCTTTTAATTACGCGTTTCGGTACGCGGCTCTCTTGTAATTCTTTCTCGCAATTTCACTTCGTTTGCAAGCATATCAATCGCCACTTAAATTTATTCTTTAATTACTACTTGTACACTCAAGCACATTCGATTCTGGTTACAGAGATAAAAATACACGATGGAAAGTGGGCCAACTTTACCCACTCGGTATTCTATTCGCAAACTTTTCTAAAAAATGGTCTGGGGCAAAGTGGGTCACTTGCTACAGAATCGAATGGTCCAAGTGTACTATAGAGTTCTAGGACTCTAAGATGCTCTAAGAAGCTATCGATAGAACTCGTAGAAAGAAATAAGGTCTTGATAAGTTTCACAGATTCCAAGTGCAGCCTACAATTTACCGTTCAGACATCCAAGCACGAAATGAAACGAAGAAACTCATTAAGATTGCTTCGTTTTTCTTATCACGGTTTCTATCGATCAATTAAAGTGCACCGCAGTTTCGGAAATGCACCGCGCATCTACAGAAGAAATATCAGCTTACTGTAAACATGCTAAACTTCGACCAAGTATTAAATGTTCAGTACACGAAGAATCGTACCTGTCTTGTGCGTATGCACGTGTATCGCAACTCGATCTATGTAGAATCGTATATAGAGTGACTAGATAAATGCAGTTTAGGAGGTCGGCGTGGAGGATATCAGGATGCAATAAACATCGTTCGAAGGACACGAACGAAGCACAAGATGTGGGGGCTACTACTAACGATTTAAAAAGACGGCGTACAATAAGATACCCTGGAGAGATAGTTGCATCGTTATTCGATGCATTTCTGTAATACTTGACTCGTTAATAATTTTACTTTTAACAGCCGCGGAGTCGTATTTATTGCTCCACTAATCTCTAATTTAAAATTCTAAACGTTAATTTATCGACTGTCTAATTTAAATACTATTTCCACTGTGTTCTAATAATCCTTTTACTTTTAAGCTGTCTTATTATCGGTCGCGTTGATCACTGCCACGCCCACTGCGCTACCCAAACGAATGGCAATACGACTGCTTTCTTTTAATTCGTAACGAGTGATGGCAGTGTCAGTTTCGAATATTAAGCATACTTCTTTTGTACCGTAGTTGTGTAACTATCTATATAGGAATAACTCTCTATTTAGAGATATAGAATGTCTACGGGGCGTCCCACCTGAAGAAACAGGCCACCTAAATATCTTCCGCATTCATTGTCAGATGATACGAGAAATATTTCATCTGTAATTTGGAAAATACCATTCGACTTACATATGAAATACTAGATTTACTACTCGGCTTGATTTTATAAAAGAAAAACATTTTTAATTTTTTTTCTTGTACGGGTGAAGATTTTTAGGTGGGACACCCTGTAAATAAAGTGCAATATACGAGCACTGTGCTACCGATGAATAATCAGAAGGGAAGATTCTAATTACAGTCGAGGAGAATGATCACGGATTAACGCCGATATTTGCGAGTGTGAAATTATACAGATTCTCTAGGACCAACGTGCGGGGGGAAAAGTTGTTAGTCGCGAGAAATTCTATTGCCGCTTGATAGTGATCGAATTGAGTAACGGTTTATACACTGTTTATACATATACATGTATTTTTCATACGACATCGTAGCTGTAATAATCGATCGACAAATATCAAACCTCGATTAAAGATTCTCGTAGCTGAACCGCGCGACGCGTGCTTCGACGCTTATCGTCGTTTGTCTTAATTTCACCCATACAGCTTCTAGCGTGATGGAGGTGTAGTCTTACGTGCATTTCACTCCGTATCCTTCAGCATTCAACGCGTGGCACACAAAATTCTTAATTAACCCCTTCGGTGCTGAGGTTCAACGCACACGGGACTCAGAGCCCAGAGGGTTGAGTAAGGATTGCACATTCCTGGACATTTATAACATAGATTTTGTATTGTGCTAGACGTGAAAGATTGTGACGTTAGTGTATTGATTATTTCACGCTTGCAGCTAACACGTAATAGGATATAAACGCTTGCTTATGGGAGCGGAATTCTAAAGAGAAATTTCCAACGCGAACAACATTGCTTCTCGAAAGGCAGATTATGGTCCGCGGGAGTTAATGCTAAATGATAGATCCTGCTTGGCCACTATCAAACAGTGCTGTCCTATTTACCATGTTCACTGTATAAATGGATATTACCAAAGAGCGTTAACCGTGCAAGTACCTTACAGATCGTCGGCAAATAGTTTGTTATCAGTTGACCGACTGTCGTATTATATTTATACGCAGAGGGTGATCCCTGGTTCACCAATAAAGAACAAAGCATTTCATCCCATTCCGCGTTGCTCCTTCGTCCAACACACTACCCAGGGGAGGACACCACGTGGTAGACACCGATTTTTATGAGCCTTGGCACGATGGATCTATGTCCGAGCGTTTCTGCCAATGGGCCTTAATAATAGAGATATTTACATGGAAATTATTCAAAATTTCATACCCTGGAGGAGTCTGGTCTGGGTTAGGGGTGCCTTTTCAAGATTTCCCCAAGTTAAAAAAAAAAGTGTCGGATTTTTACCCACTAAAATTGAAATCAAAATCAGCGTCTACCACATGGTGTCCTTCCCTTGTAAGTAACAATCTACTCCGAAGCCACGACCCCACGTACGTGAACGCGTGGCATAGAACACAATTTGAAAATTTTCCGCTTTCCACCGCGTGTTCCGCAAAGTGAGAATATAGATTAATATTTTAATAGATACTTACTAAAATCACTCAGAAATATCAATTTGTATATTGTATAAAATCTAGCATATAAAAGGGGGTGATGTCCAAACCTCTGTCGAAATATATTAAAAGAAGAGTAACAAAAATATTTCTCTACAAGTACATGAAAATTAAATGTAATTCGATTCGCACGCGCCAAGTTTGAAAACTCATACTATTCACACACGCATACGTCCATTAGGCACACTGCTGTCCCTCGAATTTCACAAAACTAATCGAGAGCAAATCGCCAAAGTACAAAAAAAAAGTTGACGGCATCAAGGACGGATTAAGATTATTTTACAGATCCACTATCTGGTGACCATAAACTGGTAGGGCAGAATGATTATTCAATTTCACGATGGGTAAGGTTGTCTGGTAATGTAGAAAAATCTGCCAGTTATCCTGTTTAATTTTCTTTCTATTAATTATAAAACAATTCTCGCCCTACTAGTTTACGATCGAACGTTATTGCACGAGAAATGCCAATGGCGTGCATGGTGGATTTACTTGGAAAGATAACATCTATCTTTGGAAGAGTAATTTGTAAGCTAATAGTAATCCAATTGGTATCGTCCAATCCGTGCTCGGGCTGAAAGTGACCGCTGCGTTGCAGCCATCCCCGGTACAACTGAAGATGCAGGTACGGTACGATAACTTGTCTCCTTGCTGACTCACATACTCGCAATAAGTGCCCAGATCCCGTGCTGAGCAGAACCGTTTGGTACCTATCCCACCTATGGTAACACACACACACGCGCACAGGAGAAATGTTCGTTTTCCTTTTTCTTTTTAAATGCTCGAGCGCTATAGACACACATGCAGCAGCGTGGGCGTAGGAAGAAAGCGGCGTGCGAGGAGACAATACAGCAGTGGTGGTCTCTTTACGATATCGAGAGAGCTTAAGAAGTCTCGTAATTGAAATTCAATCTAATATCCTGGATTTTAAACGTAAGGAATCGTAAAATTGCATCGCTGGATCGACTATTGTAATTTAAAATTGATTTCTTACTAGAAGACCGCGTAATGTTATTCTATATTAGTGTGTTGGAAGAATAATTTGCAACCAAGGGAATTAATCTCAAATTTCTATTACCATTTAATACCATTTAGTAGTTTAGTTTACTTCTTACTGTTTCGTAGAGAAAGAAACTCTTTTATCAATGCGTGAAGAATGCAAAGTTATCGTGCAATGAAAAGAAATAAAGTGAAAGCGAAATAATGCACTCGACACGAAGAACGCCGAAAAGATAATATAAGAACCTCCGTATCGCCCGATCGATTGGATGCAATAACGTGCACCGTAAACGTGGTTGCAGTTCGCCGGTTTCAAAGAACTTAGAACCAATTTATTATCTCCGCAGCTCAGTTCGTCTGCTGATGTGCACTGATAGCAATCCAGGCTCTCCGCTTGATCGATTAAGAAAGCATTTCTTAAGGCTTTTGTTCTTACGAGCGTACACGTTTGCAGTTATATTTCACGTTAAATCTCTTATTCTATACGTAATTTTACCCACCACACATTTCCAAACACGCAACGACGAAGGGACTTTGTCATTATTTAGAGAAAATGTTTTACACAGGATGACTGAAATAATATATTAAGTCGGTGCAAAAATAACTTGGCACAAGAGCAAAACTAAAGATCTAAACTCAAAGATTTACTTGGCCCTGGTACGAAATAAGGCTACTTGTTCCAAGTTACTTTATAAAATACAAATAATAAAGTAATTCAAATAAGTTTTGTCCGTCGTTGCGAATTATCCATCCAGTAATCTTCCGTGCGCAATGTTAGATATTATAATACAAGCATGATTTATGGTATATTATAATGGTCGAACGATGGTGCTCCGACAACCCCCGCGCGTTTATCAATCGATTCGAATGAATGACCGCATGACCCCAAGATTAGTTTTCATTCCGAAGTGTTAAGTTTCCCCAGACGATTCTCCCACACCAGACACGTAATCTGATCTGATCCGATCTGATCTATCTGTTCTTTTTTTTTTACCCTCAAATCGGCCCGTATGCTTCACGCAGTACTGCGCCCCGAAAACGTCATCGCAAGACTGCGGTTTGATATCGATGTCGCTCGAGAGAAATTCGTTGCATTGGAACGGATGAGAGTTGTTCGTACTGCTGCACCGATAGCATTGTAGACTGTGAGCTAAACGAAAATATCGCGTAAAGGAAGGGAATTTCACTGAATCTCCGGTAGAAATTTCGAAATCCTGCGAAACCTGACTTTCTCGGGATCAATTTTAGTACGAGACCCGACTAGACGCGCAAATTTTATCGAAATGAAATCTTACGTCCCTAGGGCGCGAAGAAATTATTTACTAAAGTTATCTTTTGTGTTTGAGAAATAATGGAACGATAGAATACTGTTACAGTATGATTAATACGGGCGAATAGAATAAATACGAAAGAAACGACTGCTTTGAATTACTATTTAGATTTCTCGCTTGACGGCAGATGTTTTTTGTACCGTTAGTTTTCACAATACCCCGATGCAGATCTATATATATATAGGAATCGATGAATCTAACCACAAAGTAACTTCAAGTTGCCCAAAAATATGCGCTTAAGACATCGACAAATTCGATCGATGCTTCTGTCTGAGCTTCAAAATAGAACTAACGACTGCGTTCTTTCGGATTTATATCGTATATTGGATTCCCGTCGCATATTCGGATAAAGAATATAGAATTACAAATGCCCCGCCCAAGGGACGCCACTGTTCACGACGTTTATAGTATGTGCATTAACCTTACCAGTTTCGATGAAAAGAAGGAATGCCGCGAAAACAGCGTATCGCCTCATGCCTCTGTTGGCGCACATTGTGAAACGCCCTCCTTCTTTTAGACGATAAATGGAAGGCTGTTATTCACGGTAAAAAATCGCGGAACAAGTTTTTCAAATAATTACAACGCCATATCGTAACAACGTTCGTCACAGCGCACAGCTACCGAAACGAAAGCGACGACGACGCGACGACGCGAACACGACTGATCGGCCCGAAGGGAAGGGATAGCACGCCACAAATCGCGTGCCGTCTGCGCGAGCGCGGCCGAAGCGATCTAGAATCGATGCGCGCCAATAACTTGAATTTTTAAATACTTATTGGTTATGTTCCATCTTTAATGGTATACATCGACATTTATTACTTCCTCTCTTCACATAAACAATATAATAGAGCCCGAAATTTATACATACACGGCATATAGGTATTCATACGAGAATTTAAGCGCAGGGAAGAAAAGATACGCTAGAATTTGAAATCAGAGCGAACTTATCATACATCAGACTCGGTATTAGATAAATTAATATCATTATCTTACATCTCTCGAGGACAAAATATTTTAATCACGTGTAACTCTTAATAGCTTCCAATTTTACACTCTTGGAAAATAAAAAAGAACCATGTCTTATTCTTTCAACAGCGTAGTAACACTATTTAACACTAAAAGGAATTATAGAGCTGCAACTAACGGCTAATGTACTGCCCTGCCACATTAACGCAAATCTGTGGACTAATTTAATTTAGAATCTTGCCTCCACCCTCGTTATTTAATAAGTTCTCCACTACTATGGTACTTCTAGTAGCGTCCTTTGATTTGGAAGACTTCGACTTATTGCGTTCTACGCTCTGACAGTGGTTTTTAATTGCTTTAGAAGTCCCTTTCGCGTTCTGTTTGCTGCACAGAAATAATGGCTTCGGTGGGAACTTTGGCGTTTCCTGTGCGATGCTGGAGGATTCCCCGACCTCCGGGCGGGCTTTATTAACTTTCACAGAGATGATCTTCAATCTCTTCGCTCCGTGCTTCACCATTGCTGTTTCTTCAGAAGACAGTGCTATTTTCGGCGACTTGTTCTTTGCTAATTTTTCATTCGCATATTGGCAGTCCCTCGCTTCAGGCCCCAATGGATCGTTTATGCATCCAAAGTTAGAGTTCCTTAATCGGCTTTCAGCGGTCTTTAAAAGAGGTTTCACCACGCTTTCTGATCTAAGCGCAGGGACTTTCACATTGTTCTGTATATTATTAACACACTGATTCTTTAAGGGCCTACGACTTATTTGTCGAGGTTTCTTGTTACTTCTTATTCTCTTTACTGCGGTGTAAAGGGACGTGGTGCGACGAATGATGCATGGCTTTTTCACAAGGTTCGTGTCACTCTTCATTGAGGTTTTTGCCTGAACCGAAGGGACGCTTACTCGGGACTCGATTTCCTTTAAATTGTAAGAATCTTGGTACACGATACCGTTATCGTCCTGTGAATAAAAGCGCGGATTTAAATCAAGGTCTTCTGAACGCATAATATGATTTTGCTCGCATTCTTTGGTATACAAGATACAGGACACTTTGTGAGAGAGAGAGATTAATTTCTTGGCTTTCTATTCTATTCTATTTCTCAGTCGTATTAGACGAATGCCTAAGGATAACATGTTTGAGATGCGAAACAATATTTAATATACCACAGTAGAATACAGACATTTCCTTTCGGTTCACTGGCTTAGGCCTAATCCCGCGCACCCTACTACTCTCGGGAGAAACGTGTTTAATATGTTAGAGACACAGTTGTAGGACCGCAGGATTAGCAGGAGTAAAATAAAAATAAGGTAAATAAATCACCGCTAAAAATACTGTACATTTATTAAAACAATGGGACATGTGTGTGTATTCATGTGTGTGTGTACATACGCGTGTGTTATAATAGGATACATCAGAAGATTTCTATACATGAATTTATACAATAATACCATCTCCCATTTACGATGGCATTTACATCTGAATGATGAAAGACGTGACAATAAGTATTCTATTATCCTCGATCTATGCTTTTCAACCGACGATTACTGCGTTCGTTGTTTCCATTTCAATAATAACTGTATAGACCGTTGGTACAACACACATTCGTATTTGATCTTGTGACAAACATGCATAGTGCACGCCTCTTTTAAACAGTTAAAAACTATACAAGATACTCGACTTTATCATTTCGAATGATAAATAAATAAATTAACTTTGCAAGATCCGAAACGTCTGTAATTATTGTCATTCGTTCTACCAATGACGCAAACATGTGAAATTTCTATAAAGTTCGATATTAAACTCTGATTTCGAAATCTGCGCATCTTTCGTGAAAAGACTCCGCCACCCAGAGATTCACGGCTCAATCGTCTAAACCGCTATTCTTTGCATTTCGCTAAAGAAATACGATATCGTTAGTTCCACATATACGTGTACTCCATTCTAACGCTCACACCATCAAACAATTTTTAAGTGCATGTGACGCTACTTTAAGTGCACTTGTCCATTATCGCCGGAGTTAGAGTGCATCGAATACTGATAGGAAAAGAAACAAGGAGAGAAACAAAAAAAAAGAAGAATAAAAAATAAGAGAGATACACTCCGTGCTAAAAGTAAAAGCATTAGCATCGTGTAATCAATACTCGATCGGTTAATTCTAGTATAAAATTATACAAAAATTGTACAGTCTTTACATTTCAGATACTGAATTTGCACGACAAAAAGTCAAAAAACAATTATGCTATGAAAAAAATTGCACGTACGCATTGTACTTTTGTTAATATAATAAAGCACAACGTCTAAGCTCTTTGTAAATGTATTTTACGCACACCTCGTAGTTACGATTAAATTATCTAATATAAATCTGCAAGAAACGAGTAGATAAACAGTTTTCTCATAAACCTTTGTACGAAAGTATACCAAAACATTATTGTCATGCATACGTATTAGATGGAAGACCCATTAGTTTGATATAATACAATTTTCGCAGGATCTATGATAGTCGCGTATCTAAAAAAAAAAAACGGTAAATACCTAACGTGCTACGAGTCATAGTATCATTAGCATAGATATCCTCCCTCGTAAGAATTAATGTAAAAGAAAGAACAAGAATATACAGTTTAATGTCGTTAAAATAACGTAATATACAATTTATATGCATATAAAATCTCTCTCCCACATTTTTCATGAGCGACATAAAGTGCAGTTCTGTTCAGGCACTAATGTGTCTTGGTATTAATATACGAAAGCGTACCAAGCTAATGGTATTATAAATTAAGAGAGTACACACTGTTTTATATCAACAGCCGAGATTTCACTCTCGTTACTGACATCGAAATTTACCTTATGCAGAGACTTGCCGAATGGCGTTGAAAGATTGTTCACGTATGCTAATTTTAAATAGGACTTTACACCCCTTAAAGAACGATACTGACTATTTGGCAGTCGACTGTTAGGATTGTTACTCGAAAGGTCAAGAATCGAGGGACCTAATGCCGCTCCAACCTGCGTAAACAGTGAGACGAATAATTAATCATTAAATTATTTGAACAAGCAAATCGGATTATGTTGATTCCTTATGAACTGTAAAATATTTTACCGCTTCGAAAACGGATGGCGTGTATTTCGGTGGGACGAATATGTGGGCCAGGGTTTTGCTTACGCCGTCACGGACCCTTGCTGGTAGTGTGTTTACTAAACGTCCAGAATTATAGTTACACTCGAGTGTGTAACTGCGTATCAGACCAGTTAATTTGTACACAGCTACGCGTCCTGATCCTTCCCTCGACATACCGTCCCTTTTATCTCTGCACGAACAACTTCATTGCATAAAATACAGAATATTAAGACGACCAATAATGCATTAATGAAACTTACATAATGTACATATTTCTCTCCGTGAAATTGCACGAGGTGAAATGAAAGTTCGGATTGTTAATTGACATCAATTTCGGTAGAAGCATACACGTTATCGTGTCTTCCGGATCGTCAAAGTAGTTTCCGTACATAAAGACGCCTTTCTTCGAGGCGTGACCATGAAGATCGACGTACAAATACAATCCAGACTCCTCTTTGGGTAACTGCCCTATTCCAACAGCTGTATAAGTCTTTTTAGCAGATTTAAGTTCTACAGAATTAGCACTCTCTTCTGGTGTATTACACAGATCTTCTCCATCACCTTCACATAATGCGTACAAATAAGTAAAAGAATTTTGCTGATCACGTTGTATAATTCAATGCTAAATATCATACCCTGGGGCATGTCATCCAGGTTCGTTTTCGACGACGTACAGTCCTGAAAAAGTTCCGGTTCATCTTTACCTTTCTCATCTAATGTCATAAGTGTTACCTATCGTTAAAGTTACTGGTTAGTACTTATTCTGTTCCTAATCTATTCGGTTGAAATCACACATCGGTTAGTATAGTACCCGCAAAGATATAGCGAGGTCGTAAATTAAATACTCGAGTAGCGGCGGTCTTTGGTGCCCCGGCACCCAGGGCCGCACGCGGTATACTATTGTAGGAATATCAGTAGGAAGGAAAACAGACATTCGCTACTGCGGGTACTATATATGTTAGTATTTTCGTGCAAATCTCTTCCAATTATATCTTCCATTAATCACCTGTTGGAGCAACCTTGTTGTCGTGTCGCGTACTATATTCGTAATCCCGCAGGTAGAGTCAATGATGGTCAAGGTGTTTTCTTCGTGTGTCAAACTCCCATTTGAAACTTCGTCCTCTGTTGGCAGTCGGTACGAGTAATGATAGTACCTTGGAAGTAATTTTTTCATAGTTTAATGATCCCAGTAGGATGAAGCAGTTAAAACGTTGGATTCGCTTTATTACCTGATCAAATTTCGCGCGGCATATATCGTTGGGTGGTCCTTCAAAGAAGGATTAAGGTAGACTCGGTTGAGATTCACTCCTTGCGTATCCATTCGGTAGTGACCTCTGGCTACACCGTCAGGATTGAGCATTGGTATCAATTTGAACACATACTGGCGACGGAGGTTTATTGCAATTTGGTCGTCACGGTTTACAAGGAAATTAAGAAAACCATTGAAGACGAAACTGGATGGTGTCTCTCCTGGGTGGACCCTCGCGCTAATAAAAATCACCTAGAACGTACATCTCCGTTAACATCCATCCGAATTCGATTTTTACACAGAATCCGAGATATAGGGTAAAGGTACCGGTAGTTGACAACTTTTCAGAAAAATGTGAAAAATAAGGTTGTTTAGAAGTGTAACTATCTAAAAACCTTTTTTCACGTTCTTCTGAAAAGTTTTCAACTACCGGTACATTTACCCTACTGCTATATACTTTTTTATCCCAAAATTTGAAAGGTCTTTGCTCATTTTTCTCAGGGAACATATTACTCAGTCTCTCTTCTCTCTCCATTGATATGTTATGAAATGAACTTATCGTTAAAATATCCATCCTCCGCCCTTCCAGGGATTTTATTGCACACTCCCTGTGATAATAAACATCATCTGTTCCCGTCACCGTCCGTTTCGCTACTCTCGATTCGATTCTTCTCAGATAGTTTTGTAAGTCGGTGTAAGAGAAGGGGTACGTAAACGCAAAGTATGTAACAGCTTTACGATTTTCAGGAGTATTATAAACGAACGACAGCGTGAAATCACTGCCTTCCTGATCCAGCTGAAACATTTACAATCGTTACTCTGTCTTAAATATATAGAGGGGTGTTACGTTTGTGGTATATACAAAATTTACAGTGAAGGTAGGTTTCTCACGAATCCGCTCCCAGTGTATGTGCCCTGGCACGACTTTAAAAACTGGGCACATTCCTTGGCTAAACATCTTCACCTGCTTATTCAGGTTGACTATATTAAATTTAGCGGACACATCGGCAGCACAGGCTTTAACGCCAAAGTAAAACCACGTTCTATTGTTGTTCTGAAACTGTGTCCCGTGACAATCGTGCTTCGTCCACAAATTGAACTCGTAGTCCGCCGTGTCGTCTGACATCGAGCTCTTACACGATTTACTTTCCACCTCGTATCCATCTGTGAAGAAATACGCGTTAAGTTACAGAGTAGATGCTTGCGACAAGGATGGACAAGTCGAGCCAGGCGCAGATTACCCTTGTCGGACGTTTCTGGCACTCGCACCAGTTCAACCCTGGCTAAATTGGCCGAATCGAAGTTATTATAAAACACAAAGCCCCCGCAAGCGATAGAGTCAGTTGTGTTTGCCATTACGTGTCAGAGGTTACACGGTTGCCTGGAAGAACACTCCTGCGAGACGTCTCACGGGCCTCCGAACATCGTGGTACTCTTTGAAAGTAGAAAGATCAGCGTTACTCGTAATCTCACTTTCTCCGGGATTTAGCTGGGATTTTCTCCGTTTGCAGCGAGTCACTTTCATATTAAAAAGGTCATTGTTTGACAGCTACGTCCTCGGGATCGAGGCGATTTCTAGCGCGCTTGCCGTTACGAAATAATCAATGTACTTTGGGAATCACGGCCAAACGTCCCTTCGCCTTTGCTCTCGCTCAGAAGACACGCGATAAATTACGTTCGCACGATATTCCCTCCGGCACCCATTGTTGCATCTAATGCAAACACGTTTCGGGCACCGTCGTAGCTTTCTGCGTACCCGACCGACCGCTGCTCATGACAGAATGACGAGTGTTATCATTCGTCAGCTGTTTCAACTCCCCTGTGTGTTTAGTGGAATGTTAATGGTCCCTGCATTCACGTGTTATATGACGCTAAATGTTAATAGAGGGTTTCGTAAGGCCTCCCAAAGTCTATGTTCTCTCTACCGTACAAAGGTTGTAAGCTCGACTATTTCAGCGCCAGTTATATAACTTGGATTTTTCGATATTCTCTCTCTCAAAAAGAAATTCTTATTTATACCTTGGTAACAGAAAAAACTAGCGGGCGTTTTTAAAGTAACAGCGAACGCGTAAGTCCGCCCGATGGAGGATTCAGTTACCCGACAACCCAGATAGCACAAGGACGTTTTAGGAGCGTGTTAAAAACGTCCAGACCGGACGTTCAGGACGTTTTAGAATCGTCCACGAACGTCCAGAAAAGGTCCTAAAGAGGTCCTAAAAATGTCCGTTTTCACAAACCAGAACGTATATATAAAACTTCCAGAAAAGATCCGGATTAGGACGTTTTTTGGGACGTTCAAAATAATATGAAACTAGATATATCTAGTTTCATATTATTTATTTCGTTTAATTAATTAAATTAGTTTTATTTTGAATATTATTATTATGTATACAGGATATAGGTATGCAGAATATATACCTATATGCACTTACAATTGATACATGAAAATGTCAGTACAAGGTCGAATATCTAGAGACGCGGTAGCGTCTCGACGCCAACTACAGGAAAGACACCCTGTATATGTCGACTGTCGCTACCGTGTACCTTTACTCGTCGCGGAGCCATTCCAACCTAACCTGAAACTTATGTCGTTAATATCTCATCACGCCCGCAATATTTCCTAAATTTAAAGGCATTTTTCTTAAGTAAACCGCATATAAGCTTTCGAATAAAACCAATTTCAATAAAATCGGTCCTCGCATAACAGAGATATCGTAATATCGTCTCATGGATCTGTTAGTTACGATATGGTTTTTCTTCTGATTCTGATTCTCCAAGGAATTTTTTCGTCAAACATAATACGTATATACGCGTTACACGCACACCGATGAACAAACACATGTTTCGTTCGTCGATTCGTCGACTCTGGGAATCATTCGGCAGGAATCGTCGTCCGTCATTGTACATATATATACCTATCTAAACTATTTTGAATTTTATAACCTGCCAAGTGTCAAATAATGTAAGTAGTCCAAATTTGAAATGTCACCAAGTTTTACACTAAATAGGAGTCTGAATTATTGTCTCAATTAATAAGGTAAGTCGCCAAAATTATTTTAATAGATTTCTTATGTAGAATCGTAGACTCTGAAGTTCTCCGGAGAAGGTTCGACAGTGAAACATCAAGTTTCTGGAAATTTGTACCATGCGTGTACAAAATAATATATTGTAGTAAAAAATTGCATTGCATTTAAATTGTCAGAAATGAAAGGGACGCACAAGCTTGGATAGAAACGAAGGGGTCGCACAGGCTTGGAAGTTGTCCAGAGAAGATTATTAGATTGACAAAGCATCTTGTTTCGCTCAAGTGGATTCTAATTTTAACAAAGTTCACCAATGTACAGTATCAAAATACCTATTCATCTTTTAATAAAAAAATTCATTTTTTGGTTTGAAAAATAGAAATAGTTCAAATAAAATGTACGGAAATGTAAAATGAAAACAAGAAATTACGAATGTACATTTTTCTTTGTTAAAGAAGTTACAGAAGAATTTTTATTGACCCTTTTTATGTAGAATTCAGATGGTATATCTGAAAAATCGAAGAACCATAAACGGGTAATTATCATTTTTCGCGATATAATCGGATCAAGAATATTAAGACAAGAATATAAGATTTAAATATAAAGTTTCATTGAAATCCATTTTGCCGTTTAAACGTAATCGTGTTAACATATTTGTGAGATATTTAAAAAAACCTCTTTTCTAAATAGTCAAAACGTGATCAGGGGGTCTTAAAACGTGATTTCCGTAACAAAATTTTTTCCAAATTTTTTGCATTACAAGAGTATTGTACATATGTCGGAACGTGAAAAGTGTATCTCGAGGCACTCAAGAAGATCGCGCTCGGCGCGTGTCGCTTGCACCTCACTTTGGATCATAGTGTTTCAAGAGCGAGAGAGAAAGACACACATTCGTTTTCTCTCTCGTCTTCCCGACGTTGTCCGAAGCGCCGAGCTCACGGACCGCAGCTCCGGCGTAGTGTGTACGCGTGGTGGGGGAAATTCTCGAGGAAACCCGTCCTCATTCTCGCATCACTGCTCACTTGGCTTGGCGCTGGCGTCGTTTCGTTTCTCATCTTGGCGGATTATAGCAGTGGTGGAATAAGCATGTGACGTCAACCAATCAACGGCAAGATGAGAAACGAAACGACGCCAGCGCCAAGCCAAGTGTCACCGGGGAATCGGTTGTCGACGCTGGTTGGCTGCGGCCTCACTTGGCTTGGCTTGGCGCTGGAGTCGGCGAATTTTTCAGCGATTTTCATCTTGGCGTTGATTGGTTCGACGGTTGCGACGTCATCGCGCGCATGCGTGGACGTGGGTAGCCGGCCCCACTCTAAAATAGCTACCGCTGGTAGCCAGTTTCCTCGCCACCCTGCCCTGCCCTGAGTATATCGTTACGGGTGCACATACGTACGTTCAACGGATCTGTACAGATCCGTATAGTACATATTTTTATCCGAGAGAGAGAGAGAGAGAGAGAGAGAGAGAGAGAGAGAGAGAGAGAGAGAGAGTACGATTTTGTACGATCTTAAAATTTTTCATTGAGTTTTATAGGATGACCGAAATCATACAAGGGACATGTTTCTTAATGTGTCCGGAGAAGGAACGTTGGATGTAAGTAAAAGCGCTACTGTATACCACGATCGCGAAAACATTTTTTAATCGTGACAACACGCGGAGAAGGCAAGAAATCCTTGTTCCGGAGATTTCCCCCGAACCCGCCTACTTCTTTTTGAAAGAAGCGAGATATATATCGCTCGGACATTTCTTGTTAGGTCAGGTACGTACAGAAACCTAACGAAACAATCTCTGGGATATGTATTTGCACTCTCCAGAGTGATATTTACAGCAATAGTACTCGGCGCCGTTACCAATAGAGAAATTGTTTTCAAAATCATTAGTCAACTAACCCGCAGCCGTATAATCGTTCGTCGAGTATCAAGTTGTAGATTGATTATCAAACCGTGTATCTCGAAAGTTACAACTCTACTCATTATACGAGTTGCCCCCCCCGCTCCGCTCCTTTTCCTAACGTTTCGGAAACGAGAAATTATAAAACTATACCGTTTGTTCTCGGTCTGTCATCTATTTAAATATACGCGAACGGGTACGTCGGTGCAATGCAAAATCGCCGCCGACGAAACCATTTGGCAAACATGTATCACTCGGATGCGAAAAAGGAGGGAGAAGGAAGGTTTGCTACATACATTCGAAATCGACGAGAGCACAAAGGGGGCAAGACGACCAAAGGCCGACCCAAGAAAAACTATAAAATCCTTCAGCCGTTCGGCAGCAGGGGTGATTATGACCGAACCGAATCAATTGCGTCCCGCGTCTGTGTTATTATCGACTACTAAATATCTGCTCGACAAGTAGGTCATAAAATCAATACATTTTCCACTGCGCTACATCATCAATTGTTATGCGAATCATTGTAACAGAAACCGATACATTTTAGGATAGCTACGCGAACCGACGTCGATTGGATAGTCGTGTACGATTTTGTTTTCGACCGCTTGAGATCGGTGAGACAAGACGTTGCAATTCAAAGGATCAACATTTCTATGAGTATCCAGATCTTTGAACCGATCGTTCGATTTTTAGTTTATTCCGCGCAAAGGTAAGGTTACGCGTAATTCTTTCCCCTTTATTCCCTCCATTCGTTATGGAGGGGCGACGATAACAGCGGAGTAACAGACTTGGAGTAACAATCGCAGATTGTGCGATCGAAGAGTTTCCGAATTCAATGCAAAAATTAACAATCAACACCTTTCCGAATGCATATCGCATCTACTGGTTCTGTATGATAAATCGCACAACAAGACAGATTTGTCGAACCTCGATGAGATTATGGAGAAATTGGCATTGAGCAACAACCGCGAAGAAATGGAAGCTATACACATTCTTTTGAATATGGGTAACGAGGAAGCTTTGAGAAGGGCGCTAGGCCTTGCACCGGATTTAAAGTACGACGTTCGAGTTAAATTTCCGCTAAATCGTCATCGACGATAATCATTTGCCACTAGACTACCACTGTCGTTGTTACGTGTTGTTGTTGTTTGTTTCCTAGGCGGTCCGTGGATATTCAACTATCGACAAAGATATCGTTAGCCTGGTATCTAAAGAATTACGCGCGCGTTTGTTCTCTAATTCGGCAGCTTTCCCCGATACTTGTTTGCGCAGCCATGATCAACATACAAAATATAAGGAGGTACGTTGAAAATATTATCCGCTGCACGGAAGAGTCGCCCCGGAAACGCGTTACTTAACGTTTTTATTTGTTTAGAGCGGCATTAAGAATCATGAGTTCAGGATATAACAGCAAGGTGCTCACGTTCCCAGGACTTGCTTTACAAGACCTTTTATTGTACAAAGACATAGATAAGGTTCGAGCAGATTGCGAGCTGTTCGGTCTCGCGTACACCGACCAAAATGTCTTATTCCAAAAAGCGAGTTTCAAAGACGAAGCACAATCGGTAAGAGACGGATGAAAAAAAAAAATAGAAGAATTCCTCCTTCTCCGATGCGTGATTTAACCTTGTATAAAAGTGGTATTATTTCACGTTTTAGGCAAATACCGAGGCATATTACACCCCTCGAACCTTGCATCGCTTCCTACCGTGTATTCTTCTCGGGCCTATGTAGAAGGCAGCTGTTCGCTCGGTTTG
This sequence comes from Andrena cerasifolii, assembly GCF_050908995.1. Taxonomy (NCBI): domain Eukaryota; kingdom Metazoa; phylum Arthropoda; class Insecta; order Hymenoptera; family Andrenidae; genus Andrena; species Andrena cerasifolii. Next base: position 16,615,331 of record NC_135124.1, read on the forward strand.
CCTCGTGCGTCCAATTGCCGACACGCTGAAGCGAAAAACGTGTGTGTATAGACGACAATAAAATTAATGGTTGCAACGAATGCACTAATCTCTAGCAAGATACTTGTAGTTTCTCACACCATACATTTCGGCCGTATTCGGTCGCACGTAAAACTTTGCGTTTGCCGTCTCGGCGTTGCGCGACACCGCCGCCGGCTCATTGAGAATCGCTGGACGAACTACTCGAAGAATCCGTGGACATAACTTCGACATCCTCCGTTTCCTGTTTATGAGTATTCATAGCAACGCTTCCTTGTCCACTCACCGACATGTGAATTTCGCCCGACGGGTGCCACGCGAATTGATTAGCCTGCGACACCGGGGTTAGGTCTGAAACAACGCGTGCGTTCGCGGCGCAACATTATTATTATTATTTATATTATTATTATCGACCTTACACAAACGTACCACCCACGGGATGACCAGCTCTGTGCAACTCGGACGATATTCCCGAATGAGAACTGCCTAACATCTGTCCATTTGGAGGCAGATCGCTCAATCTTCCGAGATATCCCAATCTCATTTCGATATCTGTAATGCACCACACCCATTACGCGTCTGTGTCTATTAATCTCGACTCCAAGTGGGTATATAAGCACATAAATCCTCTTACCAGTGGGGTACGGTCTCCTGGGATCTCCTTGTTGCCACGTAAGAGGGGCGCAAATAGCATTGGACGCGCTTATCCTATGCGCGTATTTGATCAGCTCCTCCGACGACACGGGTCTTTTATTGGCACGAGCAATGGATCGTAATTTTTGCTTTGCCTGATAAATGGCGGTAGCTAGAATCTGTTCAGCCTCTTTAAGTTGCCGTTGCAATTGTTGAATATCTTGGTCTTGTCTTTCCACCTCGGCCCTTGAGGCTTCCATCTTTAAATTAATTTTTGCTTGCTCGGCAGCTCGTTTTAGGGTAGCTTTTAGTTCATCATCTTTAGCAATCAATAACTCTGTGAGCTGAGCGTGTTCCTCGCTGGAGAGCTTCATAGGCTTCTGCGCTATCGTGTTTTCTATCATTTCTCTGTGTGCGTGGAAGAACAGAGAAGGATAGAAGGTTAGAAGAGAGAAATAAAAGCTAAGTTCGACGCAATTATTTCTAAACACTCCAAGTATTTGGTAGTTGACTCGCGTGTCTCTTACTTTGCTATCAGTTCGATGTCGTCGACAAGAGACAACAGAACCTCTCTCGTGCTCTTACCGGGGCCTGCCATTAACGGTCGTCACCAACAATGTTTTCAACGAAAACTGATAACGCTACATACTAAACGATACGTGACTCGTTCGTTGCTTTTAAAAATCCTTCGGTCGTAACCTCACAATTCACCGTATGATGTTAGAGTGTGTTTCAATTCACGCATTATGCGCATACACTGCAGAGAAAACCGTTCCGGTTCAATCTATGCGTGCATTGGTGGCGTTGGTGGCACATAGGATTCTCTAGAATTCTCCCACTTCAGTAGAGCACGAAAGAGGTGAGTATGCGCATACGCCATTTTCGGTCCTCTGCGGAGGGAAAACAAATACCATGGAGTAAGAGTACTCTTACTTCATGGCTAAAACGTATTGAAGTACGGTATTTAGGGTAGCTATGATAGATTCGGTAGTAAAATCCGCGTGAAATATATTCATTAATTAATTGTTATTGTAATAAAAAAAATGTGGTAATGAATTTTTGTTTTAGGAATAACGGAATTAAAATGCCGTGCTGCAGTGCGATTAATTGCAGCAAGAGAACAGAGAAGAATGTTCGGCTTTTTAGGTTTCCAAAAGATAAAGCAATCTTCATGTTTTTACTTGTATCGCATTCTGAATTACTCCTCTTTAAAAATACAGTTCCATAAAGGCACAGACGAGGTATATATATACCACGTCTGTGATAAAGGTATAACAATCTCAGCAGTCGGTACACATTTAAAAAATTTCTACAATATCAGCAGCCGCTATTCGTTAACAATCTATACAATTACAGCAGTCGATACACAATTAAAAAAATTCTACAGTTTCAGCAGTCGCAATTCGTTTACAATCTCTACAATTTCAGCAGTCGGACACATTTTAAAAATTTCTACAATTTCAGTAGTCGTACAAATTTTAAAAATTTCTACAATTACAGCAGTCGCGATTCGTTTATAATCTCTACAAATTCAGTAGTTGGTACACATTTTAAAAATTGCTACAATAACAGCAGTCGCTATTCGTTTACAAACTCTACAATTACAGCAGACGCTACACATTTAAAAAATTTCTACATTTAAAGCAGTCGCGATTCGTTTATAATCTCTACAATTACAGTAGTCGGTACATATTTTAAAAATTACTACATAAACAGCAGTCGCGATTCTTTTAAAATCTCTACAAATTCAGTAGTTCGTACACATTTTAAATATTTCTACAACTTCAGTAGTCGATACACATTTTAAAAATTTCTACAATTTCCGCAGTCGTATACATTTTAAAAATTTCTACAATTACAGCAGACGCGAATCGTTTAATCTCTACAAATTCAGTAGTTGGTACACATTTTAAAAATTTCTACAATTTCCGCAGTCGTATACATTTTAAAAAATTCTACATTAACAGCAGTCGCGATTCTTTTAAAATCTCTACAAATTCAGTAGTTGGTACACATTTTAAATATTTCTACAATTTCAGCAGTCGTTATTTGTTTACAATCTCTACAAATACAGCAGGCGGTACACAATTAAAAAATTTCTACAAATTCAGCAGAAGGTACACATTTAATAAATTTCTACAATTGCAGCAGTCGTACACATTTATAAAATTTCTACAAATACAGCAGTCGTACACATTTAAAAAATTTCTACAATTACAGCAGTCGCGAATCGTTTATAATCTCTACAATTACAGTAGTCGGTACACATTTTAAAAATTTCTACAAATACAGCAGTCGCGATTCGTTTACAATCTCTACAATTGCAGGACTATGTACACATTTAAAAAATTTCTACAATTACAGCAGTCGCGAATCGTTTATAATCTCTACAATTACAGTAGTCGGTTCACATTTTAAAAATTTCTACAAATACAGCAGTCGCGATTCGTTTACAATCTCTACAATTGCAGGACTATGTACACATTTAGAAAATTTCTACAATTACAGCAGTCGCGAATCGTTTATAATCTCTACAATTACAGTAGTCGGTTCACATTTTAAAAATTTCTACATTTACAGCAGTCGCGATTCATTTATAATCTCTACAATTTCAGTAGTCGAAACACATTTTAAAAATTTCTACATTTACAGCAGTCGCGATTCGTTTATAATCTCTACAATTTCAGTAGTCGGTACACATTTAAAAATTTCTACAAATGCAGCAGACGGTACACATTAAAAAATTTCTACAATTACAGCAGTCGCGAATCGTTTATAATCTCTACAATTACAGTAGTCGGTACACATTTTAAAAATTTCTACAATTTCAGCAGTCGTACACATTTATAAAATATCTACAAATCCAGCAGTCGTATACATTTTAAAAATTTCTACAATTACAGCAGTCGCGAATCGTTTATAATCTCTACAAATTCAGTAGTTGGTACACATTTTAAAAATTTCTACAATTTCCGCAGTCGTTATTTGTTTACAATCTCTACAAATACAGCAGGCGATACACAATTAAAAAATTTCTACAAATTCAGCAGAAGGTACAGATTTAATAAATTTCTACAATTGCAGCAGTCGTACACATTTATAAAAGTTCTACAATTATAGCAGTCGCGATTCGTTTACAATCTCTACACTTACAGCAGTCGCGAATCGTTTATAATCTCTACAAATTCAATAGTTGGTTCACATTTTAAAAATTGCTATAATAACAGCAGTCGCGAATCGTTTATAATCTCTACAATTGCAGTAGTCGGTACATATTTTAAAAATTTCTACATTAACAGCAGTCGCGAATCGTTTATAATCTCTACAATTACAGTAGTCGGTACACATTTTATTAATTTCTACATTTACAGCAGTCGCGATTCATTTATAATCTCTACAATTTCAGTAGTCGATACACATTTTAAAAATTTCTACATTATAGCAGCCGCGATTCGTTTATAATCTCTACAATTTCAGTAGTCGGTACACATTTAAAAATTTCTACAAATTCAGCAGTCGCTATTCGTTTACAATCTCTACAATTACAGCAGACGGTACACAATTAAAAAATTCTACAAATTCAGCAGAAGGTACACATTTAATAAATTTCTACAATTTGAGCAGTCGTACACATTTATAAAATTTCTACAATTTCAGCAGTCGTGCACATTTAAAAAATTTGTACAATTTCAGCAGATGGTACACATTTTAAAAGTTTCTACAAATTCAGCAGTCGCTATTCGTTTACAATCATGTTTTTTTATACTTTTTTATACTATTCTTATGTTTTTTTATTATTTTTTTATACTTTTCATGAGTTTTTCTTATGTTTTTTATTGTTTTTTTCTAATTTTTTCTTTTTTTTTTCTAATTTTTTCCACTTTTTTACTAGTTTCACCGGGTTCGTCCTGGGTTAGGTCTGGTTTTTCTTGCTTGTTTATGGGTTAGGTCTGGTTTTTCCTGCTTTTTTGTAACCCAGACCTCCCCCACAATGTTTTTTATACAATTTTTTATAATTTTTTCAATTTTTTTTCTAATTTTTTCCACTTTTTTACTAGTTTCACCGGGTTCGTCCTGGGTTAGGTCTGGTTTTTCTTGCTTGTTTATGGGTTAGGTCTGGTTTTTCCTGCTTTTTTGTAACCCAGACCTCCCCCACAATGTTTCTTATACAATTTTTTATAATTTTTTCAATTTTTTTTCTAATTTTTTCCACTTTTTTACTAGTTTCACCGGGTTCGTCCTGGGTTAGGTCTGGTTTTTCTTGCTTGTTTATGGGTTAGGTCTGGTTTTTCCTGCTTTTTTGTAACCCAGACCTCCCCCACAATGTTTTTTATACAATTTTTTATAATTTTTTCAATTTTTTTTCTAATTTTTTCCACTTTTTTACTAGTTTCACCGGGTTCGTCCTGGGTTAGGTCTGGTTTTTCTTGCTTGTTTATGGGTTAGGTCTGGTTTTTCCTGCTTTTTTGTAACCCAGACCTCCCCCACAATGTTTTTTATACAATTTTTTATAATTTTTTCAATTTTTTTTCTAATTTTTTCCACTTTTTTACTAGTTTCACCGGGTTCGTCCTGGGTTAGGTCTGGTTTTTCTTGCTTGTTTATGGGTTAGGTCTGGTTTTTCCTGCTTTTTTGTAACCCAGACCTCCCCCACAATGTTTTTTATACAATTTTTTATAATTTTTTCAATTTTTTTTCTAATTTTTTCCACTTTTTTACTAGTTTCACCGGGTTCGTCCTGGGTTAGGTCTGGTTTTTCTTGCTTGTTTATGGGTTAGGTCTGGTTTTTCCTGCTTTTTTGTAACCCAGACCTCCCCCACAATGTTTTTTATACAATTTTTTATAATTTTTTCAATTTTTTTTCTAATTTTTTCCACTTTTTTACTAGTTTCACCGGGTTCGTCCTGGGTTAGGTCTGGTTTTTCTTGCTTGTTTATGGGTTAGGTCTGGTTTTTCCTGCTTTTTTGTAACCCAGACCTCCCCCACAATGTTTTTTATACAATTTTTTATAATTTTTTCAATTTTTTTTCTAATTTTTTCCACTTTTTTACTAGTTTCACCGGGTTCGTCCTGGGTTAGGTCTGGTTTTTCTTGCTTGTTTATGGGTTAGGTCTGGTTTTTCCTGCTTTTTTGTAACCCAGACCTCCCCCACAATGTTTTTTATACAATTTTTTATAATTTTTTCAATTTTTTTTCTAATTTTTTCCACTTTTTTACTAGTTTCACCGGGTTCGTCCTGGGTTAGGTCTGGTTTTTCTTGCTTGTTTATGGGTTAGGTCTGGTTTTTCCTGCTTTTTTGTAACCCAGACCTCCCCCACAATGTTTTTTATACAATTTTTTATAATTTTTTCAATTTTTTTTCTAATTTTTTCCACTTTTTTACTAGTTTCACCGGGTTCGTCCTGGGTTAGGTCTGGTTTTTCTTGCTTGTTTATGGGTTAGGTCTGGTTTTTCCTGCTTTTTTGTAACCCAGACCTCCCCCACAATGTTTTTTATACAATTTTTTATAATTTTTTCAATTTTTTTTCTAATTTTTTCCACTTTTTTACTAGTTTCACCGGGTTCGTCCTGGGTTAGGTCTGGTTTTTCTTGCTTGTTTATGGGTTAGGTCTGGTTTTTCCTGCTTTTTTGTAACCCAGACCTCCCCCACAATGTTTTTTATACAATTTTTTATAATTTTTTCAATTTTTTTTCTAATTTTTTCCACTTTTTTACTAGTTTCACCGGGTTCGTCCTGGGTTAGGTCTGGTTTTTCTTGCTTGTTTATGGGTTAGGTCTGGTTTTTCCTGCTTTTTTGTAACCCAGACCTCCCCCACAATGTTTTTTATACAATTTTTTATAATTTTTTCAATTTTTTTTCTAATTTTATCCACTTTTTTACTAGTTTCACCGGGTTCGTCCTGGGTTAGGTCTGGTTTTTCTTGCTTGTTTATGGGTTAGGTCTGGTTTTTCCTGCTTTTTTGTAACCCAGACCTCCCCCACAATGTTTTTTATACAATTTTTTATAATTTTTTCAATTTTTTTTCTAATTTTTTCCACTTTTTTACTAGTTTCACCGGGTTCGTCCTGGGTTAGGTCTGGTTTTTCTTGCTTGTTTATGGGTTAGGTCTGGTTTTTCCTGCTTTTTTGTAACCCAGACCTCCCCCACAATGTTTTTTATACAATTTTTTATAATTTTTTCAATTTTTTTTCTAATTTTTTCCACTTTTTTACTAGTTTCACCGGGTTCGTCCTGGGTTAGGTCTGGTTTTTCTTGCTTGTTTATGGGTTAGGTCTGGTTTTTCCTGCTTTTTTGTAACCCAGACCTCCCCCACAATGTTTTTTATACAATTTTTTATATTTTTTTCAATTTTTTTTCTAATTTTTTCCACTTTTTTACTAGTTTCACCGGGTTCGTCCTGGGTTAGGTCTGGTTTTTCTTGCTTGTTTATGGGTTAGGTCTGGTTTTTCCTGCTTTTTTGTAACCCAGACCTCCCCCACAATGTTTTTTATACAATTTTTTATAATTTTTTCAATTTTTTTTCTAATTTTTTCCACTTTTTTACTAGTTTCACCGGGTTCGTCCTGGGTTAGGTCTGGTTTTTCTTGCTTGTTTATGGGTTAGGTCTGGTTTTTCCTGCTTTTTTGTAACCCAGACCTCCCCCACAATGTTTTTTATACAATTTTTTATAATTTTTTCAATTTTTTTTCTAATTTTTTCCACTTTTTTACTAGTTTCACCGGGTTCGTCCTGGGTTAGGTCTGGTTTTTCTTGCTTGTTTATGGGTTAGGTCTGGTTTTTCCTGCTTTTTTGTAACCCAGACCTCCCCCACAATGTTTTTTATACAATTTTTTATAATTTTTTCAATTTTTTTTCTAATTTTTTCCACTTTTTTACTAGTTTCACCGGGTTCGTCCTGGGTTAGGTCTGGTTTTTCTTGCTTGTTTATGGGTTAGGTCTGGTTTTTCCTGCTTTTTTGTAACCCAGACCTCCCCCACAATGTTTTTTATACAATTTTTTATAATTTTTTCAATTTTTTTTCTAATTTTATCCACTTTTTTACTAGTTTCACCGGGTTCGTCCTGGGTTAGGTCTGGTTTTTCTTGCTTGTTTATGGGTTAGGTCTGGTTTTTCCTGCTTTTTTGTAACCCAGACCTCCCCCACAATGTTTTTTATACAATTTTTTATAATTTTTTCAATTTTTTTTCTAATTTTTTCCACTTTTTTACTAGTTTCACCGGGTTCGTCCTGGGTTAGGTCTGGTTTTTCTTGCTTGTTTATGGGTTAGGTCTGGTTTTTCCTGCTTTTTTGTAACCCAGACCTCCCCCACAATGTTTTTTATACAATTTTTTATAATTTTTTCAATTTTTTTTCTAATTTTTTCCACTTTTTTACTAGTTTCACCGGGTTCGTCCTGGGTTAGGTCTGGTTTTTCTTGCTTGTTTATGGGTTAGGTCTGGTTTTTCCTGCTTTTTTGTAACCCAGACCTCCCCCACAATGTTTTTTATACAATTTTTTATAATTTTTTCAATTTTTTTTCTAATTTTTTCCACTTTTTTACTAGTTTCACCGGGTTCGTCCTGGGTTAGGTCTGGTTTTTCTTGCTTGTTTATGGGTTAGGTCTGGTTTTTCCTGCTTTTTTGTAACCCAGACCTCCCCCACAATGTTTTTTATACAATTTTTTATAATTTTTTCAATTTTTTTTCTAATTTTTTCCACTTTTTTACTAGTTTCACCGGGTTCGTCCTGGGTTAGGTCTGGTTTTTCTTGCTTGTTTATGGGTTAGGTCTGGTTTTTCCTGCTTTTTTGTAACCCAGACCTCCCCCACAATGTTTTTTATACAATTTTTTATAATTTTTTCAATTTTTTTTCTAATTTTTTCCACTTTTTTACTAGTTTCACCGGGTTCGTCCTGGGTTAGGTCTGGTTTTTCTTGCTTGTTTATGGGTTAGGTCTGGTTTTTCCTGCTTTTTTGTAACCCAGACCTCCCCCACAATGTTTTTTATACAATTTTTTATAATTTTTTCAATTTTTTTTCTAATTTTTTCCACTTTTTTACTAGTTTCACCGGGTTCGTCCTGGGTTAGGTCTGGTTTTTCTTGCTTGTTTATGGGTTAGGTCTGGTTTTTCCTGCTTTTTTGTAACCCAGACCTCCCCCACAATGTTTTTTATACAATTTTTTATAATTTTTTCAATTTTTTTTCTAATTTTTTCCACTTTTTTACTAGTTTCACCGGGTTCGTCCTGGGTTAGGTCTGGTTTTTCTTGCTTGTTTATGGGTTAGGTCTGGTTTTTCCTGCTTTTTTGTAACCCAGACCTCCCCCACAATGTTTTTTATACAATTTTTTATAATTTTTTCAATTTTTTTTCTAATTTTTTCCACTTTTTTACTAGTTTCACCGGGTTCGTCCTGGGTTAGGTCTGGTTTTTCTTGCTTGTTTATGGGTTAGGTCTGGTTTTTCCTGCTTTTTTGTAACCCAGACCTCCCCCACAATGTTTTTTATACAATTTTTTATAATTTTTTCAATTTTTTTTCTAATTTTATCCACTTTTTTACTAGTTTCACCGGGTTCGTCCTGGGTTAGGTCTGGTTTTTCTTGCTTGTTTATGGGTTAGGTCTGGTTTTTCCTGCTTTTTTGTAACCCAGACCTCCCCCACAATGTTTTTTATACAATTTTTTATAATTTTTTCAATTTTTTTTCTAATTTTTTCCACTTTTTTACTAGTTTCACCGGGTTCGTCCTGGGTTAGGTCTGGTTTTTCTTGCTTGTTTATGGGTTAGGTCTGGTTTTTCCTGCTTTTTTGTAACCCAGACCTCCCCCACAATGTTTTTTATACAATTTTTTATAATTTTTTCAATTTTTTTTCTAATTTTTTCCACTTTTTTACTAGTTTCACCGGGTTCGTCCTGGGTTAGGTCTGGTTTTTCTTGCTTGTTTATGGGTTAGGTCTGGTTTTTCCTGCTTTTTTGTAACCCAGACCTCCCCCACAATGTTTTTTATACAATTTTTTATAATTTTTTCAATTTTTTTTCTAATTTTTTCCACTTTTTTACTAGTTTCACCGGGTTCGTCCTGGGTTAGGTCTGGTTTTTCTTGCTTGTTTATGGGTTAGGTCTGGTTTTTCCTGCTTTTTTGTAACCCAGACCTCCCCCACAATGTTTTTTATACAATTTTTTATAATTTTTTCAATTTTTTTTCTAATTTTTTCCACTTTTTTACTAGTTTCACCGGGTTCGTCCTGGGTTAGGTCTGGTTTTTCTTGCTTGTTTATGGGTTAGGTCTGGTTTTTCCTGCTTTTTTGTAACCCAGACCTCCCCCACAATGTTTTTTATACAATTTTTTATAATTTTTTCAATTTTTTTTCTAATTTTTTCCACTTTTTTACTAGTTTCACCGGGTTCGTCCTGGGTTAGGTCTGGTTTTTCTTGCTTGTTTATGGGTTAGGTCTGGTTTTTCCTGCTTTTTTGTAACCCAGACCTCCCCCACAATGTTTTTTATACAATTTTTTATAATTTTTTCAATTTTTTTTCTAATTTTTTCCACTTTTTTACTAGTTTCACCGGGTTCGTCCTGGGTTAGGTCTGGTTTTTCTTGCTTGTTTATGGGTTAGGTCTGGTTTTTCCTGCTTTTTTGTAACCCAGACCTCCCCCACAATGTTTTTTATACAATTTTTTATAATTTTTTCAATTTTTTTTCTAATTTTTTCCACTTTTTTACTAGTTTCACCGGGTTCGTCCTGGGTTAGGTCTGGTTTTTCTTGCTTGTTTATGGGTTAGGTCTGGTTTTTCCTGCTTTTTTGTAACCCAGACCTCCCCCACAATGTTTTTTATACAATTTTTTATAATTTTTTCAATTTTTTTTCTAATTTTTTCCACTTTTTTACTAGTTTCACCGGGTTCGTCCTGGGTTAGGTCTGGTTTTTCTTGCTTGTTTATGGGTTAGGTCTGGTTTTTCCTGCTTTTTTGTAACCCAGACCTCCCCCACAATGTTTTTTATACAATTTTTTATAATTTTTTCAATTTTTTTTCTAATTTTTTCCACTTTTTTACTAGTTTCACCGGGTTCGTCCTGGGTTAGGTCTGGTTTTTCTTGCTTGTTTATGGGTTAGGTCTGGTTTTTCCTGCTTTTTTGTAACCCAGACCTCCCCCACAATGTTTTTTATACAATTTTTATAATTTTTTCAATTTTTTTTCTAATTTTTTCCACTTTTTTACTAGTTTCACCGGGTTCGTCCTGGGTTAGGTCTGGTTTTTCTTGCTTGTTTATGGGTTAGGTCTGGTTTTTCCTGCTTTTTTGTAACCCAGACCTCCCCCACAATGTTTTTTATACAATTTTTTATAATTTTTTCAATTTTTTTTCTAATTTTTTCCACTTTTTTACTAGTTTCACCGGGTTCGTCCTGGGTTAGGTCTGGTTTTTCTTGCTTGTTTATGGGTTAGGTCTGGTTTTTCCTGCTTTTTTGTAACCCAGACCTCCCCCACAATGTTTTTTATACAATTTTTTATAATTTTTTCAATTTTTTTTCTAATTTTATCCACTTTTTTACTAGTTTCACCGGGTTCGTCCTGGGTTAGGTCTGGTTTTTCTTGCTTGTTTATGGGTTAGGTCTGGTTTTTCCTGCTTTTTTGTAACCCAGACCTCCCCCACAATGTTTTTTATACAATTTTTTATAATTTTTTCAATTTTTTTTCTAATTTTTTCCACTTTTTTACTAGTTTCACCGGGTTCGTCCTGGGTTAGGTCTGGTTTTTCTTGCTTGTTTATGGGTTAGGTCTGGTTTTTCCTGCTTTTTTGTAACCCAGACCTCCCCCACAATGTTTTTTATACAATTTTTTATAATTTTTTCAATTTTTTTTCTAATTTTTTCCACTTTTTTACTAGTTTCACCGGGTTCGTCCTGGGTTAGGTCTGGTTTTTCTTGCTTGTTTATGGGTTAGGTCTGGTTTTTCCTGCTTTTTTGTAACCCAGACCTCCCCCACAATGTTTTTTATACAATTTTTTATAATTTTTTCAATTTTTTTTCTAATTTTTTCCACTTTTTTACTAGTTTCACCGGTTCGTCCTGGGTTAGGTCTGGTTTTTCTTGCTTGTTTATGGGTTAGGTCTGGTTTTTCCTGCTTTTTTGTAACCCAGACCTCCCCCACAATGTTTTTTATACAATTTTTTTATAATTTTTTCAATTTTTTTTCTAATTTTTTCCACTTTTTTACTAGTTTCACCGGGTTCGTCCTGGGTTAGGTCTGGTTTTTCTTGCTTGTTTATGGGTTAGGTCTGGTTTTTCCTGCTTTTTTGTAACCCAGACCTCCCCCACAATGTTTTTTATACAATTTTTTTATAATTTTTTCAATTTTTTTTCTAATTTTATCCACTTTTTTACTAGTTTCACCGGGTTCGTCCTGGGTTAGGTCTGGTTTTTCTTGCTTGTTTATGGGTTAGGTCTGGTTTTTCCTGCTTTTTTGTAACCCAGACCTCCCCCACAATGTTTTTTATACAATTTTTTATAATTTTTTCAATTTTTTTCTAATTTTTTCCACTTTTTTACTAGGTTTCACCGGGTTAGGTCTGGGTTAGGTCTGGGTTAGGTCTGGGTTAGGGTTAGGTCTGGGTTAGGTCTGGGTTAGGTCTGGGTTAGGTCTGGGTTAGGTCTGGGTTAGGTCTGGGTTAGGTCTGGGTTAGGTCTGGGTTAGGTCTGGGTTAGGTCTGGGTTAGGTCTGGGTTAGGTTTGGGTTAGGTCTGGGTTAGGTCTGGGTTAGGGTTAGGTCTGGGTTAGGTCTGGGTTAGGTCTGGGTTAGGTCTGGGTTAGGTCTGGGTTAGGTCTGGGTTAGGTCTGGGTTAGGTCTGGGTTAGGTCTGGGTTAGGTCTGGGTTAGGTCTGGGTTAGGTCTGGGTTAGGTCTGGGTTAGGTCTGGGTTAGGTCTGGGTTAGGTCTGGGTTAGGTCTGGGTTAGGTCTGGGTTAGGTCTGGGTTAGGTCTGGGTTAGGTCTGGGTTAGGTCTGGGTTAGGTCTGGGTTAGGTCTGGGTTAGGTCTGGGTTAGGTCTGGGTTAGGTCTGGGTTAGGTCTGGGTTAGGTCTGGGTTAGGTCTGGGTTAGGGTTAGGTCTGGGTTAGGTCTGGGTTAGGTCTGGTTAGGTCTGGGTTAGGTCTGGGTTAGGTCTGGGTTAGGTCTGGGTTAGGTCTGGGTTAGGTCTGGGTTAGGTCTGGGTTAGGTCTGGGTTAGGTCTGGGTTAGGTCTGGGTTAGGTCTGGGTTAGGTCTGGGTTAGGTCTGGGTTAGGTCTGGGTTAGGTCTGGGTTAGGTCTGGGTTAGGGTCGTTGGGTTAGGTCTGGGTTAGGTCTGGGTTAGGTCTGGGTTAGGTCTGGGTTAGGTCTGGGTTAGGTCTGGGTTAGGTCTGGGTTAGGTCTGGGTTAGGTCTGGGTTAGGTCTGGGTTAGGTCTGGGTTAGGTCTGGGTTAGGTCTGGGTTAGGTCTGGGTTAGGTCTGGGTTAGGTCTGGGTTAGGTCTGGGTTAGGTCTGGGTTAGGTCTGGGTTAGGTCTGGTTAGGATGTGAGTCTGGGTTAGGTCTGGGTTAGGTCTGGGTTAGGTCTGGGTTAGGTCTGGGTTAGGTCTGGGTTTAGGTCTGGGTTAGGTCTGGGTTAGGTCTGGGTTAGGTCTGGGTTAGGTCTGGGTTAGGTCTGGGTTAGGTCTGGGTTAGGTCTGGGTTAGGTCTGGGTTAGGTCTGGGTTAGGTCTGGGTTAGGGTCTGGGTTAGGTCTGGGTTAGGTCTGGGTTAGGTCTGGGTTAGGTCTGGGTGTAGGGTTAGGTCTGGGTTAGGTCTGGGTTAGGTCTGGGTTAGGTCTGGGTTAGGCTGGGTTAGGTCTGGG